>NC_141669.1:51733750-52357500 GCF_028749965.1 Puma concolor | reverse complement strand
ATTTCAGAATCCTCCCCTTATTTATAAGTGGCCACTATTAGCCACACCCTCGAACTTATATACATATCGTTGCTAAGCCTAAATTCACATTTAAACATTATTTTTATTGTGGTTCCTGGTCATCCGCTGGCCACATTCCTCAAGGTCTCAGTCCTCCTTTTTCAAAACTGGACCTGTTTTGGGGGTCATGTCAAAGCCTTTAAACCTTATGTAATAAAAGAAATCCCCCCTTCCCAATAAAAGTGCTTTATGCACCGTGCATTATTTGGTTGCAGGATTTCAGCTCACTGCAGCTTTGAATGGGTCCCAGGTGAGAGGCATATCATGTAACTGCATCATACAATGCCTACATGCTTATTTCAGAAATACACAGACAAGATAGGTTGGCATAAAATTTTCTTAATTTTACTCAAGGGCACTGCCTATGTCAGTGGTAATGGAGCTAATTGACATTTGGTCAGTTATAGATGGAGTCACAGGTAGAAACCTAAGTTAGATGGCACCATTTTCCAGCTTGAATCCTTTAGGCCCTCTACAGACTGGCTACCTGACTGGTACCCAGGTTTGTTTCCCCTGAATTAGGCTCTGCCTGCTGAGGGCAACTGGCCTCCAGACACTCCCTTCACAGTCCTCCTAAATCAGCTCCTACACCCCCTGTTCAAAGAAGCCCGAGACCCACCAAGAGTTTCATTGATAGAGGACAAGTGTGGACCTAACCGTTGGGGCGTTGGTGAAATGTGGAGTTGTTGTGGAGCCTCCAAATGGATCTCATCCTCCCTCAGCACAGGTGTGAAGTGGCCTGAGGTGCCTCTGGTACCTGACCTTCTTATGGGGTTCTCAGGCTGCCTTCCTCTTCTCTGCTCCCCCATCCCTCCCCCTTCACCCACCCAAGGAAGAAAGTGTTGGCTCATGGCGTTCATGGTGATGGGAACGGTGATACCCCTCCCGAGGAAATCTACCTATGATTAGGGGATGTGCCTTAGTCCAAAAGTGTGAGTTTCCACTGATCAAATTCCGGGCAGCATAACCTTTGGCTGGAGCTATTTGGAGAGAAGACTTCTGGCTACACCTCCAGTAAAACACAGTCTACCTGTCTGGGGGTCAAACCTCCTTCTGAGCTGGAGCCTTCTTGGGAAAGCCTCTGGCTTTCTGCCATCTCCAGTCTCTACTGGATGTAGTGTAGACATCCTGTGAGCTTCCCCATGCCCTTGCTCCCTGGGAGAGAGGGCATGACCCAGGAAGTCTCATGCTTTTCTTCTGAAGTACAGGCTATGCCCGGGAAGGAAGGAGGGCTGGCTGGGGCTCAGGAATGAGAGGAATTAGCACAGGAAGGCTTCCTGGGGGAAGAGGCACCTCAGCCCCTCACCAGTACTGCCCAGAACATTCCGCAGGCATTCAGAAACTTCTGCAATCTGACCCTCCCCTACCCCATACACACACCCTATGATCTGGCCCTTGAATACAAATTCATTCCATTCCTCTGGCCATGTCCTTGCCCAGAATGCCTTCTACCAAGCTTGCTTCTTCTCTGATAAGCTTCTTCTGATTACTTGCATGGAGCTGCTGCTAAGCACCCAACCACCGAGACCTCTCCCACAGCTATTGCCCTGCCCCTGCTGCATAGTCATCCATGAGGTTGTTCCTTCATGGCCACTGACTCCTCCTTCTCCCATTGCCTAAAGTATAAGATGAATTGAATCGTTTCCCCCAAGGTCACATCTTGCTTCCCTAGAGCAGAAAATTGGGGCCAAGAGTTGGACAATGGCAGCCACGCTTAGGGCCAGTAGTGACACTAAATGGAAGAGCTCCTGGGGTCGGACAGGCTGCATCTGTATGCTGGCTCTCCTGCTAACGAACTAGCTTGGCACTCTGGAATCTTTTCCTTTCTCTGAGCCTCAGTCTTCTCATCTGCAAAACAGGACTATTTGAAAGCGGTGTGTATCCTGCACAATACTGAGCACCTGAATGGCGATGGTTACTCAGAAATTGCTGGCTGAACAGGCAGACAAGTGAGCAAATTCCAGGCTGGGGCAGGGATCTGGGGCAGGAGTGGGTGGCTGCCTGCCTCACCTATGCCCAGGACCAACCCTGGGCTCGAGTTCCCATTCCTCCCCCCTGGATCCAAGGATTTGCCAAACAGGCAGCTCTCGCCTGGAAAGAAAGTGACTCAGGCGGCCAGGAGAGCTGGAATGAATCAGGGAGGCAGGGACTGAGTGTGGGGCCCCCACCCAGGGCCCGGGCCTCTCCCAGCAGGAAGAGCATGAGCCGGTCCTCAGAGCTGACTGGGTGAGAGGGCGATCCTGCCGAAACGCGCCCCTGGCCAGCCAATGGGGCATAGTAATAATCACCACTGCACTCACTCCCACATTCCAGACCTGTCAGGGCGCTTCCACCAGTACTATCTTGTCATGCACAAATCTCTGAACCTCGCATCAGGAAGGCCTGGGTTCTAGCTCTGCCTCTTGTCCTTGCCAGCCCAGGCAAGTCACGTGGGCCTCAGCTCCCTCTCTGTTAGAGGGCAAGGTGGAGCCAGCCAGCCCTAGCCCTTTCCTGCCCTGGCTGTCGCTGGGAGGCTGTGGATGCAGGGCGCAGGAGCCCCTGTCCTGGGGAGTAGCACAGGCGTGAGTCCCAGGCCTGCCACTCACCCGCCGCATGGTGGGACCTGTTTCCTCGGCAATCCCCATGCCCCTGTTCTGCCCTGACGGTGGGACGATCGGAGCCCAGAGCCGAGTCCTCAGCCTGGACCTCTCCCTGCACGCTAGACCCTGCTGGCTCAACAGCTCTGCCTGGGATGCACTGAACACGCCCAAGACTGTACTCTGATCATCCCCCAAAACCAGAAAAGAACCTTCTCCACCCTGTAGTTCAGTAAATGGGAACTCATCCTTCCAGTTGTTCAGGCCACAAATTTGGACTCCTCCAGTTCTCCGCCACCCCACGTCTGACCCAGCGGCAAAACCTTTGACTCCACCTTTAAAATAGATCCAGAATCACACAGTTTCTCACTGCCCCTCTCCTCGTCCCCTCCAGGTCTTGGCTGAAATGAGGGTTTCCCTGGCCATCTCACTTCAACGCAGCACCACCCCCCCAGCACCACAGTCCACTTTACTCTTATCTTTCCCTGTAAGACTTATTACCTCTTAACGTGCTATACATTTTACGTGTCTACTGTGTGTCCTGTTTATTGTCTTTCTCTTCCTTCTGGAATGGTGGTTCCAGATGGGCAGGACTTCTCGTCTGTTTCATTCACTCATGGATCCTTAACATCTGACACACGGTACATACTCAATAAAAACTTCCAGAATGAATGAATGGATGGACGGGTGATGGATTAATGAGTGAGTCTGTAGATTATAATAGTTAAGAGAACTTTGGTTAACCCACCATTTCCTAACTGCGTGACACAAACTCTTTGTGCCTCAGTTTCCCTATTTATAAAACTAAAGCTAATAATGTACCTGACTCTGGGGGCTGTTGTGTGGATTAAATAAGCGTTCACCTCAGTGAGGTGGAGGTACATGACATGTGCTCAGTAAGTGTTAATTGTGCCCGTGATGCCATCTGCACAGCATCATTGAGAGACAGGTGACTCAGGGCCCACTGAGCCTGTTTCCAGGTCAGGAGATGCTCCTAGAAGTTCCTCTCAGCTCACTCAGCAAGATGCTCTTGCTCAGAGCCTAAGGAAGGCTCCCCGTGCTGAGAAGCAGACACCTGCTCCAAGGGAGTCAGGCACCTCTGATGTAAGCACTGGGTCACCCTGAGATACTGGGTCTGGGACATGGAGGGACCAGGACCAGTGGAGGACACAGGAGCAAGGATGTGAGGGAACCAGGCCTCAGGTGTTGAGTGGGTCTCCCTGGGGCCGGAAAGAAGCTATTCCTCGAACACATGGATTACTCCTCTAGGAGCTGGGAGGAGGGCGCCTCTCTGGGCCTGGAGTCTAGGAAAACCCTCCTAGTTTCCTTTGAGCAGCAGGAGCAGATGTGCAAACCAGCCTTGATCCGAGAAATCATTAAAATCTGGCTCGGGGAGCCTTGGGGGAACTCAGTGAAAGCCAAGGTTGAACCCCACATCATACTCATCATATCCCTCACCGTGCCCAGAAGCCCACTGGGGCAAAAGGATCTGTCCCAGATCCCACTATCGGAGAAAACGGAGTTAGGGCCAAAGTCAGGCTTGCAGCCCTAAACCCAGACCCCTTTCCTTCCACAGAGAGCCACAGTTTGGGCCAAAGTCCTGCAGCTCCTTACCCCAACCAGAAGCTATAGCTGTAAATTGTTTCCAGGTCTTTGAACCCCAGAAAATTCACTTTTTCCACATCCTGTAGCTTGAGATTTCCCCCAACCAAGGGGCAAGATACAGGATGTTCCCAGGAGTCCCCCTTAATGGTCTGTGGGCATCTGTGGACCCAACTACTTGCTTTTTTATGTATACTCTACTTACTTCCAGAGAGGACAAAAGGTAGCTTACAATAAAACACAGGCATATAATGCTGCTCCTAATGAAAGAACAATAGTAACAAATAAAAGTTCAAGAGGAGAAAGACACAAATATGTCAAACGTAGAGGTTGACACATTCATATCCCCAACAGCCAAGGTAAAAGGAGTCTCCGGGAGTCATAGAGCCATCTTTTTCATCCTTCCCCAAAGGATCTAGGGGACCCTTGAAGAATGCTTATGGCTGATTAAAAAGTAAATGCCCCAGGGGCACCTGGGTGGCTCAGGTGGTTAAGTGTCCAACTTCCGTTCAGGTCATGATCTCGCGGTTCTTGAGTTCAAGCCCTGCGTCGGGCTCTGCGCTGACAGCTCAGAGCTTGGAGCCTGCTTCGGATTTTGTGTCTCCCTCTCTCTCTTCCCCTCCCCAATTCACACTCTGTGTCTCTCTCTCTCAAAAATAAATAAACATTAAAAAATAAAAAACAAAAAAAAAATAGTAAATGCTCCAATCTCTGGGGCAGCCTGGGTTCACACCTTGCTTTGGCTGAATGAGGCATCATATCCTTGTTTTCTTGGTCTCTCCCCCAGAGGTTAGTCTGGGGCATACATGAGGATGCCTGCCTTACTCTTCTCTCTCCCCTCAGAAATGGTCTGTGGGCAGGACCCCCAGCCCACCTACAGGAAGTGTGTCCCTGGCTCATGAAGTCATAGCTGACCTTGGCACCTGTCCTGTTGTCTTAATGAATCAGGCCTCACTAAAGAGAAAGCCCCAAGTGGCCAACTGGAGTCATTCAAAATGACTTAATTGACTTAGTTGAAAAGAGATAAAAAGAAGCCAAACCCTCCTGAGGGCAGTTTGGGTGCTTGTTTGGGTCACAAGTGCTATGGAGATGTCCTTAGCACAGTGGCTCTGATTCAGGGGATTCACCCTATCCCTACCCCAGCTCTGCCTTAGGATCCATGGTGGGAGGGGGCAGCTGTGCCCTGGATCCCCACTGTCTCCAGAGAACCAGGCAGCCAGGGATCATGGCAAGACCATCAGCATGGAGGACCAGCCCTGGCTTTTGTGACTTAGCCTTAGAGAGCCAGGCCCTGGCAGATGTCAACCCAGGAGGCTTCCTGGAGGGGGTGGGCTGGGTCAGGCAACCCAGGAAGGATGGTAGATGTAGGGAAATGAGGCCAGAAAGGAGGTTCTTTCTTGGGGGGAAGAGCAGAAAGGAGCTCTGTGGAGAGGCTGGACCAGGCCCTGAAGGCCCAGAGCACCTGAGGAGCCATAAGAAGTGAGGGTGGCAGGGATGCCAGCTTAGATACTGCCATTTGATCCTTACCCAATGAGAAAGACCTGATATGTGGGGGGGGTGGGGGTCTCAGCCTCACCACATCTCCCTGCCTTAGCAGAACCCTGACATGGTGGTGTTACAATATCCATGACCTCTGACCTCTACAGAGCAGTCATGGGCTCCAGGTACTAGACCCAGTGCTTCTTGTCGTGCATCTCATGTAATCCTCACAGCCCTACCAGGTAAGTGACACCACTGCCCCACTTCACAGCTGAGGAAGCTGAGCCCAAGGACACACAGCTGAAGAATGACGGAGCCCAGATTTGAATGCGAGTCTGTGTAACTCCAGTATCCCAGCTACTCCTATCCCCTCCTTGGAGGCCTTCTCAGATGACTAGGACACAACTCTGGCTCTTGGGGATCCCCTAATCTGATGGAAGGAACACAGTTCTGTCCTTTAAAAACCTGGTCCAACTGGGGAGCTCTGTCACTGCTCTTAGGGAGGCTCTGGGTTAATGGGGGGATTGGTCCTTCCACCTGGGAGCTGCAGTCAGAGGGGGCAGGAGGAAAGATGCTCGTTAGTGGCCATCGTTAAGAAGCTGACTAAAGAGACAAAGCCAGCATCTTCTCCTCCCAAGCTGAGGCCCCCTTCTCCATGTGACTGCTCCCGGCAAGGGGAGCCAGGCAAGGGACCCCCTTTAGGAGCCCAGGGATCAGAAGGGAGGACAAGTGGTACAAAGAAAGGGACTTCATCCCAGAAGCCCTTGAGTGCCTTCCGTGTCTAGAAGATGAGTTTGTCTGCAGTCAGGGCCAGAGCTTAGCCAGATACCAGAACTGGGACTGTCTGAGCCCAGGATTTAGTCAAAGTTCAGAGCCACGTATCGGTCAGAAGCCAGCCTGAGGTCTTAGCTAAGGTCAGGGTCAATGGCGCATCCGAGGCTGGAGATCAGCCTGGAAGCGGTGATCAGCAGAGGTGAGTTGCTGAGGGGTCCCGTGTGCTGGGTCTGGATCAAGAGGTCACAGTGAGTAACTGAGGTGACCCTTGGAGTCCTGCTGCCTGTTGGTCACTTGCTGGCGAGCAGGTACGAAGCAGGGCTGGGAGGGCCCCAGGGGTAGGCAGGGGCCGAAACCCAGCCCTATAGACTCCGCGCCCCTCATTCCTCCTGGCTGAGGTCATTTCATGGGCCCAGCCACCCCAGGCCTGGGAGGGAAGCAGAGGTTCCGAGGCGGCTCCCCCACAGTACTGTGAGTCACGATTCTTAGGACTACAGCTTCTGGGCCCAGCAAAGGATGGGGATACCCCATCAGCATGCTGCTCCTAGCCCCAAAACCTCATGCATCAGTGATGAAGAGTCAGCTAATGGCTAAATCGTACTGTGCCAGCCACAATTCTAAGGTTTTGTAGACTTTGTTTGTTTTAATCCAATGCTGTGTTATTACCCGGTTGATAAATGAGGAAACTGAGGCAGAGTGGTTAAACATGTGGCTCTGGCATTTAAACTCAGGGACTGTTTTAAACCCAGGCAGTCAGCCTCACTCTTAACCACTGTATGATCGAAGCGCAAGACCAAGACTAGCCCCACTCCCGCCCGACTCAAGGGCATTGCCAAAGCCCTCCGGAATGCCCCCGCACCCACACCTTCCTGGAAAAGGCTTAAAGCCAGCATCTGAAGTTCTAGGAGCAGAATTGCGGGGGAAGGAGACAGGTCCTTGGAGCAGGGTGGACCTCAGGGAGCATTTGCACCATCTCCACTTTCTGGGTACCTGGAATGTTCCTCTATTTCTTTCTATTGAACACTGATTGGTCAGCAGGCAACGTATCCAGAAGGGGCAGCCCGATAGCCTGTTAAGAAACACCACACTTCAGTGGAGTTGCGGATGCATTGGTAACTACATTTCTACTTGATATTAAGGGTCTTAGTGAATCTGGGTTTAAAAAATTGTGAGGACAGGGACTTGTGAGAGCTGGAACAGGGATCAATAAAGATAACTAAGGCATGCAGGACCCGAGGGCACAGCAGCGCCCTCCACCTTTTGGGTGTGTGTGGGGGGGGCTTTCACAGCTCCCTGAGTTTGTCTCACATGGGACAAGGCTGAGACAACCAACCATATTTCACAGATGAGCAAATAGAGGTCCCCCATGGGATGTGGTAGCAGCTGTATTGGTGGCTTCCCAGCTGACACTCCACTCTACCTCCTTCTCTGTTGCTGGGAACCTCCAATTCTGTCCTGAAGTTCATCATCCCAGCTGCTCAAGGAGGATGCTCCCTTTCGACCCCAAAGATGAACTCTGTTAGCCTAAGCCAGTGGCTCACGACCGTTTCATACCCAATATCCTCTTTTTTATTGCAAATCTTTTAACCTACCCTCTTTTCTATCCTGAAGTGAAATCCATAGATAACAGTTCCAAAGAAAAAACAATCAACACAATACCATGCCTAACATAAAGGAGGAATACAAGGAAAGCAGTTTCTAATAAGATAATTGTGTTTCGGTATGTTACATGGTCAAGAAGGACCATCCCAGAAAATGCACTGTGACAATGCAGAGTGATCCGGTCGCTCAGATCCTGTGAAGGAAGCCACACTGCCCAGGAGTGGTGGGTGGCTCTAAACCACAGAGAATTGTCCCTCAATTTCCGGGTAAGTCTCAGGCAAGAACGCTTCAATAAAATGCAATTAGGTCCCAGGCTTGGTTAATAAAATGCAGGTTTTTCACCCCCATGAAAGGCTGGTGTGACATTCAAAGGTCGTGGAAGATGCAAACCACCCCACGTATTGCCGGACATGTGCAGTTGCCCACCTCCAAACGTCACAGGACCAGGACAACCACAACGTGCCCATGGCTGTCTGCTGAGAGCCAGCCGTGCAAGCTGATGACAGGGTCTCACCCTCCTGGCCTGAAACATTAAGCACCCGAAGGAAGACAATGTCAAGTGCTATGTCAGGCAGAGGAGAGATGGGAGGTCTCCAGGCCCCTTGAGGGTTGAGGGGAATGTTGGCCTGCCAGGTCACCCGGCCCTGGATCACCCTATGTTGGGACTGCTTGCTATGTGTGAAGGCAAACCAACCCTCTTGTTTAAGCCGCTTTGAGGTGGGTCTTCATTTACTTGCTGCTGGTTCAGATACAAGAAGTGACTTTTTCCAGACCTCACAGCCATTCTGGAAATTGGACGCCTGATCTCCTGACCCTCCACTGGCTCCTCTCTTTATCTTGTCCCGAGGAACAGGAGAAACTGGGACCGGGGCACAGCTCAGGGGTTGCTTCCTGGAAAGGGAGTCTCCCAGGGCCCTCCCAGTGGGCGCAGACCCTGAAGGGGAAGAGATGGGAAGGGGGCCATCCGGGAGCTTCTCGGGGCTGATCCCTCCCCAGTTCCTTCTCTGACTCAAGAGACACTGGGATTAGCAGCTGCATTCCTCACTGGTGTCATCTTTTATGCTTCCAAGTGTTTTACAGGAGACAATTAGCAGCAAAGCGCCCCACCCCAAGGTGCCTCTTGAGGAGCCGGGGCTCCCTGCATGTGACCCAGGGCAGCACCAGACCTAATCTGCAGTGGGCAGTACAGGCCTCCCTGGGGAAGCCCCAAATGGGGAAGAGTAGGCTTAGAGAAAGTGCATGGGAAGATGGCTGAAGCATGCCCCAAAGACCCCGCTGTGGAGAGACACCGGGGGCAGGGGGCAGGCTCTGGGCCACGCAGAGCCTGCAGACCTCATGTAGCTTTAAGCTTATCCCGGGTAGAGGGGAAACTCAGAGGGTTTAAGCAGAGGGTGATGCAGCCATCGCAAGTCCTTTCCCTGACCTGCCAGGGCATATGCCTGATGGCCTGCACAACCTCAAGCCTCCCACTGCAGACAGGTGCTGTGGCCTGGAGTTCGGTCCTCAGTGGGGACACAGTTGCCTTCATGGACATGGACAATGTCCCAGGCAAAAGCCCTCTAGTGCTTGGTATTACGGGAAGAAGCAGTATGCACGGCAGACTGGGGTTGCTTCCAAACACGTAGTTTGAGGCCCATCATGTCCCTGCTCAAGAAGCTACCTTCGCTCCCTACTGCCCAGCGGGTCAAGTCCAAGGCCACTATCTGGGCTCAAGCAGCCTCTCAGCCTTTTCCTATTTGTGCACAAACACCAACACCCAGATCCAAGCCGGCTACCCTCCTGAGACCCTGGCTCAGAGCGTGCCCCCACCTGTGCACCACTGCTCACCTTCCCCCAGCCGGACCGGCCACCCCTCTGTCCTCATGCACTCACCTCACCCACAAATCCCACCCAGCTCTCAGCAGCTGCTTCTCCCCTTACAGACTCCAGGGGGATTTGCAAGCTTTCTCAGCCCGCCACTACCCCTTAGTCCTCAGAACAGCAGGGGATATTTGGCTGCACGTTCTGCTACGGCCTCCAGTTATTGCCTTGAATGGCCGCTTTCATATTACATGGTTGTTCCTCTTTTCAGCATTTGTGTTCTCACCACACACGTCCTCCCCCACCCCACCCTGACACACTCCATCGTAAACTCTTGGAGGATGGACACCAGTCTTATTCACACATTCCGGCCCCCAGCACAGTGCTGGCATCTGCCTGCTGGGAGCTCAGAGAACGTGGCTTTGAATTGCCTCTGCTCCAAGAAGTGACTCAGTGATGAGGTTTCCTAAACAGGAGTGATTGGGTGGGGGGAGGTTGAGGGAAGGGTCCCTCGCTCAAATTATCATCATCATCAGCCACAGGTATTTGTTGCATGGCTCTATTGCCAGGCAATGCGACCTGCTCCTCCAATCTGTGATGATGGGGACGGAAGTCTGCAAGCAGCAGATGCAGACAGAGAAAGGGAGAAGCAACAGGACGACATGGAGACGGGGCAAGGATGGAGGTGGAGATAAGGCTCGGGAGCAAGACAGCCACAGGGATGCATAGAAACAAGGGTCAGGGCAAGAGGGGGAGAGGCTCAGGCGGAGACAGGAAGAAGCCAGGGGCTGGTGAGGCTGGGACCCAGAGAAAGCAAAGAAGACAGAGAGGGAGAGGGAGGCCCCAAGAGCTGAGAGAGGCAGAAGGGCAGCGGGAGCTCAGCCCCTCCCTCCCTGGCTGCCTCGGTGCCAGGCTGGGCTCTGCACCCCCAGAGCCTCTCCTGAAACTCCTGCATGTTGGAGCATGAAAGGCCAGGAGGAAGGCGGCCAAACTGGAAGGCAGCCGAGGACCAGCTGCCGGGGAGGCGTGCACCCAGGAGGGCGGCAGTGGGACAGGGAGACAGTGCCCTGACCCGTGGCCCCCATCGTCACACCTCCACCCCACCCTGACCTAGCCGAGGGACAGCTCCCACACCCAGCAGGCTGCAGGCTGGATGGGGAGTCCTTCTCCCAGGCCTGACTCAGGTGGCTTCTGGGGACAGGGAAAGGGAGTGGCTGAACAGAGACCATGGCGGTTGTGGGGGTCAGGAATGAAAGGAAAGCCAGGATTATAGTTTCAGTAACCTGCCTCGAAAGCACCCAGGCATCGCGTGGGCCAGGATTCCTGGCCACTGAGTAAGGCAGCCATCTCAGCACCTGCTGCCGGTTGGAGAGAGGTGGGCAAGGGGATGGAGAGCCCTCCGCCTCCCATCATGCAGCCCTCTCCTCACAACGCAGGCCAGACACCCCAACTGCCTAAGGCTCCAACCCCAGCTAGTGAGCACAGGGCCTAGCAATGGATTGGGACTTATGGAGGTTGGGCCTAGGGAGGACGGGGAGAGATGCCTATATGTGTGTGTGGTGAGAGGGAGACAGGAAGCCAAGAGAAGGAACCAAGAAACGCAAAAGCTGAAGGGCTTTGAGCATAGCCAGCCAAAATTTTCAGTTCATCCGTGCACTTAAGCCACGTTTACTGACACGGAAAAAATGGGATCCAATCACAAGCCCGCATCGGCAGACAAACCCTAACCCTGATCACACACTGAACCCTAAACCTGGCCTCAGACTGAACTTTGCTCCTGGCCGCAGACTCACCGCTAAACCTGTCCCCAGACTTACTTTAATCCAACTCGCCCAGCTTCACTGAGCCTAATCTTAGCTTCTGGCCACCTCAGAACTGTGTTTCGATCTCAAAGGTACAGGAAAAGAGCATAGATGTTTCTGGAGAAACCCCACAAAACACACAGCTGTAGGGCTAGGAGGGAATGACATTTGGCTGCACCTCAGAAACCAGCACATCATCCTTCAAAGCCCTTGCTCTCCAGCATCGCCTTCCTCTTTCAGCTGGATCTCTCTTCCTCCCCCATCCCACACTGCCCCCTGCTCCGGCCTGCCAGGCCAGTGTACCTGCTCCTCCCGGACCCTGGCCTCCTGCCCCGCTTAGGGCCCTTGCTAAGCCCCTGCCCCTGGGCCCCCTGTGGCCCAGTTTACCGGGCAAAGCTTTCCATTTCCTTCCCCAAACCAATCCCAGCCAGAAGGCCCTCTAAGACATACCCTCAAATTATCTACCCAAGTAGACAGTGATATTTCACTATCGCAATCAATGCTGAGATGGACACCCTTACTATACATCTTTTACGAACTTGTATACCTGAAAAACATCTCTTCCACCAGAGGAATGCCCTGAACACAGTTTTAAAAGTCAAAAAAGCTCATGATGAAAACTAGCAATGCCCTGCCTCACTCCCCCCCTCCCGCCTGAGACATTTGCTGTTCCTTTGGTGGTTTTTCTGGACTTTTAACTGCATACACCTAAATCGTTTGTTTCTATTCAGCATTCTTAATTTACCAAGTTTAAACTATTAATAGATTAAAACTCTATTCACTTTTGGGGCACCTGTGGGGCTCAGTCACTCAAGCGTTCAACTCTTGATTTCAGTTCAGGTCATGATCTCCCTGTTCGTGAGATCGAGGCCCATGTCAGGCTCTGAGCTGACAACGTGGAGCCTCCTGGGGATTCTCTCTGTCTCTCCCTCTCTCTCCCTCTCTCTCTCTGCTCCTCTCTGCTTGTGAGTGCTCTCTCCCCCTCTCTCCCTCTCGGTCTCTAAATAAATAAATAAATAAATAATAAATAAATAAATAATAAATAAATAAATAAATATTCAGTTTCTACTGTGGAAAAGGGATCACTCTTCTGCCACAAACATACTTCCCCCCAGTCTCCATGTTCTGTTCAATTATAATGTCCCCAAATCTGAGCCATGTAGTATACATATGATTCCATTTCCTTTCCTGTAACATTTTTACCCTTCCTGGACTTCTAGCAGAGGGTGTCCTTTTTTACATAGGGATGCACTTCATTTGCTTTTTTTTTTTTTTAATGTTTATTTTTGGAGAGAAAGACAGAGTGTGAGAAGAGGAGGGGTGGAGAGAGGGGCAGAGAGAATCCGAAGCAGGTTCTAGGCTCTGAGATGTCAGCACAGAGCTCCACTCGGGGCTCAAACTCGTGAACCGCAAGATCATGACCTGAGCTGAAGTCAGACACTTGACGGACTGAGCCACCCGGCCAGGTGCCCCCATTTGCTGATGTGTTATTGATGTTTTATTCACGAGCTCACTATTCAATAGCTTTCTGTTTTGTGTTGTTTCCTAAAGCTTTTGTACTAGGATTAAGTGAATCTCATTGAGTAAATTGAAAACTTTTCCTTCTTTATCTATTTGCTGGAGCAGTTTGAGTTGTGTAGAAATTCTCTTAGGTTTGAAATAAATCGCCTGCAAGTCCCTTCTGTCCCTGTGGTACAGTTTGTAGGAGACGGGGATAGGGAACAAAGTTCCTGACACACTGCTCAATTCATTCCATGTTTATTGCTCTAGTCAGACTTTCTTTTTCTTCTTGACTCTACTTTAGCTGTGTTTTTCCTAAAACTCAACGAATTCCTCTAGATTTTCAAATTTCTTTTCCTTTTTAGCATAAGCTTTACTGAAGTGTAATTTACGTTAAAAAATTCTCCCATTGTAAGTGTTGAGCTCGATGGGTTTTAACAAATTAATGCATTCTTGTAACCTCTACCCAAAATATAGAGCATTTCCATGGTGCCAGAAAGTTCCCTCATGCCCCCTTATAGTCAATACCACTCTCTCCCCACCTCTGCCCCAGGCAACCACTGCTCTGCTTTTTCTCACTGTAGCTGTGCCTTTCCTAGAATTTTGTAGGAATAGAATCAGAAAGAATTTGTGTTTTCCATCTGACTTCTTTTGCACAGCGTAATATTTCTGAGACTCATGCATGCATGTATCAGGAACTCATCCCTTTTTGTTACTGATTAGTATTCTATTATATGGATATACTAAAATTTATTTATCCATTCATCAGTTGATGCAAATTTAGATTATTTCCAGTTTGAGGCTGTGGTAGGCTGAGAAAATTGCCCCTCAAAAGATATTCACAGACTAATCCCCTGGAATCTATAAATGCTACTTCACATGGGAGAAGCATCTTTGCAGATATGATTGAATTAAGGATTGTAAAATGGAATCATTATCCTGGATTATTGGGTGGGCCCTGAATGCAATCACATGTATTCTCATAAGGAGGAGGCAGAGGAGGGGCACTTGGGTGGCTCCGTTGGTTAAGTGTCCTACTTTTGGTGTTGGCTCAGGTCATGGGTTCATGGTTTTGTGGGTTTGAGCCCCACATCGGGCTCTATGCTGACGGTGCAGAATCTGCTTGGGATTCTCTCTTTCCCTCTCTCTCTGCCCCTCCCCCACTCACGCTGTCTCTGTCTCTCTCAAAAAATAAATAAACTTAAAAAAAAAGGAGGCAGAGAAAGATTTGATACACACAGCAGAGGAGGTGTGAAGGCTGAGCAGGCAGAAATTTCAAGGTGCCACACTGATGCAGCCACAAGCAGAGGAAGCTAGCAGCCACAGGAAGCTGGGGGAGGCAAGAAGTGGGTTCTCCCCTAGAGCCTCCAGAAGAAGCAGGGCCACGCCCACACTTTGATTTCATCCCAGCGAAACTGGACATCTGGACTCCAGAACTGTGAGAGAGCAAAGTTGTGCTGTTGTAAGCCACCGTGTTTCTGGTAACTTCTTACAGCTGCTTCAGAGAGCTAACTCAGGGGCTATTACAAATAAAGTTGCCACACAAACCTCTGTGTACAAGTCTATGTGTGGACACATCATTCATTTCTCTTGGATAAACAGGAATAAGATTGCTGGAATATATGTTTAAATTTAGAAGAAATTGACTGTGTCCAAGGTGGCTGTACCATTCTGCATTCCCATCAGAAATGTATGAGAGTGCCACTGTTCCATATCTTTGCCAACACTTGATGTGGTCAGTCTTTTTAATTTTATTTTTGCTTAATTTTATTTTTAAAAAAATGTTTAATGTTTATTATTGAGAGACAGAGACAGAAAATGAGCAGGGGAGGGGCAGAGAGAGAGGGAGACACAGAATCTGAAGCAGGCTCCAGGCTCTGAGCTGTCAGCACAGAGCCTGACACAGGGCTTGAACTTACAAACTGCAAGATTATGACCTGAGCTAAAGTCAGACACTTAACTGACTGAGCAACCCAGGTGTCCCTTCTTTTTTTTTTTTTAATTTTTTTTAACATTTATTTATTATTGAGAGACAGAGCATGAGCACGAGCATGAGCATGGGAAGGGCAGAGAGAGAGGGAGACACAGAATTTGATCAGTCTTTTTAATTTTAACATGTGCATGGTGATATCTTATTGTGATTTTAATTTATATATCCCTGTTGACTCATGATGTTGAGTATTTGTTCATGTGCCTTCTTGTTTATTCACATATCTTCTTTGGTGAAGTATTTATTCAAATGTTTTGTCCACATTTTACGCAACTGCCTTCTCGTTATTAACATATAAGAGTTCTTTATTTTTTTTTTAATTTTTTTTTTTAACATTTATTTATTTTTGAGACAGAGAGAGACAGAGCATGAATGGGGGAGGGTCAGAGAGACAGAGGGAGACACAGAATCTGAAACAGGCTCCAGGCTCTGTGCAGTCAGCACAGAACCCGACGCGGGGCTCGAACCCACGGACAGTGAGATCGTGACCTGAGCCAAAGTCGGACGCTTAACCGACTGAGCCACCCAGGCGCCCCTAAGAGTTCTTTATATGACAAATATAGTTGCAGATACTTTATCCCAATCTGTAGCATGTATTTTCAATTTCTTAAGTGTCTTTCAAATAGTAAGATTTTATTTTGATGACGTCCAATTTAATATTTTTTTCTTTAATACTTTGTGGGTTTTTTGTGTCCTAAGAAATATGCCTCACCCAACATCACAAGGATTTTCTTCCACATTTTCTTTTAGAAGCTTTATAGTTTAAGCTCTTACACTTAGGTCTATGATCTATTTCATGTTCATTTCTTTATGTGGCATGGAGGTAAGAATTAAGGCTCACTTTCTTACATAGGGATATGTAATTGTTCTACTTCTGTGTTTTATTTTTTAAAAATTCCCATTTGGGGCACCTGGCTGGCTCAGCTGGTTTAAGCATTCGACCCCTGACATGATAGGCTCAGGTCGGGATCTTGCTGTGGCTAACGTGAGATCAAGCTCTGTGTGGGGTTTTGAGGCAGAGCCCACTTGGGATTGTCTCTCTCCTTCTTTCTGTCTGCCCCTCCCCCACTTGCCCATATGCCCTCTCAAAATAAATAAATCCCCATTTAATTACCTTGGCACCTTTGTAGAAAATCACCTGACCATATATGTCCCATCGATCTGTACATGTATCTTCACAACTATACCACACTGTCTTGATTACTGGAGTTTTACGGTCATAAAATCAAAGTTTAATTAAGTCCTCTAACTGTGTCCTTTTTAACAAAATTGTTTTGGTTCTTCCAGATGTTTTGCATTTCCATACAAATTTTAGAATTAGTTTGTCCATTTCTACCCCTCCTCACCGCCCCCCACAAAGCCTCCTGGGGTTTTATTGGATTGTTTTACATTTATAGATAATCTGGGAAACAACCGAAATTTTAATAATATTGAGCCCTCCAGTTCACAAACATGACATATCTGTCTTTTAATTGCAGCTCTATTCAATTTCTCAGCAAAGCTTTATAATTTTCGGTGTACATGTGTCTCACATAATTTGTTATATTTATCCTTGATTATTTTAATGCTTTGATGCTCTTACAACTAGCCTTTTTAATTTGAATCTCCAATTGTTTATTGCTATCTTCTTTTTCGAAATCACTTTTTCTAGGGTTTTGTGCTGTTTCTCATTCATCACATTTTATGTGTTCTTTTTTGTTTCATTGGCAGTGTTAAAGATTGTCTTATTTTACGAGTCTTTACACAAATGAACACTTTGGTTTGTTTAATAAGTCTATTGAATCTTTTCCTAATTTATTAAGTTTTGCTTTTGCATTAACTTCTTCCTTTTCCTTTCATTAGGTTTGTATTACTACTCTTCTCTTAATTACCTCATTAACTACTGCATGCATTTGCTTTCTCTCTCTCTCTCTTATTTAATTCTTGTGACGGGTTTTTACTGAAATCACTTAGCTAAGCTGGAAGCGCTGCATTTCACAGGATCCCCTTCCTTAGGTAGCTGGGAGGTGAGCCGGCCCCAGGAGAGGTCCGCGTGAGATTTGGAACGCAGTGCTGGGCCAAATACTATTGCAGTTCACCGACGCTGCGTGTCTTCCGGATGATCTTGGTGTGGACAGTGGCCCTCGGCTCAGCTGGATCACCTCCTCCTTCTCAGAAGTTTGGTCCTCCCGCATGTCCCATTGGTGCGAGCTATTCAGAGCGGTGAGAGACACACGCGGTCCTTGTGTGTCCCGGTGGACTCCAGTTTGCTCTTACTGTTCCTACTGCACACGCATTTCCCTTCTGCCTTAACCTGATCCAAGGATTTTCATTGGAATAACCAGAGGTTTCTGGTGTAGGTTATTGCTACAAACCTCTTTTCACTTTGGTTAACTCTCTAAAGAATGTTTTCCTCATTTCATTCGTTTCTAACCATGTTACTAGCAATAACTTATACATTAACTTAAGTTTTACAGTTTTATGGCTTGCCACCGTCTCTTTTATAGTGCAGCTTCCATATTGGAGTTCTTATTTTGATTCATTTCTCAGTTACATTTCTTCAAGCAATTTCTCAGAAGGAGTAATGAGCAACTTACTTTCTGAATCCTGGCAGATCTAAGAATGCCTCTGTGTTGCCTTCCACATAAATAATAATTAGGTTGGGTAAGTGAACGATTGTTTTTGCTGGCCCAATACCCATCTCTTCTTTTTTTAGGAACCACCTCTCCTTCATCCTCCATTCATGTGGGCTGGGTGGAGACGACGCTATCCCAGATCCCAGGGGTGAACAGACATAGGACACTGAAAACATGGCAATCCTCTGGCCATATGCCTGAGACAGCAATGACTGAGGTCAGGCCAATGAGAGTGACTTTTGCTGGAACTTTCACAAAAGCAAAGTCCCAAGGCTGTAAATTGTCAATTGGACAACCACATAGACACCCTACCTAAGGAAGAAGCCGACCAAAAGTAATTGCAGAGGTGAGGGATGACAGGAGACAGAGTCTTAAGCACCTGGATCTTGTCAGAAGAGAAAAAAAAAATTATCAATTAACAACAAAACACCCCGGAGATAGATTCAATTACTGCTGGGCCCTGATTTCAGATTCCTCCTTCATCTCATTGCTAATATGAAAGTAGAGCATTTCTTTTTTAATCTGAGTTTAATGGAATAGATTTGTTTTATGTTTTCATATATATTTTCCCATTTCTCTGAGTGGATCCCTTGTTTAGAGCCGCTTAATTTATTTGTGTGTCTGATGATTTTGTTTGCCTATACAGAGTGTGTCTATATTTTTCCGGGATTAGGATTTATAATATGGTCTGTCAACAATAGTTTCTATATTGGCTCCTATTAAAATGACTTAGTCCTGGACAAAATTGATCTTGCTTGTGCTTTTATTCTACTAGATTTACATGGAAGGTGGCTTTCGGTTGCCCGAGAGGATGGATGGAGTAGGTGAAGACCAAGTGACCCATACAGAGACTTCCGTTCCTATGCTATTCCTACCCCTATTCCCATTCCTATTCCATTTCCACTTTTGCGGCACCTCAGAGGTGGCTAGGTCACTGTCTCTCTTGTCCACCTGAAACGATGGCATCAAAGATGTCCCCACCAGATGCAAGCTGTAGCCTCAGGCCTTGGCCAATCTCTCTCCACACTGGTACCTACCACGTCCTCCAAAACCATTCATGGGATTGAAATTCCTGCCTCCTCTCCATCTCCTGCCATCCTACTCCACAGTCACCCCAGCGGTTTCATAGCTAGTCCTTGGTTTTGGACTTATCTGCCCTAAGCTTGGGCTTTCTGTAGGTCTCCTAGGCAACCTGTACCCTTACTTCCCATGCAAGACACAAACTTGCTACGCCTTCCTCAATCCCAGTGGTTCTCAAGCCCCAGGGGCACACCTCCTATAGGGGCCCAACAAAATACAGGTGGGGAGAAGAGTGCGGGGCTGAGGGGCATATGCAGTGGGAAAAAGACGAGTCGGTATTCTTAAACTCATATCAAACTGAAAGCAAAACTTAAGAAAATCTTCTGAACTGGAGATACACAGAGGCTAGGGTGAGAAACTGTGTAGGGGTAGAGACGTTGAGAAGCAGAGCATCCGACTTTTCCAGTAAGTTCCTGGCTGACTGATGGCTTCTTTCCTTTGTTTTAAGACCTAATGCCAGGTATATAAAGGAGGGTGGGTGGATAGGTGGATAAATGGATAGAAATCCCACAAAGAAAACAAACGGCATTTCAAAAACTCAACTATGGTTTGAGATCCTTTGCCTGTCAGAGGGCGGCATTCCACTTAGGAAGCTAATTTCCATTTCTCCCATAATTTGCATTGTTATATGAAGATATAATACCTGGATAGTTGTAACGAAAACGATTAGCTACCACCAAAATAGCTTCTCCTGTTCCTCTACAGTATTAGTTCTTTCTGGGAAGCAGCTGCCCAGGCTGATGTCACACTCCCTGGTGCCCTCTGCCTCCCAAGGCAAGGCCACATGTCCAGTCTCACAAGAGAAGTGAACAGCTAGGATATGTAGCATTGCCAGGCCTGACCCACTGTCCCTGCTCACTCACGTCTCCACGTTCCTCCAGCTGACGAAGACGCCAAGGACTAGAACGCACTGGGAGGCCAGTGCTCAAGTTGACAGAGCTGCTGTTAGCCTCGTTCCCCAAACGATTAGATGGAGCATAGACTTCCACACACTCCCCTTAAATGAGAGAAGGAGGAGGAGTCATATACTTGAGGAGTCTTTTTTCTAGAAATTTACCATCTTACCCTAACACAGTGGGATTCTTTGAGGCAAAATCAAGTCCTTCCCACCTCCATCCGCCTGTCATTTCTATGTATGAAAAGAATATAGAAGAAATATCTCTATAGTTCCACAGAAAACTGGGAGAGAAATTTTGAGTTTTCATAGGCCGCTTGAGAAAAGGAGAAGGAGGTAACCCAAAACGTGGAGAGGACAAGAGAGTGGAGAGAAGACCAGACTGGGGAGTAGCATGGGGGCCAAAGGAGAAGGCGTAGTCAGTGATAAATTCTCAGTGGTGGAAATAACGGAGTATGAAAACACCTAGTACTCAGCATTGAGTTATACTCTGTGATGTAGCCCTCCCTCCATTACTCTCTTGGAAGCTTCAGTAAATCCTACTGAACAAAACTGTCTTCTGATAAATGATCATTGGAAGGGTAACAAGAAGGTGGGCCAAGCAAGTGTGGCAGAGTAGAAACAGCACAAGGTTTAGAGCCAGATCTGGGTTCAGGTCCTTCACTGCTTATGCGTCCTTGAACGGCTCACATCCTTTGTGACTTCAGGTTTCCTCAGTATGAAGTGACTAAATGATACCCCCAGGACTTCCAATCAAACATGGAAGACTGAGCCACTCTCTCAGAAGTCCCACGAAAACAAAAGTGAAATAAATTATTAATGTACAAACCCACAGAGACAGATAGAGTAGAAGAGGAATAAACAGTCACCAAATATTGGAAGGCAGAAAGCGGATAGCAAAACAGTAACTGGCCATACACTGGGGAAAGCTGAAACCCAAAGAAAGTGTTGGGGACCACCAAAGGGAGGTTATATGGGCCTCAGCCCCTGAAAATCTGACAATTTGAAGTACCGGTTACCCCGAAAAAGAGGGTGCGGGTGAGGCTGAAAATAAGAGGTTTGGTTGAAAGCCTTTTGAGGGGTAATTAGACCTCCAGTGCCCTTTACCATCCTGGCCCAAGAAGAGAGTTCTCCCTCTCTGAGGAGATTGAAACAGAGAAGTTGTGAATTCAGAAGCACTGGGAGCACACAGATAGCTATAAATAGGGAACTAGGGGGAGGGGGGCGTGCAGTCCATTCCCCCAGCTTAGCTCCCACATTTCTGCAACAGGATTTATGTAACACTCCCACCTGGGCAGAAGACTGTGGATCCCTCACTGATTAAACCAATTAGCCCAGGAGGAAAAGCATACACACACTGACAGTCAGTGGTACCCCCAACAAATCAGCCCACACAGATTGTGCTAGACTGTCACATACAGTCAAAAAGCTTCATCCACCCAGTTTCCAAGGAGATTTTATAGTGCCCCATTCCTAAATATGAGCAAACAGCCAAGGATTGTCAACATGTGATGAAGGATGTTGACAAGAATAAAATGGAGTTGATTGCCTATCAGTGTTAATTACAATGTGTCTAGACATGTCGAGAGGATTTTTCACTTCCTTTGGAGAGTTAGGGGATTAATAATTGGTAGGTATGAAAACTAAGTAACCAAAAATGGACAGTTATTAACCTCAGGGAAAACAAAAAGTTACACAAGAAAATTTGATCATAGCACACTACATGGTTCAGCCATGAAGAGTGGATTTTATGGCCATAATGTCAAGATTCAGTATTAGTCCAATCAAAAAGATATCAGAGGAGTGCCTGGGTGGCTCAGTCGGTGGAGCGTCTGACGTCAACTCAGGTCATGATGTCACGGTTTATGAGTTCAAGCCCCACATCGGGCTCACTGCTGTCAGTGCGGAGTCTGCTTGCTTCACATCCTCTGTCCCCCTCTCTGCCCCGCCCCTGCTCACACTTTCTCTCTCAAAAATGAATAAACACCTTTTTAAAAAGATATTAGAAAATAAGATAGAATTCTAGTGCAAGCCTGGAAGGAGAGCAAGTATGTCCGTGTTTTGAGGGAGGGGTGGTAGCCCAAATCTCACATTTTGTAGCAGGAAACCAGCACATAATACCTAAATCTACCAGAAAAAGCTACATAAGCATAAAATCTTAAAATATGTAGACTAATGTCACTGAACGAGCTAAAAGTGGCTATCTCTAGGAAGCGGGACTCAGAACTGGGGAGGACTAGAACTTCTAGACTTTTTTAGTCATGTACATATATAACTTTGTCAAAATAAAATACATGTGTAAGTGGGTGCTGAAATTTGCAAAGACAGTTGTAAATTGACTTGTGCTACAGCTCGTAAATTATTCTCTCTTCATGTCTTAATTAATGGAGTTTATCTCTGCAATTATTAGTTTTCCTGCAGTTTTTCTTTTTCCTCTTCTTTCCCTCTCCTCCTAGTCGGAACCTAATGATTAAGGCCAATATTGGCAATAATGACAGCTGCTAACCTTCATTATCTTATTAAATCCTTGCAACAGCATGCTCAGATAGGTGCCCACTTCCTGTTCTGTCTTAAAGAGAAGGAACCTGAAGTTCAGGGCGATGCAGCAACTTTGTCCAGGTTGCGTAATAGCAAGTGGCAGATCAGGGTTCTGAATGTAGGCACGGTGACCCCAGGGCCCGTGCACTGATACTCCATGCCATCAGAAGCTTCAGTCCCACTCCAGCGTGCCACTCTAAACCAGCAGCAGCCAGGGGTCCATGGGTGAGAGCTGCTATCTTGGAGACAGCAAGTGCCCTGCCCGTTCTGAACACGTGGTTGTTATCTCACCTGCTTGGGGCCCCACTTCACCGCTCCCTAGAACAAGGCCTCTGAGCTGCAATTTCATGGTCCCGTGCTTGTACCTGGTGTTCGGATGATATGTGTCATCAGCATGATTGTTGACTTCTGTGCAACCCCGTTCCAGCTAGTGGGGACCTCTCCTGCTCTTTTTGGACAACATCTGCTGAGTATAGCCTCTGCCTGCAGCATCTGACCAAGACTTCCCTCCCCTCCCTCCCAGGGGAGAGTGCACAGCCTAGTTTAGAAAGCCAAGACCATCAGGGACCTGGGAGAGTTACAAAGTATCAGCGCATCGACAAGGGCAAAATCCGAGAGGCCTCTACTCAAGACCTTGAGAGATGGTGTGGTAGATGAAAGAAGGCTTGAAAGTCTCTGTGAGTGCCCCCATTGGGAGCGGAATCTAATTCCCACCTCCTGAATGCGGGCTGGCTAAGCCGGGCTGCCACCCAGAATGCCCACAAAATTGTGAGATGTAATAACATGGCGGCTGTTTTAAACCTCTGAAGTTGGGGTCAGGTTGTACACAGCAATGAATAAATGGGACAGTCCACTTAGGGCCAGGAGAAGTGCAAAAAGACTTCATGCGTTGGAGCAAATGGAGACATGGCTTGTGTTGACATTAGGGGGACACGGAATTTGCGTGGGAGGAGACAGTAAGTGTTTCTGATCTTGAGAAAGAATGAGGTAAGAGAAAAGAGGCACTGAATTGGGTGACAATGAACACTAAAGCTAGTGAAAAGGGATGAGGACACACCGTTGGTGGAGTCTGGAGAGCATGGGAGCCAAGAGAGCATCACTGAATGAGGGGTGAAGGGGCCGGAGGCTCGGAGGAAGAGAGCCCCCTGGGAAGGAGAGCAGGAGGGAGGTGGGAGGGGGCACCAGCCCTCACAAGCCTTCATGGGGCTCTGGGCACCCAGCCTGCTGTGCCCCTTTGCCTGAGTCAGCCAGGGAGGAGAGGTGCCACCTCCATTTGCCAAAGAGATCTCCCCAGGGCCGACAGCCACATACAGAGCTCTAGTGTCCTACCAAGGTCTCTGAGGAAGGAAGGAAGGAAGGCAGGAAGGGAGGGAGGGAGGAAGAGAACAAAGGACAGACAAGCCTCCTGCTTCCAGGAAAACCAAGGCCCGGAGAGAACAAGAAACTGCCCGGGGCCACAGAACTAGTCCAAGGGTGGGGCTGGATGCCTGGGCCCTCAGGTTTCCACCGCTCTTTCCACCAGATTGCACCTCAGAGGAAGCGAGGGGGAGAAAGGGTGAGCTGGGGTGAGGCGGTTCACCTCCCAGCCCAAAGCTGGTTTCCAGAAAGGACCATAGTTATTCACAATTTGGAGAGGGATTTACTGCTCTAGTATGCACATGCGTTCGCACACACAGTACACACGCGCACACACATCAGACTGCAAGGAGCTATGAGTCACACACCGCGTTCCGCTCCGGGGTAACGCAGGCTCTAAAGAATGGGAGCACCGAGACGTAGGCAGCTGGACTCCAAACACAGCTCTGCGCCCATCCTTCGTAAGCGGCGCTCGTGCCCGGGAGCCCAGGAAGGAAGCAGTGCCTGGAGGGATTCCTGGCAGTGATGCTCCAACCCCGGTGTCCACCCTCGTGCCGGGACCACTTGTGGAGTAAGGCAGTTGCAAATCCCTCCAGGATGGGGTGGCGACAAGCCAGGGGCCGCGGAACCCTTCTCCACCCTGCGCTGCAGCCACTGGGCCCGTGAACCGCAAGCACACGAGTGCTCACACACCAGCCCGTGAGCTTTGTGTCTCTCTGAGGTCTGTGGGGCTTCTTACTCGCCTGCGAACCCTAGTGACTCAGAGCTCTGGGGTTTCCAGATCCCCCTCCCTGAAGCTCAGATGGCATAGCTGAGTAATCAGAGGGGTTGCGAGGGTCAAAGCCACGGGTTTCCGACCCTCGGGCCATTCTGGAGGGCGGTGGAGACCCCTGCCAGAAGGGTCCTCTTTCTTTAGAGCCCCAGGCCTGACCAAACCACCACTCCCAGCCTGGTCCTCCGAGCAAGCGCCTCAGTCCCACCTCTCACCCTGCCTGCACCCCACCCCTTCTTGGTCTCCATCTTGGCAAGCTGGTCTGCCCCCACCCGTTAGAATTCTGGGAAAGGCAAAGAGAGGAATGGAACAATGGCCTAAAATTAGAACCCACAACAGAAGCGTGGAACTGAGTCACGCATTGTTCTTTTTCTGCCGCTCTGAGTGCTGCTGGTAACCACGGCTTTCTGGCCCCGACAGAGTGCTGACAACAGGATTAGAGCAAGCCAGGCCTTGGGGAAGAGGGGCTGCGGGCGGTGGGGGTGGCCCCGTGGAGCTATGGCTACTGGACGCCCGAAGCCGGCCGGAGGACAGAAGGCCAGCGTTGCTCTTGTGTCAGCCTGCACGGACGCAGGACAGGGAGGCATACGCCAGCCCACCTTCCGCCTGCCTGGGCTCACACCTGTCGGCCTAGCCCCCCTTCAGCACCTCCGTGCAGCGTGTGATGTGGGTGTGCAATTTTACCTGTTCACACAGATTAACGGTCGGCTTGGAGGATGTGTCGGCCGTGACCATGATACCCCAAGAATCGCCGTGCAGCTGGCCTCTCCCTGCTAAGGCCACACATTTGTCACCTTCTCAGAAAAAAAAAAAAAAAAGATTCATAGGTGTGTCCGCAATTTTCACTCCCAGGATGAAGGTTGAGTAAAGATCCTCTACCCATCTGGCCGGGGACGTCGTAAGTCTGGGGACCCCCAGCATGGAGCCTTGCCCCAGAAACCTCTCATCCATCTTCTTGCCTCCCTTTAAGTAAGGAAACTGGTGTTCTGAGGTTCCCTCCTGTGTGTGACCCCACACAGTCACTGCCGAAGTGAGTGTGGCCATCTGCAGGCAGGCCCATCCCGTGGCGGGTCAGGACTCACGTGGAACATGGTTTTCCTAGAGCTCCATTTGCACTGGGCTTTGCGGGAGGGATGAAGACAAGAGAGACAGTAACCCCACCACCTTTCAGTCACCCCCGAAGTCCCACAGGACTCCTCAAAAGTCAGCCAAAGCAAAAGCCAAAGCCACCCCCAGGGCAGCTGGCTGAAGAACCAGCTCCCCATTGCCAGGGGGTCTGCTGAAGGGGCCTGGGGAGCCAGCAGTCTGCCTTCTTAGCCAGTGTCCCAGGAGAGTCCGACGCCGGGGGCCGGGGGGGGTGGGGAGAAGACCACACTTTGAGAAGTGTGAGCTGAGGCCCGAGTACCCACGGCCCGATTCCAGAGCAGTGAATTCACAGGCCCACTACCCCCTGAGGGTGCTAGGGAAATCCGATGGTCAGAGGAGGATGCCTGCTGAACTTGGAAGGTGGCAGAATGTACGCAAGCCGGAAAGAGAAGTTAAAATTAGAAAGACTGCGAGGAGCCTTGAAGGCCTGCCAAGGAACCTGATCTCCACCTCTTGGTAATGGGGACAGTGTGGAGACAGGCACACAGTCCGAGCTGTTCGGGAGGGGGTTGTCATTGTCAGAGGGTGGAGACGGCCTGGTGGGGAGGCCGGGAGAGGGGACCCTGGCTTTCCCAGGCGATTCTTGGTGCCTAGGCCTTAGTAGCAGCCAATAAATGTTTGTGGGGCCAGTAAATCACTGCTGAGAAGGCTCCTGCAGCCTCCTGATGCGAGGAGGCAGCCAGTGAGGAAGGAAGGGTGGGACGTGGTGTGGTCCAGGCCTCCGAGGTGTGAGGCTGACCTTGAGGCCTTCCAGTGGGGGGAGGGGCTGGGGGTGGGCCCAGGAGACCCTGTGCTGCCAGCAGGTGGGAGCTGGGGGGTGGGGAGATGGGGCGGAGATCAGACAGGGAGATCAGGATCCCCAGCTGAGGCTGAAGAACATGGTAACATTACTCTTCCACGATGACCTCTGCCCCGAGATGGTGTGGTCAAGCGGGGCTGGAGCGTGGGAACCCTCAGCCTCACTGTTAAGCTGCACACGTGTCCCAGGTCTGGAGGGAACGTGGCTCCTAACCTCAGTTCCCCCAGGGGCACGGGCCACATCGTCTCCCCTTATGGCCGTTGGCGCTGTGAGAGAAGCCACTGGAAGCTGGAAGAATTTCCCACAGCTGGAGAGGCCCCGGCACGTGGCTGGGCTGCGGGAGAGGGAGGTGCAGGCAGCCACCGGCATCCAGGCCTGGAGGGAAGTCAGGTCCGGGGCCTGGGGAGTTTCTGTTTAGATAGAAAATAGTCACAAAACCCAGAGCTCCGGTTCCAGTTCAGACCGGCTCATTGGTTTGTTCTCTTTTTAAGACGCTGTCTTTGTTTATAAAGAGCATTTGTATTTGTTTCCATTTGGGATTCGGCAGATGAGTGTAGTGAATTCCAGGGTCTGCTTCACGGATCAGCTCCCCGAGAACACACGCACATCCCGCCCTCGGATCGCGCTGTCTCCTGTGTGTCTGCTGCCGGCACCCTGGGATGGAGGGTGCCCTGAGCAGGCGGGAGACAGAGGCTGCCCCCGCCAGGAACACCCAGGGATAAAATACCACCGACCATTAAGGAGACTTCAATGCACCGGGTTCATGGATCACCTCATTTAACTACGTACAGCAATGTCCTACAGTAGCTCCAATTATTAGCCCCATTTTACCGATGGAAACGGAAGTTCCGAGAGGTTAAAAAAACACCCATTAAGTTGTTCTGCTGGCACACGCAGAGCTAGGATTTGAACCCAGAAACCCAAGCAGTCTGGCTCCAGGGCCTACCTTGGATCATCAGTAGTATTCATTCTGCCCACGGTCCTGCTGCTCACCAGGGATGTGGTCCCAATGGCCGTGTCCCCCCTTGAGAGATGATATGGACTGCGAGGCAGGAGTGTGACCTGTCACGCCCCTCCCAGAAGGCGGCTTACCCCGGCTGCCTGAGGCTCGTGAGGTGCCTGAGGCTAGAGCCGCAAGGGCTCAGGGGAGGCCTCATCTTGCATCCCCCAAGCCGGGCCAGCTGCAGGCACATGGGGCTCAGCCAAGACTCAGGCTGTGAAAGCAGAAGGTGGGATGCAGGGCCCCCACAGCCTGGAAGGACTCCTCACCTGCCTGCTGTCCCCTCTTCACGTGGTCCTCATGTGGTCTCTGCCCTGAGGCTCTGGCAAACCTCTGGGGAGCTCCCCAGCCGCTGTCCCCCAAGCCTACCTAGAGCTTGCCTCTGAAAGGAGGGCATAGTCTTAGGGGAGGAAGCCATCTTCACGTCCAGATATGCACCTGTTCCAGAAATGCCGAGGTCAGAGCAAGGATCAGAAAAGTGATGACAGGTAGCAGCCGGGTCAAGTACCAGGAAGCGAGGCTCCTGGGTAAGCTATAAGCTCCGTGGGAACCCACCAGCTCCCCACCAGTCTGGGAGGGCTGCCTGGAGAAATACGCCTTTTGAGTGTCTGCGTATCCCCAGGAGCTGCACTCTCAGAGGCCTCTAGCTCCCAACAGCGTCAGGAGCTGGCTGGCTCCCTCAAGTCCCCGCAGTCCACACTGAGGGGGCAGAGAGAAGAGAGAGAGAAGGTGCTTAGCTAGGGAGGAGGTGAGAAGACAGAGTACCCCGAGGAACAGCACCACCTCCAAACCTTCAATTCTGCAGTCCCCTCCCTGACCATGACCTCACTCTCCCCCAGCTCCTTACCCAGAAGCTGACCTTGCCGAATGCAAAGAGAAGCAGAACATAGGGCCACACACAAACACACACACACACACACACACACGTGCACACGCACACGCATGCACCCGCATCTGCTTCCTGCCTCCCTGGGTGGGCAGCAGCCACAGCCTCCTTCCATCTCACTCCCACAGCTTCATCATGCTCAGGAATTCTTCCTGTACTCCTTCTTCTCCCTCAGCACTCCCAGCCAGCAGGGCACCAAGTGCGCCCCCCATGTGTCTCTAACCCTTCTCCTCTCCCATTCCAGGGCCAACGCCCCAGCTCATGGCCCAACCCTCTCTTACCTAGACCACAGCAGTAGCTGCCTCCACCAGTCAGGATGCCTCCAGCTGTCAGATACAGGATGCCCAGCCAACAAAGGCTTAACCAAGTGAGATGTGGAATATTGGTTCTTTACCTGTGTGTGGACTTGGGCATTCTCTGTGCCAAAGTCACTTTGATTCTCTGTGCATCATACAGATGAGGAAATACCTACATGTATTGCATGTAGGGTAATAACGTGTGTTAGGGCTTTGATTTCCTTATGAAGTTAATATGAGAAGACTCAATACACGCAAAGTTCTTGGCATAGCTCTCAGTAAATGTTAGCCGCCACTACTCCATGATGGGCTGCCAGGAGACGTGCAAACCCAGTACTAGCCAAGCAGTGATGTTAGGGCTCAGGGTCAGCCTTGCCTCCATTCTTGCGGCTCTCCCCTGAAGTGTAACAGACAACTGCCATGGACCCCAACGACACATTCTACAAGGCAAAGTCTAAAGGCAAATAAGATATTTACCTCAATTTTCTCTTTTTATCAGGAAGGATTATTTTCCTGGAAACCCTTTCCCCAGGGGGATTCTCTTGAGTTCCATTGTCCAATTAAGGTCACATGCCCATATCTAGTTGCAAAGGAGGCTGGGAAAGCAGGTGTCCAATATTTCCAGCCCTTTACCCAGAGGATGGCTTCTGCCAGCAAGAAGGAAGGCTGCCATTCTGGTTACCTGCCCTTAATCTTTTTCCTCTCCAGTCCACTTGCCATCCTGCCTCCAGAGTCATCTATCTAATCTCAGACGTGGTTGTGTTGCCCCTGCTTAAAAAGTTTTAGTAATTGACCTCAGGATAAAGGCCACAGTCCTTGGTCTGTCTCCCACTGTGTGATCACGGCTTTTCTTCTTGCTTCCAGCCGGTTCAAACTTCTCTCAAACAAAGATGCCCTTCCCACACCTCCCACTCTCCTAAATCTGCCTCACAAAACTAAACTCCTACTCATTCCTCTGGACACAAACTTCTCTGTGAAACTTCTTTGGCCTCCTTGTTCCCTTGTGAGGCCACTTACCTACCATGGTGCCAGACTGGAGGTGCTCTCAATCAGTGTTTGATAAGGGGAGGAAAGAAGGAAGGAAGGGAGGGAGGGAGGGAGGGAGGGTGGGAGGGAGGATTAGGAAGGAAAGAAGGAAGGAAGGAAGAGAGTTAGGGAAGGAATGGAGGGAGGAATGGAGGAAGGAAGGAAAGAAGGGAAGAAGGGAAAGAGGGAGGGAGAAAGGAAGGATTAGGAAGAAAGGGAGGAAAGAAGGAAAAGAGTCAGGGAGGAAGGAAGGGAGGAACGGAGGAAGGGAAGGAGGGAGGGAGTGAGGGAGGAAGGAAGGAAGGAAGGAAAGAAGGAAGGAAGGAAGGAAGAGAGTTAGGGAAGGAATGGAGGGAGGAAAGGAGGAAGGAAGGAAGGGAGGAAGGGAAAGAGGGAGGGAGAAAGGATGGATTAGGAAGGAAGGAAGGAAAGAAGGAAGAGTTAAGGAGGAAGGGAGGGAAGAAGGAAGGATTAGGAAGGAAGGGAGGAAGGATGGATAGATGGATTAGGAAGGAAGGAAGGATTAGGAGAGAGGGAAGAATTAGGATGACACCCTGGGCACCATTGGCCCCTTAGCTGTCCCATAAGTACCCACTACTAGAGCAGCTCCGTGAAGCCTCCTGGGCCATGCCATTTTGTCCCAGCCCATTGGTGGAGGTTGAACTAGAGGCCATATTCTTATTCTTGTAAGATTCAAACATTTTGGCTTTTTCCCTTTGGGGCAACTTCCTCACCCTGTGGACTATTTTCCTGTGCTCAGTGAGACACGCCAAGTATTTTTTAAGAGCAGTAGTGCTGCAGTATGGTTGGAGGGAGCATTTCCCATCTGTCTTTTGAGTGTCATCACACTGGATTTGGCCCATTTCTCCAGTCTGACACTAGGTCTCTTTGACCTTTGACCTTTGACCTTGATACCCATTTTTTTTTTTTTTTTAACCCTCTCAATCCTGGTCACACCCTCGTGTGATAAGCCTGTCATCTATGTCTTCATCTCCTTAGCTACTAAATCATTAAACAGGCCGAGACATTCTGTTGAAACCTCCCTCCATCTGACCTCAATTTTTCCTAAATCAGCACCCTTTGGGTGTGGCCATTCACCCCTGGAGAGGCTGAGTAGGAACAAAGCCTGGCTCAAGGTAACCTTGGGAGATGTGGAAGTGAGAAAAACCTGCCTCGGCCAAGCCTGGGGTGGGGGTGGGGGATGGGGGAGGGGGAACCAGACTGATCCCCAGAAGACTCAACATGGCTGCAGAGTTGTGTCTCCCCATCTCTGGAGCCAGGCATCCCACCTGCCCCTTCCTCTGCCTTTGTTTCTCCTTTTCACTGCCTTTTATGAGTTACCTCACTTTTGAAATTCCCAATAGAGAAGATCTGATTGGACCAGCTCATCACTATCCAATATGCAACACTCTTGTGGGCAAAATCTTACCACCAGGGTAGTTCATGGGCAGCTCATCTCCCCTGCATCCAGCCAATAGATGGCCTCTATGGACGCAAGTACTGATTCCTGGGCCAGCCCTTTGTGGCCAGAGAGGAGCTGGGTCCCAGACCATAATGCCCAGCATTTACTTGGAAGGAACTGCCCAAGGCTGCTTTCCTCAGAAGAGGGGACGGGGATGGCAGGCACCTAGAGTTCCACAGACTAGCCCTCTGGCTCCAACCTGTGACAACAGGGGCTAGAGGCTTATAGGCTATGGGAGGTCTGGGATCTGGAACTAGAGATGACTCTGGGGCAGCCATTTGCTAGGGAGAAACCAGTGGTCATCAGAGGCAGGAAGTACAGTTGGGCCAGTAAAGAGGGCAAGACAGGCGGCAGAGACTGCCCAGGTGGGCCAGCCTTGGAGAGGCCCAGGGGAACAGCCAAAGAGAACTAAGCCACAGATGTCTGTGACAATCCTGGCAGGCCAGACTGCACAGCATGGGGCTCACTAGGAAAAGGGATGCAGCTTACTGGTAAAGACAAGACACAGGCCCAACACTTGGATGGAATGGAGTTCCTGAAAGGGCTCAGAGACAAGAGGGACCTTAGGTTAGACTGGGTTCAAGGCAAGCCCTAATCTCTAGATCTGGGGCTTTAGGTAAGCCAAAAAATGAGAGATAACTGTGCTGCCTTATCCAATTGCAAACCAACCAGACTCCTTACATTTTCCAAAACCCTGGTTGGGATTGGCTCCTGAATCAACCTTCCAGGTAGCTAGACATCCACCTGGTCTCAATTGTAAGCAGTGGAAAGAAACAGGGTCAGAGAAGGGCCAGGTCATCCCAGCCCCCAGGTCTCTACCTGGCACCACCGGGGTGACTTGAAAGACTTTGAGTGCAATGGAAACATCCCCTCCCACACCTCCTACTTCACAAACCATCAAAAATGAACATGAGGGAATCTCACAAGTCTTCCCAGGAGTGACCACTCTTCTTTCTACAGATTTGCAAACTGCGTTTTTACCCATCCAATCAAGGAGCCTCCTTGGGCATGATACCTTCTGCCATAATCCATCTTCTCTCCAGTTTTGAAGTTCAGAGTGACATTTGCCCCAGTTTCCTGATCCTCTCCCAGCTTCCATGATGACCCGGCATTGTGCAATGCACAGTTGTCTCCAGGCCTGCCGTTCACGACGGCAACTTCCCAACAGGATATCAGCACATCATTGATTACCCTGGGGCAGTTGTTGGGTATTGTCTGAGTAATCAAGTTCAAAAGGGCAATGGTGGAATTGAACATCTGCACTGGTTCTGGATCATTCACCCGAGGGAAGGGAAGATTCGGCCCAAGAACAGCAGGAGGAGGCCTGCTTGCACTGTTAGCACGGCAGCCAATTTCTCACTCATTTTGTAAGATCAAGTCCAAACTCCTCAGCCTCATATGAGGAAACGACTCTACTATAGGCCAAGAATTCTTAATGTATTGCCACTGCACATTTTGAAACATGAATATGAAACAGTTAGTGATAAGATTCCCAAAAATGATCTCACGTGAAGGGTGAGAGGGAGGCCCTGGGCTTGGAGATGACTGGCTTCAGCTGGAAGGACTTGCTCATCTTTTGGCCTTAGGCACCTCTTTCTCCAAATGTGCGGGAAATTAGAAGGTTCCCTGGGCTTGAAGAGGGGGCTCCACGGTCCCGGGAGGACTGTGAACTTGGAGCAGAGCATCTCATTCTCTCCTGGACCCTCCTCTTCTCCCCGGCGCTCTTTCCCTTGGCATGAAAGTTCTGACCATCTTAATAAACACAATAAAATAATTTCACCAACAGAGAAATAGTGAAATACATTTTAAAATAACTTAATATATACTAAATTTATGTGCATTTAATACATCTATAAATTATAGGGCGCCTGGGTGGCTCGGTTGGTTAAGCGTACGACTTCCACTCAGGTCATGATCTCACGGTTGGTGGGTTCGAGCCCCAAGTCGGGCTCTGTACTGACAGCCTGGAGCATGGAGCCTGCGTCGGATTCTGTGTCTCCCTCTCTCTCTGCCCCTCCCCCACTCACGCTCTGTCTCTTTCTCTCTCAAAAATAAATAAACATTAAAAAAATTAAAAATACATTTATAAACTATATTTAACATAAAACATCATCATTTTGTCCTGCTGTCAAAATTAAGGCTTGAGTTTTAAGTAACATGTACTGCTTTTACATAAAAAATGCCAGATTACTATACAAAAGCTAAAAACATTGGTTTAAAAGCACTGAATTTTTTCGTATAACTTTCTTCTTTTTTTTTTTTAAGTTTATTTATTTTGAGAGAGACAAGGTAAGAGCAGGGAAGGGGCAGAGAGAGAGAGAGAGAGAGAGAGAGAATCCCAAACAGACTCCAGGCCCAGTTCAGAGCCCAACATGGGGATCAATGTCATGTCTGAGCCAAAATCAAGAGTCGGACGCTCAACCAACTGAGCCACCCAGGCACCCCAAAAGCACTAAGTTTTTACAAGTCTACATTAACACTCACTTTCTTTTCCCTCAGGGGAAGCCCTGTGTTAATGTAACCATCTAACTCCTGATTAATTGGTTTTAAAATGTAATAGAAGTAGCTTTCAGATATGCCTGAATCCTGTCTGTCCAATTTTCCCTCCAGCCTGCCACCGTCTTGTTTTGCTCCCTTCCCTTCCGAGCTTCTCCCCAGAGGGTCTGGACTGGCTTCTTCCCTCTCCCCATCTCCCACTGTGTCCCTGTGCTTGGCAATCTGACCTCTGGGACGTCAGTGCAAGAAGTGTTCCCCAACGTCGCCATGACCTCCCAGTGCTGAATTCAATAGCTGCTTCCCTCCCCTCCCCCGCCCCGTCATCTTATTCAATTTCTTCATACTATCCCATATACAGAAAGCCCTACTTCCCCTGAGTTGCTGTCTCTTGGATTCTCCTCTTGGCCACTGCCCACCCCTCTGCCGCCACACCCAGATGTCCCCAGATGTTGGCATTCTTCAACTTTCTTTTCCCTTTCCATGTAGACCTTTCACTGATCCAATCCCATTAATCAGATGATGACCCTCCTAAGGTTCAGATTGAAACCCCACCTTATTGTTTCCTCTCCAAGCCACTGCCCCAGCACCCCCTCCCTTTGAGATTCATCTCTTTGGGTGGTTCCACCAATCAACAGTTAGGGTTAGAAATGTGGGAAGTATTCGCACTCCTTCCTTTCCTTTACCTTCCTCATTCAACCCATCTCTGAATCATCTGAGTGCCTCCTCCTTAGGAGCTCTCTAACCCACGCCCTCTTCTCCACTTCCTTCTTAGTCCTCACCCAGGGCCCCATTGTAGTCTCCTACCTGGTCTTCCTACTGGCCGTCCCACCACTGCCTCCTCCCCACCCCGTCCCCAGCCCCACTCCAACCCATCCTCCACACAGGAGTGATTTTTATGAAATGCAAATCTGATGATATCAGTCCCCTGCTGGATCAAAGGATCCATATCACCTTTGGAAGCAGATAGCCATCCCTGGCCCAGCCTGCAGCCCTCATGTTTTGATGATAGCTGTCCCCCTCTCCAGCTCCTGCCCAGCCTAGTCCATCCTCCCCAACTCAGGCAGGTAATGATACCCAAGCCTCCAGGTCTTATTCCAAAATCCTACAACTGTGTACCCTGGGCTGGTCAAAGCCTCACTGACCTCTAGGAACAAAGGAGAGAGCCCTCTTGATAATACCCCTGACTTCTGTGGTCCGTGTCATGCAAGATTTTGGCATCTTACATCTCCACTGCAAGAACTTCTGGTAGTCCCCAGGAGTGTCTCACCTATGCTCACACACAAGTCCAGTTGCCACCTAGTGGTCTGCTGGGCACTTGTGGAGAGGATCATGTTGCCTTCTTAGCATCCACTTCACCCTTCCTGCATGTGTACTAGTCAAACAGTTTGAATTGTCCCGACTCATCTCAATTTTAAGGGGGGGCTCCTGATTGGTTCAAGCCAGGGTTTCTCAGCCTCAGCACTATGGACTTTTGGGGCTGGATAATTCTTTGTTGGGAGTGGGGAATGGGGCTGTCCTGTGTATTGTGGAATATTTAGCAGCATCTCTAGCCTTTATTCACTACGTGCCTGTCACACACACTCACCTACCGTGATAAAATGTCTTCAGGCATTGCCAGACATCCCCCGTGAGGCAAAACTGTCCCCGGTTGAGAACGGCTGGTCTAAGCGAATTACATAATGTCATTCCCTTCCACAGTTACGGATTTGGATATATGACCCAAACTGGCCCATTAGAATGAAGTTGAGGAACTGTGTTCTGTGCTCAGTGTTTTTGTTTGCTCACCTGCTTGATGTAGTTTAGGATTGAAGGCAGCCATCTTACAAACCCGAAGGGAGCCAGCTGTAGGATGAAGCTAATCTCATGGAAATAAAAAAGAGATGAAGAGAAATCAAGTCCTGGGTGACATCCTTGGGCCCCTAGATTAAGCTACCTGAAGCTCACTGCATTGCTAGATATTTCGTAATTCCATACTTGCAACTGAAACCATCATTGCTACATTGCTTGCTCAGGCCAGATCCACGGTCTAACACAAGGCTCTGCACAACCACTTGCCATTTCCCACTGGGCTCTGATCTCACCCTGAGCGTGGCTCCTGTATGCAGTACTCCCAGTGGGCACTGAACCCCCAAGATGCAAAGCCATCAGCAAGTCCAGAGCAGACAGAGATAGAATCTCTCTCTCCCCTTTGTGTTACGTTCTGGGAGAGGATCTCAAAGCTCATTGCTCTATCCACAAAATTGCTCAGTTTTAATAAAACAGATATTTTGCTTTTATTTGTATTGCAGCTCTCTCCCAAGGACAAGAGATGAGTTCATGGGACATGGCCAAGGGCATATTTAAGTAATAGATAACACCCTATATTAGACTCCCTTAGGCTCTCCAAGGCCAACCAGAAGCTTTCTAATCTTAGAGCACATTCCTTCCCAGAAGGTCTCTGAGTCTCTCACTGAAATACACTTTGGTTTATTAGGCCAATATTGGTATATCAATTAGCTTGTGCTAGTTTAGGCTGCAGGACTATGCAAATCTCAGTGGCTTGCAACAACAAGAATTTTCATATTTTCAATATTATATCTGTAAAATAAACATGATGGTTCCATATGTAAATTTATTCAAGATTCATAACCCACCCTTTAATATGATGGTTTCTCCATTCCACAGTTCTTTATTTAGATTCATCTCTTGATCAATTGGATTCCATGACTGGATAGTTTCTCAAGAAACACTTAGGGGTGTCAAGTCTTGGCATATTTTTATCTTTGGGAATGACTATTGCCTTTAGATTTGAGCGACACTTTGCCTGAGTGAGAGCTTGCTATGTTCCTCGTCTCTCAGAACTCGGTAGACAATACTCCACTAACTTTGGCTACTGAATATTACTAGGGATGAGCCTCAGGCCAGTTGATACTGTTTTCTCCCTTGTGAGTGATGCTTTTTCTGCATGGATGCCCATATAATTCTTTCTTTAGCTTTCATAATTACTTGACTGGGATGTGTTCTTTCCAGAACATAATGTGTCCTTTGGAACTTTACATTCAGGTCTCCCTTTATTGGGCAGTTTTCTTTTCTTTTTTATTTTTTTTTCTACTCCATCTATTTGGTCTCCTTCTATTGAAACAACAATTACATAGATGCTGGAGTGCTTTAATCTGTCTTGAACACCACCTATTTTTTCTATCTGCTCTCCAATACATTTTATAAGATTTTTCTCATACTTATTTATTACGCATCTTACTGTGCTTAAAAAAACCTGCTCTATTTTTCTGATTACCAATAAGGTTTCTGTCTTCCCAACACATGTATGATATTTCTATTTTTTTATCTTTATCAGTTCACTTTTTATCTCTCTACATTGTCTTAATGTTTCTTCTTCAACCTTTTCTCCCTCCTCTGAGCTCTTCCATTGTCCCTTGGAGAGTTCATATTCTCATTAATCTCTTTGTGATCATGGACAGAGTATTTTTCCAAAATGTTCCTCTGTTTCCTGAAGTAATTGCTTTTCTGGTATGAGTTCTTCATCAGCTCCTTAGTTGTTATATTTCTTTTCTCCTTTCTCTATTGTAACAGGGTTCTTAATGATTCCTTTCGGTTTATTACTCATCTTTGGGGAAAGTTTTACGCCAGCCAGCATTTTTCTTGAGAATTGTGTTGTGAAGATATGGAAGAGTGCTCCAGGACAGCTGACGGCTAGAATTTAGGCATGACTCTAAGACCACATCCTCACCAAAAGCACCATATTCTCTGTCTAGAGTCACAATATCCCTATTTCCCGTGACCCTCAGGTTTCCTCATCCCACTTTAAGATGCGCAAGAAATCTTTTGGCGGTTCGCTCTTCCTTGAATGTCCTTCCTACTGTTTTTCCATTTTCTAGAAATAATTTTCAAAATGAATTGTACTTAAGTAACATGTTCTCAGTGTAGAAAATTCAAAAATTCGGGGCGCCTGGGTGGCGCAGTCGGTTAAGCGACCGACTTCAACCAGGTCACGATCTCGCGGTCCGTGAGTTCGAGCCCCACGTCAGGCTCTGGGTTGATGGCTCAGAGCCTGGAGCCTGTTTCCGATTCTGTGTCTCCCTCTCTCTCTGCCCCTCCCCCGTTCATGCTCTGTCTCTCTCTGTCCCAAAAATAAATAAACGTTGAAAAAAAAATTTTTTTTAAAAAGAAAATTCAAAAATTCATACAGGACAAAAAGAAAAAAAAAAAATCACCCATGATCTCACTATCCAGAATTTAATACACAAACCAGGGGTTTACAAGGCTCCATTTCAGATAGTCCTCCTCAAAAACAATTCTTATTGTGTTAGTCTTTGCCAGTCTGATAAGTGAACCTTATCTTTTTCTATTTGGGATTTATTTGATTGGTATTAAAGTTTTCGTATGTTTATCAGTCATTGTATTGCTACTTTGTGAATCTTTATCTTCTTGTCTTTCTCTGATTTTCTCTTAAAATGTCCATGTTTTTCTTAGTAATCTTTGCAGGCTCTTTGTATCGTAAGGATTTTGTTATATGTGATACAAATATTTACCTAGTTTATCGTTTGCTTTATAATTATGTGAGTACCAGACACCTTGTGAGATACAAAAGAATCATCAGTGAACAAAATAAGATTTAAAAACCATGCCCTCGGTGGCTCAGTCAGTTAAGCGTCCAACTTTTTATTTTGGCTCAAGTTATGATCTCATGCTTTGTGAGATGGAGTCTCACATCGGGTTCTACGTTGATAGTACAGAACCTATTTGGGATTCTCTCTCTCCCTCTCTCTCTGCCCCTCCCCTGCTTGCTTGCTCTTGCTCTCTCTCATCTTTTCTCTCAAAATAAATAAATAAGCATTAAAAAAAAAAACATGCCCTCATGGAGCTTATACTCCTAAGCAGGAGTCCATGAGCTTTTCCTATAAAAGGACCGGATACTAAATACTTTCCACCACAGGCCAATTCAATGTAGATACTTACGTAAAAGAGACAAAACTTGTTCCTCTCCACCCTACTGCGGTTTCTGAGCGCTGAGCACAATTTGTGCTGGTGGTTGTCCACTGTAGACATTCTTGGGAACAGGAGCAATCATCCCCAGGAAGGGGGGGGGGGTGGCAGGCAGGAAGGGGAGCAGTGGCAATGGTCAGCTTCACTCTCTGCCCCAGTGACAGCCACACCTGATGAAAACTGACTTTGCTCTTCTAGGACATCCTGGCCATCTAGGCTAGAGCAGCTGGTTAGCAGGGTGGCCACCTGCCTAGTCACTGTCTCCCAGATGGAGATTCTACCGCTGGGTGCTGAGCGGTTGCCAAAAGCATATAGGTGACAGCCAGTGGGTCCTGGGAGGCTGGGAGGTGGGACAGAGGAAGCAGACACTGAGAGCTGAGGAGAAAACAGAGGTGCAGGAGGGTGTTCCAGCCAGACCTCTATAGTTTATTGCACTAACTAGTACACACACAGGCTGTGGGCTGGATTTGACCCACGTGCTGCAGTTTGCCTACCCCTGCTCTAGAAGAGTAACACATACAATACACACATACATTCATGCATGCATACATACATACATATATAAAATGTCAGATTATTGAGGTGCTACAGGGAAAAAAATATATATATATATATGAAACAAGAAACAGAGACAAAGAATGCTGGTAGCTAGATAAGAATTGTAACTCTAAACAAGAAAAACCTCACTGAGAAAGGGCCATCATAGCAAGACTTGAAGGAAGTGGGGGAGCCAAGCCATTCAGATGTCTTAGGAAAGAGGTTCTGGTCAGGAGGAAGCAGCATGTGCAAAGGCCCTGAGGCAAAAGCATGCCTGATGTGTTCGAGAATAGCGAAAAGGCCAGCTCACTTGGAATGGAGTAAACAAGGAAGGAAGGAGAAGATTGTAGATGAGGACAGAGAGGTAATAGGGCGGATCATGTAGGGCAGGAGTTCTCCACTCTGTCCATGACTTAGGACCCCGGGGAGCCTTCCTCCACTCCCAGAGATTGCCATCTAATTGACCCAGTTCCAGGCATCTCTGCTTCTTTTAAAGTTTCCAGATGATTCTAATGTGAAGCCAGAGTGAAGAACCAATGATGTTGAGCTATGGAAGCTGTTATAAGGACATGGGCTTCTTTTCCAAGATATATGAAAGAATGGGATGGGGTAGGGGTGATCCTGATGGAGAAATGGTGTGATCTGACTAAGCTGTGGAGGGAGAGAGACGTTTGGGATTCAGAGTGGGTATCTAAGTGAAGATGTTGAACGGGCAGTTGAGCACACTAGTCTGGGATCCAGAAGAGAAGTTCAGGCTGGGTACGTAATTTTGCTAATCATCAGAACACAGATGGTCCTTAACGCCATAATAGTGAATGAGATAACAAAGAAAAGAACTGTGGATAGAGAGAAGAAATCCAAGGAATGAGCCTTGAGACCTCTCAACATTTTATTTATGATGATTTCCTAGAGAAGGTCCTAAATTTGTATACAGTTAAAATCTATGGGGTTTGTCTTTGATGTTATATTTAAAAGTTCTTTCTCACCCAAAGATTATATAGCTATCCATCTATGGTTCTTTCATGATTTAATTTTTTTGTATTTAATTATGCCCAAATCTTTCTTCCTCCACATCTCCCAATCAAAGAAACCAGAATTCCTTAGAGAAATGGCTGATTCCAAGTCTGCAACAGAGAAAGTACAAAATGATCATGGGACATCTTATTGTGCCAGAAAGCAAAGAAGTACTCAAAAACTGATAGGAACAGGTCAAAGGGCACAGGACCCACTGGCCAAATGGGAACAATCTGAGCATCAAAATGAATAATGACAGTAATGGATGATGGCCCAGTGAATAACATAAAATCCACGAGTCCACACTGACAGGAAAGAAGGAGAAAGAGGGAAGAAGGCAGAGAGAAGAGGGGAGGGAGGAAGAGAGGGAGAGAAAGCTCTTTCCAGATAATAAACACAGAAAGAATGGTAGAGTTAGAAAATTACCATCTTGCAGCAACCCTAGTAATAATTAATTTAGGTAAAAATAAGTGACAGATATTTACACAGCCTTGAAGTATCCAACCCCCTACAAATTTTGTATTAATCATACACACACACAGAGTAACTTCACAGTGGAGAAATCTGTTAAACACTACTTAACCAAGTGGTGGCTCAAAGTTGACATCATCCAAGATGGAAAAAACCTACACCCTGTACCTCCCAAAGTGATGCACTGAGGACACAACGTGTCCTACAAAATGTGTAACCTGATTCTAATTATGAAGTACCAGATATACACAAATGCATGGAGAGTCTTTGAAACTACTGGCCTGCATATTTAAAAAAATACCAGTAACATGAAAAACAAAGGGACACTAAGGGATTATGCCAGATTAAAGGGAACTAAAGACATAACAATTAAATGCGGTGAATGAACCTACATTGAATCCTAGATGGATTGAATCCAAGGGGAATGCCTATAAAGGTTATTTAGTGAGAAACCTGGCAAAATTTGAAGAGGGGCTGAGCATTAGATTAAGAGTATTATATCAACGTTAAATATTTTAATTGGAACGTTGTATTGATTGTGGTTACAGAAGAGAATGGCCTTGTTCTTTAGAAAATCTCACTGAAGTATTTAAGGACAAAGGGTACATGTTGCTTGAAAGTCATTCTCAATTGTTACAGAAGAAACAAAACAAAACAAAACAAAACTATAGTTTCTACAGTTAGGATAGCAGAAAAAGCCAGATTTGAATGCATATACAATAGACAGGTAGGTAGGTAGATAGATAGATAGATAATACACACATATCTATAATAAGCCATTGTACAATGTTAGTTATTGGTGAATCATTACAAAGGATATGATGAAATTTATTGTACTATTCATACAACTTTTCTGAAGATTTGAAATCTTTTCATAACAAAAAGTCAAAAATAAAAATATGTATGTAATTAGAAACTGAGATTTGCTTTTCTGTGCATTTTGAGGAAAGAATCTAACTTAGCCATTACTTATTGACTGCTCTATGAAATACCTCCATAATCAAGAATAAATTCCCACATACACTTGGATCCCTTCCTGCCTTCCTAGTCTGTCTTGTGAATCCATCTGTTTTTATGTACCAGTGAATCTGTTTTAATTGTTGGAGTCTTTAATTATGTTTAATATCTAGTAGGGCAAGTTCATCCACCTGCTTTTCTTCATAATTTTCCTTTACACACTTCTAGTCTTCCAGAGAAATTTGCAATAATTTTGTCAAGGTTTCCTAAAGAAAACAAATCTCATTGAAATTTTGATTGGAATTTGTTCATGTATGGATTATTTGGAACAACCGAAAACTTGTATTTTGATTCTTCGTAGAAGAGTGTTTGTCTCTCCTTTTGTTTGTCCCATCTTGATTTCCTCTGTAAAGACTTTAGGTTTTCTTCTTTTTTTTTTTTTATTTAAAAAAAATTTTTTTTAACGTTTATTTATTTTTGAGACAGAGAGAGACACAGCATGAACGGGGGAGGGATAGAGAGAGAGGGAGACACAGAGTCGGAAGCAAGCTCCAGGCTCTGAGCCATCAGCCCAGAGCCCGAAGCGGGGCTCGAACTCGCGGACCACGAGATCGTGACCTGAGCCGAAGTCGGACACTTAACCGACTGAGCCACCCAGGTGCCCAAGACTTTAGGTTTTCTATACATAAACCTTTCCCATTTCTTGTTAATTCCCATGAATTTTGTTGCTGTTGTGAATGTAATATAGTTCCATGATGTGTTCTAATGACCTGCTCATTATTGTAGGAAAGGTATCGGTTTTTATATCTATATCTCTATAGTTTGTGACTGCTACCCTACTAAACTCATTTGTTAGCTCCATGACTTTTTCAGTTGATTTTTTGCCATGTTCAAATTACAAAAACAAAAAATAAAACCAACAAAAAAACCCCAAACCATATCCCCTGAAAACGATGATGATAATATTTGCTCCTTGGGAATATTTATGACCCTTATTTTATCTTTTTGTTTAATTTCATTGCTAGAACTTCTGGAACGTTGTAAGTAATAGTGGATAGATAGAGCATCCTTATCTTGTTCCTGAACTTAATTGGGATGTCACTAATGTTTTCACAGTTAATTATGATGTTGTTTTGGTTTGAGAGAGATAACCTTTGTAATATTAAAGGAGTGTTCTTCAATTCTTGCTTTATTTACAAAAACATCACCTGGAATGAATGCTAATATCTTGGAATTTTTCTAAAATTCTCACCTATTGAGTTTTGACAATGTGCCAAGCTCTGTACCAAGAGTTCTGTATGTCCACACATGACCTTGACTTGAGACATTATTTTCCCAATGTGGAGGTAGAGAAAATGCCTAAAAGTCCACAGTAAAGATGTGAAAAGGGTAGGATTTGTACTCGGGCTTTCTGCCTTCCAAACCTAAGCTCTTAAAACAGTGATAATGCGGTTTTTCACCTTGATCTATTAATGTCATTAATCGCACTAAGCGATTTCCTGATATTGAACAACATTTGCATCGCTGGCATCAGCCCTGCTTATGTATCGCCTATTGTTATTTCACACATATGGCTGCATTCAATTTTCTAATATTTTCTGTACGTATTGGTGAATTGGGTTTCAGTTCCTCTTCTGCATGGCTGTCTCATCGGCTTCCGTGTCATTGGGGCAGCGCTGGCTCAGTACAATGACTTGGGAAGCAGCCCATCTATCTCCGTGCACTGACCCTATTTACACAGCACAGAGATGATTCGTTCCCTGAAGGCCTGGAAGAATTCGCCTCTGAACCGGTCTAGGCTTAATACTTTTTTGACAGTTTTTTTTCAGTTTCATCTGGGATTATTAATCGAATTCAGGTTTTCTACTGCTTCTTGAGTCAAATCTGGTAGTGTGTATTTTCCCAGAAAACTATCCGCTTCATTGAGATATTCCAGTTTCTTAGCATAAAGTTAGAAAGCCTATTTCTTTATATTTTTCGTTAACTCCCTATCATTTCTCATTTCTGTACCCTCATATTTCCTTTTTTTTTTTTTTTTTTGATTAAGCTTGCCAATGGTTTCTTGAAGTCATTGGTCTGTTTAAAGAGCCAGACTCTGGCTGTATTTATCAATTTACATTTCCTATTTTCTAATCCATTAATTTCTGCGGTTTTTCATTATTAGCTTCTCCTTGTTTCCTTGGGTTATGTTGGTGGTGATGATGGTGGTTTGTTTCTGGCATCTGAAAATAAATGCCTGGCTCATTTATTTTTCTGTGTTGTTATCATTAGCATTCTGTTCCGTGCAGCCTGTTATTGAAGTTTGCACTTCTTCTCAGACCCAAGAATGACTTCGAAAAGTGATTTTTAATTTCCCCAGTGGCTCCGTGTTGTTATTCTTTGCTTATCCTTTGGTTTTTAATTTCTAGTTTTCTTGAATTCTGGTCAGAGAATGTGACCTGTACAGTTTGTACATTTAGAGGCTATTGATAATGTCTTTGTGACCTGGCATAAGAATAATTTTTAAAACGATTCTCAGCAGTGGTTGAAACGCATTTCTATCCTCTCTAGAATTCTCTGAGGTGACCCTTGCAAGCTGGAAAGATGGAAGGCAGCCTGACTTTAAACCGTCCCCATGGCCGGTCAAATCCAGCTTTCTCAACACCAGAGGGAGGAAAAGAGACGGAGGTTGGGGCCCACAGATGGCAAAGGCAGAGAAGGGAGTGGAAAGACCACCCCACCCCATCCTCCTGTCCATCCTGAGGCAGGACCCGAGGGTGGCATGGAAGTTCTCCCTTGGGACACCTGTGGCAGGCAGTGGAAGGGGGCACGGGGTCCCCTCAGGAGCGTTGTTTCCCTGCTTATTAAACAGGAAAAGGCAAAGGGGCCAAGTAGCACCTCACGGTGGCATCTGAACCAGCCAGAACTGCTGTTCTGCTCTTCACTGGCCCTCCTCTCCCAGGTGTGGCATTAGAGCTGGGAGAGGAGGGGGGAGTCATTCGGTCCTGACACAAACTCAGAGAGAAGAAAACCTAGTTATTGTTGGCTCCGTTTGCTTTGAAAAAGACAAAGTGCAGGAACACAGTTCCAGAAATCAAAGCGTGCGCGTGTGTGGCCAGTAGGGAGGAACTCTCTCATCAGTCTCAGAGCCGCACATCCCAGCCTGTTCCAAACTGTGGCCCACGCGCCCCCAGTCGTCCCCTCATCCACGCCGTTCTGGGGCCAGCCACTTGCCCTTTCCCAGCACTCCAAGTCCCCTCCCCACCTCTCTCTCTTTCTGTCCCTCCTCCACGGCCCCTCCTCTGTCTTCTCCAGGACTAGGTTACACAGAAAGGTCTAGTCCCTTTGGTGAAGGTCCCTTTCCAGACTGAGCTCTGGGCCTTCCTTCTGCAGCCGCATGCTGGCGTGGGCTCACAGGATGGCCTCAGAGGCTCTTTACCTCTGTCTCCCTTGTTGTCCCTTCAGACTTTGTTCAGCGAGAGACATTATTCAGTCCCCAACCCTTAGGCTGAAAATTGGAACAGTGTTTTTTCTCTCTCTCATTTTCAGATCATGATCTCACAGTTCATGGAATCGAGCCCTGAGTCAGGCTCTTTGCTGACAGCACAGAACTTGCTTGGGATTCTCTCTCTCTTTCTCTCTCTCTGCCCCTCCCATGCGCTCTCTCTCTCTCTCTCTCTCTCTCAAAATAAATAAACTTAAAAAAAAAGAAAGAGGGGCGCCTGGGTGGCTCAGTCGGTTAAGCGTCCAACTTCAGCTCAGGTCACGATCTCACAGTCCGTGAGTTCAAGCCCCACGTCGGGCTCTGGGCTGACAGCTCAGAGCCTGGAGCCTGTTTCCGATTCTGTGTCTCCCTCTCTCTCTGCCCCTTCCCCGTTCATGTTCTGTCTCTGTCTCAAAAATAAATAAACGTTAAAAAAAAAAAATGGTATAAAAAAAAAAAAAAGAAAGAAAGCGTTCAAGCCTGTGTGGTAAGAAAATCCTCAAACCTGATTTTGATTTTCTCTCCTACCTCGGCATGGGCAGCCACCTACCCTGAGGAGGAGGGGTCCGTAGGGAGGAGTAGGTGGGGAGCACCCGGCATGAGTCTTTTTCTGTCATTGCCTGGCACTTCTCTACCTCCACCAGTCAATAGCTGTGGCATCTGCCCCTCCAGGGAGAGAGGAAAGAAGTACAAGGTGGGTTCTCAGCTGACAGGTACTGCGATAAGATGGCTTTATGCTCCGTGATTTAAAGATGACTGTCTTAGGGTGCATTTTCATGGAGACTTCAGAGGCCACACAGGGAACATGTGGCTGTCCTTGCTGTAAATGGAGTGACGCATTTTCTGCCATGGCCCCTTCCCAATTTCCCGGTCTCTGGAAGGATCCTCTTGAGAAAAAAAAAAAAAAAAAATTGACAGACCTGGGTATCTGGGTTTTATTTTATTTTTTTATATTAAATATAATTTATTGTCAAATTGGTTTCCATACAACACCAGTGCTCATCCCAATAGGTTGAGCAAAATTTTTTCACAGCTCTGGGCCAGTTGATGAATTCTCATTTTCTGGCCCATGAGAAACAGGTGCCCCCAGGCCAGGCCTTTTTGGTAGAAAAAAGCAACCAGTCTCCCTCTGCCCTGCTACCTCCCCTGGCAACCACAGCCTCTTCTCAGGCAGGCATCGGACCCCTGTCCACCGCATCCCTCAGTGCGGGCCACGCAGACCAAGTTTGCTCAGGGGCCTGCTCAGTGGCCATGAGGTACGGGGGAGACCAAGGCTCACGCATACATTCTCCAAAGGGACCTTCCCTCTCAAGTCCTCTCTACGCCCACAGCCTGGCCCTCTCACAGTGGTTTATGCCCTTGATCTGGATAAAGGGCCCAAGAGTCACAGAACTAGTTTCTTACTAAGCCTTTTGCGACTTCCACACATGGCCTCAGTGGTTCACAACCTGGGCGCACGCTGAAGTCACTTGAGGTGTTTTAAAAAGGGTAATAAGTGGGCCCCAGTCCCCAGGTTCTCATTTATTGGCCTGGGGTGTGGCATGGGCGTTGGGATTTTTAAACATTTCCGAGATGATTCCAGTGAGCAACCAACGCTGAGAACCCGTGTCTTAGCCCAGGACTTCTCAAACTTAAATGTGGTTATGAACTGCCTGTGGTATCATAAAGCTGCATTTTCCCACTCACCAGGCCTGGCACGGGGTCAAGAGTCTATATTTCTCTCTCTCTCTCTCTTTTTTTTTTTTTTTGACGTTTATTTATTTTGAGAGAGAAAGAGAGAGTGCGGGAAGGGGCAGAAAGAGAGAGGGAGAGAGAGAATCTCAAGCAGGCCCTGTGCTGACGTGAGGGCTTTATCTCTCCAGCTGCGAGATCATGACCTGAGCCGAAATCAAGAGTTGGACGCTTAACCGACTGAGCCGCCCAGGTGCCCTGAGAGTCCACGTTTCTAACAAACTCATAAGTAGTGTCGATGCATCTGAACCAAGGACCATTTTGAGCGTCAAAGAGCTAGAACATCTACGTGACTTGGTGAAACTCTGCTTTTTGGGTTTTTTTAGTAGACTTTATTTTGCAGAGAATTTGGGGTTCACCGTAAAGTTGAGCGGAAGGTACAAAGATTCCTCCTCTGTCCCCTGCCCCCACACATGCACAGCCTCCCCCGTTATCAGTGTTCCCCACCATCTGTTCAAGTTTACCTTAGGGTTCCCTCTGGGTGGTGTTTGCTCTACGGGCACTGACAAACATATAACCACACGTATCCACTGCTACACAAGCCCACAGAGTAACTTCACTGCTCTGTCACTCCTCTATGCTCCACCGACCCCTCCCTCCCTACCCGAGGGTCACCTCACAACCACTGAAAACTGATTTCTAACATTTTCTTGTATATTTCTTGTTTTAAAACTCTAAGAAAGCATCTTCCTAAACAAAGAAGGCAGCAATGGCTCTTCGGCAGAGTTTCCTCAGCACTATTACTTGGGGACAGGTCGTCTCTGCTGTGGGGACTGTCTTGCACGCTGCAGGATATTTAACACCACACCAGCTTCTTCTACCCGCCAGCTGCCAGCAGTGAACCCTCCACCAGGTTGTGACAACCAAAAATGTGTCTAGACATTATCAGACTTTCCCACAGGGCCCAAACCACTCCCAATCCAGAACCACAGATTTACAGCAACGCAAAAAACTTGCTGAAGTTTAAAAACGCTTATATTTAAAATTTCATTCATGTATGCATTATACTTTTTCTTCTTCTTTTTTTTTTTATATTTGTTTTGAAGACAGAGACAGAGCACGAGCAGGGGAGGGACAGAGAGAGAGAGAGGGAGCCACAGAATCTGAAGCAGGCTCCAGGCTCCGTGCTGTCAGCATGGAGCCCAACGTGGGGCTCGAACCCACGGACCAAGAGATCATGATCTGAGCAGAAGTTGGACGCTTAACCGACTGAGCCACGCAGGCGCCTCCCATTATATATACTCTTGAGCCAATACTATTGTGTGCCAAACAGAGTGTTAGCAGTGAGGATACAAAGATGAACAAACTGAATGCTTATATAGTAACATCAAGTAGTGAGAATGATGTGCAAATAAATTTAAAAAATGAATAAAGCAGGATGAGGGAATACTGATGGCCCAGATGAGGCAGGGGGAGGGAGACCAGCTAGCAGGGAAAATCCCCTCAGGAAGAGGCAAGGAAGGCCTCCTTGAGGAGGTGACTTTTGAGCTTTCCAGAAAATGCAGTGAGGATGGGTCAAGTAAACATGGGTGAGGGCAGAAGCCAGGTTGTTCCAGGCTAAGGAAAAAGTTGGTGCAAAGGCCTGGAGGTGAGAGTGTGATTTAATCCCAAAACCAAATCTTAGGTTGGGCTGAGGATGAAGTGTTCGTGTTCCTTTCTTCCCCAGCAGACTTCGAAGGGAACAGGGTCTCAGCAGGTGGTTCTGCCCTGTTCAGGTGAAACCTCAAGAGTCTCCACTTCTCTACAACTTTTTTAAGAATCCTTGATTTGTCCAAGAGAGAGATTCATATGTTTGAAATCCTCACTAATACCATGGATTTGTGAATGTCTTCTTTTGTCTAGAATAGTTGTTGTTTTCTGTTTTTTAATGAGATGTTATTTGGTTCATAAAAGTTTATGATGTATCTTTATTGTGGATCGGCATCTTGATCAATATAAAACAACACTCTTACCTGCATTTTCCCTTAAATTCCACTTCGTATACTTCTGATTCTGCTCCTTCTGCTTCCTCTCTGTTTGCATTTCCTGAGGATTATGATTTCCCATTCACAGGGCCCCTGGGTGGCTCAGTTGGTTAAGCGTCTGACTCTTGATTTCAGCTCAGGTTATGATTGCACGGTTTATGAGACTGAGCTCTGCGTCAGGCTCTGTGCTTGGGATTCTCTCTGCCTCACTCTCTTCTCCACCACTACCCCCCCGCCCCAACTCACACGTGCACGTGCGTGCGTGCTCTCTCTCCCAAAATAAATAGACATTTTAAAAAAAGAATTTCCCATTCATTTATTTTTCACTCTTCTCTAACACAGTATGTTTCTGATAAACAAAATATACTTTGATTATGCTTATACAATGTAAAAGTTTTCATCTATTAACAGTAGAATTTCATACGCTCATATTTGAATGAAACTTGTATGTTTGGCATTGTTCTTGTAATATTTTCTGCTTTGTTTCATGTTTCCTTGCTGTTTTCTCTTTCTGAATTTTGTTTAGTTGATCAATTTTTCTTGACTTCCTTTTCTGTGATAATTTGAAAGTTATGTACCTATAGAATAAAACAAAATATTTAAAGCAAAAAAACTACCAACTTCAAGAATTGGTATATACTTCACTCCAGTTACATGAGAAATTTAGGGCACTTTTATTTCCTTCTTGGCCTTCCCCTCATCTTAAATTTTTGTTAGGAATAGTTACATATTCAGAACTTACATTTCTTTTCTCCTTAGAGATTTAACCATGTTCCAAAACATAACCATGGAACATAACCATGTTCCAAACAATGATGTAGACATTATTCTTTACTGGCTTAATTACTCATGGTTGTTTCTTTTATGCCAGTCCTTCCATTTTGGGGTTCTTTATTTTGACTCATTTCTCAGTTGATTGCTGGACCTTTTGGGGCATTGTTTTTCAGGCAGATTACGTGAGTCCTTACATGTCTAAGAATACCTTTCTTTTGACCCATATGTGAATGACATCTTAGCTAAGTACAGAATTCTTTGCAAACACCGCTGCTGAAAATTCTACAGAAATTGTTTGGCTCTCTTCTAGAATTTAGAGTTACATAAACATGAGTAAAGTTTGGGACAAGTCCGTTTTTTTCTCTTTGTGTTTCTACCCTACCTGTATACTGAAAGTATTTTTATTTTATCCTTGGAACTTGAGATTTTATAAAGATAAAGGTATGCATGGGTCCCTTTATTTTAATTTTGCCCCTTAAATCTGAAGGCTCACATCTTTCTTGGCATCAGAGAAATTTTACTTCTATTATTTCTTTGATTATAGAAGTAGTAGATTACAGAAAATAACTAACAAAATCTTTAACTAGAAACTTTCCTTTTGAATTTTTTTTGTTTCGTTCGATTGAAATGTAATTGACATGCAGCACTGTTTAAGTTTAAAGTGTGCAGCGTAATGACTTGATCCGGATATTGTGTGAAATGGTTACCACAGTAAGTTTAGTTAAAACCCGTCACCTCCTATCGTTACAAGAAAAGACAGAAAGAGAGAGAAAAAAGGTTGTTTTCCTTGTGATGAGAACTTTTAAGATCTATTCTCTTTGCAACTTTTCAGTATAACATACAGCAGTGCTAACTATAATCACCATGTTGCACGTTACGTCCCCAGCACTTATTTATAACTGGATGTTTGTACTTTTTTACTGCCTTCATCCAATCCCCCCTCTCCCACCCCCACCTCTGGTAACCATAACTCTGACCTCTTTTTCTATGAGTTTGTTCTTAAGATTCTACCTATAAGTGAGATCATGCAGCATTTCTCTGTCTTAACTAGAAACTTTAAATGATTATATAAAATCTCCACTAGTGGTTGGCTCGTAATAGGCTCAATAAATATATATTGAATGAATAACAAATGAATGAATAAATGCATTTTTTTAAAAAAAATTCTAACGTCTGTTTATTGAGAGACAGAGAGACAGAACATTAGCAGGGGAGGAGCAGAGAGTGGGGGAGACACAGAATCTGAAGGAGGCTCCAGGCTCTGAGCTGTCAGCACAGAGCCTGACACAGGGCTCAAACTCACAAACCAAGAGATCGTGACCTGAGCCAAAGTTGGACGCTTAACCGACTGAGCCATCCAGGCGCCCCATATAAATGCATCTTTTTTTCTCCATTTTGGTTGTCTTCATCCTCCTCGTAAACAAAGGTTGTGTCACCTGGATTCTCTATGTCCCTTATGTTTGCTCTCTTCTCTTTAGTGTTTTCCTAGTACATATCTAGTACAAATTTTCAAGCTGGTTTTCTAATACTGTTTGGTTTCATGCTATTCGTGGTTTATATTTTTTAAATTTTGTAATCGTGGTTTTTCATTTAAAGGAATTTTTGTAACAGATGATTCTTTTCTTGTAGATGCAATTAAACAAAGAAAGATACAGTATTTCATTTTGTTTTGTTTTATTTTCTCTTGTTTCTTGCAGTAACTCTGAGGGCACCTGGCTGTCTCAGTTGGTAGATTATATGACTCTTGATCGCAGGGTCGTGAGTTCAAACCCCACATTGGGCTGTTTCTCGCAGTAACTCTGTTCCACAGTGGGACATCTGCTCAGTTTCCTTGGGGTAGCTGTCCTTGGGTAGCTAGCCTCCAAAATGTCCCCCCAAAAGCCCCACCTCCTGCTACCCCTGCCCTTCTGGGTTCTCCCACAGTGAGCCAGAGACAACCTGTGAGACCAATGCAGCCTCACAACTGCACAACTGTGCAGACGTGATGGCATATGACTTTTGAGGCTAGATTATAAAAGGCACCATGGCTTTCTCCTTGTGCTCTGGGATCTCTCACTCTGGGGGAAGCCCAGAATTATGTCCCAAGGATGTTCAAGCAGCTGTGTGGAAGGGTCCACCTGGGGAAGAAATAAGGGGTCCTGCCAACAGCCAGTGCCAACTTTCCAGCTGCGTGAGTGAACCACCTTGGAAACAGATGGTCCCAACCTGTCAAGCTTTCAGATGACAGCAGCCTCGTGAGAGTCTCACCCTACCATTCATCTCCTACTAAATTCCTGAGCCACACAAACTGTGAGAGATTGTAAGTGCTTATTATTGTCTTAGGCCACTAAGTTTTGGGGCAACTTGTTAGGTGGCAAGACAAAACTGGTACAGTCCCTTTCTTTTGAACTATTTGCCCATTCCAATAAATGTTACTTTTCCCTCTGTTTACCTAGTACAGTAAAACCTGGGATGGTGGGTAAGTTGTTCTGTGAGTGTTCCACAAGGCAAACAAACATTTCTAATAAATTTTAACTTGATAAACGAGCGATGTCTTGCAATATGAGTAGTACGTGACGCCAGACGTCACATGATCACAACTGAGCCAGTAGTTCTCTCTCTCTCTCTCTCACTGCGGGATTGTGAGTGATCGTCTCCCATGCTCAGATGCTCAGTCTCAGGCCGTGGTGTTTGGCAGAAATCAGTGATTTTTCAGAACGTTGGGAGGGGCCCACAGCTGGCACTAGTGTATTTTTTGTCACTTCAAAGCACTAGGGACAGTCCTTTGCTTTTCCATACAAGAGTAAGGTTAGGAATGCTTCGCTTCATTCTAGGTCAGTCTGCCTGCAGATATAGACCTTTCCTCGGCTGCTTTATTGCCAGTTACATTAAATACAGTATATGACAAGAATTTATTAATACTGTACCGTAGTCAACATCCGTGTGAGCATATACATTGGCCCCCAGGCAGAAAAAGATTCCATTGAGCCAGTAGACATCAGTGATTCCGTTAGTGATAGTGAAAGTCGTCCTACACAATAACCCTCCTCTCTTTCGTCTCCCTCACACCAGCCACGAAGGTTTTCAAAGATTAAGTGCAGGTTAATTTGTTTATTTTTCTTTATATTTTGTATGTTACTATTTTGTATTGTATTACAGCTTTGTAATCATTTTATATGAATATTTTGGGGTTGTGGAACAAATCATCTGAGTTTCTATTATTTCTTATGGGAAATTTGCTTTGATACACAAGTGCTTTGGGTCACAAGCATGTTTCCGAGATGAATTAAAACCAAGGTTTTACTGTATTGAGATTTAAGACAGGTTCTTCCAGAGAGCATGTGGGTCTCTGTTCAATTCTTTCATCCCTAGAGGTGGAACGAGAGAAAGGCTGACCTGTGCTATAACTTTACTCTCCCTGTGCAGAGGTCTATTCGTTCATGATGAGCACAGAGTTTTCTACGGCTTGGTACGTCTGTTTCCAAGTGTTTCCTCCCCGTGTGCAAAGGTTTTCTGTATGGGCGTATCTGAAGGCTAGTGGTAGCAGGGACTTCTCTCCACTCCCAATGATTACAACCAGCAAGCTCACCAGTCTTCCTTTTCTCCATCTCTGCCAGCCATGAGGCCACAGTGTTGATCTTCTTGTAGAAAAGTCTCCCCAGCTCCTACATCGAGTCTCCCAGTAACTGCTGACTTGGTGACTTCACACTACAGGTCATTCAAGAACCAAACGCCCCCTTTTCTGCCATGAAAACCAACCATTTCCATCACATTAGCTCTCCAGACCACAGAGTTGGGCTGCATTCTCAACTGAAACATTAGGGCAAGATAAGGAATGAATAGCCACACAGGAAGAGCAACCTTTGGGAAACAGTCTGGCATCATGTGATAAAGTTGAACCTTCACACTCATGTATCCTATGACTAACTTCTAAAGAGCTCTGAAATGGATTCATCATGACGAAAGAACATTCATAGCAGCCCCGCTTATGGTAGAAAAAAACCTGGAAACAATCACACGTTCGTTCACTGCAGGAGGGATAGATAAATCAAGGTATGTTTATTACATACAATGAGATATTATATAGTAGTGAGAGAATGAACCACAACTCCACACATTAACATAATTTTGTGGAATCTCAAAATTCATAATGTGTAGCAGGTGAAAGAAGAATGATTCCATTTACAAAATGGCAGGCAACGTGAAATATTATTTTTCTAAGGGCTACATTTCAAGGCGGGAACCAGAATAGTCAAAATGGAGGAGGATGGGAAGAAAGGAAGGTGCAATTGAGGCGAGTGTCACTGGGTTGGTGCCAGATCTGGCTGACTTTGTTTTCTCATCCTCAGGGGTGGTTCCAGGGTATTTGCTTTATTATTATCCTTTAAACCTGTACACATACTTACATGCTCTTCAACATGTAAGAAATACTTTACAATGTGACAAATCAGAAAGAAAAGATTCTAGTTCTACTTCATGACTCAGGTCTTTCCAATGGGGGATCCTTCTAGCCTAGATATCCGCTCCCCTCCTCCACTCCCTTAGAGCCTCAAAGGCAGTGGCCCCAACCCCTACCTGGAGACTCACCTCTTCCCCAGGATCCTCAGTATCAAGAAACCCCTCTGTTGGCCAGACCGGCCCCAGATCGACAACTCGTGGGCCCATGCTCAGCTCCAACCTGGACTGTCTTAAACACGGGGCAATAAATTCCTTCTTGGACACGAGCTAGTTTGAGTGGGAATTCTGTCACTTGCAACTGAAAGAATCCTGAATGATACAGCGAGCTTGTTAACTGATCATTTCTTAAAAGGTACAGGATCTGTTCTGACATGTATAAGAAGGTCTGAGAATTTTTTCTAGATCCTTCGAGGGGCTGGTTTCTGAGTAGGGGACTCATTCACTCACTCGGTATTTAGGGCAGCATGGGCAGCTGGGCAGATGCTGGCCCGAGAGCCAAACAGCCAGGTCTCCAAATGCTTCGAGCCTTACCAAGCCGGCCGGTTACAGCCCAGTTGGTTTTCCTTCCTGGACCTCAGATGCTTCCTTCACCTGTTAAGTGGAAAGTTTGGATCAAATGCAGCTCACATCCATTTTAATGTCATGGTCCCTAGATTCCTACTTGTGAAACATGTACAGAGTGTGAGGGTCACTGATGAGTGACAAGGTAACTTTAGTGACGAGGGTCACTAAAGAGACTGTACTCTCCTTGAGAAAACAGGGCCACATGGCACACAGAAGGCGGTACTAGGGGAGGCCAAGTTCCTCTGCACAGAGGTCGCTATACACAGGCACTGAGAGAAGTCACCCACCGGGGGGGTAGGAGAAGAGAATGTCCCCTGGAGCCAAATGTCTTGCGGATTCAGAGAAGGTTCTCCCGGTCTGTTTCGGGCACAGGCCTGGAAGTCTCACCTAGAACCAAGGATGAGCTGGGGAGAGGCAAGACTCAGGAGTTCAGATGGGGAAGAACATGGGCAGGCTGCATGCCATCTCCAGCAGGGGATGGGGCAATGTGTGGAGCTGCAGGAGAGAGGAGTTTGTGAAGCAGGTCAGCTGTCTGTAACGTGTGCTGTGCCCACTCCTCAGGCGTGAAGCTCTCTTGCTGGATGCAGGAGTAAGGGTCACCATCAGACCCTCTCCAGTGCCAAATGTTCAGTCTGTAGAGAAGCTTAGGGATGTCCTCACAACAGGCCTCCAGCGGCTGTGCTGGGTTGGACCCAGCTGGGGTCCACACCCGCAGCTCTGTGCCCCCGGACCCATTCCAACTGGTATTTAGAAGATACAGGAGCTGGTGGTTTGTGGCTGAGCCAAGGGAGGTAAGAGTTAACTTGTTCAGGGGTGCCTGGGTGGCTCAGTCAGTTAAGCCTCTGACTTCGGCTCAGGTCATCGTCTCGCAGTTCATGAGTTTGAGCCCCGCATCGGGCTCTGTGCTGACAACTTAGGGTCCGGAGCTTCCTTCAGATTCTGTGTCTCTCTCTCTCTCTGCCCCTCCCCTGCTTGTGCGCATTCTCTTTCTCTGTGTGTCTCTTAAAAATAAATTAAAAAAAAAAAAAAAAAGAGTTAACTTGTTCAAAACAGATTCCCTGCTGCCTGGCCTCCCAGAGAGGGAGTTGGCCTCCTGCAGAGCCCCCTAAAACTAGCCTCAGCCCAGTGCTCAGGGTTACCAGTTCCGGTAGGAGGGGAGGGGGTGAAGAGCTACATCATCCAGTGGGGATTGACAGGGGCTATCCTGACCTAACCAAGGAGCCCCACAGCCCTTGGTCCTTCTCCCAGATGCCATGCCTGGCCCTGACGGATCCTTGAGTACAGCCCCCAGATGAGGTGGGCTTCAAGGACCCAGACACCCCTGCTGGCCCCATGTCTGGAAGTTCCCCATATTCAACTGCCCCAGAAGGCCCGGCAAGTGTGGGTGACCTGGTCAGTGTCTTTGTTTGCTGGACACAAGGGGAAAAGACGCTTCTCCGTCCGAGCTCGCTGCCCCAGATTGGATTGAAATCCTCTCTGTTATTGAGACAGCTTCCCACCTAAGTTCCCGCAGGTCTGTTATCTCCCTGAGCCATTAGCCCTACAACAGCCAGAAAGGGTCAGAGCTGCAAATACCCACAAACACAGCAGGCTACGCATTCCAGGTGGGGGCTGGAGGAGGTACACATTCTCACCCACTTCCTGGTCATTTGGGGAAGCTCCTGTCTCACTCCAGGTGCTCACAGTAGAGTCAACTGTCACACAACCCACCGTCACCCCGTGGGGGCAGGCATATGACCTCACTGGCCATCATGCACTCAGGTCCCTGCCCACAGCCAGAGCCTTCCTTGGGATTGTCGTATGAACCGCGAGGGAGAATTCTCTTTCCCCTAGGATTGCAGGGACTGGGACGGCCCTTGGCCAACCTGCCTCTGACTCACTCAGAATGGAGCCAGACACAGACAACGAGGGACCAAGAGATAAAGTTGGAGAGAGCACCTGGGGGAACCCCGGGAACCAAGGGACCTAAAGCCAGGGCCCCTTCTGATTTGGGCAGCTCCGAGAGCCAGTGGGTCGTGCTTCCTGTTGCCTGTAAACAAACATCTTACCGTGATACCATGTGCCAACCGGACCTCCGTGCCTCCCCCACGGCAGTCCACCATGCCTCACCTATGGCTCCGACGTCCTGAGGCCTGAGGCCCTAGACCAGCCTCTCTGTAGCCCAGAAGCAGAGGCACAGACCCAGGCTGCGGTGTCTCCCACGCCCTGGGCTGGATGGCGCTCGAGCTCGGCTCCAGGGACTCGGCGGGCCCCGAGACCATCTTGGGAGCGCAGATTTCTCTGAACAGTACCTCCATAGCACGTTGACTCAAAAGCTCACTCCTTAGCTTGAAAGGGTGTGAATTAGTTCTCATTCAAATAAAATGTGAAATGGGGTGCCTGGGTGGCTCAGTCGGTTAAGCATCTGACTCTTGACTTCAGCTCAGGCGGTGATCTCATGGTTGGTGGGATCAAGCCCTGCATTGGGCTCCTGGCTGACAGCGCTGACCGAGCAGGGCCTGCTTGGGATTCTCTCTCTCTCCCCTTCTCTCTTCCCTTCCCCTGCTCATGCACTCTCTCAACAGAAATAAACTTTAAAAATAAAATACAAAATATAGAATAAAAGAAAATGTGAAATCGGAACTAACGATGGGGATAAATGTTTTTGAACCTTGGCCCAAAAAGTAGCGCAGCATTTCCAGTCTCACGGAACTGAGGAAGCCAGGGGTCTACATGGTCCTGTGTGGGCTGGGGAGAGCTAAAGTGTCATTTTCAGCCAGCAGCGAGGATGGAATTCACTCATCCAGCCACCGCGTGTGTCCTGATTCGTGTGAGGCTCGGGAGCAGAAAGAGGCCCACATCAGAGAGCCTTCCAGGCAGTTTGGGGCCCCAGTCCCAGGGATCAGCCTGTCCCGGACAGAAGCCCCTGTGCCCCTTGCTATGGGAGGGGCCGCTCAAGAGAGAGATGCCCGTGTGCTTCCCCAGCCCCCACCCCCTCAGCACCTCAGCGTGTTGTGACAGGGAGGGACGGAGACTGGGGAAACCAGTCAGCCATTCTTAGTGAGTCAGGCCTTTGGCAGGCAGCCCCCAACCCCGGGGCATCTCTGACTCAGCCTGCTGACTGACAGACAGGGGACTGACAGACAGGAGACAGTGAAAGTGCCGGGAAAGGGCGGCACCGAGGGCAGACTATGCTCCCAGCTTCCCCAGAAAGCCTGTGTTAGGCGCCCCGCTAGGCCCAGCCCTGTGGGGTGCTCCCCGTCCAGCTTCATCTTGCTCCTACCCCTCACCTCCCTCCTCAGCCTGAGAGGCCAAACATATGGGTGAAGGCTGATGGACAGAGAAAGGGACCCCCTTCCCAGTGGTCCCCCAACTCCAGGGAAGACATCAGTCTGGCCTTCAAAGGACAGGCCACTCCGGGGAGGGGAGGGTTGATGCTGAGGGCTGAGCAAAGACCACTTCCTGGCCCTCAACCCTTCCACACCCTGTCATGGGCCCCACCCCACAACCAGTTCCCTAAGTGCTGCTCACCACCAGTGTGGGGCCAGCCCTGACCCCCAGGTCGTTTTCTTAAGCATGCGTGCCTCATCGGCTTCCCCCACCCTGTATTAATGCTGCTGGTTTGGCCCCTCAGGACACACCTTATGCTCACTTCTCTAGTTTGAGCCCACACATGCCCTGACTCTTCTTAGGTTCACGTCCCTCCACCCAGCCTCCCAGGTGCAGATGCCAGCCTGCCACTGCCAGGGAGCCCCCCAGGGTCACCCTCAGCCTCAGGGCCACCCAAAAGCCAGAGAAGGGGCTGCATGGAGTTGTTCCTCCTCTGGCTATGTCAAAGCCCCAGGAAGGGACTGCTTGTCCTTTTGTTCAGCTCCTTCTCTGCCACCTGACAGTGGGAATGGAGGAGGCCACGCCTGACAGATTGGACACCAGTGCCCCAGGCTCACCGGGCAGGCGTCTCTCCGCTGTCTGTGTGCTGAGCCCAGAGAGATGCAGGATTACTGCAAGCCGCACACAGGGGCCCTCCCCGCCCCTCCTCTTGCCAGGAGAAAACCCCAAGAAAAAGCATCTGTTTGAGGATTCCAACTTCTAGCTGTGAGAACCTGGATACGGTACTTAGCACTCTGGGCTTCAGTTTCCTCATCTGTAAAAAGGGGTAAGTGGGGCCTGGGACCCAGACAAAGATGCATAAAAACTAGTCCTTCTTGTTGCATAAAGATGCATAAAGACTAATCCTCTTGCTGACCCAAATGCACAGCACCGATTCCCAATCTCTCTGTACATCCCTGGACCCCTTTGGAAAGCTCTGGAAGCTGTGAACCCTCACCTCCAAGAAGGCATAGCACACAAACATTGTAAATACAACACTAGGGGGTGTCAAGACCCCCACAGCCTTCCACGGATCTCAGGTTGGAAACCTGTTCCACAAATGCAGTCTGGTGTCAGGCTCAGGGCTCGGGGCTCAAGCGTCACTGTCCATTCGGGAGCAGTGCTGTCAGTTTGTGCAAGGCAGAAGGAGTTCTCATGTGGCTTCAGTCTCTAGCCTCGCCAGGGCCTGGAGAGGGAGACAGCTCTCTTGGCAGAGTCAGGGGAGGCCTGTGGGGTGCACAGCTCCCCCACACGCCCCCCTACAGCTGGGGTTTCCCATACGCTGCCTCCCTCCCCCCCCCCCCCCACAGCATCTCGCACCTCCTGGTGGTGTAGATGTCCTCAGAAGAACGTGGTCCCATGCGAGGCTCCTCACCCCCTTGCATCTCTTGCTTAAGACAAATCTCACGTTCACTTTTGTGTTTAAGTTTTGCACGCATGAAATACAAGGGGTCTATGGAAGCAGTGCATACAAATACATCGATGTGTAGTACAGAAAATGTTTTGTAAACCAGATACTAGCATAACTACTACCTGTGTCATAGAGGTCGAAAGAGAATACTCTGGCCTGGAGGGGACCGACTGGTCCTTGTAATCACCGCCTTGCTCATCATTATAGTTCTGCATGTACATATGCATCCCTAGCAATAGCCTTGATTTTGCCATTTTGAAACATACAGATATAGATGTACCTCTCGTTTGATGTCTGACTTCGCTCGATCAACTTTTTATTTGGGAGACGGGTCCATCCCGTTTGTGCGCTGCAGTTTGTTGATCTGTGTTGCTTCGTGATTGTACAGGTAGAGCTCCAAAATGACTCCAAGCTTCCTGCCCCTGCTATATCCGCTGTGCGTGGTCCCTTCCCTGTGTGAACGCAATGCTGTTTCACCCTGGCGGTTAGGCTATGTTACATGCAAAGGTGAAAGGATTTTTGCAAATGTAATTAAGGTTCTCCAGATCCACTGACCTTAAATTAATCAAAAGGTGATCCTGGGTGGGCCTGACCTTATCAGAGGTATAGAGGTCAGAGACAGAAGAAGCCAAAGAGATGCCGTCCTGTTGGCCTTGAACAAGCAAGCTGCCACGTGGTCAGAGGGCCATGTGGCAAGAATAGCAGGTGGCTTTTGGGAGCTGAGGGCCTCAGTTCTACAGCTTTGAGGATCTGAATTCTGCCAACAGTGAGCTGGGGAGAGAGACCCAAGCTCCAGATGAAAATGCAGCCTCCTGAGAGCCTGGGTACAGAACTCAGCTAAGTGATGCCTAGGCTCCTGACCCATGGAAACTGTCAGACTCTGACATCTGTCTTCGAGGCCCACGTTCAGAGAAGCTCGAGAGTAATCCCAGGATGAAGTAGCCAGTCAGCTCGAGGAGCTCCTGCCAACCCATTTTCCAGAGCGGTTCACCAACTTACGCTCCCCTCACCGTGTGTGAGAATTCCTGTTGCTTCACTGTCTCACCAGCTCTCGTGCATTCCCACGCTCTTCTCACCGAGGGCCAGGGGCAGACTGTAGACCCAGGCACAGTGACCAGGTGGACCCCAGGAGGGAAGGGCCAACACTCTGCCAGCTCCTTGAGACCTCCATCTGGAGTTAGCGCCTTTCCGACGAGGGTCTGCTTGGCGTCTCACCTAAGCCCATGTGCAATACTAATCAGTCACGTGCAATACTAATACGTTCCTGCTGCTTTGTGGATTAAAAAACTAAGGCAGAGATACCCTCAGTTCTTTGCTCAGTAGGAGAACTGGGCTTGAGGCCCCATCAGACACCAAGGCCATGTCTGCAACAAGAGAATGAGGGGCTTCCTGGTTAGATATCAGGCCCTGACCTGGTACTTGAGTACTTGAGTACCAGGGCTGGTGCCCTTCCAGACAGTCCATCTACCGCATGGAAAAAATGGAACCTCTTCCTCTAGGAAGCCTTCCCTGATTTACTCCATCCTGCATCAATTTTTCTGCTTTGCCTTCTCTGGTTAAACCTTCCCTTAGCACTCTGTTCATTACAAAACCATTTAGATTGAGTTTTAGAAATACAATGATATCTGGAGTGAACTCTTGAGGCATTATCTGCCTCTCTGGCCCACCCCATTTCTCAGCTGCCTCACCTGTGCTGGGTGACCCTGGCTCCCTGAACATAGATCGTTGGCCCAGAAGGGGGATACAAGCTGGACCAATTAGACTCTGTCTTCTAAGCAACTGAAACAAGAGGGCAATTCCACAACTCCCCATTGCTGGCATCTCCTGGACGGTCATGCTTTGCTCTTCCGATGACTGGGGGTTCAGGTCTCCCTTGGAGTCCATGACCCAATCCGGTGTTTTCTCAATAAATCCCTCTTTGTGCCGAAGCTACTTGCAATAGAAAGAATCTGAACTCGTCTAACATGAGAGCTGGAAGGAATCCCAACATCCAGTTCTTCATCTACTGGTGGGAGAACAGAAGCCCAAAGAGGGGAAGTTGATGGACCTGCATCTGTCACAGGCAGAGGATAGAGAATGGACCAGACCTCAGTCCCACACTCCCCATGTACAGGCTAATGTGCGCAGTGTCAACTCTGAGAATCACAGCAGGCCTCCCGACACCTGCCTCCCCCAGAGGAGATAGCTCGCAGTGGGAGTTGCGTTAGGGAAATGAAAGGGACATGGTGCGGGGGAGATCAGAGGAAGAGGCGGGTGATAGTCAAGTGCAGCATGGAGTCTGTATTTGTCCTTAGAAATTTTCAGTGCATTTAAAAAAATTTTTTAATGTGTTTTTTTTTTTTTTTTGAGACAGAGAGAGACAGAGCATGAACAGGGGAGGGTCAGAGAGAGAGGGAGACACAGAATCCGAAGCAGGCTCCAGCTCTGAGCTGTCAGCACAGAGCCCGACATGGGGCTCGAACTCACGGACTGCGAGATCATGACCTGAGCCGAAGCTGGACGCTTAACGGACAGCCACCCAGGCACCCCATGTGCATTTTATTTTTTTATTTTTTTTTAACATTTATTTTTGAGACAGAGAGAGACAGAGCATGAACGGGGGGAGGGCCAGAGAGAGAGGGAGACACAGAATCTGAAGCAGGCTCCAGGCTCTAAGCTGTCAGCACAGAGCCTGATGCGGGGCTCGAACTCACGGACCGTGAGATCGTGACCTAAGCAAAGTCGGACACTCAACCAACTGAGCCACCCAGGCGCCCCCCCATGTGCATTTTAAAACTAACCCCTACCCTAACTGGCATATGGAGTTATTGATGAGTTGTGGAACTTAATCAAGACTTGCATTATGAACTTAATAAAGAAGAGGCATCTGGCTCATGACAGGCGAAAGTGTATAGGTTGTGTCTTGGGTCTACGCTGCAAGTTCAGCATCTGTCGGTGTGAACACCTTGGGAGGTGTCACCGGGTGACGCCCCTCACAGAGAGGGTTGATGGGTCTTCCCACCTCCACACAGGGGGGAAACAGCGTAGGCGGGTTAAAACTTGAGGATGATTTTCTTGTTTGCTACCAACTCCGGAGGATATCCCAATTTTTATTATGGAACTGGAATTCGGCCTCATGGAGTTTTGCTTGGGATGTATGTGCCTTTGGGTAGGACCTGGTGGTCTTGAAGTGTAGTTGGGGTTGGCGGTGGTGATGGATTGTGTTGGGCGCCATCTTCCCCACCCCCATCCCAGGGCAACCTGTCAGAAGTGACCACCCTCCTTCCCAAGAAATGAGCACCAGTCGCAAATTGGGCCAGAGTCCTTGCTGAGGGCTGCTATGTGACTGACCACTGCAGTTACAGGCTCAGGGTGAGGTTTTCTTGCTGCACACCGTCAGTGGGCACTGATCACAATATGCTCGACATAACGTTTCGCTCAGAGAGGATCGAAGCCTGAGTCCAAGAAGAAGAAGCCGTGGAAAAGAAGCCCTTACCAAAATGTCAAGTCTACACCAGGCAAGGCAAGAAGGGCCTCTGTGGTGCAGATGAGGCAGGAAGAAAGCGGCCTATAGCCAAGCAGATGGGCACCGCCCAGGCGCATCTGTCTCCCAAACTACCTATATACTCTCCCAGGGAGCCTGATCCCCTTGGGTGAGCCAGGAGCCTGGCCACGAGGCTACAGTCAGCCAAGAAACCCTCTCTGTGCCTCAGACGATCTCCAAGATGGACCCAGCTCCCTGCAGGGGTGTCGCAGCACCACAGTTCCATGCAAGTCTTTGTGGGCTCACCCATCATTGATCTGCTGTGCAGAAGGAGGCTCAGTTGAAGGGAGCTGGAGTCAGAGCACCAGAGCTTGCTGGGTAGAGGGGAGGCATTCTCATTACCCAGAGGGGGCAAAGGCCAAAAAGGCTAGAGTAAGTATCTTCAGGGAGGCCAGGGTCCCTAGGGGGCAACAGGGGGCAGACCAATCGCTTCTGGAGAAAGGGACGTCAGGTAAGAGATGAGAAGCTGAACCCAGGTTCCAGCCTGCTGTTTCGTCATCAGAGCCGCTATGCCACGCTCAGTGCTCCGGAGTCTCTACGAGGAGCAGAGCCTGGCTGGCTCGGCCCAAAGACTCAGACAAGCCAGCTTTGTTTCTCCTTTAGGCCCCACCACGGACACACAGAGTCATTCTCCCTCTCTCTCTCTTCTCCTCCAAGGCACGTCAAAGCTGCACAGGCTGGCTCTGACGGAGCGTGGTCTCTGCCCTCACCTGCTTACCTCACCCGGCTGGCCCCAAGGCTCTGCTCTCGCTGCCCTGTTCCTGGCTCCCGGTCCCCGGCCACCCTGGTCAGCCGGGCCCAGCCAAGACCAGGCTGTTTTGGAAAAATGCTGGGAGGTGGCAGAATGTGCGGTCTGTGAGCTCCCTCCAAACTGGCGCCCCAATCCCTGAACAAACAGTGGCCATGTTTGCCTGTCCACAACAGCCTGTGTTCTCCTTCCAGGCCAGGAGATTCCCAGGGCAGGCGGCCGTGTGGGGGACATTGGTGACCCGCTGGGCCCACGGGGGAGAGGCACAGACAGACTGGGTGATGACAGGCCAGGCAGCCGCCTGGCTGGGCCCTCCCACCCCGTGGCAGGGCGGTCAGACTGAGGGCAGCCCAGGGACCATGCTGCCTTCACCTCTGCTGCCACACAGGACATTCCGCCAAGGAGACTGGAATTCACACTTTGAAAAACTACTACCTTCTGCTGGCATGGTTCCTGGTGGAAGTTGGGGGGTGTTCACTGCTGCTTCTCACTGACCCTGGAGGCCTCCGGGTGAGGGAGTCCCACAGGGGCACGTGCTGGGTGGGGCAGGTGGCCCAGTTCTGGTTCAAGGACCATCCTTTGCTTCTATGTAGCCATAAGAAAGTCCCCGCCACTCTAAGACTCTGGTTTATCTTATGGAAAACGAGGGAGTCCCCCTTGCTGTCCCCCTCCCCAGGTGGAGGTTAGGGCTCAGGGAGAGCAGACCTAAGGGCGGTGGGGAGGGGCCGGTGAAGCAGAAAGATGGCACAGGGCCGAGGATGCGGTGGACAAGGCTGGCTGAGTGTCCTGCCCTGGTGGCATTGTTCAGAAGATGTTGGTGGTTCTCTTCTGGGTGGCCAGGCTCTGGGTCCAGGTGGCCAGGTGGGGAGAGGCCCTGCAGCCCTCTCTGGATCTGGGGACTCTGAACTGAGGTTGGACCTAACGGTGTCAAAACAAACAAACAAAGAACGCTGCAGCCACAAAAAAAAAAAAAGCGCCTTTTTCAGGCTAGCTTTTTGGGGGTGTGGGGGGGGGGCGGGAATTCCCTCCCCAGGCTGTGGGGAGGGGACTGGGCAAGGCAGAGGATGGGACCGGCCTGGGTACTATGAGGCCCTGCCTGTGACAGTACCAGGCCCTCTCTCCCCACCCCAGCCCCTCAGTCCTGAAAACCACCCTCAGAGTTCCTTGTCCCAGCACTGGACGTCTCGCCCTTTGCTGGCCTCACCTTTGCCCTCTGCGAGTCAGGTTGCAGAGCGCCTTTTATCTGAGCGTGAGGAACGTGAAAGAGGACACGGTTTCCGTCGTCAAACGGGCTTGGGGAGCCCTGTGACCCAGGCAGTCGCTTAGCACGCCCGCCCTCAGGTTCAAGGGCCCGGGAGGTCCTGCAGGGAGGAATCTGCCCAACCCTTTTTGACCCTTTCCCCAAACGTATTTAATCAGGGAACCCGTTTGCTCCTACAACACCCATGAAATAGGCTTTGAGAAGTGCTCTAGGGCACGAGGTTGGAAGTCAGGAGAACTGAACTCTGCTCCCCAATTTGCCGTGTGGCCATGGACATCAGTGTCCTTGTTCAAGACGGACGCTGAGGACGGGGCCTCGGCTCTGGGTTGCCTCGTCCAGCAATGAGACTCCCGGCCGAGCTGGTCATGGCCACAGTCGGCCAGCGGAGACAACTCCCAGCTGCCCCATCCCCCAATGTATGGGGACCAGTGGCTGTACATTTACACGTCTCCCCACCCAGGGGAACCCACTACTTCCAGGGCACTGGCACGGACCTCTCTGCGCCTATGCACAAGGAATGGTGAGCTTGGTTGTGGGGAAGAATTTCCTGCCTGGCAGGTGGGCATAGGGGAAGGGCATGTGGGTGGCCGGGAGGACCCTTACAGCAATGCTGAGAATGCAGAGACCAGACAGGCAAACAAGGGTGAGTCCCCACGGTTTATTATGGAAGCCTATAAAAGAGCCAGGTTGAGTATTTCCAAAATCACAAAATGCACAACATTCATTTTTTTTTTAATATGCAACATGGAATATTATATACAGATTAAAACCACATGACAGCAAAAACACTCACACGGCACCAGTTTCATATCAAAACAAAACACACAAGTGCTTTTTCAATATTAAAACAACTGTGATAAAAACATATTAATATTTTGAACCATGTTTACAATAGAGAAAAAAATTCATATTTTACTAAATAACAAATATTTAACAGCAAAAACTTTATACTAAATATCTATTTTGAATTATAACAAAAATAGTACTTATAATAGTTTATAAAGACAGACACAAAATTATAACATTTATGAAAAAAAAGTTTTGTGTATAAAATAATATTATAGTGATCCGGGCAGGGTCAGGATGGTACCCAGAACACAAACGCCAGCGCCCAACATCGAAAGTGCTTCAATCTGCAAGCCCGTGGCAGGAAGAGGGTTGTGGGGTTTTGTCTTTTTAATGTCAAGTTACAATAGTTAGGAATGGTAAGTGAGGAAACATCACCCATCTAGCGCTACCTCTATAGAGCCTATACAAGAAACACACGGACACGGATGGACACAGAGAGGAGAGACGGCTGAATTTCGACACTGGGACCCTCCTGTCAGCCAGTCAAGAGCTTCTTTCGGTTCCCTTCTTGTTGCCTTTGAGACCCAGCGGGGTAAATAATCTTTCCTTCCTCCTCACGGGGACCCCCTCCGACTTCCCCTCTGCCCCTCCCAGGCTGGTCACCCCAAGAGAAGGCCACTGATGCCTCCCAGAGCCCTCCGGACCCCCCACCCCCTTACCAGGGCCAGGCCTGGTGGGCTTCCTGTCTGAAGTAGCACTTACTGCCTTCCTAGATGTTCAGTCAAAAGCGACTGGTTCAGGACAAGCTGGGTCAGCTTAATGGACCAGGAACCTTGCAGACACTGGGCTTTTTTATGGGTATGAAATTCTGGTGCACCATGCAGATATTTTGCAAGCGTTGATGAGTCTTGACACATTTTTGCCTGTTTTTCAGAATGTGTGTGTGTGGGGGGGGGTGGATTGAGAGATTTTGCTAATATTTTAAAAATGTCTCTTTGTCAATGATGCCCCTGTTCTGCACTGTTTTTTAGTGGTGAAAATGTAGGAACCAAATGAAACACTTGAGAACAGGGGTTATAGAGCGGTCCACCAGGCATGAACCCGTTGCCCTAAAGCCTACCACACAGGGATGTGAGTGGGGGCGGGTGGGGGTCTGCAAGCACCATGAGGGGGCCACTCAGCGGCCACAGTAGCCACTGCTACAGAGAGGGAACTGGAGGGAGTGGAATCCTGCACTCTTCTGTCTCTAATGTGTGTTTTTGATTTTCTTGTAAAGATGATTCGTCGATTTTATATAACATCAAAATCCAATAGAGAAACACAGAAAGCCAAGAAAAATCTGAAAACAGACAAAATCCCTTAGAGACTCACCAGAGACCCCCAAAACCATCCCGGGAGGCATCCCAAATTTCCAACACTCAAAATGCCAGTGGCAGGAACCACTCCTCTGTCCCCCAGTCATCCCCTGACTGGCCAGTTTTCAGCCAAATCACTTCTGACAAATCGCACGTACCCTCCTCCTCAGCTCTGCAGCACCCTCTCCACTGCAGCTGCCTCCAGACCACGGCAGAGGACCTGAGTCAGCGCAGCGAACGGGCCGCCTCCTTCGCTCACCTCCCCTTGCTTTCGTCTTGTCCCCACACCTCTGAGCTGGGCTAAGTAGACAGTGGCATAGAGGTGGGTGGGACTTCAAGGACATCTCTCCAAGGGCAAAGGGCCAAGGGTGAGGGTCAAGGGACGGACAACAGGGGCCCTCACTCCCTGTCAGAGGAAAGAACCCGTATACTTCCCCATGCTCACTGGGAGGAGTGGGGGGCACCGGGGTGAACAGTGGCCAAGCAAGAGCTTGTGGCAGCCTCCAAATCCCCATGTGAACAGGGTTTTTGACAGAGCAGGGAGGGAGGCAGGGGGCCATTTCCCCACCACCGCCAGGGGGCAAAGGTGGAGGCACTGGACTTCACCCGGAGAATGAGGCTCTGAGGTTGAACCCACAGAAGGTCTGGAGCCCGTGGGTGGGAGGACCCATTCGCAGAAGCCCTGCCCTGGACAGCTGGGAAGGAGGCTGGGGACAGAAGAGATGCTTGTTCCAGTCCCCGGGAACGCCAAGATTCGGTTGTATAAGTGAATAAATATGGGGGGAGTGGGGAGGGTCCGGGGTGAGGGGCAGCGGGCAGCCCGTGAGCCAAAGGCCTTGGGCATGTGTGTAACAGGGAAGTAGGATGGGCTCAAGGCTGCCTGGCAGGAAGGTGAGGATGTCAGTGCGCATGCCCAGGGCCACCAGGGAGGGTGCTGGGAGGACAGGGCCTGGGGCTCCTTTGCCCCAAGGTCAGAGAGAGAAAAAGTAGCAGCAATAGGTAATTTCAAATGTCCAAACTGGCAACAGGGTGGGGCCCCTGCAGGCTGCTTGCAGCCCCCCACTCTACCAAGGGTGACTCGTGTTCTCTTACCCAGTATGCTATTCCTGGGCAGCCACCCCAGGAGGGGCACTCTACCAGTCTGAGTCAAAGCAGGAAGGGAGGGGGTGCTGAAGAGAGCCCCAAACGGGGCACCTCTTTTCCTCCCTCCCCCTCAACCACCCGTCCTCAGACTAAAGGGGCCCAAAAGAAATGGGAGAGGTGGGACCAGTTCAGAACATGACAAGCAAATGCGACAGCCAAGCCACTGACTTTTAACACTGTAATGGGCATGCAGAGTGCCCCGCCATGCCCCTTCCCAGAAGCTAAGCTGGTGGGAACTGGAGGGACTGGAGAGAAGTAGGAGCCAGGAGAAGAGCCTTTCCCCTGGAAGGACGGGGCCCTTGTGGCTTTGGGCAGGGTTTGCCAGGGAGAGGAAACAGGGGAGGGTAAGGTATGGGGGGCCGCTCCCCCTTCCCCACGTTCCCGCCCCCTCCCACACACAGGTTTCGACCCTTCTGGTGCCTCCCACCACCACCACCCCACCCCACCCCGCCTGGCTGGGCTGAGGCGGGGGTATGGGCCAGGCGCGTTTAGACTGTGGCGCTCAGCATGGCCTCCGTCTCTGGCAAGATCTTGTTCTGGTTAGAGTCCAGGCCAAAAAACTTGACACTGAGGCCATCCACGGGGTGCAGGACAGGGACCAAGGTGATGCGGGGGAAGGTCCGGGTGGCCAGCTCAAAGCGGCTCGTGCTAGCCAGCTCCACCGCCAGCACCTTCAGGAACAGCTTGGCCAGATGCTTGCCCAGGCAGGTGCGGACGCCGCCGCCGAACGGGAGGTAATGGAAGCGGCCATCCTTGTCTTCACTCCGTGCCTGACCAAAGCGGTCTGGATCGAATACGTTCACGTCTTTGAACACAGGTGCCGTGTCGTGGGTATCCCGGATGCTGTACATGACACTCCAGCCTTTGGGAATCTGAAAACCCTGGAGGCAAAACGGGGGCAGGGGTGAGGTACGGTGGTGAAAGCCGGAGGAGGTCTGAGAGAGGGCAGATGACTTTCTGCCTGCCAGCCCCACAGGTCCAGATGTTTCTAGAGGCCCGCCACTGTGGCACCCCCTCCCCCCACAGCTCCCCCCTCAGCATGTTAGTCCTGTCTCTTGTTTACAGATGTCCACATGCAACTTGCATTATGATACCCGGGTTAGCTTCATCTGACCCAGCATCTGGGTACTGAAGTACCCTGACAAAAAGGCTGTTCTTTCCCAGCAGCCAGCCCCCACCCCCAAAGCAATGTTCCCAAGGATCCCCAAAGCCCCAGCCCCGCAGGGCCCAGCCTCACATCAAGCTCGAAGGTCTGCAGCACGGTACGGTAGCCACCAGAAATGGGTGTGAAAAGGCGCATAACCTCCTTGATGACACAGTCCAGATAGTGTAGCCCGCTGAGGGTGTCGAGGCGCAGTGTGCCCTCACAAGGGCAGCCGCCACTGTGCAGGATGCCCTGGGCCCGCAGCTCCTCTCGCAGCTTCTCCAGCACGGCTGGGTGCTTCAGCAGCTGCATGATGAGCGAGGTGCTGGCACTGGCAGTGGTGGCGTAGGCTGCGAAGATCAGCTCCAGAGTCCCGTCCTGCAGCGGCAAGGAGAGAGGCATCGTCGATGATCCAGCGCCGGGGCAGCCCCGCTCCACCGGCATCCCCCGTGCCCCAGGCTCATCTAGCTGGGCCTGCCTCTGAGCCTCATGTTGCTGCGGCATCCGGGCCACAACAGACACAGGTCACGGGGCCAGTCCCCCGGCTGGGCAGGAGAATTAGCTGCTACAGTCCAGGGCAGAGGCACGAGCCTGGAAGTCCCTTGGGGCAGGGCTGCTTCTCCCTCACTGCTGGATTCCAGAGCCAGCCCCAGCAGGCCTAATCAGCGCAGTGAGCTCACAGAAGAAAAAGGACAAATCTCAAGGAGCCAGGCCCGGCGTGGCGAGCAGGGTGGGTCTACACTGGGGCTTTCCAGCTGGCAGCCGCAGCCCCTTCCTCCATCCCCAGGACATCTAGTAGGAGGTCAGGAGTACTGATGGGGTTGGGGAGGTGACCTGGGACCACACCCACGGGGACGTGTGCTGGGCTGAGCGGAGGTGGCCCCCAGAAGCCTCAGACCCCACCAGGGTTCTCAGGGGAGCAAGACACCTGGGCACTGGGTACCCCAGGGAAAGGTCTCAGCGGGTCACCTCATCCCGAACCCTGTATTTTACACGTGAAGGCCTAGAGAGGAGAGGGAAGGGACCTGGGTTTCTGACTCGCCGTGGCACCACCTACGAGGCACAACACTTCTTGTCAAACGGGAAGGTCACTGGAGTTCCTAATGGCTCGCTAGGGGGAAAGCAGGAGCCAGACTAAGGGTGAGCACAGACAGTGGGGATGGCGGAGTCTTCAGGAAGTCTCCGTGGGCACCCGGCAGGCATGCGGGTGGCAGAGTCGAGACCAGGATGAGTTGATGAATCCCTCCTCAGGTGGTACACCCACCCTAAAAAGGGGCGAGCAGGAAGCCCTTCTTGGAGGCCAGTGTGGACAGTCATGGTGTTGGCAGCCTGACTGGGCTTAGCGAGTACCAGACAGGCTGGGAGACGGTATTGAGTGCCACCAGTTTGAAAAGGCTGGTAGGATGGGAGGAGACCCGAGTCAGGTCCAAATCTCCCTGTTCCTCCCCAAGGACTGAGGCTGCCCTCACGCAAGTGGCTTCCCTTCTGGGGACCATGATGCACTGAAATGGTGAATACCGGGAGGTGGAGGGGGTCGAGGGGTCGAGGGGGTCAATGAAGCCACCGACACCAAATGTGCGCGGGGTTTCTAGGGGCCAATTTTCAGTACCTTTTCCTAAATGGTGGATGGGATTGTGGGTGGGATGGAGAGTGTGGGTGCACAGAAGCTGTGGTGGGGGGCGGTACCACCCACTGCGGATGCTTCTCGTCTATCCCCATCAGTCTGCACACTAAGCAGATGGGGACACGGTCTCTTTTCTGGTCAAGTGCCCCAGCCCCAAGCAGTGAGGGCCACCACAGCTGGTCAGGGACAGTCCCTGTGGGCTGGGAGCAGAAGGGGTAGAAACAGAGCATGGGGCGCTCGCGCTGACCACTGGGGAGGCCGCCCCCACCTTCAGCTCCTGCATGGTCATCTCCTTCCCATGCTCCTTGCTGCTTTCAATGAGGATGTCCAGTGCGTCTGAGTAGTCCTTGCCCTGGGTGCACTGCAGCTTCTCCCGGATCGCCTTTTCTAGGCCCTTCTGCAGGATCTGCCGTGCCTGAATGCCCTGAGGGGAGAAGGAGGCCACCTGGTCACCAAAGAGAAAGGGCCCCCTCCCACGGCCGGGAGGGCCACGGGGAAAGGACTCCTCTGAGAACTTCCCACCTAAACTGCAGAGACCAGCAGGTGAAGGCTCCACCCCCACCCTTCTGCTGACACCTCCCCTCTGTCTGTGTGACCAGCGAGCGTCTTAGTGGTCGGCCACCATCTCACTCCAAGTGGGTTCATGGATGCCCCATCTCCTCTCCTCCCAGGCCCTGGGTGCTCACCCGTCGGTAGCCGCTAAAAGGCAAGTCGACAGGCAGGGAGAAGACGTTCTCAACAAACTGCTGGTAGACTTCAAAGAGGTGTCCAAGGTCCTCTTCAGGGATGCTGAAGCCCAGCAGCACACGGATGGCCATGCGGAAGGTGAGCTTCTGCGCCTCCTGGTACACGTTGATGGCCTCAGGGCAGCTGCTCCAGGCGCGAAGCGTGTCCTGGATCACCAGCCGGATCTTAGGCAGGTAGTTCTGCAGGGCCTCATGACTGAAGATCTTGGAGAAGACCTGGAGGGCAGGGGACAGTGGCAAGAGGCGCTCGTGCCGGCCCTCTCGGCTCCCAGGGGGCCCCGCTGAAGCATGCAGCCAGGACGGTGGCCACAGAGACTCTGGGTCCCCCCTCCAATCGAGCTCTGCTTTCCAGCTCTAGACACAAACACCTGCTGGCTCGCCTACCTCCAAAGCCCCTCCTGCTGCCTGTGCCTTGAGGCAGAACCAGGGGAAGGACAGGCTTAAAACACCATTCGTGGGCACTTTTATTCAAAGTCAGGACCTTCCATGTCATCACATGGAGATGTGAGCTGTCCTCTCCTTTCCTGACGCCCAGAAAAGCATGCGCTCCAAACAGTGGCAAAGCCCTGCAGACTGGGCAGTCCAGCCGCCAGCAGGTCTGCAGGCGATGTGGCTGTATCAGCTTTGGGGAGCATGCAACGGAGTGTTGGGCAGGGCTGCGGAGGAGCTGGCCCCTCCACGACAGGAACCCATTCCCAAACTCCCCTGCCACAGGGGCAGAAGCGCCCAGGAGGAGTGGAACACAGGTGCAAGGACTGGCCAAGGAAGAGATGGAAAGCACTAGGTGGCTCTTCTTCTCCACTGATGGGAGGACAAGAGAGTCTGAGGTTAGACCACAGGCAGGACTTCCTGAGACCAAATTGCTCTTATTCCCTGGGAAACACCTACTGGGTGCAGATCCCAGGCCATCTGTTAATAGCTGTGCCACAAAAATGTCTTCAATGTGGCCAGGCCTGGAGGCAGGGGAATGGGGGCAAGATCTTCCACCCCAAAAGATCACAAAGCCAAACAGAAGCTCTTTTAGTGCCCTGCATCTTCCTGGTCCATTTTAAGTAGCCAGTGAGTCCCTATTTCCACCTTCTCTGCTTTCCATCCTCCTGCTTCCTCAGTAACACCCTCTGCCCCCTCCTTACCCAAATGCCCCAGCACAGTTTTCACACTGGTGACCACAGTGTACAGGAGAGGGGACAACGTTAGTTTATTTACTGATCGCCTGTGTGTCCCACTCATAACCAACATCCTCTACCCCCTCCAAGAGTCCAGAGCAGAAGGGGGTACCCCCACCAACAGCGAGGGAAAGGTCACTGGGGAAGGCAGAGAGGGGAGGGACAGCACAGGAGAAGGAGACAAATATTCCTCTAGCCCCCCTACCCTGACCCACGCAAACCACACACACGCGCTCACCCTCCCCTCCTGTCCCCCAAACACAACCACCGCACAAACTGTAAATGTGAGAATTTCCCCTGCAGTCAGCTCGAGGAGGAAAAGGTAACATTTTCCTGGCCTCAGCCCTGCATGGCTAATGGGAGGGCTGGTTTGCAGAAATAACAGTGCTGGCCCTTCAGTGGCCCAGCCAGGCATTCACAATAGCACTTTCATTCCGAAATTCCCGGTGGGCAGACGGAGGGAGGGAAGGAGGCCAGTGAGGGGCAGAGAAGCCAGCACTGTTCGGGGCTGCTCTTGCTATTAAGGGACAGCTGAAATGTAAAAGGATGATGGGAAGTGGCCAAGGGCAGCCGGGGCCTGAATGGGTCACTCACACCTTGCTCAGTTGTGGGGGTCCCAGGAATATACAAGGGAGACTTCAGCTGCTACTCTCTTCAGAGGGCTATGGATAAAGGCAGTGTGCTCTCTGCCTCAGTACCCCCCCCCCCCACACACACACCCCCTGTCCTCAGGATTCCAAGTTTGGCTCTTATGGGGTGGGAATGGGGCCCAGTCCCCAAAGCCCAGTGCTGGCCAACTAAGGGCCCTTACAAAACAGCAAAATGCTCATGAGGGAGGCAGAAAGATACTCTGTGGCTACCAGGCCTCAGTGAGGAGACTGGAGGTGGGGGCAGGCAGGGAGAGGGAGGCCACACCTGGCCTAGGACCAGCCAGTCCAGGGCCAACTGAGTACTGTCATGGAGGGGATGGGGCCAAGGGCTGGCCAGGCTCCCAGCACCAGGAGACCTGAGCCCAAAGGTGGGCATGTGGCGGTGGATAACAGGACAGAGGCCATGCAGACCTAGACTGGTCAGTGTCAAAGCCAGCTACGCTCTAATATGCAATGGGGTGGTGACTCTGCAAAGGCAGACTGGGCATCCAGAGACCTAAGTTTTAACTTACCAACTTACTGTGTGACCATGGCCTAATCATGCCCCCCAGCCTCAGTTTCCTCATCTATAAAATGGTGAGGTTGAAAGACGTGAGCTCTGTGGTTCCTTTCAATGTACAGAACACATAAATGCCAGTATCTATGTGTCCCAAAGTAGATGCCGTCCCCTTGAAAGAGTCCAGAATCTGGCACTGCATGAGTCACCTGGTAAGGGCCTACCAGGCCCCCATGCACGCACTCCAAGCAGGCTACAGTGGCCCAGGAGGGGCCATCCCAGGGTTACCAAAGGAGGCGCTCTGAGGACCCCCACTGCACTTTAAGGACTGGCCAGATGTGACCCATTGAGGAACCCTGCCCTGCCCTGCCCTGCCCTGCCCTGCCCCAAAGGTTACATTCCCTGCGCCCTCTAGTGATGGCCAGATGAACTGCTCCTTCTCAAACCTTGGGGTCCAAAGAGGGCAGGAGGACCAAGGGGGATTTGGGACTAAGCAGATGGACTCCGAGGGTAAGAGGTCCACACGTCACCTCTAGGAAGACAGGGGTCCTTATGGGGAGCTGGGAATGATCCCCAGGAAACCCTCTGCCACCCTGCACCTGCAAGCCTCTGGGCTGGGGCTTCTGAAAAGGGAATTACAGCCAGGTCCAGGGTTCTTTTCTTGACCCTGACTCATCAGTGGCAGCCAGCAGGTCACTGTCCTCTCTAGGGATTAGTTTCCCCACTGGTTTCATGAGAAGTTTAACTGGATGTTCTTGGGTCCCTTTCCACCTAGCCATCTCACCCATGATTCCTCTCAGAGCCCCCCGAGGCGGAGAAAATGGCCAACCGAGAAGTGAAGCAAAGGGAGATTGCAGGCGCTCTGAGCCCAGAGGACTTTGCTCAGAGGTCATACAGTCCATGCCCCTGCTTCCAGCCCAGCGGCTCCACAGACATCAGGGCCTCCCAGGCACCAGGAAAACTCCCGGACCTCATCTCTGGGTTGGTGCCCAGGATTAACAACGAGGGCACTTCCCACAGCCGAGGCAGCCCAGAAACCACCACCCACCACAAAGGCCAGGAGGAGGCGGAGGTGCTGGCCAGGGCACAGGGAGGCCTGGGCCACGTCGGGCGGGCGGGGTCAGGACTCGGGCACACGGGAAGGCGCCCAGCGGAGCTGCGCGGTGTGAAGAGAGGAAGGGTTCCCAGCCCCCAGAGCCGACTGCCCTGACCACAGTTGTAACAGGAGCCACAGCTGCTTTGTTTCCCTCTGGGGCTTCCCTAGGAATTCCCAAAAGTGAGCCAAGAATGTTGGACAAAGGTCATCGGGAACCAGCTGTGGCCCAGGCAAAGCCCTGCAGAGGGAACAGCAGGTATGGACTTCCCACCAGGGTTGGTGCCGGGACAGAGAAAGCAGAGTGTCACGGGAGACCTGAGAACTCCCAGGCACAGACGCGGCGCGGCGCAGGATGGGCTCTCGCCTTGGAGGGCGTGCCTGGAAACCCTCCATCACCCCCATCAGTTTCTCCAGCAAAGCAACTGGCTCAAGGGTCTACATCCTTGTTCTCGCTCTCTCCCCTGAATGGGAGGGGGTAGGGGTGGGACACCAGGGGGCTTGTCAAGGTTCAAATCCTCCATAATTGTTTCTATACATGCTTCCCCCTCCTGCCTCTCACATAGAGCCCTTGGGAGAGGAGTGGCACACTGGAGCCCCAGAGCCCTGCTTGCTGACCTGCTCAGCCAAATAGCCTCCCCCTTCTCGAAGCTGGTGGCCATGAATGCACAGACGGACAGACAGCCTCTGGACAGGCAGCCTCGGGAGCGGGAAGAGTCAGAGAGCGAACCTACTCCTTGGGCCAGTGACTCAGACTGGGAGGAATGGAAGCGGCTGCCCAGGAGGGTGGGGGCCTGGGCAGGCCACCCCGCCAAGCCAAGCCACCGGAGCCACAGCCTGCGGAGTGGAAAGAATAACAGAGGGCAGGCAGCCTCCGAGGCAGCTGTCCGCACAGCACAGGGGTGACGCCAAGGTGTGTACTTTAAACTCAAGTAAGGGGGAGGACAAGAGAGGACGTCATCTTCCCAGATGCCTGGCATTTCCACTGGGCCTGGACTTCACCTTGGCGGCCTCCTGAGCCAATCCCGTCTCAGCCCCTCTGGTTGGGAGGGGCCAGCCCAGACCCCCCAGCCTGGGCATGCTTCTGGGTTCCCAGCACCTACGGGAACAGAGGGTCTGTCCCCCCAGTTGACTCTAGCTCTAATTCCGTCCCCAGGACAAAAGCACATGGTGGGGGAGGGAGAGCAGCCCTTGGCAGATACCTAAGCCACAGAATCTGAAGGTTTAGGTTTGCCGAGACACTCATCCTTCTTCCAGCCATAGCAAAACCCCCTCAGAAAGCTGAGGCCCAAGGGGGGAAGGGTTCTCCCAATGTCACAGTCCAGACCATGACTGGCCACACTCACCAACGGCAGGGAACCCCATCTCCCACCACTCCAAACCCCACGAGCCACCCTCTTACCAATCCCGGGAGCTCTGAATTTATCTAAGAACCCTAAGGGGCCGCTTCTTTATGGCCAAGTTTATTCTAAGGAAAAGGCCAGCTGTTCTGGTTACTATATTCCTGCTCTCAGCATTTCTCTTCCCCTAGAGGCACGCTCTTAACCCCGGTCTTTCAGCCTGGGCCATCCTGAACAGAGACAATGGCTGGCACAGGGGGCTCAGGGCCAGAGCAGACCCCAGCCAAGCCTCCCCTCCCTGTCAAGGCCAGAATTGTCTCCCAAGGCTGGAAAGTGAGCAGACACCCCCAGCATCATAGCCTTGGACCCCTCCCTGCCCTGGGAGGACAGAGAAAGGAGGGAAACGGGAGAGGGTGAACCCTACACCCAGCCAGCCCACCCGCCCACTGCCTGGCACAGGGCAATTGGAGGGAGGCACCCACTCCCAGGCGCCCTGGCGGCTGGCTGGCCATGGGCTCCCTCCCCCGTTGACCTTCAGAGAGATCCGCTCCTGCCACCCGCGCCCTCGGCGGCCCCTGCACCCACCGGCTACTGCTACAGTAACTTTTGAGTGAAGGACTTCTGGGGCTGGCAGAACAAAGGCTGTGTGCCTCTGCCAAGGGGCTGGGGCAGAGCTCTCAGTAGCGGGGCTGCCTGGCCGCACCACCCACCCTCCTATCCAGTACAGGTGGGAACCTCTGCCCCGAGCTGAGCCTGGGGAGACTTTGCAGCCAGAGGTTGTGCACTGGTCCAAAGGCCATCTAGAGCATGTCTGGGCTGGCTTCCCTAAAGACCCCCAAACCCTCCTGGCTCTGCCCTCCTGCTGAAGCACTTCCTGGACTCTCTACCCCAACACAGACTGCAGGGTGCACAGGGTCTCTGAGAGGGGTGCAGTGATCCTGAGCCTGACCTCCACTCCTACCCAAGACAGGGCCCAAAGGCCGGGTCATTGAGGGATGGTGTGCGGGGAGGCAGGGCTTCTTAATCCTTACCTCCAAAGCCTGGGGAGCTGCTCCCCCACCTCAGCCTTGGGTACAGAAGTCCCCGTAGCCAGGAGTCTGAGATGAAGGGAAAGCCATGCCTGCCATCTCCAGGACACCAGAAATCCAGGATTAAGTGCATTCTCTGGGATGCTCTCCAAGTTTGGGGAGGGCTACTACTGTCTGAGGTGCCCTGAAACTGCTGGCCCTCTGGTGCCGAAAGGCTCGGCCCTATCTCCAAAGGAAAAGAGGAAATGCCTGATTCTGGTGTGTGGGGCTGTGCACTGGAGCTTCTGTAATTACCCCCAACTCCTCCTCTGTGTGTCTGACAACTCTCCCCCCAATCTCCCCTACCACACTCCATCCACCCTTCCAGGGTAATTACCCCAGCCTCTGCACACAAAGAAGGATGACATCCCTCCCCCATTATCAGAGACACCCCAGACCCCTGGGGGAAGGGAAGTTACAAAAGAGAAGGGACAGAGTCTGAGGTAGTGGCTATAGGGACTCAGGCCTGGCTCTCCAAGAGAGGATTTTGTTAGACTGGGCAAGACTTTCTGGACTTTCTCCCTAACAATCCCGCCCATCTTGGCCCTAGACCACCAGGACAGCAGGGCAAACACCTGGAGTGCAGCGATGGCTATAAGGAGCCCCTTCCCAGCACATCTGGTCGGACCTCCCAGAGAAGGGGTGGGCCACCAGCCCCAATGGAAACAGTGACGCTCCTAGTTCCCCGCCAGCCAGCCAGGCCCCAGCACACCTGGGCTGTACTTCCTGTGAGGACATCCTAACCAGGCCTGGGCCCGGCCCAGCGGCCTGCTCACCAGCCAGGTCCCTGACTACAGAGTGGACTGGATAAGGCATCGTGCGTGGCACACCCCCGACCTTGCCCGGGCTGGGTCCACTGGGCACTGGGGTCCTGCAGACTAGCCATTTTCTCCAGGACCAACAATATGCCCCTGAATATTCATTCTCTTCTCGTCCCTCCAGCTAGATCCTACTTCTTGAGGCAAAGACCGAGATTCCCACTTCTGTGTCTACCTAGTCCAAAGCCTTCAATTTGGCTCAGCAAACCTAAGTTTATGGAAAATTGAATTAGAGAGATTGGGGGGGGGGAGAGACACCCTTTCGCCCACCCACTTACCATAGGACCCATATAAATGCCACATAGCAAGCATCAACTAGTACACACACTGGGAGCGCCCTGCCCTGGGTTCTCAAGCCTCTGTCAGGATGAACTGCTTTCTGGCCACCTCTTATCCCCAAGGAACTAGAGAATAGGGTACCCCAAAGAGGGAGACCATCAATGTGGCTCTCAGTGTCAGGCCCCACCCCTGCTCCATCCCTATCCTTCCCTCCCCCTTCCTTCCCTGTGCATTCCTCTGGCAGCATTCATCATGCCTTCTCCTTCCCTCCTCCCAAATGGACAATGTGGGCCAAACCTGGGGGCTTTCCAGGGAGCCCTCCCCACCTGGAGGCCCACAGCCAAGTTGGGCACCGGGTGGGTGGAACCACAAGGCAACAGCAAGCCCTCTGCACCCCCAGGGTCTCACACTCTGGTCCTGATCCAGCCTTCTCCTTCCTCCCCACCCCCAACCACCAGTTTCTGGCAAGCCCAGGTGGGCAGGACTAAGTAGGGCTCTGCTTGGTGGCCCAGAAACAACTCATCTCACCGATGCCTGTGTTGCATGCCCTGTCCTGCCCTTTCTTTGCTTCCTGACCTGGTTCAAGTCCCTCAAACTCTCCAAGCCTCTGTGTCCCCTTCTGTGAGAAGGGGATGATAACTTTTCTTGTCAAAGCCTCTATAAAAATAAAATGAGGAAGCAGACGTATTCCCCGGAGCTGGGTTTCTGAATCTCAGGCTGTCTCCTCACTCTTTGGAACAGGCTTTGGGTGGAGTCATAAAGACTAGGAAAAAAATAATGGCCAGCACGTTTTATAAGCCCCCCATTCCTGAGCCTATAGCCCCCTCCCAGCCACTCCTCATCTGCCCCCTGGAATTGTTAGCTGCTTCCTGCTCCAGTGAGGCAGATGGGGAAGACTACTTCAGGAGCCCCTTCCAGTACGTGCTTTATCGCGGGGCGGGGTGGGGTGGGGGGGGGGGGGGAGTTGTCTCTTCCATCAGATTTTGCCGCCTTTTGTCTGCTTGTCTGCTATGGAGAACTACTCGTCGCAAGCAGTGCAGAAGACACCAAATACTACAAGATTAATTCCTACGTTCACAAAGACCACTCCACATGGCCTTCTGGCCGAGAGGGCTGCTCACCGTTACCCGCCCCCCTCCCAGACTCTGCCACTCCTCCGGGAAGATCAGAGGCTGCCTCTCTTCCCTTCAGGTTTCAAACCTGGATGAGTCCTCTGACCTAATGGAAAACACAGAGGGAGGGGAGGTCGTGCAGCGCCCCCTCACTGGCGGCTTTAAGCCCGCCGGCCGCCGCCCCGCCCGCCGGCGGCTCAGCTTTCGGGTTACTGCAGTTCAAACAGCACGTGCCGCCCGCGCTCTGAGCCGCGGCTGCGGCGGCGCAGCCCTGTGAGGGGGCGGGGAGGCTCGCTCCGTGCGCGCTGGCTCGCCTCCTCCGCGCCTCTTGCAGGCGCTCGGGAAATCCACAGGATAAACACCCACTTTCTCTTCCTCTTTATGGGAGGGGGTAGGTGCACTTTGATCCCCTGCAGCGCCGCCGCTGCTCTCCCACCCCTCGCCCTTCCTCCGCCATCCAGACTGGTTCTCGCAGCAGTGGCCCAGATTTCATCTCACCCCTCCCGGGCGAGGCTCCGCGACCGTCTCGCACAGGGTGCTCGGCTCCCAGCGCTTGCCGCGTCTACCTTAATCCAGCAACCGGTGGCAGAAAGGCTAGGTTTGGTTTTACAAAGATCCGTTTCCAGGCCTTGGGAGCATGGACCACCATCTGCCCTTTTCTCTTTTTAATTTTGTGGAGCACCGCGAGGACAGGCGTTGGACGCCCTAGTCCCTGCCCGTTCAAGCTCCCTCTAAACCACTTCCCTCACCCCGAACAGCCAGCCCCCCCCCCCTCCCCGGGCCTGGTAGTGGGAAAGGCACAGCTAGCCAACAAACGGGCAGACCCAGAGGAGGCCTGTCAGCTCTGGAACCTAGACCGCAGACTTCGAGGCACGGAACTGCGGGGTCCTCTGGCATGGTGTACAGATGGGGTCTCAGATTCGAGTGGGGGCGTCTCCCGGGCTCTGCGAACTCCTTACACCCGAGGCTGGTACAAAGAAGAGGGTCGGAGCAGGGTTGCGGGGTTCTTAACCCAGAGCGCTTACCTTGCGCTTGTTGCGGTGGATGTCGCCGATGGAGTTGGCCACTGTGTTTGGGCCCAGCAGCATGCGCGTGCTGCGTGGCCACTCAGTGCTCACGAGGTGGTGCTCGCCCATGAGGATCTTGCGCACGTTTTCTGCGCCAGTCACACGGATCAGCGGCCGCCCCAGCAAGTGCGTCTTGAACACGTTGCCATACTTCTCCCTCCTTGAGGACTGGAAGCCGGAACCCTGCGGGAGCCACGGAAAAAAACCTCTCTCAGAGCGTACATCTCCAGATGAGATGTCCGGGAAGCCCAGCCTGAAGGGCTCGCGGGGGAGGGGCGGAGGACCCCGCTCAGGCCACCAGTCCCCTGCTCCCCCCCCACACACACACACAAACACGCACGAAGGTTTTATTTTTCATAGCATGCACAAGAACTAGGAAGTAGGGCCTAGAGGATAATAAATAATGCAAGGAGGCGGGAGGCCCGGGGCACCCCTCGGGAGGGTGTTTAGTAATGACTTGCGGGAGGAAAAAGGTATCCCGGACCGCGGGACCCAAAGCTAGAGCCTTCGCCCCCCTCCCCCTCGCTTCCCCGCCCCACGCTCCGGAGCCTCTCGGAATAAATATTTCCAGGCTCTCGGCCACGGGCTGGCGAGACCCCGCGGGGTGGCCGCAGGCCAAAGATTATTTATAGCGGTGAGCGGTCGGTGCCCGGAGGCAGTCACTACAGAAGGGGGTTGGGGTTTCCTCCGTTCTCAGGGGTGGGCCGCGAAGGGACCCGGCGGCCCTCTGAGGGATCTGCAAGGTAGGGTCACGGGCCGAGAGCCGCGATTTTCCTAATGCAATGTGCCCTGGGAATAACTGAGAAGGATTTTCGTCGCCGCCCAGGAGTTTGGAACGGGAGCTCCGAGGAAGGCGCTTCCCGCGGGGCGGGGCAGGGCGGGGCGGCTGTCTCAGGTAACCGGATCCCCGGCGGCGGCTGCGGCGGCGCGAGCCCAGGACGCCTAGGCCCCAGCCCCGGCCCCGGCCCGGCTCTCAAAGGAGCTGGCTGAGCGGGCCCCCGCGCGGGTACCGGAAACCGAGGGGACCTCCGAGGGGCGGGGGCAGGGGCGTCCCGCTCACCTTTGACGTAGGCACTCGCCACCCCACCCCACGTTAACCCTTATCCCGCCGGGGCGGCACCGGGTGGGAAGGGGAGGGGCGCCACCTGTCCGGCCGTAGCTCTCGGCCGCCAACGAAGTGCGGATGCGGACTCCAGACCTACCGAGTCACGCACCCCCGAAGGGACACCTCGGCGGTCCCCTTTTCCTAGGTTGGTCTCTCTCCTCACTTTCCTTTCTTCTACGGAAAAGTATTCTCCAACTAGATGTGTACACACCCCAGCACAGCCGAAAAGTGACTCTGCAGAACCCGGATCCCTAATCACTTTTCCACATGCGCCTCCGGCCCCGGCCCGGGCGCGCGACAGGGAGAGAGCCCAGAGCGCCCGCGCCTCCAGGAGGGGGGCTGGGTCGCGGGGGGACGCCACCCCACTCCCAGGTTGTGGGGGAGGAGAGAGCTCTCCGACCCTGCCGCGGTTCTAGACGGCGTCTATCCCTTTAAGAGAATTCTAGGCGAGGATGGAGGTGCGACCAAGGGGGGTTGAGGAGCGGGATTCCCTCCCTCCGTCTGCTATACCCGTCTCGCTCGCTCCGTCTGACTCTCCGTCTCTCCTCTCCTTCTTTTCCTCTGTTTTTCTTTTCTTTCGACACAAAAGTTGGGTTGTGAATTTTCCGAGGTCGCCGCCGCCTCTCTCCCGCCGCCCCCCTCCCGCCTCTGATCTGCCTAACTATAATTAAAGTGCGTTTTTTGTGGCATTAATAAAGAGTTATTTGTCCGCCGTTTCCACGGTCTTCACAAAGAGGACTTTCATAGGGGCGGCCGCTCGGGCCGCGAGTCCAATTTATACAAAAATGTTGTATTTTTAGCCCTAGGCTCTGTTTAGATGGCGCACGGTGGAAACGGAGAGCCCTTGGAGGTCTCCCCGTAAAATCTGATAAATGACTCCAAAAAAATAAAGCTGGGATTCAGAGGGCTCCCATTAACCCCTTCAGCGGCCTCCTACAGGCATCCCCCATGTCCCTCCCACGGCGGAGTCTAGGGCCCTGCGGGCTGATGGAAGGGGAGGTGTAGGCCTGCTTCCCTTTTCCCATCTTCTGTGCGGGTTGGACACGGAGCCCCAAGGGGACCTTGTGGGATTCAGAGAAAAGGTCAGGGGGACATTGGATGGCAGAGAAAGGTCAGGAAAAGGAGGTGGGGACAGACCATGCATTCCGCATATTGGCTCTAACAAGACAGGAGCTGATGCCCGTATGAGGTATTTTATTTCCTAAATTCTCGGCCAAAAGCCTAGACCACCGCCGCAGTTAACTCTTTAAGTGTGGCGGCAAGGGAGAGGCTCTGGGGATTTCTCTGCGGAGGGTAGCCCTATCGGTGAAAGCGAACCCCTCCCCACTGCCTGAACAACCCCAAAAGAGATGGGCCGATTCTGGGACTTGGGAAGACCACACCGTAGAGGAAACGCGCGTCACCCTCCTCGCCCCCGCTCCGCTGTCACTTGGCGCGGGGCGGGGCCGGCAGGGTGTAAGTGTGGTGCGCGCGCGGATTGCACGCGTCTGTTAGTTTCAAGCCTTGCTTTCGCACTTCTAAACCCACAGGTCTCTGCGTTCGCCTCCCGCCCCACCTCTCCCTTGCCCGGGTTGTCTTCAGGACATTCATGCTTCTCTTAACCGCCATCAGCATCCTCCGGACAAACACCGGTGCACACGCGAACACGACACACTTCCCGCGGTTGACCAGAGGCGTCCCCCACCCCCAAAAGAAAAAATTCTGTGTGTATCCACTTGCAAACGCGTTTGTCTAGCACTTGACGAGGTTAATTCCAGGTTAATCTCCCCATTACCTTACCTGAGTCTGGTTCCCGATGCGCCCACCCCCATTATCACCAGCAGCGTGAGGTCGTGAGGCGTCTGGCAACAAACATGCACACACTCTATGGATCTCACACACCAATCCCAGGTTTCTCTCCCTTGCTACAGTGTCCCCACCCAATAAGCAAATAGACCCTTTTCCTTAAAAGCCAAGAACCCTCGAGTCTCAGGCTTTTCATCTTCTTTGGGGTACCTCCTTCCCTCCCCACCACAAATACACACGCTCTCTCCGACCTTGGACCAAGGCAGTTGTACCTAGCGCAGCCGACGACGCGGCGGGAACACAGCCGGGGGTCTAAAAGGGGCACTTCTGGGTGCCATTGGCTCCTTCGTCTCCCCGACTCAGTGTTCGGGTCCCAAGGACACCGCCAAAGCCCCGGAAGCCGACGGCGACCGGGGCCTGGAACGCGAAGGGGAGACGAAATCGGCTCACGACCTGACGCCCCCTCTGGCCCGCACCGCGCGGGGAGCCCACTAGACCCCTGCTGGGTCGCCAGCGACGGGGGAAAGTCAATCTTGGGAGCCCTCTGGGGTCCTGGGACCTCTCGTATCAACTCCCAAAATTTGCGCACCGGGCGCCAGTGGGCTCCAAACCACGCCGCAGGCGGGCAGGAGAAGCCCGGACGGCACCCGCAAAGAGGAGGGAAGGGGCGGGGCGGGGACCCGTGCCTTCAAGCTCCGGGCGCCCCCTGGCCAGCCCGCGGCTCCCTCCTCCCGGCGCTCGCCGCTAGCGGACCCCGGAGAGCATCCGAGCGAGTGCGCCCTTACCTGTAGCAGCCAGTGGCCGGTCTCTCCGATGAGCGGGAAGCCCATGGAGCCCTTGGGGATGGGCAGCTTGCAGCTCTTGTCGCGGGTGGCAGCCCAGCGCAGCTGCCACAGCTGCTGCGACACGGCCAGCAGCAGCGTCACCGACACCAGGCACGCGGCGAGAGTGGCCAGCGCCGACACCAGCTCCAAGCCCTCAAAGAGCATGTTGGCGGCCGCTCGGGGGATTGGCTGTGCCGGCCGCGGCGGGGGAGGGGAAGGCCGGATGAGAAGGGACACGAACGGCGGGGGAGGGGAGGCTGCGGCCGGGGGTCCTGGTACCTCCAGCCGAAACAGAGAAGGAGGAAGGGGCCGCGGGAAGGGGAGTGGAGGCTGCGAGGGGAGCGGAGAGAGGGAGGAAAAAAATTGCCTACAAGAAGAGAGAGAGGAGACTCGAGGAGACTCGGAGTGTAACTTTGTTTGTTTGTTTGTTTGTTTGTTCCCTTATAGCGGGCTTGGGGACTGCTCGAGGGTGGTGAGATGAAGCCGTGAATCAAGCTGGTGGATTAGCTCTCCCCGCAACCATCACACTCGGAAAACTTTGGAAAACTTTGTCCAGCGGGAGCCTCTCTCGTAAGAGCTAGCGGAGAGAAAGTGCGATCGATTTGTCAAAAGTTTTCCCCTCAAATTCCTAGGTGGAAAAAAAAAGGGAAAAAACTCTGAATCCAAAAATTCCAACGAACCCAGAAACTTTGGGGGCGAAGGGGAAGGCTCCCCGGCTGAGGCGAGTCGAGAGGCCCGAGCCCAGCGTCCGCGGGCTGCCCCCGGCGGCGCGCCCGAGCCGCAGAGCCGCCGCCGCGCACCCCCGAGGCGGGCGCGGCTGGCGAGGCGGCGCGGCGGGCGCGGCAGCCGGAGCGCGGGTGCGGAGCCGGCGGGCCGCGGCCGGGACGGGACGCGGCCGACGACAGAGCCCCGGGCGGGCGCTGGGGCGGCGGCGGCGGCGGCGGCGGCGGCGGGCGGGGTGAGGCGGGGTGGGGTTGGGGGAGGAGGTGAAAACCCGAGCTGGGCTATTGTATCAATTAAGAAAAGGCAATCCGTCCCGGGACGCAGTCTCTCGGCTCTGGAGTTGCTGCTGGGGGAAGAAAGGGGGAAAAAAGAAAGGAAGGCAAAAGGAATGAAAGAGGGGGAAAAGCAGGAGGCAGGATTTCAGGGCTGGTGGTTTTAAAAGCTTCTCTCAATGTGAATTTGAGTCCAAAGCGAGGCGATGCGTGTGTTTATATAGAGGCGGGAGGCTGCGCCGTGGGCGCTCCGCCAGCCCGCCCCCCCACCCCACCCCCACCCTACCCCCACCCCACTCCACCCCCCACACTCCCCCCCCCCCCCCTGCGCTCACAAAGCCGGAGGCGTGGTGAAAGGCCGGCGGCCGGAGCGTGTGAGCGCCCGCCGGCCTCCCGCCCCGCCCCGGCCGCCCGCCGCCCGCCGCCCGCCCGGGACCCACTTGTAGCCGCCGCAGGATCAAACTCAGTTCACCTCTCGCCTCCTCTTCCTTCTCGCCGGCGTCTCGCTGAGCCCGGCACCTACAGACGGACGAGAGGAGACACACACACACACACACACACACACACACACACACACACACACACACACGGTGCGCGCTCGCTTCGTGCCCGCTTGGCTGCTAAGCTACTTCCCTCCCTCTTTTCCTCCCTCCCGGTCCCTGGCCCCCTCCTCCCGCCCCGGGCAGTCCCGTGTGGGCTGTCGCCCCAGTGGCTGAGGTCTCTGCCGGACTGCCCCTCGATGGAGGGCCGCTGAAAGCCCCTGAACCTGTGATCGGGGTCCCAAGCTCCAATCCCGCGGAATCCCGCCGGCTCCTATCTCCCGGGACCCTTCAACGCCCCTGCCAACATTTCTCCTCCCAATTCTCCTTAGCCGGGGTCCCCCATCTCCCATCCGGGCATCCCAAACCTCCGATGCAGAGGTCTCTCCTCCCCCCACCCCCCCGCCCGCACCACGACCCGCATATGTCTCTCATCCCACAAGACGCCAATGTTCCCCTTTCCCCGACCGCGTCCTGGGCTGCTCACGACGCAGCCCTTCCTCTCGGACCCCCTAACTTTATAGTGCCCTCCGCCCCCCGCAGCGTCGGAGGAACCCCCGGGTGCCGATCCGGGTGAGTGTCCCGCGCCGAGGACAAATGCGGCAGCCCCGGCACCCGGCACCCGGAGGCGGGAGGAGTCGGGTACAAACGTTCATTGATACAAATGAGTAAATAAACAAGCTGGGTGAGCGCGGCCACCTTCTCACAGCCGGCCGCAGAGGGCCCGGCGCGCGTGCCTGCGCGAGGTGTGCGTGTGGCCCGGGGCCGCACCTGTGTGTGCGCCTGTGTGTCCTTGGGTCGGCTCGACATCTGTGGAGCTGGGTGGTGTGTCTGCGGGTTCGTGTGTTCTCTGTGGAGCTATATGTGTGTCTGTGCATCCGTCTGTCATCTGGCCTCTCCTCCTGCGTGTCTGTGATACATGGAGCGTGCCAAGCCCGGCATCATCTAGCTAGTGCCTGGCTCGCCCTCTCCCGTAGGTCCTTTCCCCCCACAGCCCCCTCGTCTCTGCCATTCACTCTCGCACTCCCAGAGCAGAAGTCTTGATATCCCACCTTCAGTTTAGGGTGGTGTGTGTGTAAACGAAACTAGACTCCCCTCTTAACACCTCCCCTGCACCCAATACGTGTTCTATTTTAGAGTTCACTTGAAGAAAATGTGTGTGAGCGTCTAAGGTGCGAGCATATGTGCTGTCCCTCCCTGTAAGAGCGCTTCGGAGGTTGAAGTGGCGGCGGAGATTTGAAAGCTAATCTCTGGCTTCTAGAGCTCTGGCATCTCGATTCTCACTCTCTGCCTTGGAACCCCACCTGGTGGACAGTTATGGTACTACAGATTCAGGGGGAAGCAATTCCTGTTCCTCTGGCCCTCAATCTCCCTTCCTAGTGGAAGATCAGCCTTGAAGATCCTGCGTGTAGGCTCCCAGAGGGCTCCTCTCCCACCCTAGTGCCCTCAGGCTTCCACCTCAGATGGCTTGGGGCCCAGATATTCACAAAGCTCCTGTCGGGACACTGTAGCCCCAGAAATACAGAGCTGGGGCACGCCCTCGCAATAGGAAGATTTCACAGGACAGTCAACTGGACTGGGCACCCAGGAGTGGTGAGGCCAGCCCCACCTCGCTCCCCATGTGGGGCTGAAGTTCGGTGAGAATGGGGCTTGGGGAATTGTTGAGACCCCACTATTTTGGAGACCCCTAACAATGTAGCCTGACCCCCAGACACAGCACTGGCCTCAAGGTGGTAAAATGGGCAAGATGACCTTGGGGAACCCACCCGCAGAGGCATCTGTCTCTGAAAGATGGACACACACACACACACACACACACACACACATCTGTGAAACGGTGGACACATAGTCTTACCGAGATACAAAGAGATGCACAGGCAAATGGTGAGCACACACACATATGTAGGAAGGCACACACACTCCGAGAATCATCGTCAACAAATTCACACAACACTCACCTCCCAGCCACCAACTTCAAAAATCCACAAAGGTGGCGGCTTTGCTGGGATCACAGCCCCAGAAGCCATTGTCTTCCCCTTCCCTGCCCATACTCCTGGAGATGGCTTTTGTGCATTTTCATCCTCTCCTCCCATTCAGCAGCAGAGCGGGAGTCAGGAGGGGGCCTGGGGAAGTCATTCCGAGTCCTTTCTGCTCAGGCACCAAGTGGGGTTGCGGGGAATGTCCACAGGGACAGCACAGCCCCACAACAATAGTTGCTGGATTTCCTAATTGGAACCATCCTTGCTGAAATCCCAACAAGCACTTAGGACAAAAGAGAAGAAAGCCACGGTGGTGTGATTTTTTAAGACGTGCCAGAGATGCTGGGGAAGTAGGAATGCTAGGTCTGTGCAGTAGGCTTGCTGGGAGTGGCCAGGACAGAGAAGGGTCAGCAACCATCTTCGCCAGTCAGATTCCATCAGAGGACATTCCTTCATCCACCTCGGATGGACTTCTGACCCTGGCCCCAGACCTCAGTCTGACCCATCATCCTGACCTAAAACAAGCCCCTGAGCCTAATTCCAAATTGACCCTTAATCCTGGTCACAGATTCACCCTGCCCCTGGCCCCAGACTGAACCCCTGTCCTCTCAAACATCACCCAACCCCTCCTTTGGCCGAAGGAATGCGGCTGGCCCCTTGTGGACTGCCCCAAAGGTGGGTCACAGCTCAACCCATGAGGCTCAGGGAGCAAGAGTGGGCTATCAGACAGAATATTTTTCTCATTCTGGCCTGCATATGATCTGCCCTTTCCCCAAAAGCATCCCTCTCCCTCCAGGCTGGCTGGAGGAGTTCACAGGAACTCCTGCAGACTCTCTCCCTGACCCCCATCTACAATCCTTTCCCCAGGGCACATCCAGGGCTCCAGCTATTGCCTGCAGTGCTCTGAAGCTTTGGCTCACAGCTTGTGTCTCATATCCCCGTAGGCCTTCAGGCACCTGGAAATCAGTCAGAAAAGACTGGGGATCAGTCATGGCGATGCTGGTTCAGATGGAGTTCTGCATGGATGAACTTTGCAATGCTTGGCAGAACGGGCGGGGAGAATATGGAGGGCAGGCTGCAGGCACTCTTGGAATATGCAGACAATGGGCAAGACGCAACCTCTACACCTTCTTCCTGGGCTCAGAAACCACCCATTCACAGGGGAAAGTCTGCCCCAAGGCCCGCTCCTCATCAGAGCACAGAGCTCCCCCAGGAGTGTCCAGGACTTTCTATGCCCAAAGGAATGGAGGCATTGTACCTTTCAAATCCCTTTTATATGTGTGCAGTCCCTAAGAGTCCACAAATCTCTTCTGCTCTTTTATTTCACCTCCATGTAGCCCCATGAAATAAAGCTGATTTTAGATATTAGATATATATATTACTTTTCATAGTGATAAGAAAACTGAGGCCCAGGGTGCCCCCCCACCCCGCAATCCCCATTGTGCTGTCCTACTCAGTCCTCCCCCAAGGAAGCACACAGCCCCGTGAGACTTGAGATCCTGTCCTCAGGGCAGCTGCCCCTTTGTTTTAATGTCCATTCTGACCGTTCAAGCTGACAAAAGAGGGAGTTGTCAATTTTACGTTCAATTTTGCATAGTTTGGGCCCGAAGTTTTAGAAACTTACACTTAATTACTTTCTTTTCTCTAAAACTACCTCTGCTTCCTCCAACCAGAGCCAAAAGCTAACAGTGACCAGAGAGCAGAGACCAGGGGGCGGTGGACAGGAAGCAGAGCTGGTATTCAGGGGTCTACAGAGTTTATGCAAAGTCGTCTAGGTCTCCCACTCGGACCATGGTAGTCTAGCCGGAGGGATAAAGCTCAGAATTTCACCTCAGGGGGTTCTGTCTGCTCTTTGCCCCATCCTGTCTTACTGGCAACCAGGAGTCCTGGGAAATCAGCTTTCCACTCCCATCCCCCTCTCCGGGCCTCAGGCTGGTCCTCATTTCATCCTAAGACCTCTTAGTACATGGCTGCCTGTGGCAAGGCCCCTTTCCTGAGAAACCTTTCCTGAGAAACCTGCTCCAGCGGGGCAGCAACCTTCTGTTTCCTGCGTACGAGAGGTCCCACCCCGGGACACCGGCTCCAGCTCAGATATGTTCCTCCACTGCCTCTCCAGAATTGCAGCAGAAACAGCTACTCCAGCGGTGCCCTTTTGGCCCTGGATCCCAACTTGCGGCCCCAGATACTCATCCCCGGGGCCTGTTTGTCCACCTTCTCCCACTCTATGCCCTCCTTCCGGCAAGGCCGGCAGTGCCCCTCCAGTGCCCAGTCCTCAAGGACAGTTTAGAGGACGCTCCCAGACTGTGGCCCGGCTATTTTGAAGGGGGGCGGGAAGCAGAGAACCCTCCTGTCCAGGCTGGTTAGGGGTGGGGAGTCAACCCAGCTCTGCTTGAAAATCACCTCGGTGCCATGAATGCTGCCTTTCTAGAGACCCCGGGGAAGAGAATCCTCGTCCGTCCCCTTTCCTCTCGGTTTCAGAGGCTCTGAGGCTGTTGTTTAGAACACTAACAGACCCCTTCCAAACCACCACCACCTGCCGGAGTCCCACCCGGCCCAGCCACCTCTTTGGAGGCGCCATCCTGCTATTCGTGATGCTGTGGGAGCCGAGCTGATTGTGGACTCCAGTTATTTATTTCTTAAGGGTTTCTCTCTTCTTCTTTGTCCTTTAGTGCGATTGCTCCCATCCCACCCCCAGGTATCCCGTCGTCATTGGCTGTCTAGATTTTTTATTTTATTTTTTAACTTCAGATTTGTTTTACAGATAACGACCCCCATCCAAGGGTCTCTACCTGCCAGTGTCCGATGCAGGCACAGCCCGGCTCCTTACTCCCAACCTCCCAGAGACCACCGGCTAGGAGAGCGCCCCTCACCCACCCTCTTGCCGCCCTGGGAAGGGGAAGCCCTTGGGAAAGAAGTTTGCTGCTTTCTCCTTTCCCTGAATAAGGAACGAGCCTCATCCCAGAAATCTCAGCTTCAGAGACGTGCCCCAGAAGGAATTTTAAAAAGAAATGGAAATACCCCCATCCTCCCCTGTTAGAGCCCCCATACCCAGTCCTTTTCCTTCCGCCCCACACCCAACCCAGAAGAAAGCAACCCAAAAAGGGACTTGCCGATGGAGAGAACGGGGTAGGTACGAGGAACGCAGCTGATAGCTGTGTCCAAATCGGCACTGCCTGGAAAAGTGTAGCCTGCCTGGTGGCGATGGGACACCGGCAGTGCCCCAAGCTGGCTGTGGCTGGCAGGGACACTGCCGCAGCGATGGCGTTCCCTCTGGCCCTGGGAGCCAAGAGCCCTTTATAGCCTGGGACCTGCCCTGGCACCGCCCACTGGGCGGTTGCAACCAGGCCTGCAACTAGGGGAGTCGCTGGGAGCTGGGAGGGCATCCGTCCCAGGACCCCAGGGCCAGGCCCCCACGCACAGTCTCTGGGATTCAACCTCCCCTCCCATCCCAGGCAACTCTATGTCCTGGTATGTGCATGAGACTGTGTGTGTGTGTGTGTGTGTGTGTGTGTGTGTGTGCGTGTGCGTGCGCTCGTGCTTAAACGTCCATTCAAAGACCTCAGATCTCTTTCCCTCAGCCTCTTTCTCTGGCAGTAACAGTTTTTGAAAGGATGGGGAGAGCAGTGTGTTTCTGCTCAGTTTATCAAATTACACTCAGTGACAAAGGACTGAAGTGCATTTTCTTGAAGGCTTGACAATTGGGATCCAGGAAGAGAAAAGAAAGCATGACAGAGAACCCAGAGCTTTTGTGGAAGGTAGAACACCGATATGAAAGGCAGGGGATGTGGTTGGGTGGCTCTCAGTGAATTTGCCTTCATGTGGTTTGGTGTTAAAAACTGCTCCCCCCCACCCTCAACCTAAGCTGCACAAATCCCACGGATCCCAGAAATTGCAAGATTGTTGATTTTTAAAAGGAACACTGTTCATTTTCACATGGGCTGAGTCAGACAAGCTGGAGCGCAGCTTCCTCCCTCCAGGACTCTCCTCCCAGCCCCCCTGCCAGGGAAACCTTCGCTGCTCAGAGAGGCGCAGTGCCCTTTGTAGCCCACCCCACCCCACCCCACCCCCGGCTCAGCCTGTGCAGCCAGCTTCTCTTTAGGGGTCTGGTTAGGAGAGGGACGGGCACGATTTCCTCGCCAAAGTGCTGTCCTGCACCTGAACACTGAGGATGGCTCGATGGAGGATGGACTGTGGAGGCAGCCTCAGGCCCGAAGGAGGGCACATGGGGGCACTGGAACACTTGTTTCCATTCTTTGGGGGCAAAGGGCAGCAACCCAAGGCACCAGACTTGGACGCAGAACAACACGCCTGACAGAAAATACGCCCTCGTCCAGAGCTTGGAGACAGTGCCCGAAACGAGCCCACCCCCTACCCTGCCTTCCCATTCCCGGCTGGCTTTTGTTCAGGAGTCAGACAGCAGGCAGGGAGGCTGACTGACCAGCCACCTTGTCCAGAGAGCTCAGAGAGAGAGAGAGAGCTAATCTGAGAACCTCGCTGGCAGAGCCCTCCACCCCAAAGCACGTCCTCTTGCACGAGCCATGGCTCCTGCTGACTCTCTGCCAGAAGGAGACGGAGAGGCAGAGTGGGGAGGCTGTGTGGTTTGTCCCACTGAGCACCCCCCACTCTCTCCTCACGCTTACACCCACGCCATCCCACCCCAGCTCCGTGCTCACTGGGGTCTCTGCTGCTGCAGCTTTCCTTAGTTTCCTCCCCAGACGCTGATATGGTGGCCGAAGAGAAGAGATGGCCCTGGTCTAACTGTTCTGATGGCCAAGGCTGTTCTAGCCCATGCCTTCGGTCCCTCCAGGCCCTCACTTCGTCCCCGTGCCTGGGCCTGACCACTCGGGAGGTACCGGGAAGTTCCTGGGAGGACTTTGGCCCTCTAACACACTCTGTTCATCAGCGTCCCCCCCAAAACTCTCTGCTTCCTCTTCCAGTCAAGCCTCAGCACCAGGCCCTGGCGTCCCACCTCCTGCAACTAGATGGCCGCCCACATGGAAAATCTCTGCCTTTCTTAGTCCCCCCCCACCCCCACTGGTTTCATTCTTTCCTCGCAATCCTGCTTTCCAGATCCATTCGTTCTTTGTGCTGGCGAATAGGCAGAGGGGCTTAGTAGCTAAGAACAGGGTTCTGGAGTCCATTAGACCTACAGGCACCAAATCTGCTCTGCCGCTTATTCACAGAGCACTCTACTCGCCCCGTGTGAGCCTCGGCCCTTCTCCAGGGGGGCGACTGGGTTAGAAGGGAATGAGAGCGGGGCCAGGGAGACCTATCAGGAGGCTGGGGATAACTCAGGGCATAGTAATAGTTCTAACGATTGTGATAACAATAGCACGGTAGTAATAGGTAACACTTGGTCAAACATTTCCTATGTGCCTGGCACTTTTTTCAGTGCTTCGGATATATTATTTCACTGAATCCTCACAGTGAACCCAGGAAGTGGATACTATTATCCCCCACCTTACAGAGGAGGAATCTGAGGTACCAAGCAGTTCAAAAACTTGCCCAAGTGAACGTTGCTGTATTTTGGGGAGTTAGACTTAATCATTCCTGGAATTCAAACCCTGGGAATTTGGATTAGTCTGAGCTGTTAGCCAGCACACTGAGGACTAAACCTCACTAGTAGCGAGGATAGACAAACGTGGGCAGACTTTAGAAATATTTAGAGTTTCAATCAAAAGGTGGACAGATCTGGCAAGTGACCAGGGGTGGAGGGATGAGGGAGAGGGGCTTAGGATTTCAGGTGACGGTGATCTTATCTACTAAGCTAAGGATCTCCGAAGAAGGGTGAAGCTTGGGGCACAAGATGAGTTTGGTTTTGCCCTGGAAGTTTCCAGGTGATGAAGCATTATTCAAATGGAGCTGTCTGGTGGGCTGTTGGATATGGAATTCTGGGGCACAGAGGAGAGATCTGGACTGGAGAGAGATTTGAACATCATCTGTATTCAGATGCTAATGGAAGACGTGGGGATAGAGGAGGCTACAAAGAACGAGGAGCAGGCCTAGGAGAGAGTCCCAGGGAACACCAGGTACAAGTGGAGGAAAAGGAATCTGGGAACGAGGGACCTGTTTTCTGTGCTCATGACACACGTCCTCGTTAACTTCACTTGAGACTGATAACCTTGTTTCCCTTCAGCACCTGAAATCTCAGGGTTATCGAGAAATGGCCCTTAGCAATTTCAGCCCTACTCAACCTAGGGACACACATCCACACCCGCGCACACCTGCACACACGCATGCACGTGCACACAGAGCTTCTAGACCTAGGGACACCCATTAGTAGGACTTTTTATCCAGCTGCCTTTTTAGGAGTTAATTTTTGTAACTTATAATTGTATATAGAACCATCTATTTCACTGAGGTATTTTGCCACATTACATAGTGACATAACCATTTTAGGGGCACCTCCTAAGTGAGTATGGTCTTGTCTGTCCCCAGGCTGAGACTCCATGCAAGCTGCCTGTCTTTCATCAGGTAGAGACCCCCCGTTGCACTATGCTCTCCCCAGGCCATGGCTTCCTGGAGAACACGACCAGACTTCCTAGCCATCTGCCGTGTGCTCGGGGTTGAGACAGGAAGGGGACCTCTGGAGGAGTGGGGATGACAGCACCCAGTGAGCTCAGAAGAAGGACCACACCCAATAGGTAGTGCTTCTACACAAACCCCGTGTGGGAGTGGGGGGTGGGGAAAGCATGGGAAGAGCAGCAGGCCAATAACAGAGAGGGGTTTGATCTCTCCGCACACTCTCTTCTCCACTGCAGGAGAGCTCAGGTGCCAGAGGAGCAAGCAGGGGTGGCGACTTGGCCCGGAGGCGCCAGGGCCTGGAGGAAGGCAGAAGAGAAGGGTGGAAGACAGGTGAGGGAAGGGGTGGGGGAGGGGGCATGCCCTCCGAGGGGAGGGGGCACTGCCATCAGGGGCAAGAGGCAACGGTGGGGAAGAGACCAGACCCAACCATCCCATGGAGAAGCAAGTGAACAGGGAAGGGTGTCTAATGCTTCCTCTACCGGGTGGGATGCTCACATTCTGATTCTCAATAAGATGCTCTTATTGCACTCACACACGCTCAAGGACATTCGTGTGTCTTTCCTTCACACCACACGTGCCCCACCTGCTTCCCACTCTCCGCACGCCGGGAGAGGGGCTGAACGGTATGGCCTCGCAGCCTCAGGCCTGGCAGGAGGACAACCGTCCGCTATTCTCAGCAGCTTTGTGCCCAGATGAGCAGTGACGGGCTTGGCCTGCAGGGTGAGAGACACCTCACAAGAGCCTGGGCAGAGTGAGGAAGGCCTGCTGGGGATGAGGGCGGGAGTAGGGGTGGGCAGGCTTCTCCCAGGCAGCTGCAGTCACATTAAACGGATCCTGCGTGGGGGCGCCTGGGGGGCTCAGCCAGTAGAGCGTCTGGCTTTGGCTCAGGTCACGATCTCACGGTCCGTGAGTTCAGGCCCGGCATCAGGCTCTCTGCTGTCAGCACAGAGCCTGCTTCAGATCCTCTGTCCCACTCTCTCTCTGCCCCTCCCCTACTTGCTCTCTCCCCTTCTCTCAAAAATAAACAGTTGAGAAAAAACAAAAAAGGATCTTGCGTGGCCCTCTGCCTAAGCAGATATGGGCTCCCAGCTCTGCTCAGCTGCTGAGCTCCCTCCCCCCAGGACCCAGCTCAGATGGGGCCATGGTCAGTTTGGGGGAAGCAAGATTAACTACTGTAAGACAGGGGACCCATCACTGATCCAGAGCTCCATGCTGCAAGAACTTCCACCCTCCTCGTCCTGTGGCTGACTGGTCCCTCCCAGAGCCCCTAAAGCAGCTGCAGCACTTGGGTACAGAGCAACAGCTGGAGGAGAGGACACTGCGCCCACAGAGAGTTGTCTGGAAAGCAGACGTTTGAGTCAGGGGCCCCTCTCTGCCCACCACACGACCAGCCGACGCAACTCAGGCCAAGAGGCGGTGGGCCGAGAGCAAGCCAGGGGGTCGGTTCTACCATCCATAGCTGTAGAGTCTTGGCCAAGTCGCTTCACTGAGCCTCAATTTTTTTTTATACAAATGGGGAGAATGAGTTCTTGCCTTCCTGGGACGTTGGCAGTGTGAGGCTTATGAAAAAAGGTAATCCATGTAAATATTTGACACAGTGGTGGGCTCATAGCAGGGGAAGATTCAAGGTAAGGCTGGGGAAGCTGGAGCTTTGGGGTCTCTCACTTGTACAGGCTCCTTCTGAAAACCTGAGAGTGGCCCCAGCAATTCATACTTTTGCGTTATTTTCTTAAAGAGCGCCCCCCAGATCATACAGGCTTCAGTTCTCATACATCCTGAAAGGACCCGAAAGGTAGCTTTTCCCCTTCTCATTCCATCTCATTCTCAATCCTCTCCAAGTATATTCCATGCACAGGAGGAGACTTGCCCCGTCTGGCCAACAGAGCCAAAATGAGCCCTGGGCAAAGTGTCATCCAGATGGAAGGCCGGGGTGAAATCAGCTTTCCCAAGCAGGCTGCCCTAGGTCCCACTGCTGAACTGGGCTTGGTGCCTGCTCCTTGCCATGCTCCACTCACAGCAGCGGGCCCGACCCAGGGATCTGGTCAAATGAATTCCCTGCGCTCTCAGAAGTTGTAGCCGACTCTGGGCACTGTGTCCCAGTCTGGCAGGGGCTTTGCTCCAAAAATTATGAACCCCTAGAGGAGCTAGTTGTAGGGCTGTGCTAGGCAACACAGGGGCTCAGGAATGGACCTTCAGGAAAACAAAAGCAACTTGGCTGGCTTCTCCATTAGCACCCGTTTCCCTAAGGAGCCTTGGAGGGAATGGGGACACAGGGCTCCCTCCTCAGTGTCTGGGAGATGGATGGGGCTGATTTTTTCCACGATTCCTCCCCATAAATCTGATTTGGCCCCTCATCCGTCTAGGCCAGTGTCCATGGAGGTGTGTGGTAGTGATGAATGGGCTGCCTGACTAATGTGACTGGGGTGGCAGGGACTTGGGGAGGGGCCCCGCTCTGATGGATGGTCCTCATGAGGGCATATTGCATTAGACACCCATAATGCAATCAGCAGGGCCATTACGATACCAATTTGTTGCTCCTCCTCACCAGGGTGGGGCAGTGGAGCTGGAAGATTAAGGAGGATGTCAGGACTTTAGAGACATGGCGGGGGGGGGGGGGGGGGGGGGCGGATTTTGGGCGGGGGCAAGATTTCCCTGTTGAGGGCTATTGCTAGAGGAATGAGATGAAGCCAAAGAAAGTGTAAGCTGGAAAGGGAAGAGAGAGGAAGTGAGGCCCAGAGAGGAAGTGTGACCTGTCCAAGGTCACTTCTGGAACCTGAGGGAAGAGCTGGAATTGGCACTTGAGTCTCCTATTCTCTGTGCCCAGGGAGGCAGGGATGAACGCGGGAACGCGACTGGGAGAGGAGAGACCCGTCACCGGCGTCTATGCGGCTGGCAACCTTCACACACTTCCAGAGAGGTACTGAAATGAGCAAAGCCCATGACTGCCCCCGTGAAAACAAGAGGTGGTCTATTGTGGCATCCTCCACCGGCCCTAGATACAGCCCTTACTTACCACCTACACACGTAACCTGTGATCTGGGTCTTTCTCCTGTCATTTTAAAGTAGTCTCCTGAACACTACACCATCTCCAGTCCTTCCTTACCTTCTAGGTCACCAGAAGGGAACCTTTGAAACAGAATGTTTCTCCTTGCTGTCAGCAGCTCCCTGTTGCCCTCATGATGGGGCCCAGGCTGCCTCTCTGACTCCAGCCTCCCTCCCAGCCTCAGCCCTGGGCTCCCTCCACTCAGCCAGCCCCTGCCATTCCATAGGCATTCATGCTTCCAGGTCCTTTATTTGGACCTCACGGGCGGGAAACAAGCCGTACGCTTCAGTTCTTGGGTTTTTCCGTCAGTACAGGCTTCACTCCTATTTCCTCCCCCCAGCCCTACTTTGGATCCCCCATTTCACCCCCAGACTCACACTCCCATGTTGGTATACACCCTTGGCGAACTATCCGTTATCTTTGAAAATAATGCTATCTTGTGTAAGTAATTTTAACTTACATAAACGATCTTGCACTACAAGTCTGGTTTGGGATTTTTAAAAAAGTGAATGCGACTTTTGAGGTCGATTTATGTTGCGTTATTTCTATCTTGTGACTCCTGACTGTGGCAATGCATGTGTAAAATACGTATTTACCATATTTACTGCATTTTACTCTAGTAACAGACACCTAGACTTCCTCCAACGCTTTATTACCACAAACGTTGTTCACTGGATGCCATTTTGTCTGGGTGTTTGACCAAGAATGAGCTTGCGAGGTCCGAGAGAGACTGCACTAGTCCACGCTCGTTGGCAGTTCGCAAAGACGCCTGGTTGCCCTCATCGTCAACAGCCCTGGCCTTACTCCACTTCCTAATTCTGCCAGTCTAATAGATGCGAAGTGATCTAAGTCTTTACATATGCCAGTTACCACTACTTTGAATATCCTTCCTTTTCTATATTCCCTTCAATGTGCTTCTGCTTCACATATTTTCCTTTCATTGGCTGGTAAACTCCCACTTATCTTTTAAAACCCAATTCAAATATCATATTCTTTGTGGAGTTTTCTAGTTTGTCACCCCTTCCCTGGTGCTCCAGAACGTTCTGTACATCCCATCTGAGCACTGATTGTATCCTTGTAATCCTTCCTCTCTTTCTTATTAAGGCAGATATGGTCCCTGCCTCTTGGAACTGTGGGGGAGGAGGAGGTAGGAGGAGAGACAAAGAGTGAGGTGGGTTGTGTTGGTGTGAACTGGGACATCAGGAATTTTATTGATGGATTAAAAGGACATCAGGTACAGAAACTGGGCATTCTTCCTCTTCATAGCCCCCGTGTCTACATTCGCAGTAAGTGTTTTTCTGAATGAATCCCCTCATGTATTCCAAGACCTCACTCCCTTCCATCGCAAGCAACTTTATTCTGGCCATTTCTAAATGTTTCTTCCCTTCCGCCCAGAACCAAACCAATATCTCTCTTAGCTTGAAAAGGCTTTCCCTTAATGCCACTGAACTCTAGGCTGACACCTCATAAAGGATGCAATTAAAGAGCGTGACTGGGGTGCCTGGGTGGCTCAGTCAGTTAAGTGCCTGACTTCTGATTACGGCTCAGGTCATGATCTCACAGTTGTAAGGTCAAGCCCCATGTCAAGCCCACGGTCGGACTCCACACTGGGCATGAAGCTTGCTTGGGATTCTCTCTCTTCCTCTTCCTCTGCCCCTCCCGTGCTCTAAATACATAAATACATAAATAAATAAACATGACTGTTAGAATCAAAAGACTGAAGAACTCAGACTTTCTGGGCCTCTAGTCACTGATCTGTAGATTGGAGATGGGCCAGTTGTGAGGTTACATTTACCATTTGGCGGCACACTGTGCCTAATCTCTTTCCTTCATCAAGCTTCTAAAAGATACCTTCTTCAAGTGTCTAAAACAGAATTCTTCACCTTCTTTCAAACCTACCCTCCCCTGGAAACTAACAACTTTATTTCTGGCAACTCTGTCAGTTTTGCTAGTAAACCAGATGTCATTAGCTTGACATCTCCCATGTCCCTGGATGTTAGTTAACCAAAAGTCAATTGATTTACCTTCCGTGTTGATTCTTGAATCCACCCCTCATCTCCATCCCCACTGCCATCTTCCTCAGAGTAGGGGAATCTTCAGGATGGGAAGAGTTTGTTTAGAGATGATCTCTGGTTATAACTTATTTTCTCAAGTTACTTCCCACCCTTACTGTTTCTCTCTCACCTACACTCACTTATAGGAACTGCAAACTATCAATGACGAGCACTCTAGGTACCTACCCCTGCCCCAGATGAAGATAATTTTATAAGTTATGCCAAAGAACAGATAACCCTTGATACACCAGAGCAGAGAATAAAGATAAGATTTCTCAAAAAAATTCTTTCTGTGTACCAACACAGAACCTTTTGAAGGCAGTACAAAAGCAGTGTTGGCACAGACAAGTCTTACTTATATTTATACAAAAATCCTGATCAAATGCTACTAAATAAAATTCAGAAGTTCATCAAAATAATAAGACATCATAACCAGGTGGGGTTGGACTCAATGAATCAAAAGATATTTCAACATTAGAACTTGCTATATTAATAGATAAAGGAAAGACTGATCACTTTAGTGTATGCTGGAACAAAAGCATTTAATATGGGGCGCCTGGGTGGCGCAGTCGGTTAAGCGTCCGACTTTAACCAGGTCACGATCTCACGGTCCGTGAGTTCGAGCCCCGCGTCGGGCTCTGGGCTGATGGCTCAGAGCCTGGAGCCTGTTTCTGATTCTGTGTCTCCCTCTCTCTCTGCCCCTCGCCCGTTCATGCTCTGTCTCTCTCTGTCCCAAAAATAAATAAACGTTGAAAAAAAAAATTAAAAAAAAAAAAGCATTTAATAAAATTCAACACTAATTTCTTATAAAAGCTTGCAATAAGCTAAGAATAGAAGAAACTTTAACCTCATGGTTCACAACTAAACATTAGAAGCACTTCAATTCAAGCAAGGAAAGGGACCAATCCTAACCATGACCTCTGTTATTCCACACTGTGTGACTGTCTTAGCTAATTAAATTTTTTTAAAAAGTCAGAAATGCAAGGGAAAAATCAAAAGTATGGATCTTAACAAAACAAATGAACAAACAAAGAAAAAAGAGGCAAAAAGACAAATACAGAGAACGAACTGGTGGCTGGCAGAAGGGATATGGGAAGGATGGGTAAAATAGATAAAGGAGATTAAGAGTACCTTTTTGTGAAGAGCATGGAGACATGTATACATGGAGACATGTATATTGGAGACAATATAGTGTTAAATCACTATATTGTACACCTGAAACTAATGTAACACTGTGTGTTACTTGAATCAAAAAATAAACCAGTAATAGTATAAATATAAATATAAATATAAATATAAATATAAATATAAATATGAGATAGCTCTTGAACAACTTCCTTGATTTCTTTCACAATTATTAAAGTTTTGGGCCTTTCTCTTCCTTTCTGGGTCAACTTTAGCAATATATACTTTTCTGGAACCATCAGCCATCCTTAGGTTTATGGATTTATTTCCATAAAATTTACTTATATTTCAGTTATTTTTTAAAACTGCTCTTAAAATTTCCTCAAGTCTGTGGTTATTTCCATTTTCTGATTCTTAATTTTGTCCAGGAATCAGGAAAGTATTTATAATTTCTTACATTCTTTTTCCTTGATTAGGTTTGCTTAGTGATTTACCTATTTCATCCCCCCGCCAATAAATAGCTTTTTGATTTAGAAAGGAATAGGACATTGTCATTATTACAGCTATTAGGACTGCCTACAATATCTCAGGGAATCAACTAAAAACCTATTAGATCTATAAAAAGCATGTAATAACTTGCTCAGATACATGACAAACATATAATCAACAGCTTTCTTATATGTTAGCATTAATAAATTTGAAAATATAATTTAAAATATATAATGAATAATGTGAATATTCATGTGAATTTACATGAATAATGCGAATACTGTGAATTCATGAATAATGTAAGATTTCTGGGAAGAAAGCATAAAACTTTATGAAAGACATAAAAGAAGACCTAAATAGAGACTTACCATGTTGGGATGTCAGTTTCTCCAAAATTGGATAAACTCAATGTAATCACAATCAAAATCCCATGGGATTTTATAAATGAAATTTCACAAATTAATTCTAAAGCTCATCTGTGATAATAAACATACAAGAATAGCCAAGACATTTCTGAAAATGATCAATGATGGGAGACTTTCCATACTAGATATCAGAACATATTTTAAGATATCAAAAATTAAAATAGTCTCCTATTAGCACAGAAACAGACAAATACACAAGTAGGATATGGAGTCTAGAAAGAGACTCATGCATTGCAAATCAGTGAGGAAAGGACTGACTACTAATAATAGGTGTTTAGGACTTTCAGATGGCCATTTGAGAGAAAAAAAGTTTAAAGCTGAATCTCATATAATCCCCAAATAAAATCCAGATAGACTAAATACCTAAATGTAAAACAAAACTAAAATATTTTTATAATCTGGGGGTTGATGATGGCTGGGAAAGCCTTTCTAACCAAGAAACAAAACTCAGATGCTTAAAGGAAAGGACTGACAATTCAACTGCATTACATTTCAAAATTCTGTATGATCAAAGCTAGTACAACCAATTAACAATAGGTGAATGGGAAGTTATGGGTTAGCAATTCTGAAACTGTATAGTGGGCCTGAATGAATACGTAAATGGCTGGTAGATGGTGGGAGCCAGGTTCTTATCATTGGAGAGAAGGAAAGGTTAGAATTGTCCCTGTGGTACTGGATTAGAGTTTGAAACATCTGTATAAACTCATATATATATATATATATATATATATATATAATGTACATACATCATATATTATACACACAAACACACACACCATACACACACAGAGAGATGTATAGATACAGAAACAAATATAGATATGTGTGTGCACACGGGTTATTATATAATAAAGTATCTAGCTCTGTCTGCTGAGAGCCCATAAACAGCACCCTAGTAGCAATGAGCACACTAAGCACCCAGATCTTGGTTTCTAAATATCATTTTACCATAAAAGGAGCTAGAGCTCCATGAAGAATTAGTTAATTCTAGAACTGGAACAGGAAAAGTACAAGATAAGCCTGGAGCATCTTGTAGTTCCATAAATCAAGGAAATGTTCAAATAAATGAGACAATGGAGGTTTTTCAAAGGTAGCCAGGAACCAACATGAAAGAGCATTACAATGGCCAAAACTGAGCAAAGAAATAGATAACATGGTGTTGAATTATAACCCAAAGTATAAAATAAATACAGAAGTCCCAAGGATAGACATATAGATTTGAGAGTGGGATAAAAAACTAAGAGTTCAGAGGCGCCTGGGTGGCTCAGTCGGTTAAGCGTCAGACTTCGGCTCAGGTCATGACTTCATGTTCCTGAGTTCTGTCTGTGCTGAGCCAGCACAGAGCCCACTCCAGATCCTCTGTCTCCCTTTCTGTCTACCTCCTCTCCTTGCATGCTCTCTCTCTCTCAAAAAGAAAGAAAGAAAGAGAGATAGAAGAAAGAAAGTAAGAAAGAAAGAAAGAAAGAAAGAAAGAAAGAAAGAAAAGCATTTAAAAAATAAGAAAATAGCCTAAAATAGGTGCAAAAACATGTGCATGAGTCCATACCGAGATAAATAAATGATTTAAGTAAATTGAGGAGCCAAAGCTTTCCTATGCAAGAATTCCAAATAATTTATGTAGATACATTTTCTAGGAAGTAAATCTTAACTCCCGCCCCTCCCTGTCACATCTCAGTGGGCTGCAATTAGTGACTTGCTTCTTCTTTTTTTTTAAATGGTTTTATTCATTTTTGAGAGGCAGACAGAGCGCGAGCAGTGGAAGGGCAGAGAGAGAGGGAGACACAGAATCCAAAGCAGGCTCCAGGCTCTGAGCTGTCAGCACAGAGCCTGACGCGGGGCTCGAACTCGAACCATGAGATCATGACCTAATCCAGAGACTGACGCTTAACTGACAGAGCCACCCAGGCGCCCCAGTGACTTGCTTCTACTAGCTAGAGTAGGGAAAGGGATAAAGAGTCACTTTACAGTGGAGAAACCTGGCAGATGCTGTTACACCCAAGTATTCAAAGTTCACGTCACTAGTGATGTCATGTAACTTCTGATATATAATGAGGATGTTTCACCTCTGTGGCATTCTTTCAAAAAACCTAGAATCCCTGTCTATTCAAGAGAAAAATATCAGATAAATGCAAATTGGAGGACATTCCATAAAATGCCTAACCAAGACTTTTCAAAACTGTTAAGGTCATGAAAAGTAAAGAAAGACAGAAAAACTGTCAAAGACCAAAGGAAACTAAGGAGCTATAGCAACTAAGTGCACCATGGTATCCTAGATTGAATCCCAGAACAGAAAAGCTGGTGATAACCCACTGAAATCTGAGTTTAGTTCATACTAATGTACCAATGTTGGTTTTTAACATTTTCACAAATGTATGTGGTGATATAAGATGTTAACAGCAGAGGAAACTGGGTGAGGGCTGTAGAACTCTGGATCAATTTGCAACTTCTCCATAAACCTAACATTATTTCAAAATAAAAAGCTTATTTAAAAAACTAAGTGAAAGACTAGGAGAAAATATTTGTTCATCTGTAACAAACAAATACATAATTTGCATCGCGTGGCTCAGTGGGTCAGGGATATTGTGACAGACCCACTACCCTGACAACATTCATTTCCCTCTGATTCACAGCTGACAGGACTCGGATTGGCTCAGATCCCTTGTCTCCTGCCCCTAACCCAGCTCCATTTATCTTCTCATTCATACGTACCATTGGTTCTTTCCATACAATTTAATCAGCATATTTTATGCAAGAGAAACTCTTTTAGGCACTCAGGATAAAACTGCGAACAAAACACTGTTTTCATGGAGCTTACAGGGAAAAAACCATAGCTGATCTAAACCAAATGTGATCATTTTCCTCCCTTTGGCTCTGATTGGTTTGGGGGGTGGTCATGTGGTTCAATTCTGCCCAATAAGATGTAAGAGGTTGTAATGTAAGGAGATCATTTAAAATAGTAATTCAAGTTCAAATAATTTTGAGAACATTTTACATAATTTTAGGGAAGCAACTCTAAATCTACAGAAAGGTGGAAAGAAATCAGGGTCTCCTAAGGAAGGAACAGAACAGGTTTGGCCCACACAGGCCTTTATCTCTTTGCCTTTCCTTCTTCCTCCTGTTCCTTTCCTCCCGCCTGAAGGTGGATGTAATGCCTGCAGGTGACGCAGCTGTCCTGTGCCTGTGAAATGCTCAGCATGCTAAGCACGACAGAATAGAAAGACAAAAAATGCCTGGGTCTCTGCTGTTCGGCTGCTCTAGTCCTGTACGCTTGTGCTTCACCATCCAGAATTCTTAGGATTGGGAATATTATGTAGAGTACAAATCTATGTATTTGTAAAAACATCTCAAAGTTTTGAGATATTCATTTCAGATTGAGAAAAAGAGATTAGATTTTGGCGCACCTGGGTGGCTCGGTTGAGTGTCTGACTTTAGCTCAGGTCGTGATCTCGCAGTTAGTGAGTTCGAGACCCACATCCGGCTTGCTGCTGTCAGAGCAGAGCCCACTTAGGATCTTCTGTCCCCCTCTCACTGCCCCTCCCCCGCTTGTGTTCTCTCACAGATAAATAAACATTAAAAAAAAGAGAGATTAGACTTTACAGATGAATCAAAAGGCTACTGTGTATCCTGGGGGAACCTCATCCCCCCCGCCACTCACTCTGCAGAGATGGCTACCACACTGATTTGGTGTCTGTCATTCTCATGCATGTTTTCAAACTTGAAGTTCTACCATGCTGTCACCATTCTGCCACTTGCATTTTTATTCAAGAAAATTAAAAAAGTTTGTTCGTGTTGGCACATGTAGTTGTAGTTCATTTTAACTGCTATATGGTCTCTATTAGATGAATATATCACAATGAATCTATTCTCCATTGGTGGACATCTAGGTTATTTCTTTTACTTATTTATTTCTTTTTTTATGTTTATGTATTTTGAGAGACAGGAAACAAGCGGAGAGGGGCAGAGAGAAGGGGGACAAAGGATCCTAAGCAGGCTCTGTGCTGACAGCAGAACCGGAAATAGGGCTCAAACTCACAAACCGCGAGATCATGACCTGAGCTGAAGTCAGATGCTCAATCAACTGAGCCACCCAGGCGCCCCACATTTCGCTTATTTCTAATCTTTCATCATTATAAACAATACTAGACGGTACAGTCTTAAACATGTCTTCTGGTGGCTAGGTTTCTCTAGGGAATGTTCTCAGAAGCAGAGTTTCTGAGTCTTAGGATATGCACATCTTTAACTTTACCACACACACACCCACAATACCTTGTTCAAAACTGTTGGAGCCAAATGTGCTTCATAATAAGAACTGTTTGGATCTTAGAAGGGCAGTATGGTACATGTGCCGTGTATCAGACCCTAGCAGGGCTTGGGAGAAGTATTCCATAAGCAAATATATTACTTTTTCTGTGCTGAAAAGTAAAAATATCCACATTAAGTGTGATAAAGACCATAAATAGCCTCCCATCAAGTTAGGTTTTGCCACCAAATATGTTAAGGAAGAGCTTCCAGTTTTCAGGGGTTTTTTGTTTTTTGTTTCTTGATTTCTGAATTGCAGATAAGGGGTTTGAATCTGCAGCACAAAACTGCTTTAGAAAGTAGTTGTATTAAGAATATATCTTTCCACCACCGTTTCTCCCTCTCCTCATCAACATTGGTTAATATCAGACTGCAGGACTTTGCCAATCTGATAGATGTTCATACCTTACTTCTTTAAGTAAAACAAACCAGAAAATGTAGAATATGGAAGGAGAGATCTCACTTACAACAGTAATGAAAACACTAAACATCCGTGGTTGTACTAAATAAGAAATGTGAAGATTCCAAATGCAGAAAATGTTAAAACTGTTAGAGGAATCTAGATGTGATGAGTAAACGGACAGATATTTTTCACAAATGCATCGACAATGTTATACAGATGCTATTTATCTGCAAATTATTCTATAAATTCAATGCAATTCCAACCAAAATCACAATAGAACTTTTAAAACTTGAAAAAGAGAATTATAAAATTACCCTGGAAGAATAATTATCCAAATATTCGGGAACAATCTGAAAGAGAAAAGCATGACGTAGGAAGGGATTAGTAGGTATTAAAACAGACTAAAAAGATATGGTAATTAAAACAATATGGTAATGGCTCAGAAATAGAAATGATCATGGAACAGTAAATAAAGTCCAGAAATAGGCCCAAGAATAAATGGGAATTTAATATATGATAAAGATGATATTGACAAATTAATCAGTGATTCTGTGGGACAACTGGTCAGCCAATCAGCCATTTGGTGTGGGGGTTTGGGGGGCTGGGGGGAGGAAAGCTGGGTCACTGCCACATTCTCCTATTGGAGGGAGTGTAAATTGGGGATTTTCAAGAGTAACACACAATTTCTATTAAGATTTGTAATACTAACGACCTTTAACCAATCAATTCCACTCCTGAAATTTTATACTATGCAAGAAGGCAAGGATGTATACAAGAGTCTTGCGATATTACTCACAATAGTGAAACACTGGAAACATCCCAGATATTCACCAACTCAGAATTAAATAAACCCCAGGTACATCCATGCAATGGAAGTATTCATGGGCTTCAGAAAGGAAGAAATCCCATTATATTGCCATGAAAGATGTTTAAGATACGTTAAGTGGGAAAGAAACCCGCAATATAAAATACCAGGATTCAATTTTTTTGGTGAAAAAAGTATCTACATATTCAGATGATCTGAAAGAACATCACCATACTGTTAACAGTGATTCTATGTGGGAAATGGGATTAGGGCTCAGTATTTAGACACCCACATCCACATCCACACATGCACGGACACACTCCTTCACCACCACCACCACCACCACCAGGAGCACACCCTGCCTGTTTCTCACCTGACGCGGTCTGTTTTCAACCTGTTCCTTACTCCACAGCATACCAAGAGTGGGGTAGTACATGGCTGTAGAGAATTTTAAAACCATAACAAAACTGACCAAAAGCTAGTTTGCTTTTTATTCTCAATCCCCTTCCAAACCAGTGTGGGCCACAAGATATTCCTCCCAGCAGGGAGTGCTGCTTTCCCAGCCACACCCCCCTCGGTAGTAACTGTCCCCACTGCGGGTGTGACTCATTTGGTCAGGAGTGCCCAGGTGCCATTTGCTGGGCAAGGTGCTGCAGAGGATTCAGACAGGCATGCCAAGTCATTTCTGCCTCCGAAGAGCTCATTGTCGAGTCGGAGCATCAGACAAGCTCACGGTTCCTAGAAATCATCGGTGTCCCTAGGGCTCAGCTTCCTGCCCCCATGACCTGCCTCCCCATAGCAGCCTCTCCTCCTGCTGCTCAAATGGGGGTCTATCCTCACTCCTCCCCACCTGATGCCTTCATGCTGCCCTGCACCTGACGCCTGTTTCTCCTCAGACTTCAGAAAAAAAGGAATCTGAGTTTTTGATCTTCCTTCTCCCGTGCCCATCTTTGCCTCCCTTCACCTCCAAGGTCCAGATCATCACTTAATCCTTCACGTTGCTCCTGAGATTGACAGCCCGAAAGCCCCTTCCCTAAAACCTTGGAGACATATCTGGGAAGAAAGAGTGAAATGGTTGCTCAGAACTGGCTACCTGAAAAGCCTTGAGCTGGGCAGAGGCCGCTTTCCTGGGCCCGAGGAAGTGGTGTTTCCCTAGCAGGCTTCTCTGGAGAAGAGGTTCACTGGAGAGGGCAAGGACTTACTCCATCAGCTTTAAAAATGAGCACTCCATGGAATAGAAAGAAAGAAAAGCCATCCACCCGGCTTAACCTGAGCCTTGTAACAGAGAGGGGAGTGTGTAGGGAGAACAAGAGGGAGATCTAATTAATTACCCTTAGAAGCAAAGGTAAAAGTTGAAGATTACGAGACCCATTTACAGGAGGAAATAGACCCATCATTGAGCCTAGAGAATGGAAGGATTGTTTAGGGCCAGAAAAGCGTCTCAATGTTCAGATTCCATTCCTTTTCTGGAGCTTTGGAGAGAGGAAGGTCATAGCTTGGGCCTGGAAGATAACACTAAGCAGTGGGTTCAGACTGGGAGGGGGCCTGTTCTCTTGGGTCTAGTTCTGGGCCCACATCCTGGCCCCACCCTGAGGGAACAGGAGCTTCAATCCTCTCTGGGAGTTGATGTGGGCTGGCTGGTGATGGGGAGCCCCCCCGTGAGAGAGGCCCCTCCATTACCATCACAACGGCTGATGTCACAGACCCCACAAAGCAGCTGGGGCCCCAAGTGCAGGGTAACCCTAACCCCAGCAGTGATTGAAACAGATAGAGGGGTGGCTCTCCCGCACAATGCCCAGGCCCCCACTCCTCTCCTCCTCCTCCTTGCACTTCCTCAAGAGCTTTTGTCTTCTGGTCCCCTGGGCTGTGAGGCTCTCTCATTCCCGGCACACACTGCCCGTTAAATTCAAAACTGAGGCCTCCGGGGAAAGGGTCTGGCACTTTCTCTCCCTCCCCTTATCTCCCGCTAGCTGTTCCCCATCCTCACCTGCCTGGTCCGCAGATAAGCCTAGCTGTGAGCAAAGGGGCATGCTGGTGCCTGCTTCACATCTGTCCCAGGGTCCCCACCTCACACCCCACCCTGGACACCCCACCAGGGCTGCTCCCTCTCTGGATAAGGTCTGGGGCGGTGGAACCATGCATCAGTCAGTGCTCGGAAGCTATAGGAAATGTTCTGAGGTGAGTCAGGTTCAGTTTGGCTTTGAGGGTCCGCATATCTATACTGGACTCTCCCCAACCAGCTGGGAGGCTCCGTATTCTCAGAAGTGCAAGGTCCTCATGCCGACCTCAGTTACCATAACCTGGCTGAGTAGAAAAAGCCAGGAGTGGCTGTACCGGTTTTTAGGTATGACCTGAGGTTCACATGGGGGCTCCTGGAAAAGGTAGGAGGCAGAACTGAAGGTCTTGAAAAATCTTCCAGAATTCTATGAGGCAGGGAGAGGAGGCTCAGGGCGTCTGGCTTTCCCTCAGGAGATTTGGTTATCATTCAGTATTTTAGTCCCGAATCTTTCTTTGACAGTGATGAGAGCCACGCGCTTTCTATCCAGAAAAAAATGGGTGAACGCAAGCTGGTACCCACACACGTGCACATACGTGTATACTCACACACATACACATATTCCACGGGTTCATGAACCCCTGGTTAAGAACTCCTGAATTCTAGTACCAAGTGTAAACTTTGGCACCAAAGAGAGAGCGGAGAACGTTCTAAGTGGTGGTGAGGGGGCAGATTCTAGCTGCAGAACTGGCTGTACCCTGAGTCACAGTTGGCTGATTCGAAGGGCTTGCACCCATTTTGTGTACAGGAGCTCCGGAGGCCTCATTACCATCCACCCTGCGCTGGGCTTGGAGAGGAGAAGCCAGGAGGCAGAGAAGCTCTGGACACTTCTGTCCAGTGCTCAGCCATGAGGAATGTTGTGGAATTGGAGAGGAAGGAGGGGAAGGCCTTAAACAGTGCACGTGCTATGGCTAGGAACTGGCGAAGCATCCTGACCATCCATGACTCCTTCACACTTGACAACCACCCTGTAAATTAGGACTACTTTTCTGTTTCACTGATGAGGATTATGAGACTGAGGGAGGTAACTGGTCAAGGCCAGCTGGCTAGTAAGTGGCACAGCAGGGACTGAAATCTGGCTACAGGAATTTTTCCCATCTTATTCTCATGGCTTCTGAGGGGGCAGGCAGACTGGTGCTGTTACACCATTTCTGGCCTTATTCCCCATGCTTCCGTGGGGAACCTCCCAGCATATGCCAGGCTCAGGCCAGCTTTTTACTCTAATGTGGTCTGCGCCTAAGATACTCCTACAGCTTAATATAATTTGAACTTGAGTCCTTCAAGGCCCAGCTACTTAACGTGCTGCTTTCTCTCTGCTCTCTTCCCTGACCAGACCCATTCCTATAGCAGGCCGTGGTGCCTGCCCCTCTCCCACGCTGAGCTCTAAAATCAGCTCATTTCGCCCCTTCTCCCAGCCTGGCTTTGTTCTGGATAATCCGCCATCCTCCCGTTCTGACTGGGAGCCTTTCTGTTGCCGGGCTGGTGTTCAACACATCAGGCCTCAAGTTGCCTAGCCTGGTGCTCCACGTAAATCAGGCATTTCAAAAGTTACTCGTCTTGATGGTGATGATGCCAGTGTTAACTACATAGACAGGAAGATCTAACTCAGTAGTTCGGGACGTTTCAAAGGCTCCTTGCCCTTGTCTGGCAGGCAGGCTTTCTCCCCCCAGCAGGCTATTGCCTGCTCTGGTCCTCAGTCCAGTTGAGGGGGTGCATTGGCTGTCATCCAGATCACCAACCATAGCTGCACTGTGCGAAAGGGGCGGAAGAACAAAAAAAACCATGAGACAACACCGTGGCTTTTGAAACAGGTACATAGGCTCTCTTGTTTAATAGCAGTTAAGAGAGGAAAATGTACAGGAGGAATAAACATGCTCTGTCCACACGGGAGGTTCCCACTAACCACGAGGCCCATCTGCATCAGTAGCTTTACTAGTGAGTTTTAAAGAAAAAAAATTCCCTTTAGAGTTAAAAATGGACTCTCCTAAATTTCCTCCATAAATGTACAACTATTTGTGCAAAATAAAAAGGCCATTTCCAACACATTGGTGAAAAGTAATTGCGGATGCAGGCGAAGAGAAAAAAAGAGGCAGTTGAAGCAGCCAGGAGGAGAGTCCTGGGAGAAAGGAGGCCAAGGTAGGGGGGGATTTCTGTTAGCAGGCCCCAGGGAGTGTCGAGAGGCTTTATGAGGAAGGTCATGGCCACTGCCAATCTTGGGGATAAAGGGCTCTGGGTCTGGGGCTTGCTGAGCAAGCGCTTGACAAGTGTGCAGTGAAGCTAGGCTGGCTTTGAGGCCTGAGAGGCTGTTAGGCCTGGTATGCAATGGAAACACTGGGGAGCACTCCCTGGCCGTTGGACATTTCTTCTGTCAACAGGGACTCTGCTGGTTCCAATCTCTGGGTCCTGTTCTCCCCCTCCCCCTGCCAACAGCTTCATTTACAGTTCACGCAAAGAGATTTCCTATGAATGTTGAAACTATACAAGCCACCTGTACTACTTCTGAAACCCACTAGGGTCCCAAACAAGAACATCCCTCTAGAAGCATGGACCAGGTTTTTCCAAGAACTTGGTCAAGAGTCATATTAACTAGAAGGCCGGGAGGCTTCTAGCCACCTGTGTTCTTGCCCCCCTTACTGAGGCCCACTGGGGCACCTACCTCTCTGTCTCTGGGCACTTGAGGCCAGATCTTAGGAATCTGATGGGCATGGGCACATGTGCGTGAGTCCTCTCAAGGGCTGGTCCAGCTAGACTGAAAAGGCAAAACTGAAAATTCCTACTTCACCAATTCAAACAACTTGGACGCTGCGGGTCCCTGTCTTTTGACCTTCTCTTGCCCCCCAAGAGAGTGTCTCTACAGACAACTCAGTAGTGGCATGTTGGTTTCGTTAGAAAGGACTAAAGGCAGACTGAGCGGGAAGAGGAGATCTACCAAAGGGTCCTCCCTAATAAGTCTTGAGCTTGAATAAGTGTTTTCTTTAAAGGGACTTCTGTGTACAAGGTGCAGAGGAACCCCCATTCCTCCACCTTGTTCGCCTTTCCTCTACAGCAGTCTTTTCAGGGTACATGTTTGAGACCGGACCAGCAATGATGACTCAAAAAAGACAAAAAGTATGACCTGCTTAAGGTTCTCTCCATTCCACATCCAAGTTTCAGTACACAAAGCTGAAGGAATCTTGCTGCACACTGGGGACTAATAAAAGGCGTATATTTGGAGCCCTTCTTAAGGAACAGGACTTTAGATTCGTGTAATCATTTCTTGCTCCTTTTCAGTCAAGTCCAGGGCTTGGGAGATGGCATCTTGGGTCTCATTCCCATGGCCCCCTGCCATCCCTTGCCTTTTGAAGTTCTGGGTAGCAGCATTCACCCGGACCCTCATCCTAAGACCCTAGGCTAACCACCTAGGTCTCAAGGTGAGCTTCAGAAAGATTCTCCAGAGCTTACACGCAGACTCGTCTCTCCAGCCTTGAGGAAGCCTGCATGTCTGTAGGCATAATCTCTTCCCCTTGGTTTTCAAGTTGTGATGGGATACGGGGGGTTGGGGGGCTGGGGTGGGGAATGAAAAAGGAAGCACTGCCCTCCCCAGAAGCAACTCAGTAGCTGACAAAGGTAGTGAAGAATTTTGCTTGATGCGTCTCTCCACCCACTAATCCAAGCTGGAAAGGCCTGTGTGGCTTATTTGTCATTGTTTGGTGATGCATAATTATACTCTTGCCAGTAGCCACAGTAGCATCTTCCTGAAGAGTCTTCAAGTCCAGGTTCCTCTGACAGACCTCACAGCAAAGCCCTTGTGTCAGAAGCCTGTCTGGGACAGCGGACACAGCTTCCGAGCTAGCTAGTCCAGGCTCGCTTTGCAAACTCCAGAATTTGTGGGATAGGATTACAGACAATCTTTCTCAGATGAGGCCAAAAGATGGTTCGGGGGATCTCAGGAGAGGATGGAAGGCTTAGGCTTGAGTAAGAAGAGCTTCAGATCTAGGATATGACTTAGTAAGGGACAGCTGGGCCAGAGGTAACAAACTACTAGCCATACTTGGCCCTGTCTACTTCATGGTGACAGCGTCTCCATCCCTAGAGGCATCCTGTCCAGCTACGGCTGCCCCCAGTGTGCAGAGCTGATAATATTTCTTTGAAAGATGGTGCCAGGGAGCTTGTTTTACAACACAAGGAACACTCCCAGGTAATCTTCAGGTTTTACCTAAGGGTAGAGTAAGGGACATTTTCAGGCTTCTGGTATCCGACTTATCTCAATGACACTACTGAAGGAGGCCAAGTCTCTGTGAAGATCTATGGAAATAACTGTTGATCTATGTTCTGAACCAAGTTCCCTGACCCTGAAAGAAGAAAATGAGAAGAACGGGGAAAGGACCGAGGCTCTGATTCCATTCACACTGGTTTTCAAGAGCCAATAAAACTCCTTTTGGTGTGGAGCAACCTGCAGTTAGTCATGGGGTCCAGTTAGTACCACTGTATACTCAACTCTGTCTTGCCCTAGAGAAATCAGCAATAAAAGACTGGGTCAGATATGGGCTAAAGACACTGCCATCCTTGGGGAACTGGAGTGAAGCTGTCATCTGGCCACATGCCATGCTTGTTTCTCAGCCAGTGAAAGTTGGTGGACGGAGGAGATACGAACCTCCGGAACAGTGTGCTGGTCTTCCATACACTAAACAGTAACGTTTTCCTGGTCCTCTCCTTACATCATGAAGAATCAACCTCACCTATGTGGTAAATGGGGCACCCAGGAGTAAACAGGATATACTTTATTACCTTTGCGCCTACTCACCTTACCTCCCAGTGCCAAGTACCCATTTTGTTAGTGTCGTTCCTGAGCCCCAGACCTAGGCTCGAGAGCCATGGATGAAAGGTGGTTCATCATACTGGGATTGGTGATATCACCATCTCTAGGATGATACAGACAGTATAGTGTAACTTCTCCTGAGCCCCAGCCTAGCAACATCTCATGTACTTGCTTTATCTTGTGCCTCTTTTACTATAAGGAAAGGTTATGCGAATACTGTACATAGGTTATTAAAAAAATACATTTGCTCTCTTTGAAGAAGAATGCACAAATGCAGGGCCAGCCAGGGCTGGGTCCCAGGCTACGGGGCTATAGTGAGCAGCCTCTGTGGGCCTGAGGCCAGCCTTCACGAATGGTGGCTGCTGATGAGTCCCCGGAGCTGCTTGGCCACAGTGTCAATCAATTTCTGCTTGTCTCGCTCATTTTTCCGAAACTGTGCAAACATGTTGTTCTTGCGGCTAGTGTCCTTCATCCTAAACACAGAAGGAAAGAAAGAGAGCAAAGTGTTTGAGGAGACAATGGTAGAAAGAACTGGCAGGAGGCAGGATCGCACAGCGTATCTTACCATCCACCCAGAGTTGAGAGAGTGCAGAATGTTTCCACTGTCAGGCCCATACTTACCTACTTATTCAGGAAGCTGTCCATAGCCCTCCCAACTTCGGTCACCTTTGGAATCAAAAGTCAAAAGCCAGCTATGGGAGAGCCAACCCCCTGATCATCCATACCCGCCCTACCTATTTCCTTCCCTTCTATCTCCAGCTGCGCACCTGTTACAGGTCTCTGGGGCATGCTAAAGTCCTGGTGCTCAACAGACTCTTACAGGATATCTAGGATCCACTTACCATCTCATGAGCTTATGAAATCTTGCTGGGACCTTAAAGCCGGTATTTGAAAGATAGGGAAAAAACATACTCTCAACTAGTAATTCCAAGAGGATATGAATAACGAAAAGCCACCATGTATTTCTAAACTTCACAGGCTGTTTACTCTATCCCATCCTTAACAACACTAAGGGCTTGAATGATCTTTTTTCTTTTGTCTCAGACTAAGGACCCAGAGGCAGTGAGGTGGCTGAGTGTGTGGTGCTGAGGAGAGCAGGTGGGCCATCCTTTCACTTGATGAACCGGAACTTTAGGCAAGAGAAGCCCCTGAGGACTCGATGTCTGTCTATATCCTCAGACCTTTGGTCTTTGCAGGGCTTTCTATTCCTGGGTCCTGTTAAAGCTCCAGAGGTGGCATAGTCTTAGAGTACAAACCATGGGCAGCTCTGGGCAACAGTTGTGGTCAGACGGAGAGACCTAACAGGGAAGCATGGATAAAGTCAAGGCCAAGCTGTGGTTTCACAGAAATGCCCAGGTCTGAATAAGCCATTGGGATAGAATGTGGGAATCTGCTATTCCCTGCAGAGAGTCCACAACCTCTGACATCTGACTGTTAACTCTGGCCTCAGTCTCTGCACACTGGGCCTTCAGCCCACCCCTAGTTCTGGTGTTAGAGAATTAAGAACACTGCCCAGACCAATTTCTCCTGGGTCTTCATGACCACCCCCCAGGAGCTACATCAGCTCTCTGACTTCACAGCTCCCTGGGCTGCAGGGACACAGGTCAGAAGAAGTGGGGGGGAAGGAACCTGGCAACCCTAGTAATCAACCCCCAGGTATACATCCAAGGGCCTTTGGCCCATCGCCAATCCTGGCCCATCTTTTCCTGTGGGGTGGCTCTTGTGCAGAGGGGCAGCTTTGGGGCCAGTGAGTTAAAAGGCCAGAGATCCCACAAGGGCATATAAATGAGGTCAGGAGGTTGTGACGAGCACCAAAGCTGTGTGGTTCTGGCTGACACTGACGGCCACAAATGAATGGAGACTTCTCTCACAGATCTAAGCTTAAGGGCCTTAAGGCTGGAACTACTCAAGCGAACTCAGAACACTGACTATAAGATACACCCACCCACATGGGCAGGTCTGTGCTTGGAGGTGAGGAAGAAGCAGAGGTGATGGAGGTTGGTTGAAAAGAAAGCACGCGGGTCTCAAGGCTATGACGATTACTGTATTTGGTCCCTTACACATTAATTATACCATTACATTTATGGAACTGACCTGGCTTTAGATTATATATCCCAGGGAATATGCTATAAATCTAAGTAAAAACAACACAAAACAAAAAAGAAAAAAAGGAGGAAGAAAAAAACGCTCCCTATACGTATGGGATATTTAATTTAACATCCTATGTGGTCATTAATTTCAGGACTCCTCCAAGCCGCCCAGAGATGGGGAACCAGAGTTGGCTTTCAGCTCCCATAGGAAGCTCTTGCAATAAGGTAGGAGGAAGGGAGGAAGAAGAACCCTGGGCCTCAGAGTCTTGGAGTTCTTGGCCGTTAAGGCCTGGAGTTGGGATTACTCAAAAGATAAACTCAGGTGCCCTGAAGGCTGACGGTGGCATGCTGGTTTGTGCCCTGGAATGCTTCAAAGCCAAAGGGGAACCCTCCTCGGGATCCTGATCTACTCTGGCTATGGCCACCTCTCAATGACACAGGAGCCTCTTCTCTTTCCTGAATGTCCTCAGCAGGTCTTTGGTTCTTTTCATATCTCACCCCGCCAAGAAGCGCCAGGTTAAAAAGCGGAGACTGTCAAGCTCTGGTGGTACATCTGGCTGTGCAGAAAGCAGGAAAGGGTCAGGGAAAGGGACTGGTTCCTATGAGGCTGGGAAATAGGGATTTTAGTGATCAGCGTGGCCTATGGCCCTACTGGGTTTGGAAGGAAGCTTTTAAACCCTGCTGACTCCTAGGGCTAAGCACGAGGCTTTGTTCCTGTTAGGCCTCCAGAATGCTACAGACAGGCTGATGATTTTAGCCTATAATTGATCCACAGAAAGTGGATGAGGCAATACCTCTTAGATCTAGGAATTCTCAGGAGCAGACAAGTAAAGGACTACTGAGAGAAGGAACTGAAAGGGAATCCCACAGCCCATTTGGACACATAGTGAATACGACATCTAAACACCAACTGAAAAGCCAACATGTCCCCAGTTCAGCTGGGATTAGGCTTGCCTCTAATAAAAAATTTTCCGCGGGAGGCATAGGCTCCAGATCTTAACGCCATGGGCTTCAACCACCAGGAGGCGGGGAAGACTGCCGAGGAGCTCGCTTCTGTCAGGGCTGAGTTTCAAGCCCTGCACTAGCAAGAGTATTGAGTGGGCCAGGAAGCTGAGTGGGAACAGCCCTTTACCTGGCGCCAGTGGGGGAAAATCCCTGCTGTGACCTCCAGCCCCATAGGAATTGGTATGCCAAGGGTCACTCTGAGGACCAAGGATCGAGGAGGCAGCCAGCCAATTGGCACCAGGCTAGTTTAGTAGATTAGTGTGTCAGGGTGGGGACAACTCACAGGGTAGGGATTTTAGTGTAGTCATTAGTGTCAATGAGGAAACCAGAAGGACTTGCCTCAAAGTGATGGAAAAGGCCCAAGTGAATAATATACTTACTCTCTAGATATCCTAGGGAGGAAGGTCATTGGGAGAGAGAATCATGGGAAACAAAGTTAAAATGGAAACATCAGTCTGTCTTGGCCTGGAGAAAGCTGCACTCTGGGCTCTTAGTTTCTTGGCTGCAAACACATCCCTCTACATCCTGCTCTTGCTTACTTTCCAACTCCTCCCCTTCTCTCCCACCACACCGCGTAGTAGGAAGAATACACCTTAACCTTTTCTTCTGCTTAAGGCTCCATTCTGACCTCCTAGATGCTGGTCCGTGTATCCAAGTTCACATACGGCCACATAGGTACTTGCTGTACTACTTAGATGCAGGGTACTCTTCTAAGAAGCTTCGAGGAAGCTGGGAGTTAACAACTGTGATGACAGGAAAAAGCTTCCCCTTTCCTTGGATCTTGGTCTCTGGCTTGCCAGCTCTCAACTAGGTTAGCAAAAGGCAGAACTAGGCTGCACAGCAGATCCCGGCATCTGGTTGATACACTGGTTAGCCATGGGATGTTCTGGAGATGGCTGACCCAATCCCAGTGGTAGCGCCTCTGCTGGCCAGTGACTGCCCAGAGCAAGAAGGAGACACCTTCTCCAACACAGCTTTCTTGGGACAGTCAGCACAGTAAGGCTCGACTCTGGCAGGGAGTGGGAGGGGTTGCTGGTGAAGGTTTCAGTAATTCCAAGAACTTCTCTGCTAGAAACCGGATGGGGTTTCTTCGATGGGGCTGTTCTGCCCATCATCCCCAGACGACTGGGGCCAGTCTCATTCTATTCACCAGGTGGCCTCTGACCAAGCTTAAGGCATGGTTCTTTCTTCTCTTTCCATCTCTAGTTAAAGAGATGTTGCCCCTTTAAGCTCCAAAGTACTGCCAGAGTCCACGTGACCCATACTTGGCCTAGCTTATTGGGGGTTCAGGAATTAAGAGGCTACAAGAAGGCCAGCCTGCCAAATCCAATGATGGAGACTGCTGGTAGCACTTATGGCAACTTCAAGAACAGGACCTCTCTGCTGTCTTTTGAAGGTACCGGCAAAGAGAAAATTATCCCCGATACCAACCCCCACTTCCCAGCAGAGACCGCTGGACTAGGTACTCACTTCTCAAGCAGGGTCAGTGCTGTCACTGGGTTTACCCGGAGGTACTTGCAGTTGGGCTGACCATAGTCAGCAAGGTAGGTTGACCAGTCCCACTGGATGAAGAGATCCAAAAGCTGTAAAATATTCAAACCCCACCCCAGGGATTAATCAGACAAGACCAACCAGGATCTCAGAAACCCCTACCATCCTTCACTATCAGCTAGCAGTAGATCTGGAAAATAAAAATAAAAATGTAATAAGAGAAAGCATGGCTAAAGACTGTAATGCAACTAGGAAAATAAATGAGTAATCATTGGAAGGCAGAGTCACCTCTACTATAAGTGCTGTAATGTTGCTAAGACTACATGCCTGCACTTAGCTTTCAGAGGCAGGCTGAGACTGAATCAAAACAGAAGACTGTAGGGGCGCCTGGGTGGCTCAGTCGGTTAAGCATCTGGCTCTCGATTTCAGCTCAGGTCATGATCTCATGGTTTGTGAAACTGAGCCCTGCAACAGGATTTCTGCTGACAGCGTGGAATCTGCTTGGGATTCTCTCTCTCCCTCTCTCTGTGCCCCTCACCCACTCGTGTACTCCCTCTCCTCTCTCTCTTTCAAAATAAATAAACTTAGCAAAAAAAAAAACAAAAAAAAAAAACAAAAAAACCCACCACAAAGACGATCATAATAACCATTCATTAATTTAATAAATACTTAACGAATGCTTTCCATGTGTCAAGTGGCATTCCACATGAATCTTATCGCTAGAGAGACTGCTTAGAGGGCCACATACGTAACTGTATAAGCTTTGAGGTTAAAAAGGTATGAGTTCAAGAACCAGTTGCATGACTTCCTGAACTGACTTTGCCCAAGTTACTCAGCTGATACTGTGAGATAACAGAAAATACATATTGGTCTCTGGCCCTGGTTACTGGTATAGAGCTCCTAAAACGCTTGTAATTTCCTAAATGATAAGAACACTACGGGCATCTCTTGTCCTGATATTGGCCTTTGACCTCTGTTCTTAACACAGATCTCTTGAAACCCATGTAATTTCCTAGGTGATAGGAGTGTCTTTTGTTCTAATGAGGTGACCCTGGGGGGCTTCCTGGATAAGGGCTGGTCACTACTGGAAAGATCAAACAATGATTAGAAGCTTGGAATTTTCAGCCCCACCACTCATTCTCTTGAGAAGGGAGAAAGGCTGAAAACAGAGTTAATGACCTATCATGTCTATATGATGAGGTTTCCATAAAATCCCAAAAGTACAGGGTTTGGAGAGCTTCCAGGTGGTGAACATGTGGAGATTTGGGGAGAGTGGTACACCTGGAGAGACCATGGAAGTTCCTTCACACCCTTTTCCCTATACCTACACCATAGCATAGCACACCTCTTCCACCTGAATGTTCCTAAGTTATAGCCTTTTCTAAGATACCTGTGATCTAGTAAGTTCTGGGAGCCACTCCAGCAAATTCAACCTAAGGAGGGGGTCAAGGGAAACTGCCATCTACAACAGTCAGTCAGAGTCCCAGGTTGACGACCAGGTGGTTGCTGTTTGAATTGCGGGGAGGGTCTTGGGGGAACTGAGCCTTTAACTTGTGGGATCTGATGCTGTCTGTGGGTAGACAGTGTCAGAATTGAGTAAAATTGTAGGGCACCCAGCTGGTGTTGCAGGGAATTGCTTGACGTGGAGAAAAACGTCCAAGTATTTGGTGACCAGAAGTGTCAGAAATGAAGCGTTTTGTGTAAGTGGTAAAGGCGACTCAGAGGAGAAACACAGTAGGAAAAAACTGACTTTTTCCCTACATAGAGAGCAAAACACTGAGTTTTTCCTTTACAGACACAGACATATACACATACCTATAGCGTGTAAACAGGGCACAGAGACAACACGGAAACACTGGACCAAGGTATAAATGGATCCTGTAGCATTATGGGAGCAATCCATGTCGCACCTACGTGGATACTGGCCGAATAGATGGAACCCAGAGCCATGATAGGTCAGGACTGAAAAGTGGGCTTAGTCCAAGATTGAGGGCACAGAATCTGGCACTGGGGTCAGGAGGGTTCAAGCGGAGCACCAAGAGTCATGAGTGCCAAGAACTGGATGCCTAGAAGAAGATAATGAAAGCACTCTGAGGGTAAATGGAGTTCTGAGTCTGGGAGAGAGTCTGACTTAGAGAAACTTAAGTGAATTTTGTCAAAAGCTTTCCTTCCCAGCCAGATTTAGCCTCAGGTTATCACCCTAACAAATATTTAAAAGCTGTAACTAGGTAAAGCCAAAAAAGAAATCATTGCATTTCAAAGGTAGGAGTGACCAAAGGGAAACTGTTGCCTCCCCTCTCTAAGCTTCTAGAGGGGGCAAAGTCCTGTTCTCACACTGCTGCACAGCAGGAGGGCCTTCTAAGCAGTCTCTAGCAATGGGATTCATGTAAAGGCCTTTGAACTCAAGACATGTTCCTGGGTCTCCCTTTCTGAGAGGTAACTGATGATGGAGACAAGTGGATGGCTGTCTCTCTGTGCAGAACAAAGCCAAGAGAGGCCTAGAGTCAAATCCAATGCCAGCGCCTGGGCTCTAGGCACACCTTCCTCCCCTGTCTGTCTTCACCGTGCAACTGGGCAGACAGGCGCTTGTGGGCCTTGCCCTGCTTGGCCAGGCCTCCTCTCCCATCCATTCTTTTAGAATAGTTGTTATAAACTTCCTTAGGCAGAACAGGAATTGGCTGAAGTCCCAAGCCTAAAACTGAGGAAAGCCCCTACACCCTTAGCCAAGAAAGGGATACTAAAGAGGAGAGGAGACGGGGACAGAGATGAGCAGACAAGTCAGTCAGTCTAGGCTGGCCTGGCCCCAAAGGGCCCTCTCAGGCCTCTTTCAGGTCAGGCCTATTTTAGTTGGCAAGTAAAAGGGCTTCTACCACTTCCTTTCACTGCCCCAAGGCCTCACAGAGCTCTGCTTTAGAAGAGAATTTTCCCTGACTTCCTACTCTAACTGTGGTATTTCTGTCCTATAGTACCCAAACACCATGCAAGATAGTTCCTCTTTACCTGCTCCTAGGAGTGCAATAGACACTCGTTCTAGTCCTCCCAGTACTGTGTTTTACAAATATAATTGTGTTTTTCCCCTAAATACCAGGAAAAAAAAATATGAAAAAAGACAGCATTCTCTTAATTAAAATTTGTTCTCGGAAAATGTAAAAGACCTGGGGGAGCCCGTTATTGTTTGCACCCTAGGGAACTAATACAATAAACTAATAAAAAAAGTGAATGAATAACAAGTTGAACTGGAAACATTTGAAAACCTGATTTCTTAAAAGTATTTTTGGTATTTTCAGATGTGTATACATATGTGCATTTAACAAAACTACCTTCTCTATTAATGAATTCCTAATTTCTGTGATGGAATTAATGCTATCAGTATTTTCTGATTTATGGCACAGAATGCCATGTCTTTCTGGCTGATGATGCCTGGGCAAATCACCAATGGGGTGGGGAGGGTGGTTCATGATTTAGCTCTACAGTTTTCTATTTGTATCCTCCTGCCAAAGTCTCTCAATGCCAGTACTGAGCCTAAAAGCTCTGGGATGACAAGCTACTTAATTTATCCCACTCTGGGCATGAAAGCTACACAACTCTATTAAGCTCAACCAGTATGAGCTGTTGATCACACTCTGGGTCTGTGTTGCTTTCCACAGCCCTTCAGGGGGCTGGTGCCCAGTCTTATGGCCTCCTCTGGGAGAGCTGGAGACTGGGGAGTCTGGGGAGTACTTAACCAAGTTAGCTGCATGGGGCACAGTTTGGCTAGATCCCATGTAAGTGTTAGAATAAGAGATCAAGAGGGGCACCTGGGTGGCTCAGTTGGTTAAGCGTCTGACTTTGGCTCAGGTCACGATCTTGCGGTTCATGGGTTTGAGCTTAGTGTTGGGCTCTGTGCTGACACCTCAGAGCCTGGAGCCTGCTTCGGATTCTGTGTCTACCCCTCCCCTACTGGCACATGCATGTGCGCTCTCTCTCTCTCTCTCTCTCAAAAACAAATCCCTACTTGGTTTTTTCTGGTGCTTTCTTATAATAAGATTTAAGACATGAATTTTTGGCCAGAATACAACCGAAGTGATGCTGTGTACTACTCCTCAGGGGATCACACCTTGAGGTATACACTGTTCATCTGTCTCTCGTTGGTGATATCAATTTTGATCACCCTATCAAGATGCTGTCTGATTTCTCCCTGCCTAGGTATTATGTTTTCCTTTGCCAACTAGTCAGCAATGGAGGAGACAATCTAAGATCATGCAGATATACAGCTCCTGATTAAAATTTCCCCTCAGATTTAGCATCCATTGAAGATTCTTGTCTGATTCAGCTTTACTATGATGGTTGCAAAATGATGGCATTCCAACTCCACGCTTCCCTCCACATTTATCAGTTGTCACTCAGCATTTCTCCCTCACTAACTTACGCATTTATTTATGGCATGGATTCATGAGTTCCCATTTTTTCAATGGCTTATATTCATCACTATACCTAATTCATTATTTCAGTGCTCAAACTGTCCCAGATTTGGCAAGTGGGAGCGCTTTGAGCTAGAGCCTGTGTCCCTGTGATACTTCCTTACCTTCTGGCATAATAAGGTGTTTGTTGCAGGCTTGTCTTATATCTACCGTGCCCCAGCCATCAGCCATTTCTCTGAGAGGCCCTGGTTTCTTTTAGTGGGAATGTTATAGAGACCAAGATTTGGGTGCTAAGTATGCCTACTGCTACTGTAGCAGCTTTGTTCATTGCTGCTGGGGGGCAATCTGTGGGCAGTTAAACCCTTTCAGCAGAGGGTTTAACTTGCACGTAATATACATATTATTACGGGAAATACTTGCACGTAAATATACATATACATACATATGTGTGCTTCTATAAGCATGTACACATATATACTGTAGAAATCACGAGTTTACACTAATACCTCCAATTCTAATCATTCTCGCAGAGTTCTTTCTCGCCTTCCTCTATTCCGTACTTGTGCGCGCTTTCTTCCACAATAAGAATCTTGGCTCTCAAGAACATCATCTCTTTTGTGAACTTGCTCCATCCTATCGTATATCTAAAATAGGTTCAGAATTATTTGTACATACCACTACCAAAAAAAATTGCAATTTGCCATCCCAACTCAAGACTGGGTGTACAATCAAACAAACACTGTGTTCCTAAGTCACTTGGGTTAGTTCTCAATTTTCCCTTGGGTCTAGTTATGGTATTCATCTAAATGCAACTGGGTTCTTTTGTTTCCACTTGCTTTTAGTTCTAGGCTCCTTTCTCCCATCCTTGATAATTTAGTTTTTAAATATGTAGGACATTAACATGCTTCCAAAAGTCAAAACTACAAAAAAGCTAACTCGGAGAAGTATTGTTCCTTCCCTTGCTGTATTTCTTTTACCCCAATTTTTCCCATGCCTCACTGGTAACCAACTCCATTGTTTTTGGGCCTGTCCTCCCTACGCCTCTATTTGTAAAGATAGGCAGAGGCATGGACGCTTTCTAATTTTTCTTTCTCTCTTTCACAGGAAGTAGCATATTAAAAATGCATTCTAAGAACTCTTATTTCTTGATATTTGTAAGTAGATGGTGGATGGAGAAGAAGAAAGAGGAGGGTCAGAGGTGGAAGACTGAACGGAAGATCAGTGTTCCACAGTCTTTATAGTTTGAACATTACCTTGCAATTTTTATCATAGCCTCATGCCACATATGTTATTATTTACTTAACATTTTTTCTTTGTATTGATTCCTGTTTTATCATAAGAAAAATGTAAAAGAACATTTTACATCACTGTCATAAATGGGAAACCATTCTTGCCATAAATAGAAGATGACTCAAATATTAGTGTCACAATGAGATGTTCTGTTTGTCATCACAAAAACTAAAAGGGGACAAGATTTAGTGTTTCCTTACAACATGATTTAGTCTTTAATGGTGCATCTGGGTACTACCTAAACCTGTATCTTGAGTACTGTGATGTCTTCTGTACCTCCAGCATTCTATCCATACTAGGGTTTAGTTTGTGACTTCAGCGAAGAGTTCAGTGATGCCTGTGTGCCTGGAACAGAATGAAGTGGTCTGTGTGTACAAGGAAGCACTTATAACAAAAGTTTCAGTCAAGTATCAGTCTTATTATGAAGGAAAATCAGTGTTTTCTTTTAAAAAAATTTTTTTTAAATGTTTGTTTATTTTTGAGAGACAGAGAGAGACAGAGCACGAGTGGGGAAGGAGCAGAGAGAGAGGGAGACACAGAATCCAAAGCAGGCTCTAGGCTCCGAGCTGTCCGCACAGAGCCCGACGCAGGGCTCGAACTCACAAACAGTGAGATCATGACTTGAGCTAAAGTTGGTGCTCAACCGACTGAGTCACTCAGGCACCCCAAGACCAGTGTTTTTTTATGCATGGCTTCTGTGTCTGGGGCTGGTCAAGAGGGTCCACAGACAAGGGTCTGCTTTGGCTGGGGAGGCCTAGCAAACCTGGATGGGCTGGAAAACTTGCTAACACAACCACAAGGATAGTTCATTTTTCTCATAACCGGGTATCTTCCTTAGTTAGTGGGTTTTCCTGTAGTTGGCTTTTGGTGAGTTCTTCTGCATCAGAACATTGTTAAAATTCCTGATTCTGTATGGGATGACTTCTGATAGAATTTATAGAACCACAATTTGGGTCTGCACTGTGTTCATTCTATTTATGTTTCTTAAGACTTGTTTTTTTTTTTTTCTTAATTTCTATTTTTTAAAGATTTTTTAGAAGGAATTTTTTTAAGTTTTATTTACTTTTGAGAGAAAGAGAGAGAGAATGTGAGTGGGGGAGGGGGAGGGGCAGAGAGAGAGGGAGACACAGAATCCGAAGAAGGCTCAGGCTCTGAGCTGTCAGCATAGGGCCTGACGCAGGGTTTGAACTCATGAATTGTGAGATCATGACCTGAGCCAAAGTTGGATGCTTAACCAACTGAGCCACCCAGGCACCCTTATGTTTTAAAGATTTTATTTTTAAGTAATCTCTACATCCAGCATTGGGCTTAAATGTACAAACCAGGGATCAAGAGTTGCATGCTCTACCGACCGAGCTAGCCAGGAGCCTCTATGTTTCTTAAGTGTTGTATAAAACTTACTAACCTTCTAAAGTTTAAAAAGTCCAAATGAAGTAACCTGTTCTAATAGTTACTCATAAGATTTGAAACAATAATAATAGAACATATGAGCTTATCTCAGATTTTCTTAATGAAGAGGTAAACCCCCTGGATTCCGCACATGTTTTTAAAGCATCCTCTATGTGCAAAGAACAGGGCTGGGCCTTTCAAGTGTCATTAAAATAAATGGTTTACCCTCATGTAGGAGAATAAAAGAAAAGCATGAATAACTGTAATCCAAGCCAAATGAGTGAAATGCTATAAAATGACATACTGACTATTCTTCCTTTTTGAACTAACAACTGAACATTTTACAAAATTTTCACTTATAACAAAATTTAAATAGCAAATATAAATTGTGGTGCAAACCACGCACACACACACACACACACACACACACACACACACACACAATACCTTAGAGGTGTTGGGAATCATCTCAGCAATACTAAATACCAGTTACGCTTATATCCATGTCATAGAGTTCAATATGGAAATCTGTCTGCATTTTACTAACATCAGTGGCATATTAAAAAAATTATTTTTAAATAATGTTAGGCTTATGTAAAAGTTGCAAAAACAGTATAGACAGTTCCTCTGTACCATTCACCCAGCTTCTCCAATGTTCACATATTAATTACATTGCCATAATATAATGATCAGAACCAAGAAATTAGCATTCGTACAATACTATTAACTAAACTATGACTTTATTCTACTTTCAGCAGATTTTCCACTAATGTCCTCTTTATGATCCACTCCAGAATCCCACACTGAATTTACTTTCCATGTCTCCTTTCTCTCTTCCAATCTGTTACAGTTCCTCATTCTTATCTTTAAAGATCTTGATACTTACGAATAGTTTCTTTGGTCATTTGTTTTACAGAACATCCCTCAATTTGGGTCTGCCCAATATTTTCTTATGGTGAGACTAAGGCAATAGTTCTCAGCCAGAGGGGAATCTTACCTCCCAGGGGACATCTGGTAATGTTTGGAGACATTTTTGGTTGTAATAAGGGGGTGTAATCTGGGGGTGGTGGTGGTGGGGTGGGGGTGGTGGTGATGCTGCTTCTAGAGGATAGAAGCCAGGGATGCTGTTAAAAAACCTACTATGCTCAGGACAGCCCCCACAATAAAGAATTACACAACGCAAAATGTCATTAGTGTTGAGGTTAAGAAACTCTGGGTCAAGATTATGCATTTTTTTTGTTTTGCATAAATACAACAGAAGTGATAATGTACCCTTTTCAGTGCATCAATATCAGGTGTACATGATGGCCACATCTCATTATTTGCGATATTAACCTTGCTCAATCACTTAGTTAAGGCGATGGCTGATGACTTCTCCACCGTAAAGTTACTATTTTTACCTTCGTAATTAATACAAAGACTATGCAATATCCTGTTTTCCCTCAAACTTTTGTCCACCAACTTTAATATCCATTGATGGATCTTGCCTGCAACAATATTTACTGTGGTGGTTGGTTATTTCTCTCACTCCTTATGTAAATTATTAATTGGAATTCTTCTGTGAGGAAAAGTACTGTCCCTTCTCCTCCATTTATTTATTTGTCCAATTATTTATATTAGTACTACTTCATGAATATTTATTTTATTTCACGGGTTATAATCAAATATGATCATTATTTACTTTGTTGTTCAAATTATTCCAGCTTTGGTCATTAGGAGCTCCTTCAGAATGGCTCTCCAGTGTATTTTCAACCAGCCCTACTCTTTTTTGAACACTTGCTTACTTTCTGGCACTAAGATGTTTGTTCCAAGCTCATCTTGTACCTTCCCTGCCCCTGCTCTGAAATGTCACTTTTCCAAGAAGCTACGGTTCCTTTTACTGGAGAATGGTGTTTAGAAGCCACAATCTGGGCAATTAGCCTGCTCATTTCTATGGGGTGTTATGGCTTCTTGGTCATCCACAATGGACAGAGCTAAGAAATATATGTGTTTACTAACTTGCACATACAAACATATCTATATTTCTTTATCTATTTATGTATATATACTAAAATCACGAGTTCCTATCTGAAGTCTCTGGTTGCAGTTCAACACCATGGGGTTTGTGCTAGCCTTCCCTTTTTCCTTATCACTTTTTTCTCTGACAGTGAGAAGCCTGGTTCTAGTTATCTACATTTTATTTATTTGTTCAATTCTATTATAAAGTATTTCAGAATCGCTGTGAGAAACAAATTTACTAACTAGAGTGTAGTATTTGTATATAGTTCTTTTTGTCTTCAGGCTTATAATTTCCATTCACAATACTGGCTTTTAAATTACTTGGCTTAGTTCTTTTCTCCCCACCCCCAACTTCAGTGTGGTTATATTGCTCTTTCACAATTCAGTGTGGTTATATTACTCTTTCATAACTCAGTTAGACTTATTTTTCACCATTGTGTTCCACTTTGTATTCCTCCCACATTCTGGTTGATTTTTATTATTTATTTATTTGGGGGAATGAGTCAGAGCTATATAAAAATTATACTCAGAAGTATCGCTCCCTCCTCATCCCAACTAACCTGTTCTAGTCTCTCCACTTCTTTCTGCATCTTTCCTATCTACGCATTGCATGCAACCAATTTCGTTTCTGGTTTATCCTTCTTGTATTACTTTTGTACAAATAAGAATATACATAAGCATTTTCCTATAGCCTTTTCTTTCTCACTTGAAGGGTAACATACCATGGATACTCTTTTGTGCTCTCCTTTTTTCACTTAATGTTATGTCCTAGAACTCCTTCCCTAGATGATAATTCCTCATTAATGATCATATTCTTGATTTAGTCACACAAATGCTGTTTCTGTAAACCAGGTAAGTCATTTTTCAAGGGACAGGCCAGACATTATGTTTTGGGGCTACTTTATCATTAAACTGCTGGCACAGGAGAGCGTTTGATATTTACAGAGTAGGACATACCAATAAATGTTAGGGCTACTTAGATCAAAAGCAAACTCGACCAATCGTTAATGATGCTTTGACTGCAAACACAGTTATTTGTTCATGGTATTTATCAGAAGAGAACAACTAAAGTAGTGTAGTAGTTGATGTGACATTTTATAAGCTACATAGATGAACAAAAATTGTAAATTATATCATTACTGGTTATTATACAAAAATTATACATAAGTGGGAAAGGACAGGACAAGGAAAGATATTTGAATCATGGTATACTCTTTTTTTTTTTTTTTTTTTTGCTTCCTGTTTGGCTTTTATTATTTTTTTTCAATGTGACTTAAAAACAAATTTTTTTTTAATGTTTATTTATTTTTGAGAGAGAGAGAGAGTGCGAGCCGGGGAGGGGCAGAGAGAGAGGGAAACACAGGATCCGAAGCAGGCTCCAGGCTCTGAGCTGTCAGCACAGAGCCCGATGTGGGGCTTGAACCCACGAACTGTGAGATCATGACCTGAGCCAAAGTCGGACGCTTAACCGACTGAGCCATCCAGGTGTCCCTCAATGTGACTTTTAACTAAGGCTTTAGCAGTTCTAAAGCTGTCTCTACTGTATTTCTTAGTTATTTCAGAACACTCTCATGTTTAATAGGACTCAGGGAGGACCAAGACCCAGAAAGGAGAGGCAAGTTGCTGAAAATCATGAAGTAGACAAGTGGTAGAGATGCCTTGATGGCTTATACTCCCCAAGATGCCACAGCTGTTTATTTTTTAAAATCCTCTTTGATCCAGGCTCTGGGTTGGGTACTTGCCCGAGGCTACGTCAAACTTCTGAACACTTTCTTTTTTGCAGTGGTAGCTGAGAAAGTCTAGAACAATCCAAATGATTCAAAGTGAAAACTAGTCTAAGGCCACAGAGTAAGTTAACTCAACAGAGAACAGATAGCATTATAATAGCAGAACAAATGCTAACTTCCACAAAAGACTTTTGGAATGAGATTAAGAGAAAGTAGCACTTTCTTGGTTAGCGCATATGAGCATACATGCTTCTCCAGCAGAAGATGTACAAGTAATTCGAATGGATGAGTTGTACGTGGTAAAGGGGTAGAAGGAAATCTTCAAGTAAGAATTATAGATTAATATTTAAGTAAACAATTCTGATGGTGCCTTTGTGTTCTCATAGGCAGAAAGGATTACCCAAAGAACTCAGAACGTAAAGAAAGAAGAGGCTGGTGAAGAATGCCCTGCTTGTTCTCACTACTGGACTGGTGCTTGTCAACCAAACCAATTCATATCATTCCTACTCTTGAAGAAGAGAAGTGTTTTATATACTTTTGCCTTTGTTGCTAATTCTGTGATCTGAGCCTCATCTCCCATGTAGATGGGGAGCTTGCTAAGGATGGTGATCATGTTTTCTCCTTCTCAGTACTCCACAGTGTGGACGAGCATATAGTTAGATCAACAGCAGATGGTCAGCAAAGACATGTTACATGGAATTAAAATAGGTGAATTAACATGTTATGGGAACGATATTGGCTAGATGGTGGAACAGACTTATGATGTGTGTTTTTCACAACCAACATTCCAAATGGACCAACCCTAAGGTTCTCTTGACCAGCACTTGGAAGGGCGGTTGAGTGAGGAAGAAGGAAATATCAAACAGGAGAGATGATGCCTATGACAGGTGAGTGGGAACCCAGCTGTGGGTATGTGGTTCTAAGGTTCCAGAGGAAGATACCTGTGAGTAGTGAATGGGAACTCAGCAGATGTTTGGCTCCAAGGTGACATCTAGGTCCCTCCTAGTGGGCAGCGTGGGCTCTACCTCACATTAGAGAGAGCCTCCTCTTCCTAGAATATCTGCAAAGATTCCATGGGAGTAAAGGATCATAGGAGCTAAGGTACACACAGACACAGATACAAAAACACACTGACAAGAGCCACACCTCTTTCCCCTGGGGGTGCTTTACTCTACATGTTTTCTCTCAAACAGGTGCACTGAGTCTTCTAGAGAGTTGTGCTCCCAAAGCAGGTGTGTCCTTGAAGTAAACTCGATGTACAAAACCCCGAATTTGCACTTTATGTATATTCCGGAAGAATTCTTCATGAGAGGAGAGACTACCAAATGACTCCAAATAACATGCTCCTCTGGGAAATTTAACATATAATCTAACTGACAACATTCTAAATATGCTACCTCTTCAGAACATGGCTGCTACATAAAGTACAGTACATTTAGTCAAGAGAATTGTAACATAAAGGACACTAAACCAGGCCAAGTTTCTTTTGTCTACTCGCTGCCTTGGACAGGATGAAACCAGTTGCATCATTATAAAGTATTTTTCATAATCACTGATGCACAGGTGCCTTTTAGGAGGAAGGTTAGCACAGCACAAAAGAGCCTCAGGCGGGGTGGGGAAGGGTTCCCTGACTGACGATGTGACCCCAGTTAAACCAATAAATCTGTTTTCTCCTTCCAATACGGAATCATAACACCTGCTGTCAACAGCCGAGGGCAGATCAAGAGAACGACTGTGAAATGTCCACTAAAGAGCTTGGAATTGACTACTGACCCATTTGTGTTCACTGCCCAAGATCTCCCACAACTCCCTATTCCTGGGGCTGGGCCACACTCATTCAGAGAGTGTCTGCCTGCCTTCCATGTATCCTCAGGAGCACTTCATGACACTAAAATCTGAGCAAATGCAGTAGAAAGCAGGAATTATTTTAACAAACATAAATTGAGTATCAACGATGTATTAGGCATTCTTCTGAAAGGGTGAAGAAGATATCTCGAGTCTCAAGTAACTCTGTTACTCTTTAAGTAACAGATACAGAATGATGTGAGCACGCTCACAGCTACTCTAACAGAGTGCAAAGAAAGTTCAGAAGAAGAGCATCTATGCCTGAGCCAGGTAGGTGGGGATCACCTTAGGACAAGTAGGACAAATGAGCAAGTGATAAATGACCTCATATACTAAACTAAGGAGATTGAAGTTTAGCCTAGAGGTTTCTCTCCTCGTTTTCATCAAAGCTGCTATATGCTTTCTTCTAGATCAAGGGAAGGAAAACTACAGTCACCATTTGTTTATGTAAATAAAGTTTTATTGGAACACAGCCTTGTTCACTAGCTAACATTATCTATGACTGCTTAGTGCTTTAATAGCTGAGTTAAATAGTTGTGACAGACCACATGGCCTGAAAAACCTAAAATATTCTCTATCCGGTCTTTTACAGAAAAAGTGGCCTTTAGATCCATCCAGGCCAGGGAGGGCAGTGTGCTCTGAAATTCTCTCAGATGTGAGATGTCTAATATCTACTAAATTAAAGACAGAAGGATCATGGAGATCCTTCTGATTGTAAAAAGGTGGCAAAAACTTCATTATCTTAACATCTGGCATCAGAATTCTTTTACGGCAGAGAAACATGTCTATATCTTGCTTTGTAAGATCTCCAAGGTGCCAAGACATGTGGTAGAGAAGAGGGAAGAAATTTGTTACTTTGGTTCTTGAGAGGCAGTGAGCTAATCTAAAGAGAGGAGACTTAACTAGTATGTGTGTCAAGGGTTAAGAAGGAAATCCCTATTGGTATAATGGCCCCAAAGGTCTCTGATGAGCTGGGATGTCTGATAAGTGACTATTCTAAAGCTTTTTGCTGTGTACTGTGGGGTATAAATCTCCCCTAACAATCCATGCGGCTCAATTCTCATCTTTAGACAAATCTACTCTGCTCTCAATTGCTTGGGTGAATTAGTTATTTATTTTTTGGTGAACTCAAAGAGGCTGAATTTCGCACCTAGAAAGCTGTACATCGGCACTGTGGAAATAGGAGCCTGGGAAAGAAGACTGGAGGTATCTATCTAGGGATTCACAGAAATCTGAGGAAGGCCATGGGATTTTCCACAGGCTGTGGAACTGGGGTGGACAGAGGTGGCAAGTTTCTCTGGATCTCTAGAGGTTACAGGAACCTGGCTTATACTTGACTTTTGCGGCAACGGCCACTCAATAGGCTGGCTCCTGGGTTTTCCAGAAAGGAAGGGCTGACCTCCTGCTCTTTTTTCCCTGGTTGAGTGCGGGCAGGAGAAGGGGCAAGTGGTGGCCGCGCAGCTCCCTGCCCTGCCTCCGGCCCAGCCGCCAGGCGGATGGAGGCTTCATTAAGCTCTTTATCAGAGACCAACTGCACGTCAGCAGCTTCCCCTGAAACGGAACGTCACTCTGAGAAATATTTATTTGCCTCATAAATGTGGGTTTATAGGTTTGCTATCTAAACTTTTCACCTCTGAGACTACCTTGGTAAAGAGAAAAAGAAAGGCAGGGAGGCTTCAGGCTTTCCCATTGTCATCAGCTGGTGCCTGGGGCGGGGAGACTCCCAAACAAAAACGCCAACACCAAGTATTCCTTTGTCAGAGACTGTGAGGCTATTTCTCATTGATGACAGCATCTATCCTGCTGCAGGGGCAGAGGGAAAACCTATTTTCATGCTGGGTGAGAATAGCCATACTGTACGTACATGTTCAAGGGGAGGATGGAAAGCCTCTTCCGTGGGCTGACATCCGTGGGTGTCACACAAGGGTGACCCCTTGTTGGGGTGGGGAAGGCAGGCAGGTGTGGGTTTTGGATGGAGGTTAGTTCCACAGATGTGAGAGAAGGAGGTAGGAGCCATGGGCCAGTGTTCATTCTCCTTCAGCACACCGCGATTCGTTCAAGGTTCTTAGGTAAGTGGATTAGGGACCATACTATTGGGTTTTTAAGTAAATATGCTTCCCCTCTGGCCAAAATGAGTAAGTGGTTTAAACCCCAGCCCCTTGCAAGGATACTATGGATTGAAGATAGTATTAACAATGTAAGTATAAGCAAACATCCAGGAAATGACAAAGCTCACAAGTCTCTGTATCATGTGCAAGCCCTTTCTCATCCATGTGATAAAGTAAACACAATGATGAGCTAGTCAGGTTTCATAAAGCAGCTGTCCAAATTTGAAATGATTAAAAAGGCTATCTAGAATATGATTTGTATCCACTATTGTGAACAATGAACTTTACTCAGCCTAAGCACATATTATGCCTTGAAATATTAATGACAGCAATGTGTGTGTAGACTCACAAGGGCAAAGACACAAGCCAACTTTTAAAGGTAATGATAATGTGCTATCTCTTAAACTGTAGTGCGGTTGTGGGGGGGGGGCAGAATATGTGTGGGACTATCCTTTTGTAGCTATTCAGCATCCAATCACAATTTGTTAATAAACTGTTATATACAAAAAATATAAGGAGTGACAACAGTGGTGGCCAATCAAAAAAGTTTGCAAATGCTGGTTAGATCACCTGCAGGAAAGATTATCGACTATTCAAAATTCATAATGAAAATGGTCTGGGTTCTTGTTTATAAATGGGTAAATTAAGAAACACTAGTTGTAAAAAATTACTTCTTGCCTTATAGGAGTCATTACAAATGACCACTTAGGAACTTTATGGTGGGCATAAAAAATACATCTAACAGGGAATGTCTTTAGACCCTGGATAAATTTACAATAAGCAAGAATTTCAATGGCCTGGGAAAGGTGCTTGGGTTTGGACATAAGGCTCAGCCTAGAGAGCTAACTGCTGAAGACCTTAGCTCAGTCACATATGCCTTTAAAATCTATTTTGCTCTGGGTTTGAGGGACAGGAGACTGAATAAAATTACTACTCAGGTTCCATTGCCAAATTACACAACTAATCAATAGATCAACTAAAGAAGTATTAGATAAGTGACTCTCAGCCACCAAGGGATCCTTTCTGTTTGTTTCCTCTCTAGAAACTCCAAATTTCAAAAGGGTTCTTCTGCCTCCAGAAGACTGTATTAAGTAAACGTTACATGTTCACAGCAAGGAAAGATGGGCACGATTTAAACAGAGAAAAGAGAAAAGGGAATTTCGAACAAAGACACCAGTGGACGCCAAGGTGCACAAATTGGAGTAGCTAAGACATGTTTAAAGGAAGAAGAAACTGGATATTTCTTGAACACTTACTATGTGACATACACTGGGCTAGGCATCTTACTCACCTATTTCATTGAATCCTCAGGCAAATCAACAGCCTATGAGGTAGAATCTCGTTTCACAGATGAAGAAATGAAGGCTCCCCCGCCCCCCCACCTCCGCCAAAGGTTAAAAGAATGGATGGAAAGGAACGTATTCAGAACGTGATAGAGTCAGGACTTGGACCCAGGAATCTTAGTGTGATTCCTAAGACTGGGCTCTTCCCTTTACTCCCTTCTGGGCCCCTCTCAATGGCCCATTGGTATACAACGTGGACGAGCAGAGGTGCCGTATAAAGAAGCAGCAGTGGGAAGACTGAAGAGGTAGTAATGGAACTGGACTACGGAGAGTACTTACTGCCAGTCTAAGGATTTAAAAAAAAAAACTTACATACCACGGAGAGTGATAACATTTCGGTCACAATTTATTAGATCAACAGACTTGAGGAGAAAATTTTCAGGTAGGAAGATCTGAGGTAATGAGGACCTGGACTAAGGTCCAACTGAAGGACAGGAGGCTGACTGAGTGTTGCAGAGGGACAGGGAAGACTGAGCAATGATTGCAGGGCAGAGTTTTCAAAATCCGTTTCCTCCAGGGACCAGGCAAGCAATACAAATGAATGAATTGGGCAGGTGTTCCCCATGACTGTTCTCATTCCCCAGAAAAGCACGGATCAGTATGTCTCTGGGTTCTCACACCCGCCTTTTGCTTAAGCTATGGAAGAGGTGAAGAGATGTGTCCTGCTTTTTCCTTTCTCTTTGCTCACTGTGAATTTTGTAGACAGAGAGGAAGGCTGGCCAGGGGCCAGGGGCAGGTTCAATGTGACCAAAGTCAGTTAAGGCTCACAGAAAGAGTGAAACCTTAACATTATCTAACTCCTTGGGGCCTCCCTCCTCCATCTCCATTCCCCTCACCTCCATCACCACAAATACCCTGCCTTTATCAGAATCTCCTTCTAAAATTGTCCTCATGTCAGAAACTGTCACCATATTACTTCTCAGAATTCTTGTTTGAGGGAGGAACAGTTTTGCTTGAATTCTGCCTGGCATCTTTAAAAACACTCTGGACCCCATATATTTATATATGTGTCTTTTGGTTGGTAAACATACCTTTCTTCATTCTGCTTTCCTTTGCTAGCTTTAAATGTACTCCTTTGGCTTCTGAAGGGTTTTCACATTTCCAGAACAGAAGACAGAAGACAGCATTGTAGCCCTGGGTCTGATCACCAGCAGCCAGTCTTACTGAGTAGGGCTCCTCTCAGCATAACTTTTGCCGACGGCCTGTGACATTAATATCCCTTCCGGTTCTAAGATTCTCAACCTAGTGAATTCTTTATTAGGAAGTAAATAGCACCACCATTCCTTCATCTTACAGAGGAGGAAATTGAGGTCCAGAAAGATTCATGGTAATGTGTGAGGCTACCATGAATGGGGCTGGGGTTAGAACAGAAGCATGTGACTTGTGGTTCACTTCTCTTTCTACTACAGGCAGTGATTTAATTAGCTGGGGGCGAACCAAAGTTCCTGAGACCAGAATACAGGTCAGATGCAAAAAGAGACGAAGGAGAAGGAAAAAGAGATTTTTTTTTTATTAAAAAAAAAAAAGTAAAAAAGCATATAAAAGTTATTTTACCTCTGGTGAACAGACGTTACTGATTTGTCTAATTTACTTTCAATCCTCCTTTTGTTTTAAAGGAATAAAATGAGGTGAAAGCCCCCTTCCCTTCCTCCCTTCCTTTTGCCTGCCTGATTTTGTTATGTATCCGCTACGTGGTTTTTTTTAATGTTTATTTATTTATTTTGAGAGAGAGAGAGAGAGAGAGAGAGAGAGAGAGAGAGCGCATGTACCAGCAAGAGAGGGGCAGAGAGAGAGGAAAAGAGAGAATCCCAAGCAGGCTCTGCACGGTCAGTGCAGAGCCCAATGTGGGGCTTGAACCCACGAACCGTGAGATCATGACCTGAGCTGAAATCAAGAGACAGATGCTCAACTGACTGAGCCACCCAGGTTCCCCTATGCTGTTGGTGGAGAAACAACATACGGAAAGGTTTTTTGTCTTTTAGTTTACATATACAATATTGTACACAATGTTTGCAAGTTGCTTTTTCTCGTTCAGTATTACGTTTTCAAGATCTGTCGGTGTTGATCCACGGAAGCCTAGTTCGTTGGCTTTAACTGCCAAACAGCATTCTTAGCTATACTACCATGTATTTTGCCAACTCAGTCGCTGATGGGAATTTGTACGGTTGTATGTCCTTGTCCAGAGACAAGGGAGTCTTTGGAGCGGTTTGCTTGCAGCGCACTGGGCAAGCACAGTGGGAAAGGGTATCACTCAATCTTGACCACCATACGTATCTGAAATGATGTCAAAATGTCAAGCCACTTCCTGGGCCCACTTAAATTACCCCTGAATTTGATACCACAGCAAGCGGTACAGAGAGAACTCAGATGACCAGTCCAGGCCAAGATTCTCAACAAGATAAGCAAAGGAAATCTATCCCTTCTTGGGAAAGAACACGTACAGGAATAAAGAAAGAAGCACAGTAAAGCTGAGGTCATTAAGCCCACTCTGACCAGAATTAAGATAAACACAAAATATTTCTTGTCTGAATAGGAAGGTCAGAAAGTTCTATCCCCATTTCCGAGCCTTTGGGAATGGGTCAGGGAGTCTCTGCAGGATTTCCCAGGGTATTTGGGGCTGACCTGGGGTGGCAGAGAAGTGCCAGCTCCGCTTCCATAGCTATGTCCCCTATTTCCTTGAACTTGAAGAGACGGCCTCTGAAATTTTACAAGAAGCATCTAAGTGCCCGTTAGCTAGTGTTTGAGTTGGGTGGGAAGGAGAAATGAGAAGAAAGGAGCCTCCTTTTGGGAGCTTGGTATCATTTCTCAGGGGTCCTGGGATGGAAAGATTTTTTTTCTTATTCTGCACAGATAAGCTGAGTCTTCTGATTTCTCGTCTGGCCACAGCAATAAGGTCTTTCGTCTGCGGTGGCATGGGAGCCTTTAACCCACACTAGGCCCTTGTTTTTATTATCTCTGGGTTAGAGTAAGGCTTGTCATGAGATCTCAAATCGGTGTAGTTTTCTGACTCAGTTTCTCAGTTAGGTGAATTTGCTAAAAATCTGCTCCAATTTATTATATAAGGGTACGACAAAAGATATAGTAAGTGAAAGCACTTGAAAATTTCACATTGTTATTATAGTTAATAACACTATTACCACAGGGTATCATTATTATTCAAAGAAATTTTTAAAAAGCAACTAAACATTACCCTTCATGAACTTTAAAGCAATAAAACTTGTCTGCCTTTTGCTTCAATGTTGTCGACTGGAGCCTCTGGCTCTCCTCCAAGCTACAGCTCCCGTGTCCTGACCCCAGAGCTATCGTGTCCATATTCTCTGTGAGCCGGGACACATGGACATTCTCCAGCTTAGCATTTGTCCATGTGGCTTGTTCCCCGGAGCAGAGTTCCTTCAAGGACCTTAACAAGGGCCAGATTATCAGCTGTGGTTTTTTTTGCGGGGGACCACCCACAGTTTAAATACCATGGCCGAGCTGTGGGAAAAACAATTTATTCTTTTACCTGAGGTCTCTCCCATGTCTACAAGAAAATCACCCCAAAGTAGATATCATGGTGTACTGGCAAATCACCATCGTCTTCTCACCCTTTGACTAGTCCTCTCCATCTGGTGACCAGCCCCATCCCTGACTTGAAGGCTTTATCTTTGGCAGCTAAATATTCCCAATACATTCCCCTGTCCCCTCTGTGGATCTCAAAAGCAAACATTGAACAACACTGGGCTTGGGGTAGAAGGTGAGTTAGGAAATCTTCAGTTACAGAAATAAGTGGTATTGAGGCAGCTCCAAGCTGTTCTGCCCGGGAGCTGTAGTGAGTTCAGGATTTCTATTGTCTTACTTCTGTGCCACTGGGCAGCATACCAACCTCTCTTCAAAGTGGAAATAATAATACCTACCCTGGGAAAGTGCTCAGCATAGTGCCTGGCATGAAGTAAATGCTCAGGAACCATTAGTGGTGGTGATGACGATGATGATGATGATGATGATGATGACAGCGATGAGGAAGAGGAGGAGGAGGAGGAGTAGGAGGAGGAGGAGGAGGAGGAAGAGGAAGTGACAAACCAACTCACTTATTTCTGCCTTCACAACTCCACTCGTGCTGTTCTCTGATTTGGAATACCTCCCCTTTTTTCTTTGTCCCATCCAGACCCTTCCCTTTCTAAAGAGACCCTTAAGAAGAAGCCTTCTCCGATCATGCCAGGCACAGTCTCTCATTTGGTGGCATCATAGCTTATCTTAAGCCCCTAATCGTTCCTTTTGTCTTGCCTCCTCAGGGAGGTTGTAAGCTCCTTCAGGGCAGGATCTATCGTTTTCTCTGCTTCTACCTAGCACAGGTCTGGTCCAATGTTAACTATGAGATGCTTAGTATTGAGTACAGTCACAGAGGCTTCCATTTCCTGGTCCCAGAGTGGTACCAAGCACAGCATAAAGGCAATTTCACAGCTGAAGGCTGTGTCTTCCTGGCTGCCAATACCCCCGGACTTTCTTTACCACCCCACACTACTAAAATGGCCCTGTGTTGGGTTGACGGGGGTAAAGCCCACATTCTCTAAATACTCCTCAAACGAGTAAGGGGTGCTAGCAGCTGGTTTGAGATTCAACACTTGCCACAGAAAATTCACTAAGCAATCATTCTTGCTCTGGATACTGGAATGCTAAGTATATCCCACATTCCCAAGAGGGATGCTGAGGTACAGTACAGGTTATGTTCCCAGAGGAACTAGAGACAGAATCTGTACTGGCCCAGAGGCTATAGACTGCCAAGGAAGCGGGTTTATGGCAAGTCAGAGTTGGTCAAAATCATCAGGTGGCCACTGCTCATCTATAACCTGTTGATCTTCAGGCTATGGTTCCCGGTCCTGCCCATACACGCTGCCTCTGTAAGTTTCTGGGATTCTGTGGCCTGGAAGCATCTCTGTAAATGGGGTGTGCACCAAAGCACAGCCCTACAACTGAGGGGAACGTGTGACAGAGTTCCGTCCCAAAGCGGTCTTCAGCTTTCTCTGGATGCCAACAGAGTCCCTCTCCTTCGTCCTCTTACCTCCATGGCCAGATCAAAGGTATTCCCACCTTTCAGCCCGTGAGCACCTTAAGGGCTCGTCCATGTTTCCTCCCTTAGTGTTTAGCACTGTGAGTGGAGCACAACAGAAGTTCATCAGTAAATGTGTGCTGACTGACGCTCGTGAGAAAGTGTCACAGGAGGCCGTGTCCTGGGGCCCCGAGTGCATCGGAGCAAGCGCCTTTGCCTGAGGTCTTCCTTCGGGCCTCCCCTGGGTTCCCTGCAGCTCCCTGGGTGCCAGGGCTGCCTCCACAAGGTACTGGTCTCTGCTTTCTGTTGGGTGTTTCTTCATGCTCTCCAAAAGGCAGAGAATGGGTGGAAAGGCTCAGCCACAGGATATTGGACTGTTTACAGTTGGCCAGGCCAAGATTAGCGTGAGCACAACATATGCCAAGTTCATTGGAAGTTACATTTTCCCTTTGTTTACACATTAAAGGGGAGAAGACCAGAAGGGAAAAAAAAAAAAAAAGCAGGTGACCTCCTGTTAACCTCACTCGTCTGCAAGAGGCTGCTGCCCTCACCTCTGAATGAACTTTCAGATTATCTCAGACAAGATTCACCTTGCGTTGAACTTGTACGCCTGCTCTGAAGCCCCCAGTCACGTAGCTGTGATTAAACATTACAGAGTGGCCATAAATTTACAGAAGTATTATTGTGGCTTGCTTTCCTCTTTCTTCTTTGGGAGAGGAAGAGAGCAATGAGTTTAGGGTGGGGGGAGCTCAAAAAGGGGAAACTCGTAGTCAAACAAACAGTTCCTTTTCACAGCTCTGAACAAAAGAGAAAACATTGCATAGGTGTCCCAGAAAGACGGGCAAAGAAATTTGGCCATGGGAGAGAAATTAAGGCTCCAGAAGACCTCGAAAGCCCCAAACTCAACAGAGCGGCTGAGATGCTCCCGGGCCCATCTCCAGGCAATTTCGAAGTTTGCAGGCGAAGCACGAACCTGTCCTGCCCTCGTTCCTGGCTTGTCTTGAAGGGTATCCTTGAAGTGATACTTCTGCCTGTGCGAGAGAGGTGCCCTCCCCTGGGGTGGCTCCACGGTGTGCGGCAGGCTGATAGGGCGGCAGGCAGGGGAAGGTTGCAGGAAAACATAGTTCGTTTTGTTCTCTGAGCTGCTCTGAGAGATGAGGACACCCTAACATCTGGGATATTGAAATGGAGACTGGACAGAGACTAGCCCATATTCTAAGGAAACACCCTGTAGCTGTACCCAGGAGACTGACCAGATGACCTAAGAATATTTCTTTCTATGATTCACTGTTTTATGCCAAAAGTACGAGAAAAAATGGATGTTCCGCTGAAGTAACGTTTGCTAAACCCTCTAGGATCCCAAAGCCAAGATACGCCTGCAAAAGCCCTGCGCTGACCCTTAAACAATGAGACCTCTATGACCAGAAAAGGCCACGGAGTGCTCTGTTTGATCCAAAAGATTTGTAAAAAGTGGTCAGGAAGCCCAGACTGAGGTGATAGGCCCTGGCCAGCAAAGTCACCTTTGGAAAGGACTCGTTCTGTCTCTGGTTACCCTATGGCAGTGACAGGGGTCCTAAAGAGGCTCATTGTTTCTACAGTTGGCAAGGCCTTGTCCATAAAAGCAGCCAAGTGCAGGCAGGGTCCATCAAACGAGGAAAGCAGCTGATGGCTTAGCTCCGCTTCTGCTCTCGGCAAGATCTCTCGCTGCTTGTAAGAATCAGCCAGGAATCAGAAAACGGCCTTTGGGACTACTCAGGCATTGCCTCTGACACACAGAACTGAGCCGGGAAGTGAAAAGGCCAGGGAGCCAGGACAGTATTGGGGATATTTAAGTCTGACAACGGAGTTCTGAAGTCCGCCTCTGGTCCCAGTTTTGAACCTGTGTTCAAAACTCTGATCAGGACTTAGAGAAGAGAGAGAATGGGCTCCTGCCTCCCAGAGCACATTCTGTGTTTGGTAGTGAGTCCAGGAGGCTGAACATATGGGGCTGGGATGTGACATTCAGGGGGAAAGCTGAGAGCAAACAGGGGCCGTACTGAAGCTGACAGTCCGAAGGCAGGCAAATAACCACCTAACACATAGGTAGCAGCCACGAGCAGTGAGACAGACTCAACAGGGCAGCTAGGAACCAGGAAGGCATACACAAGAGGAAGAAAGGCAAATCTGTGCCAAAAGCTAGAAAATATGAGATTAGACTATGGGGTGGAAATTTAGGGCAGAGGTGGTGGGGAGGAGCATAATAAGTTACATCTGTTGAGAGCTGAAAGTCAGCCAGACACAGTATTAAATGCTTTATTGGCATCGTCTCATTTAATGTTCTTCTAAGAGGAACATACTATTGTGCCCACTTTACAGGTAAGGAAACTGAGGCACAGGGCAGCCAAGCCAACTGTTCAGAAGCACACTTCTAATAAGCAGGAAGTCAGAATTTGAATCTAGGCCTACCTGATTCAGTGATCTTCAAATATGAGAGTAGAATATTAGAACCACAGAATTAAGGAAATCTATAAAAGCTCATGTGGGTCAGATTGAGTGGAACATCCTCCTCCTTCTCCTACCATCCTTCAAGGTCTTGCGTTAGCCCTCGTCCTCTCTAGGAGACCCTGAATACCACTATGGGCTTCTGAGATTTACCCTTTCTCCGAATTCCATTTGTACTCACTGTTTATGGTGCACAGGAAGCACTGTAGCACATGTTTTTCTATTCTTGCAACTGTTTGTCCCTCACAACTGAATAGCTAACTAGGTCAGTAAGCCAGATGTTGACATAGAGAGCAACCTAAGTGTTTTATGTTTATATATCCCCGAATGGAAAGTTCAATTCTTTGAGGTATGAAATTCACAATGCTTAATCCATTGAGAGGCACACACAGTAGGATTGCAACACCCTTGTGACTAAGCCCCCAGAAGCCGACACAAGCTCTCAGTGTACAAAATGAGGAAACGTTTTCTAAAGAAGAGAGCTGAGGAATGTGCTGGAGTAAAGGGTGTAAGGAATATGTGTGTGAGAGTAGAATGACCTCTACTTCTTTCGTGTATACTGTTTTTTCAAAATGATGCAGCATTATTGTGTAATTTCTTCATAAAAACTATATATGTTTTTGGGAAAAAAAAATCAGGAAAAACTTCCTTAACTCAAAAAAGCATAATGGGCAAACTATCATCTATAATCTCATCTCCTAGAGATAATAATTGTCAATGATTTGGTATCTAGCCTTCGAGACTTTTTTTTTTTTCCACCAAAAATAGAGCATATTGGACATCTTTGCAAAAACTGGTTCTTCTCCACTAATACAGCCCAGACATCTTTTACATGTAAACACCTAGAGATAAACCCAATCATTTTAAAAGACTCAACAGTGTCTACTTTTAGTGACTATATGCCATCATACTAAGATGAACGAATCCCTTACGGGTAGATATTTTGGTTCCTGTCACTCCCAATACTTCCCAATATTACCAGATGCCTTGATGAAATGCTCTTTGGGCATTTCTTCACTTGTTTCCTTGGGAAACAATACAATGTAGTACAGTGGCTCAAAGTGTTGACTCTGGATCTAGACAGATGAAGTTACATTCCTAGCTCTTCCACTTACTAACTTCGTGACCTACGGCAAGTTTTCTAACTTCTCTATTATTTTGTTTCATTATCTATATAATGGGGATAATAATAGTACATAGGGTTGCTGTGTGGATTGAATGAGTTAATTCATTCAAAGCCCTTAGAACAGTGCCTTTCACACAGTAAATGCACGACAAATGTTAGCCATGATGATGCTGATGATGGCTGAAGGGAAATTCCTGGAGGCAGAATTCCAGGTCACAGCTTTCACCATTCATTGGTAAACTGCTCTCCAGAAATGAATATCAATTGGTTCTCCCATTAGCAGGTATCAGACTGTTTTTTAATGCAAATACCTGAACAGAGCAGAGATGAACATTTTCCAGAAATACTAGTGGGGCTATCTCACTGAGCAAAAATCTTTACGCTTATGATCTCGATGATCCCTTTCCACCATAAAATCCCATGCTTCTTGCTCTCTTCTTAAATCATATAAATGTAATAAAAATCAGGGGAACATGTTGAAAATACCTGGAACCCTTTGGAAGGAGAGTGATAACTTGTCTTTAGATGGCGCTTTACAATTTACAAAATGTTTTCAAATAAATCCTCATTTTGTGGTACAAATACCACCTAACTTACTGGCTATGAAATCTTGTATTTTCCAACTGGAACAATTGACTAATGATTCAGTTACAAAATAACCAAAGGGATGCCAGTTCCCACCTTAACCCCTTTCTAGATTCTAAGACCCTGCACCTCAGAATGAAATAAGTCCAGGGAGCCTGCACCCTTCACTTCACCACCCCCAGATGGAAAGTTCATACTCTTCTCTTCTCTTCCATTGTCACTATCCAAGCATTCATTCACAAGCTTCTTCTCTCTGGATTTTAACCTTGCAACCGCAGCTATTTCTCTTTACTCTCTGGTAACTTTTGTGTCAAATGAACAATAGGCAAGGAGTTAAAGATACAATCTTGTTACCTGAAGTAGCTTGAACTATTTTAGTTGACTCCTTGTTTCTCACTTCATCAATGGTGAGCACTGACTAGAAATTTACAAGTACAAGTTCCTTGGCTGTTTCTCTCCTGCTGTTCCCCAATCCCCTAAAAAACCTTCTTTCTTAAAGAAATCAAAGCTGGGCCCGGTGTGTTCAGAACCTTCCCAAAATTCTCCATTTTAGCACCCACCCCTCCTAATAGAAAGTGTGACTATTGCACTCTACTGGAAGTTAAATGTGTTTCAGCCAAAGACCCTATGCAGACACATGTTCATGGCAGAAAAGAACTAATGGCTTGTTTAAAAAACTAGGCTCTAGTTCCATTTCTGATCATTGCAGCATTTGCTGAAGTAACGGCTACGTCTCCATTAGAGAGTGTCTCTATAACCTTTGCCTTGAATGTTAAAATCAAGAAGGATGCACTGAAAATACAATTGTGGGCATTAGAATAATGCTCTTACCTAATTACCAATGCCTATAATCAAGGCAGTCCCTCTTCCTTAAGATACATGGAGTTTAATTTTGGTCTTCAGTGATGACATTTTTATATTGTTGCTCTTTGTATTCAGTTACGATACAACTAACGATGCTGCTGTGCACAGATTACGCAGGCATAAATTGAAAAAAAAAACCTACTGTAAATTGTAAGGCTTTCTTTTGATGAGTATCTGTAGCTGCCATCTCTAGGGTGTGCTGTTGTTTTAGGACCTAAATCTTTGCTTGCTATCTGTCTCTTCCTTAATTCTCTCTACTTTGTCTCCAGATTTTATTTTTTAGGCATCTAATTAAACACCCTTTATTGAGTATTTTCTCTGCATTTGCCATCATGTGAAACACTATCAGGACTACAAAGAAAGGAACAGATACTACCTCTACCTTCAAGGAGTCTACAATTTAGTTGGGGATCCAGGCTAATGTATTTAAGTCAATAAATCTGCTGTCATTTTTACTGATGACATATTATCTTTCCATCAATGCTAAATAAAATGAGCATATCGATATGCAGTAAGGTATGGATTGCTACAGGAGGTTTACAAGAGTGAGCACTGGATAATATTTTGTTCACACTGTAGACCCATTTCCTAGAATAGTGCCTGACATGGACACGACACCCAATAAATATTTATAGAATGAATTCTCTCCTCTCCTGACCTGCCATCTATTTTAAAGCTAAGGGACTAGGTGTTTTCCAGGACGTGTACCTTCCCCAAAGGGCCCCTGAGTCGTTACAATTTCCATAAAGTTGTGCAGTTTTCTGGCAGCCATCCCAGAGGGGGTCATGCCTCATCTAACAAATCGGCGTGTGCTCCTTCCCTGGGGACAGTGCCCATGGGAGCTTGGTTTGTACTTCTAATGAGACTGGGGGGTTTTGGTGGGTGGTGGGGAGCAGCAAGGTGCTGCTACAGGTCTGCAGCAGTGAGGCCTGTTTCCTCAACATAACGTGCACACATCCCCTGTGGCTGGGAAAGGGCATTTGGCCTTGAAATATTACGGGCGGGATTCAAGAGAGCAACACTTATTTACAAATGCGTCTCCTCAAAGCGTCCACTTAGCACTGATTTGAGGGTGCCGATTAGGACAGAGAACCATAAGCTGAGCCAAATGGTAGAAGGCAACCCCCGCCACCTCTCACCCTCTCAGGGCGGCAAAGCTTTCTCCTGCTAGGGCCATGCAGGAAAGGGTTAGCAGTTTTATGCTCCTCCCTCCACCTGCAATGCCTTTAGTCCTCCCAATACCTGGGCACCTGCAACCTCTAAGACTCATGCCTCAGTGGACCAGTTTACTTGCCCCCCTGGCAGAGATTCAGTTACAGATGCACTGACAGGTGATGCTGGAAAAAGTCATACTTCTGGACTCAATTTCCCCATCTATAAAATGAAGTTTGGGGGCTAATTAATTTCTCAGGGCTCTTTTCTAGCTCAAAATTTAATTTTTAAATGGGCCTTGTTCTCCCGTGAGAAGCTGGGGTGGACAAAGGAGCCCTCCTCTTCTGCTGGAGCTGTACTATCAAGGAAAGGCCAGCTTTCAGAGAAGTCTGGTGCAAGGTTAGGACTGAGGCTGGCACAGTTTATTTTCCCACATGCATTCTCACCTGCTCATTAATGAAAGCCTACAATGAATGCCTACCACGTGCCCCAAAGAGTGCAAAGCCATAACAGAAACAAAAGCTTTGTCCCTGCTTAAGATGGAACATTACACCACACCCACCACAGGCTAGGTTTATTGGAGACTTTAATGAGGCACCATGAATGGTGAGGTTACTAGAAGGTGATGGGCAGACTTATGATTTTTAATCACACAACTCCCTACTGCTCACTGTAAATTTAGTATGTGGTCAGGTAGCATTGTCTGGGCTTATTATGAAGCCAGTGTGATTTTGGATAAAAGTATGTTTTGTTTTGTTAACCCCAGAGGCTGTGTAAGGGATTCAGGAGGTTATATATCGGTCTGGTTTACTTGTTCCTTTGATTTGGCTTTCTCTGCCACCCTGTGTCACCTTAAGCTGTTTAAAGTTTTATCCGAGTGATTCTCAGTGGTGGACTTTTCCCAAACCACAGAGCCTTCACTGCCCTAATGAGCCTCTACACTGATAGGAGTGTGTGGAATCCCTTAGGTGTGTTGAGGTGGAAAAAAAAAAAAAAAAAAAAAAAAAGAGGCTCCACTGCTTTGGAATATGGAATATGCTGAGGGCACTTCTCCCTTTGGCTCAAGAATGCTGTGTCAAAAGGAGTGCTGCCCCAAAGGTGGCTGTCTGGCTTAGGATAGTGCCTCTCTTTGTAGAAGGGTGACATCTCTGTCCTCAGGGGACCTGAAGCATATCTAGAGGTGGGGAGCAAAAACAATGCTTCCAAGGGTGTAATAGTGGCTTTAGCTTTTTGCATCTGCCTGGTTCAGCTCTCAGTCCTCTAGACAGTCCCAGTTTCTTGGGGCAGGGCAAGCTGTTTTATGGCTTGCTGTAGAGATTTGCTTTAATTACTAACATATCATAGAGATAAACCCAAGTTTCCAACACACACAGGAATAGAACAGCTCTAGAAAATAATAGCCCTATAAAAGAAGACTTGGAGTTGCTGAAACTGAGATGGGATAAAAAAGCAGAGTAATAAAAAAAAATTAAATGTCAAGTATCAAGCATATTAGTGGAAATGAAAATCCCCGTGAGGATAATAAAGCATCTTCAACTTAATAATAATAAAAACACATTTGACTTAGATAATAATGGGGGAGATGAACCAAGAATTTGCATCTTGTCTCCTTCCAGGTTTTTCCTCACAAATTCTGTCTTACTTAAGAGAAGCAAAGTTCAAGCCTATTGGACAATCAGCCTTTCAGGGATGTATTGGGGGTCAGAACTCCCATATTCTCCATCTCCACAATAAAATGAACAACAAAAAAAAGCACGAGTGCTAACTGCAGTGCATAATGCTTGGGCTAAATATAACACAGCTCATAGCGGAGCAGGATGTGAGGCACTGGAAGGGGAGCCCTAGGTGGTGGAGGAGATTGTGTTTCAAAAGATGGCTGCAACAGTATCTCCCATCCTTTGTGCTCATTTGTGAAGAACCTTTCTACTGTCCCATCAAGAGGTGGGGTCTCTTCCCCCTCCCTTCAAATCTGCGTTAGCTCCAGGACTTGTTTTCATCAAAACAGTATGACAAGTGGTGGTGTGTACCTTCCGAGGCTGGGCCTTAAGAGATCACTGCTTCTGCTTCACCACTTGGAATACTCATTCCTGGAATCCAGCTGCCATGTAAAGAAGCCAAATGGAGAAGCAGACAGGTCCAAGACTCTTAGCCAACCCTGCCAAGGTACCACATGTGTGAGTGAAGCCATGCTGGTACTCTGCTCCCACCCGCCCCCACCCCCCACCCCCCCCCCCAGCCGCTGTCCAATCTCAACCTCATGAAAGATGCCAGCAGAAGAACTGCCCAGCTGAACCCTGGTCAAATTCCTGACCTACAGAATTGTGAACAAATAAAATGGGTCTTGATGAAAGGCACTGAACTTGGGGGTAGCTTGTTAATATAGCAAAAGATCATCAAAACAGGTGGAAATCTCCATTCTGGGAACAGGTTAGACAGTCACTTGTTTTGAGAACTCAGGCAAAGACAGTTTGAGGCCTTAAACCCACCTTTCTGGTTTTAACAATCCACTGAACACGGGGAAAGAGGAGGAATGAATTCTCTTAGAGTCTCTATAGTGAGTCTTGTTAGCACTTCTGGATGGGACTTGGCAGTAGGAAGCCTTCAAGACGAAACTGGTGTTTCTCTGTAGGCTGGTAACAAGACAGTCTTCATTTGCGCTCAAGAAGGGGCTTCAGTGATGCTCTTTTGCCCACTACCTCCCTAGAGTCCCTTACTTCTGTGGACAACAAAAGTCATTTCTGTTCAAATCATCATTTGGTATTGCTAAGAATTATCACTGGTGTCTGGGGCACAGGATGTGCTGAAAAGTATCCTCCCTGCTGACTGTTACCACACACTGCTGTGGTAACTCAAGCCCCTTTTCAGCGTCTGATTCTGGCTATGGTTCCCTAGCCATTCAACCCCACTTCCATGGAATCATGTCTTCTATTTCCTTCCTGCTAGTTGTACTTTCCCCTCTTTGGTGATCTGCAGTTAGAACGCATCAGGTTTGTGGAGAGGTGGCCACTTGCAGGCTTCTTCCTTTAAGACCATACCAATGCCATTGATGGGATGCCATAAAGGTAGGTAGTTTGATTTAACAAACAGAAGTACAGGCTGAGGACTCAGGAGAAGCTCCCTCAAAAGGTTTAGTTGATGCTATGCTTTTGTATGTGAAACTTTTGCTTTGGGGTTGTGAACTCTTTAAAGCAAACAGTTGAGGTCATTGTTAATGGGAGACAGGGTGACTCGCATAGCTTCTGTCAAGACTGCTTTTAGGGAGGAAATGCAGCAAACAGGGTTGGGCCTTTTCATGATGATCCATCTTTCAAAAGCACTAGTGAATGCCCCATCTCATTAATCATAAGACTCTGGCTTACACTGCCCATGGGGAGCAAGAGCTACTCATAAGGCCATCATATGGCTCTTCTTGCTGAATAGTGAGAGAGGGCCAAGTAATCTCATCTTCTTCCTACTTGCTACTAAAGAACACCTCTCTGAGCAGGCTAGCCACAGAAAAAAGGGATGGACATTTAAATTAATAAGTCTTATTGTTTTACATGTGTCCTCGGAGGTAAGATGTTAGGGAGAAAAAAAATCTGACTTCATTCCAGGACTGCCCTGGGCTAGGCACAAGTTCCAGCATGTCTCTTTGATTTACCACCCTACTGTCACCTGGTAACCAAGAAGGAAGGCCAAAGCAGAAGCATCTGCCTCACATGACCTCTCCAACATGTCTCACTCTCCTACCTAACACAATGCTTATTACCTAAACTTAACTTCCAGGAAAGAAACCATTATCCTACACACACACACACACACACACACACACACACACACACACACACCAAGGAAATCAAAGCAGCCTAAAAGCTTTGCAGGAAGGAACAGCTCATGAACTTATCAGACAGCTGAGGTTGCAAAACCAACTAGCCTAAAACTCAAAGACAGACAAATATTTTCAAGCAGACATGAGACATGAGTGCTTGCTTACCTGGGGCAGATGCTGGGTACCAGGCAAGCAGTCAGTTAAAATGTTAACAAATTGCTAAAGGCTGAGTGTGGACCAGCATGAGAATATTGAACTTTTGGGAGCAATACACAAAAGAAGAATTTGTACCCATTAGGAGACTCTTTCTCACAGACCTCACTGTTCAAGAGAGACTGGGAGAAGAACAAGAGATGAGAAAAGGCTTCCTTCGTGGTGGAGGACTGAGGAGATGTATAGTTGCTACTTTAGAAAACGAACAAAGCCCTGCCCCAGATGTTTCTACCCTTTCTCCATTAAAAAAAAAAAAAAAAAAAGCGCAGCACTCAGGGCACATGGGAAAATCTAGTGAAGCTGGGGAAAGGGTACAGAAAAAAAAAAACAAAAAACCCAACAGTGTATCTATGAGGGAGAAACAGAAAAATGATTGGGTCCATATCATTAAAGATCCCTTACTGCTGAAGGAGGGACAGGATCACTGAGAGTAGAAAATGTGAATATCTCCACTTCTCATCACCAAGCTAGCAAACAACAAATAACCAGTGTCAACAGTAAACTTCTGGAGGAGGGACACTCTGACATGAAGCACCAAATGAATACCTAAAACAAGGAAGATTATTACTCTTATGCTCTTCAATATTGTAGTGAAGATTTCAGGCAGTGCAATAAGGCCAGAAAAAAAAAAAAAAAAAGGCTCACAGATTGGAAAGAGAGAAACAGCACTATTCACATATGGTAAAATTGTCTATATAGAAGGTCTACCTCAAATGTCCAAAAAAGCCACTAGTACTAATAAGTGATTTTAGAAAGATTATAGGATACAGGGCCAGTATATGAAAAACAATCTATCCTAATGCAATATACTAGCAATAAACAATTGGAAATTGAAGTAGATAAAAAAAAATACACCATCTACAGCACCACCAAAACTCGTGAAATACATAGGTGCCAGATTTGTATGATGAAAACTACAAAATGATGAAAGAAATCAAAAACAACCTGAACAAATGGAAAGATATACTATGTTCATGGATTGGAGAACTCTAAGTTGATAAGATGTCAAAGTTTCCCAAACTGATTTATAGATTAAACACAATCCCAATTAAAGCACTAGCAGAATATTTTCAGTATAAATTGAAGATCTGATTCTAAAGTTTATATGGAAAATCAAGGAAACCAGAAAAACTAAAAAATTTTAAAAAAGAGGAGCAAAGTTGAAGAATTCACACTACTTATTTTCAAAACTTATGTCAAAAGCTACAATAATCATGACAAAGTAGTGTTAGTGAAATTAGTCATATAGATCAATGGGTCAGAAAGAGAGTCCAGAAATAGACATAACACACATGTATGATCATGGTTTTTTGACAAAGGTGAGAGAGAAATTCAATAGAGAAAAGGCAGCTTTCTCAACAAATGGGTGCTAGAATAATTGGATAGCCGTTATATTAGTATCTTGTGACTACCGTAACAAAGTAACGGTATAAATAATAATAAATAATAAATAATAATAATAATTATAAAAATATTATAAAAATATAAAAATAAAAATAATAATAATAAATAATGAATAATAATAAATAAACTGGCTGGCTTAAAACAATGGAAATCTATTCCCTCTCGGTTCTATAGACCAGAAGATAAAAATAAAGGTGATGGCAGGGCTGTATTCCCTCTGAAGGCTCTAGGGGAGAAACTATTCCTTGCCTCTTCAAGCTTCTCATGGCACCAGGTATTCACTGGCTTGTGGGCACATCACTCCAGTGTCTGCTGCTGTGGTCACATTGTCTCTTCTTCTGTGTGTTTAAAAAATCCCTCCAACTCTTTCTTATAAGGAAACATGGGATTGCATTTAGGGCCCACCTGAATAATACAGGATACATGCTTCATCTCAAGATTCTTAATCACATTTTTTGCCTCAGAAAGTAATATGTATAGGTTCTGCAGATTAGGGCATGAACATATCTTTGTGGAGGGGCACCACTCGGCCCACTACAGCCACATACAAAAAAAAAAAAAAAAAAAAGAATTCCAAACTACACATTACACCATATATACAAATTAACTCAAAGTAGATCATATACCTAAATGTGAAACCTGAAACTATAAAATTTCTAGAGGAAAGCATGGAAGAAAATTTTTGTGATCTTGGCTTAGGCAAAGATTTTTTAGCTATATCACAAAGTGCACAATCCATAAAATTAAAAAAATTGATAAAATTAGACCTCATTGAAATTAAGAACTTCTGCTCTTTAAAAGAGAATGAAAAACCGCCACTGACTGTGAGGAAGTATTTTCAAACCACGTATATGATAACGAACTTGAACCCAGAATATAAAAAAAGCTATTATAACTCAGGAATATGAAAAAGAACCGCACTTTAAAAATGGCAAAGAAGGGCGACTGGGTGACTCAGTCAGTTAAGCGGCCGACTTCAGCTCAGGTCACGATCTCACAGTCCGTGAGTTCAAGCCCTGCGTTGGGCTCTGGGCTGATGGCCCAGAGCCTGGAGCCTGCTTCCGATTCTGTGTCTCCCTCTCTCTCTGCCCCTCCCCCGTTCATGCTCTGTCTCTCTCTGTCTCAAAAATAAATAAACGTTAAAAAAAAAATTAAAAAAAAAATGGCAAAGAGATTTAGATAGACACTTCACCTAAGAAGATACATAGACGATAAACAGGCACATAAAAAGAAGCTCAGGATCATCAGTCATTTGGGAAATACAAATCAAAGCCAGGGATCTTATGATCACTACACACTTATCAGAATTGCTCAAATTTAAATTTTTTTAAATGTTTATTCATTTCTGAGACAGAGAGAGACAGAGCATGAGTGGGGAGGGGCAGAGAGAGAGGGAGACACAGACTCCGAAGTAGGCTCCAGGCTCTGAGCAGTCAAAGAATTGCTCAAATTTAAAAACAGAATTGCACATCCATTTCGGAAAACAGTTTGGCTGTTTCTCATTAAGGCTTAACATAGAACTCAGCAACTCCACTCTTAGGTATTTACAAACACTAAATGAAAACTCATGTTCACAGCAAAACCTATACACACAAATGCTTACAATGGCTTTATTCATAATTGCAAAAAACTGTAAACAACCCAGATGTCTTTTAACTGCTGAGTAAACAAAGAGTGCGTCATCCATACAGGGGAATACTACACAGTAATCAAAAGCAAAATCATGCTTACAACATGGATGAATCTCAAGTGCAAAGTGGAAGAAGCCGAACTGAAAAAGCTCCATATTGTATGATTCCATTTATATAAATAACATTCTGGAAACGGTGCACTATGGGAACAGTGACTTTCAGAGGCTGGGGGTGAAGAAAGGTTTGACTACAAAGGGATGAAGGAATTCCTCAGCATGATGGAACTGTTCTATATCTTGGTTATGATGATGGCTATATGACTGCATGTACTTGTTAAAACTGTACAATAGAAAGAGTAAATTTTGATGTATGTAAATACTTAAATTATATCTCAATAATAAACCACTAGCAACAACAAACCAACATCAACAACAAAAGTTCCAAGTAGCAGGGTATGTGAAAGCCAATCTCTGTACTTGTTCCAGTACTGCATATTATTTGTCTTTAAAAAATTTTGTTAATTTGATAGAAATAGTATTTTCATTTTCTCGGCTATGAAGGAATCCATATATTTATTGTCTTTTTGTGTTTATTTTGTGAATTTCCTGTTCACATCTGTCATTCACTTTTCTATGGGCTTTTTCCTATTGATTATTGATTAGTGTGAGGTTATATATATTCCAGCTATTAATCTTCTGTCAGTCATAGATATTGAACATATTTTCTTCCAGTCTGTCACTTCTATTTCAATTGTGCTTAATAAATTACCTGTGTTTAATAAATTCTCATCAAATATCAGTAAGTGTTCAATTTATTCTTATATGTTTTCTTAGCAGACAATTATTTGTAATCAGTAACAACTTTTCTTCTTTTCCTTACTTCTTATTTCTGCTTGTCTTATTCATTTACCAGAATATATAGGATCATAATACTGATGACAGTGGTATTCTTATTTAATTTTCTTACTTTAGTGATTTTTTTCTATTTTCATCTGCTGATAATGTAAGATAGCCTGGCGTTTCTCAGATGAGTCCTGTTTCGTCAAAAGAGATTGTTTTTTTAATATGCTGTTGAATTCATTCAACTAGTATTTTGTTTGAGATTTAAAACTCTATGTCCTAATTCAAAATGATGTATCGTTTGCTTTTTTGTGTTTTTGGAAATGCAACTTTCAGAATTAGGCTAATTTTATAAAGTGAACTAGGAAAATGTTCTATCTTTCCTTAAGTTCTGATAGAATGTGAATAGGAGTAGAGAAACAAATTAAATAGAATTATTCACTAAATATGTGGGGGAAAAAACACTCCCCAGAGCACTGTTCAGCCCTCAATCCTCTTTTATTTTAGTTATTCTCTTTTAGTAAAAATCTTTATTCCTAATGATATTAGTATATACAGTTGCTTACCTATAATATACATAAGATTGATTCAAAGTGTAGCATCAATATTACCAACCTATAATAAACCTACAAGTAAAATTTAAAATTTTTTTGCAATTATTTTGTGGAAGGAAAACATAACTGTTTTCAAAAATAACTCGATATTATTATTTGGTCTTCACGGTGATGTCATCAATTTAATATATAATTAGGTTAATTTATTTGTTTTCATGAGATTACTGGTTCTGCTTTACTGTTTCCCTTTTTGATTTAATTACAAATTTTCGATTTTGAAATAATCACAAACTTACAGAACAGTTGAAAGTGCGGTACAAAGAACTTAAACATTTTTTTCTTAAGCCCTTTGAGAGTAAATTGCCAGTCCGATGAACACATATGAGCACATATGAGCACAGTACAACCATAAGAGTTAGTCAGCAAGCAGCAGAGCCAGGATTTGAATATAGGCAACTGATTTAATAGACTAGTACTGACTGGACTAAAAGAATGAAGTGTACTAATCAGAAGGGTGAAGGTACTGCAGGACAGCAACCTTGTATTCTTCCAATCTGGCAAGAGAGAACATGCTTGCGTGGTTCCAGATATAAGGTAGAAAGCAGTACCTGCCATAAAGGACAGCAATGGTTATGGATTCTTCGAGAGGGGAGAGATGACTTCCATCTCACAGCAACATGGAGAATAATTCAGCAGACAATGAGACTGGCAGCAGGGAGACCAATTACGAAAAGCTGTAGTAATCAAGGTAAGGTAAACAGGTGGCCTGAGCTAAGGTGTCTCTCAGCAGAGGCCAGTTTTGTGGATTAAAGGTTTACACTGTGTGCTTGCCATGGACTCCCACTATTATGCCTTATTTTCCCATTCGAGACCCGCCCTGGATAATAACAATATTTGCAGGTCAGAAGAAGCTGAGGATTAAAAACCATTATGCATTTCTGGCACTTGAACCTCGCTATCCTTCCCTCTTAACTTCTTTCCCTTTTACTCAAATTAAGGGAAGGAAAGAACACACAGCAAACACAGAGGAGGGTCAAGCAGTAGGATTTCCTAAGTTGACACAGCATGGACACTCAAGTTGGACTTAGACTCAGTGGTACAGAATGAGGGCACTCACCACCTCTGCTACATATGTATGGTCCCTTAGCTAGAAAAAGGAGCTGGTGCATTCAGAGTACTCACTGTGCATTAAACTCATTATGCACCAAATACCTGCCAGCAGAGGAAGTAAAAGTCTCCCAATGGGGAAGCTTCAGGTCTAGTGGGCAAGACATAGTCTTTTACTATGGGGGCAGTCCTTGTTCAAAGTAGGAGAGAGGGACCTTGCCTTCAAGGGGTCACGCAGAAGAGTGCAGGTCAGGAAAAAAGATATAAAACAGTGACAGTGAGAATATGGCTGCCTGAACGCCTAGGCACATATGGGTCTGCTTTAAGGGACTGATATCTGGCATTTTTAGTTGGAAATTTCCAGGAATTGAAGAGATGAGTATCTTGAAGACTTCTTGATTATGCTTTATTTTCTTTGTGCCTCAACTGGCTTGAATAGGACTTAGCACACAATAGGCATTCAGTAAGTGCTAATATGGGTATTGTGTGCCAGATGTGGTGCTAAGCACTTTTTTATATCATTTTAATTATCTCAAAATAACCCTATGAGGCAGGGTTTACTATATAATAAGCCCACTTTACAGATGAAGAGAATGAGGCTAGAGAGGTTAAGCAACTTGTTCTAAATCACTGATGGACTCTTTGGGAAAAGAAAATGTTTGGTATTAGGAACAATGAAAAAAAGGAAATTTTGCCAGTTTACAAGTCAATGTGTCAGAGGACAATTATCACTTGCCTTCTGTCGACCAAGAGAATACCTCATAAATGTGTACAGCAAGGCCTGTGATGGCTACCTACTGTTCAGCACATCAGCAATGTGAATTTTTCAGGTTGCTTCCTGCTCTAATACCTACAGAGCTTTAATCCTAAGCATAAAGGCATTTTACAGTTTAGCATTTATGTATATGCATGAATTCTTTCATCCTGCCTTAATTTCTAGGGACTCAACCAAGAATAAGGAGGCCACCCAGAAAAGGTCTTAGAACACGGTATGTGTGTATAAGTGTGTGCCCATGTGTGTATCTACATGTATGTGCTCATATGTGTTCATACCTAGAATAATTACTAATCAGGTTAATTAACCAAATTAACCTGATTAGTAATGATTTATTTGTCCACTGTCTTCCAACACTGTTCCTCACCTTCCTGAGTTTTTATTTGTTCTCAGGACCTCTTCTTTTGCATTTATCCCTCACTCCTTACTCCAGTTTTTAGATTTCCATTCTACTCTTACATATCCAATTAAAAAAAAAAAGAATGAAGAAAAACACTGAAGAGAATGAAAATAAAGGAACCAATGTTTTAACAACAATTTTAATTGCACCTACAGTTGCTTGTATGTGGGGGGGCTTGCTTTCTGTAGGCAACAAGAGACACTGGCATTCACCGGTGATAATGGTGACCATCATCCTGACAACCAATTCACTGGTCTCATTTTCCAAAGCATGGTGTAGCAGTGGCAGGAGGGAGTGGGTGGTGGCGTGGAGGGAAGAGTATAGGACATGATCTTCAAAGGTCATTACCAGAGCTGAAACACACACCAATGGTTTGGACGGCAGAATCCAGCTATGGAAGCATCCTCTGCCCTCGCATCTTCAGTTTCTCTGTGCCTGCCGCCATATTGCTGGAGTTCAGACAATGATTCTCATGCCATGATCAGCAGTTTATAGCATTGTTATATACAATTTTACCTCTTTCATTTTTCTCCTCCTAGCATTACTCAGTCTTTTAATTGTTAGTTTACTGCTTTTGTGTTCCTTCTCTTCCCTACTCTAAGTTGAGTCAAACGAGGGAGAGGACTTAGTTTTTGCTAGAGGGTCGGCCAAAGGTGTTTCTCCTCACGTTTTCCGCTAGGTCCCAAAACAAGTGGCACTCCCTAAATATTCAATAGGTTGCTGATTCCTTCTGCCTCGATCTACTGCCTAGTTACAACTAGTATTATTGCACATCCAGTTTGTCTCACTTTATTGTCACAATCATTCTTTGGGATCGGTAGGACAAAGATCACTAGTGTTTCACACATATACCAAAAAACTAAGGCTCAGCGAAGTTAAGGGATTTCTACAGGTGGAGCCACGGTTGAATACTGGTTCACGTACTGTTAAGGTACTCGGGACCTGACTCATGTCACAGCCTCAGGTGAGGCACTTACCCCATTTGTGTCTAACCTCTAATATGGGGATGAAAGTACCAACTTGCTTCCCAGGGAAACTGCAGAGATTAATTAGCCAATTAAACAATTGTCAAGGGATTTGGAGATTCCAAATGTTACATAAATGTTTTAATAAGCTTTTAATGTGAAGGCTGCATTAGGTACCCATGGGTGGAAATGAGGTGAATTTATTCTATTTTCCAGGGTCTGCAAAGTATATAAACTAGATTAAGCTGGTTTAGAGAATGCGCCCAGCTCTTTCTAAACTGCTCCTAGGTGCTGGCCCTGCTACTTGCAAGTCCTGTCTCTGCCTGCCCTCCTCTACTTGAACCCAAGCAGATGGTTGCTCTCTATCTGGCCAAGGCAATGAGAAAACATTGGAGGAGGGCTCCCTCCCCATGCCCCCTGGGGCAGGCGAGATAATCACAAGCAGACTCCCTACAGTCCTTCCAGATGGGCACTCTGACCTCCGGGAAAGCATCCCAAACAATTTCCAGGGCATTCAAAGCATGTATAGTGTAGCCATGGCCACTAAGAAATGACACGGACATATCTAGGGTCTTCATGCTATGGTCTCCCTCTCTTCACTGAAACCCGTTTAACGTGCATTATAACAACTTTGTTATGTTGCGTGGGCAAACTAGTGACAACTTAACATCATATCAAAGAAAATATCTAAAGTCAATTTACAAGACAAGAAACCTCCAAGGCCCAAGGAAGATGGGCTGTGTGATGATGTGCTATCACAGAGCTCGGCTGAAAACCTGTGGCCTGCCTGCCCCACGGTGCTTAGTTTCATGGCTCTACTGAAGTTAGCTCCCCTTCCCTCTCTGGGTCTTACTTGTCCCAATCTGTTAAAACAAAGACAATGGCCTCTGCCTAAAAGCTGCCTCAACTGAAAGTCTCTTTAAGCCAGAACAGATATCCAGCTGGTATATCCAGTTTCTTCATTTGAAAAGGAAGGATACAACAATCTACCCCACAAATTTTAAATGATAAATCGTGGCCCTCCATCACCTGAAGGCTGCTCTTCTCTCAGATGTCTGCTTGAATAACTATGTCATTTCCCTCAAGGCATTGTTCCAATCTCACCTTAGTGAGGCCTTCCCTGACTCATTTAATACTGTAACCTTCCCCCGCCTGTGCCCACACTCTCATCCCTCTTTCCTTGTTTTACTCCCTTATTCTTTCACAGTACTTGGTACCTACCTACAACCGTATAGCTTATTGATTATTCTTATTATTTATCTATTTTCTCACTCCTCCACCCTAAATAATGCGTATCAAGTGCTTGGTACATAGCAGAGGCTCGGCAAATGTTTATTAAATGAATGAATGACCCTCTAAGAATAATTTACTTTTAAATAACTGAAGGTAAGAGGTGAACTTTGTTTTGAACAGTTATTATACACAACTGAGGGCCTGGGCCCAGAAGATATTTAAAAACACATTCCAGTTGACTGGATGTACCTGAAAACCATCAATACTTTGTCACTGCCTTCTTTTATCTGTTTTCTCCTTGGTTTGGGGAAACCCTAATGATTAACCAGCCAGGTAAGAGGGTCAAGCAAGGGAGGTGAAGCTGGGTAAAATCAAGGGATACGAAGGAAAGACTGAGCAGAGATCCAGAATACTCATAGTGATCAGTCATTAAGGGCTTCACAGAACCTGGGAGATTCACTAATTGAACAGCCAGAGAAGACGGGGACTTTTAAAAACATTTACAACCTCCATCCTTCTGTTGGCTGGACCCCACTACTTGGCCTATTCTAGGCCCTGGAATAATGAACCCTGTAAAATATAGCAAATACTATGATTGCCACTGAAAAACCAAATCAGATCTAAAAAAAAGAAGCAGGTGACACACCACATGATGAACACCGACTCACTGTAGCAGGGAAATGTTGTGTATGAGGAAGGTTCACAAGGCCACCTATGTGTCCAGAATTTATCACAGAAAACTTTCTATAGGAAAAGTAGACCTTAAAGCATGAAAGGAAATATTTTTATGTAGTCATAAGAACAAGTATGTAATAGTTATATTTTTATAGGTAGAGCTGAAGGCATTGGACAATTCATTCCAGAAGCTTCTTAATCATTTTTTCACAACAAGAAACATAATTTTGTTTTACCATAATTCAGTTTAACTTATTATTTTTTTTAAGTTTATTTACTTTGAGAGAGAGTGTGTGTGCATGTGTGCACAGGAGGGGCAGAGAGAGAGGGAGAGAGAGAATCCCCAGCAGGCTCCATGTTGTCAGTGCAGAGCCCGACGTAGGGCTCAATCTCACGAACCGTGAAATCAGGACTTGAGCTGAAATCAAGAGTCAGACTCTTTACTAACTGAGCCACCCAGGCGCCCCAATTCACTTTAACTTTTATTATTTCCAGAATCATTTTTCATAAGAAAATTTTACTGTATATTTGAATGTCACTGAGCCTAGTTATGGAATCTCAAAAACAAACAAACAAACAAACAGCCCTGGACTAGAGACTAAGCTGTTTATCAGCAGGGAGAGCGCATAGCCTTTCTTCTCATGAGACAGTGTTTCAGAGTTGGGTCCTTATGTGGACACTGGTATCTTTCTCAAGAAATATCTAATATTCATTCTGGCTTCTACTGAAGACAGGTAACGCGGCTGGCTGGCCTACATGAGTAATTCTCCCGGAAAATATTATTATTGCACAATGAGCTATGTTTCCCACTTACCATATCCCCAACCCTCCAAGTAACTCATCACAGACTATGCTGAACTCTAACTGGGCAGAGGAAATGTTCACACTAGGGGTCCCCTCATGTATTTAACATTCCTCAGTAAGTGAACCAGTCAGGGGAGGCTGATGGCTAAGACACCAAGAGAAAGAGAGGAGACACTTGCTTTCATGTGAGGGCTTACAGTGCACTCATTTTCTCTTCAGAGACTAAAACTTTATATGTGAGTCACCAGCACTGAAAACGTGTGGTAGTGACAGCACCTGTGTATAGTACGTCTGAGGTCCATCTGCTCTGCCCTGAACCTACCCTCAATCCCACCCAAAGAATATTGCTGTCTTTTCCTTGGTCACCAAGCCCCCTCTATTTGGTAAGAAGGTAGAAGGATCCCCAAATGCAGATAAAGTTATAAGGGTTAACTGATTTCATTAGCTAATAGCCACTGATAGACCACTATTCAGAAAATGGAGTGGGGAAACACACACACACACACACACACACACACACACTCCTTCAACGTGTTTTAAATCATTGGACCAAACACATTCAGACTTTGGGAAAGTGAATAAGGCACCAAGTTATGAGCGCAGTTTACAAAAGATAAAGATCTGAGTCATCCCTTTGTGGTTACAGGTTATGAAACCACTTCGGGCTCTCCCTAGGCAGTGTTCCCCGTGAATGTTAGGTTGCAAACAGGGCAAGCAGAAGGGAAGCATCTCTGATTACGACCCCCGTTAAGGTTTTGTCCTAAGCATCCTTGTATACTTTACAATTTAATTTTTTGCCTTTGTAATCTTTAGCCCCTTGTGTACATATCATCTAATGAAAAGGCCTTTTTTGAATTAACATGGTATTTGGAAAAAGAACATGTGTTTTTGTTTTATTATTAAATACATTTATAAAGAGAGAAAATGTTCTCAAACCTAGTAGATGCCTGTTTTTTTTTTTTTTTAAACAATCTTACAACACTTCAGGAAAATACAATCCTTAGCATAAGCGCTCAGATGGTGTGGGTCATGATAGGATTTGGAGCAGAGAGTGACTGTGGAGCTTAGGAATTCAGATTTGCCTCCTCTGATCACCTTGGGGGTAAACACACTGCTCTGCCTTTTCCCAGCTAGTTGGTGAGCTTGGCATCTATTAAGCAGGACATTCTGGGATACAGACCATTCCAATTACCACAATGGTCTTATGTTTCAAGACTGTTTGTTTATAAACACAGCCACTTTCTGGTTTAATTTCTCTCCTTTTTCAGTTTGCTGAAGCTCCAAAACCTTTTCAGAGTGCAAAAGCTTAAATAAGGATTTTTGAGATTAATACCTAGCGATATGCATTAAAATAATAAAAGCTCCTGAAATGTATGCTGCATAAACATCTAGTTTACATTCACTAGTGATCAAGGACAGGGACATGAAAGCAATAAGAAGTTGCCATTTTATACCTAAGAAGTAGCACATATATTAAAAGTAAGAACTCCTGATGTTTCCCAGGTTTTGGTAAAATCAGTATAATCATGAGCTGCAAATAGCACCGTAACACAGCGAGTTGTTTAGAAAGATATATTACCTTATGTTTTGAGAATCACAAAACTATTCCTACCCTCTGGCACAATGATTCCACTCCTAGAAATTGGCCTGAAGGGAATAACTTACTAAACTAAAAATGTTATATATATGAAGATGTATATTACAGAGTTTTCAGGGGGGTAGGGGGAAAGACAATATATATAAAATTATAAACCAGCTAAATGAATGGCTCTCAACTAGGATGCAAACACTGTTTTGTAGGGGAGGGAGGTATTGCAGAATCTCCCCAGAGGAAAAGAGGAAAGAAACGAATGTATGTGTAGTTTTAAAAGCATACCAAGGGGGCGTCTGGGTGGCTCAGTTGGTTGAGCATCTGACTTCATGATCTCACAGTTTGTGAGTTTGAGCCCCACATCGGGATCACTGCTGTCAGTGCAGAGCCTGCTTTGGGTCCTCCGTCCCCCTTTCTCTCTGTCCTTCCCTGCTCACGTTCTCTCTCTCAAAAGCAAATAAACATTTATTTAAAAAACTAAAATAAAAGCATACTGAGAATTACCATTGTTTTTATTTTCTTTTAGACACAAAGTTGCTTTATCTTATAATTTTATTTTATTTTATTTATTTTTTTTTTTAATTTTTTTTTTCAACGTTTTTATTTATTTTTGGGACAGAGAGAGACAGAGCGTGAACGGGGGAGGGGCAGAGAGAGAGGGAGACACAGAATCGGAAACAGGCTCCAGGCTCCGAGCCATCAGCCCAGAGCCCGACGCGGGGCTGGAACTCACGGACCGCGAGATCGTGACCTGGCTGAAGTCGGACGCTTAACCGACTGCGCCACCCAGGCGCCCCATAATTTTAAATATTAAACAGGATATGCTGTGTTTATGTTCATTAAAAAGAGGTATAAGTAAAGAAAGTCTGATACATTTCAATAGCAAGTCTAACAAGCAGAAAATTAGGAAAAGCAACCTAACAACAACAATAGTTAATATTTATTGAGTACTTTATGTGTCAGCTATTGAGGTAAGTTCTTGCATTATTCTTTCTTTAATTTTCATATCCCTAGGTGGTAGAGTGGCAGGTACAAAATCCTTATCAGAACCAGGTAGTAAAGGAAACATTCCTTAGTTGTCCCAAAGGGCAGGGAGGTGTTTGAAGCTTGGATTTTCAAGCCCACGTGGGGACTGGAGACAATGACTTGGACCTGTCTATGGAGCAGGGTTAGAATTGGAAGTTGCTGCGTAAAGGCAAGACTCTTTGTGGGCTGAACTTCAGTGAAAGGACAAACCAAAAACAAATCTATCTTCCGGTATAGCAGGAATAAGGCAATCGATTTGTCATAACAAATGAAATACACTGTTCCCAATTTCCTCTCCCATGCGCCCCTTTAACAGCAAATTGTCTATGTATTGGTCAGGTAAATAGGAAGGAGGCGAAGTGACAACCACTATAAAACCAAAACCAAAACCAAAACCAAAAAAAGACATAATCCTTGGTATGTGTGTCTAAGACTAAAAGTAATTTAAGGTTGGGGCACCTGGGTGGCTTAGTTGATTGGGCGTCTGGCTTCGGCTCAGGTCATGATCTCGCGGTTTGTGAGTTTGAACCCTGTGTCGGGTTCTGTGCTGACAACTCAGAGCCTGGAGCCTGCTTTGGATTCTGTGTTTCCCCCTCTCTCTGTCCCTCCTTTGCTCATGCTCTGTCTCTGTCTCTCAATGATAAATAAACGTTAAAAATTTAAAAAAAAAAGTAATTTAACATATTAAATACTTTTAGAAAATATCTGCATCCTTTACTTTCATATCTGTAACACTAATATTTTAAAGCCAAAATAAAAAAATAAAAGGTGGGGAAAGTTAGAAACAAAAAGAAACAAAGGCAGGTAAATAGCACAAATAAGATGTTAGAAATAAAAATATGATAGCAATGGTCTAAACTAATTGGTTAAAAGACTAAGGTTCTGGAATTTTATTAATAAGCAAATCCAACTGTAAGAGAGATATGAGTGATAAATTGAAAATATAACTTTGAGAACACAGAAAGTTTAAAGTGAAGCAATGGAAAAAGACAAACTGAGCAAACACAGACACACACACACACACACACACACACACACATACACACACACACAAAAGGATAAAGAAAGTAGATGCAGTATAGACTCCAAGACAAAACAACATTAGGAATAGAAGGGCACTATATACTGGTAAAAGGATAATTCACCAAGCCATAAAATTTCTATATATAGAAATGCTATATACTCAATAGCATGGTCTCAAGACACAAAACTATACAAAGCAAAAACTGACACTGTTATAAGGATAAATTAATACACCACAAAAGTAGAGGGAGATTTTATCACTCTTCTTTCAGTGATTAATAAAGCAGATTAAAATAAAACCTTAGGAAATGCAGAAGATTTAAATAGCACCAATATTAAAAAAACAAACAAAAATAAATAAATAAAAAAAATAGCACCAATATTAAGTTTGATTCACTGGATATGTCATATTGCATTCATTTACTAGAAAATACACAAAACTGATAAAAAATATGCTATATAGCAAACCTGAAAAATACCATATTCTTTGAATCAATGCAATAAAGTTATAAATAAGTTAATCTGTATGTCTTCTTCTTCTTCTTCTTCTTCTTCTTCTTCTTCTTCTTCTTCTTCTAACTAGACAGTCTTTCACCAGGAAGCTTATAATTTTACTCAACTTAGAAAAAGCAACCTGGTGGGGCAAAAAGCTAAGGAGGAGATACCTTCATTTCAGCCTTACATAACTACTGTTGCTCACTCCTATTATTCATCAGGACAAGAGGAGGATTGCTGGTAGAGGAATAGCATTTGTAAGGGTAAAAAGGTGTGAAAAGAGTAAGACCTTCAGGAGGAAAGTACAATTGAAGTGTTGGACGAAAAGGAAACGCAGAAAAGACATTGTCAATGGGGGAAAATTGAGATCTTTCCCCCTAAGGTCAGGAACAAGACGAGGACGTCCACTCTCACCACTTTTACTCAACAGAGTCCTGGAAGTCCTGCCACAATGATTATACAACAAAAAGAAATAAAAGGCATCTAAACAGGTAAGGAAGAAGTCAAACTCTCACTATTCACAGATAACATGGTACTATATATAGAAAATCCTAAAGATTCCTCCAAAAAACTCCCTGAACTGATAAATTAATTCAGTAAAGTCACAGGATACAAAATCAATGTACAGAAATCTGTTGCATTCCTATATGCTAATAATGAAGCGGCAGAAAGTGAAATTAAGAAAATAATCCCATTTACAACTGCACCAAGAATAATAAAATATCTAGGAATAAACTCAACTAATGAAGTGAAAGACCTATATTCTGAAAACTATAAAACACTGATGAAAGAAATTGAAGACAACACAACAAATGTTAAGACATTTCATGCTAATGGATTGGGAGAACAGATATTGTTAAAATGTCTGTACTACCCAAAGCAATCTACACATTTAATGTGATCCCCATCAAAATACCAATGGTGTTTTTCACAGAACTAGCACAAACAATCTTAAAATTTATATGGAACCACAAAAGACCTTGAATAGCCAAAGCAATCTTGAAAAAGAAAACAGAACTGGGGTATCACAATTCCAGACTTCAAATCATATTACAAAGCTGTAGTAATCAAAACAGTACGGTACTGGCATCAAAATAGACATATAGATCAATGGAACAGAATAGAAATACCAGAAAGAAACCCACAAATGTATGGTCAATTAATCTTCAACAAAGGAGGAAAGAATATCCAATGGGAAAATGACAGTTTCTTCAATAAACTGTTGGGAAAACTGGACAGTTACATACAAAAGAATGAAACTGGACCATTTTCTTATACCATACACAAAAATAAACTCAAAATGGATTAAAAACCTATATGTGAGGCCTGAAACCATAAAAACCCTAGAAGAGAACACAGGCAGTTAATTTTTCTGACATCGGCTGTAGCAACATTTTTCTATATATGTCTCCTGAGGCAAGGGAAACAAAAGCAAAAGCAAAATATTGGGACTACATCAAAATAAAAAGGTTCTGCACAGCAAAGGAAACAACCAACAAAACTAAAAGACAAGCTACTGAATTAGAGAAGATATTTGCAATGACATATCCAATAAGGGTTACTTTCCAAAATATATGAAGAACTGATACAACTTACTACCCCCAAACAAATAATCCAATCAAAATGGGCAAAAGAGATGAACAAATATTTATCTGACGAAGACATACAGATGGTCAATAGACAAATGAAAAGATGCTCAAATCACTCATCACCAGGGAAATGCAAATCAAAACCACAATATCACCTCACACCTGTCAGAATGGCTAAAATAAACACAAGAAACAACAAGTGTTGGAGAGAATGTGGAGAAAAAGGAACGCTTGTGCACTGTTGGCAGAAATGCAAAGTGGTGCAGCCATGTAGAAAACGCTATGGAGGTTCCTCAAAAAGTTAAAAATAGAACTACCCTAAGATCCAGTAATTGTATTACTGAGTGTTTATACCTCAAAATATAAAATCTACTTCAAAGGGATGCATGTACCCCTATGTTTATTGTAGCATTATTTACAACAGCCAAATTATGGAAGCACCCAGATAGATGAATGGATAAAGATGTGAAACACACACATGTGCATGCACACACACACACACACACACACACACACACACACACACACACACACAGAGGAATATTATTCAGCCATAAAAAAGAATGGAATCTTGCCATTTGCAACAACATGGATGGAGCTAGACAGTATTATGCTAAGTGAAATAAATCAGTCAGAGAAAGACAAATACCATATGATTTCACTCACATGTGGAATTTAAGAAACAAAACAAAAGGGCAAAGGAAAAAAGTGAGGGAGAGAGACAAACCAAGAAAAGACTCTTTAACTACAGAGAACAAACTGATGGTTACCAGAGGGGAGGTGGGTGGGGGCTATGGGTGAAATAGGTGATGAGTACTAAGGGGGGCGCTTGTGATGGGCACCGGGTGATGTATGGAACTGCTGAATCACTACATTGCACACGTGAAACTAATGTAACAGTGTATATTGACTATACTGGAGTTAAAATGAAAAGCTTAATAAAAGAAAATAAAGGCTGTTTTGGTAGACTGGAGTCAGCAAATCTACATTTCATTCAGGAGAAGAACATGAGAAGAACATTTGGAATTTATCATTTAGGCAAAGGGAAATGATCAAAGGTGTCTAAGCGCAAAATTGATAAATGCGGAGGACATGCTGCACTGAAGAAACAGTGCACAAAGTGATCAACTGGAGGAGCTTCAACTAGGGTGGAAGCAATGGAGATACAGAGTGACAAAGTGGTTTGAGATTTGGGAAGGGCACAGAGCTGACATCACTTGATAATTTACCTGAAATCCAGGAGAATGAGCAAGTGAGAGGAATCAAGAATAAATCGAAGATTTCTTAGTTGCAGTGCCTGATTGGGTAGCGATGCTATTAATGGGGAATAGGAATGGAAAAGAAAGAAAAGCAGGTAGGAGAGGAGGACAGAGCATCTTACAAAGGCAGGATCACCTTCCTGTACAATGTACCCTAGACAGAAAACCAAAAACAGAATATAAAAGCAGGAAAGAAAGGGATGAGTGCAGAAGGAAAGGAATAGAACAGGACTATTTCCTAAAGTATATGCACAGGGGGCTCCTGGGTGGCTCAGTTGGTTGAGCATCCGACTTCAGCTCAAGTCATGATCTCACAGTTCGTGGGTTTGAACCCCACGTCCGGGCTTTGCGCTGACAGAGCCTGCTTTGGATTCTCTGTCTCCCTTCCTCTCTCTCTGCCCCTTTCCCACTTGCGCTCTCTCTCATAAATAAATAAACATTAAGAAATAAAGCATATATACAGATTATCCGTGGGGGGAAAGGAGTTCTCCAGGCAGTAAGTTTGATTCACCAACGGTAAGTACTGTAGTCAGGGTTCTGAGAAGTTCTACTGTAAAGAAACCCATTGGAATTCATTTAACTCAGCATGTCCCCATTTTTTTTTTAACTATGGAACTCTTTTCACTGCAAGACACTTATTAATACGGTATGGCACTACGGTTCTGTTGAACACACTTTGAGAAATATAAATTAATAAATAAATTAAAAAGGGAAGAACTAGTAGAAAGACAAAAAGACTGAGTTTGGGAGATCCAACTTCTGATTGATGTCTTTCACTAACTGAAGGCACATCATTTTATCTTTTTGTATTACAATTCCTTCTTGTGTCAAATGGGAATAATTTATTTCACCTTTGTCTTACAGAGACCCTGATACTAGTTGCTTGAGATGCTGGCACAGAGGGTGGTAAATACCTAACACTGGATCTTAGCATTTTAACATTTTAGCTAATGACTTGACCTGCATACTTACATGAGATTTTAAAAATTCTTAGTGCTAGGTACCAAGGAAGAGAAGAACCAGTCTCTGCAAGAAGCTTACAGTATCTGGTGAAATAGGATTTACACATGGGATAAAATGAATTTAAGTGTTCAATTGTTATGTTTAGATTATCAGTCCTACTGGAATGTAGAGGACTAAACAAGGCTGGCTGGAAGAATTAGGATTTGATCTGGGTCTTGAAGTACTGCTGAAAGATGGCTAGAAAAAGGGCATTTATTTCGTCCACAGTGTAGATGAAAGCAAGAATAAAAGTGACATATTCCTAAGAGTGAAGAAACGGGCCTTAGAGGCATGTGTCAGAAAATAGCAGTTAAAAAAAAAAAAAAAAAAGAGTCAATAAAGAAACGGTTAAAGTGCTTTTCCCATCCTTGAGTATAGCTGGAGATAAAGATAAAGTAGCTAACATTGATTTGATAAAATCAAACTCACTGAGAATGTTTGATTTAAAAGTTCCCACTGAAAATAGAATCTAGTTCAGGTTTAACATGGTGGAGGATTTTCCCAACTTCCTATTTCCCATGAAAACATACCACACACCACACACGCGCGCGCGCGCACACACACACACACACACACACACACACACACACACACACATTCTTTAAATACTAAAGGCACTGTAAATTTGTAAGATCTGGTTGCCAAATCTGGGGAAATGAATGGACAACACTGCTGGGAAAATGATCTGCATGAAACAAAAATAAACTAAATCCTCATTTCAGATCTTTATCCAAAATAAATCCTAGATGCATTTTAATCTAATTTTACAAATGGAATAATAAAGAAGAAATGAAGGTATTAACCTTCTTTCTGATTGTGGAAGGACTTCTGAAGAATAATAACAGAGAAATTACAAAGGAAAGTTACAGATTTGACTACATACAAATTTAAAGCTTCAGTAGCTAATAAACATGACAATAATAAAAAGCAAATAAACCAGGAAAAATATGTTCAGTAAACATGATAAAGAAGTAATAACTCTACTATGAAGACCTATAATTGATAAGAATGTGATGCTCTTAAAAAAAAAAGAATGCAATGCTCTTACAAAACATGTAATGTTCTAAAGAACCATAAATGGGTATTAAACAGTAAAGAATATTTAGCCTTAAGAGCAATCAAAGAAATACATATGAAAACAATGAGACACCTTTTGCTTATCAAATAAGCAAAGGTTTTTAAAAACTGACAGGTCATAGTGAGATTAAAAATGGCTCCCTTATGTAATATACATGGGAGTAAACTGGTAAAACTACTCTAGAAGGCAGTTTGTTAATATAAATCAGGAGCCATAACATTCACAGCGTTTAAGCTCGTAATTCTACTTCTGGGAATTAATCCTAAGGAACTAAATAAAAAAAAAAAAACAAAGATATATGTACAGGATGTTCATCATAGTGTTATCTATACTAGGCTAAAACCATAAACAATCTAAATGTCTAACCACAGGGAAAAAAGTTAAAAATTCTATTCTCTATGGTGGAATATGAAAAATGATGTTCGTGAAGTTTATAACAACATGAAAAGATGTTTATAAGATACTATTAAGTGAAAACTGTAAGACACAAATCTATGTAAATATCAATATTATTTAAAATTTATAATTTTCTATATTTTTAAAGTTTTCTCTAATGTACATATGTTACTTTTATAATCAGGGAAAGAAACTCTACTACATATGATATCCTTTAAAAAGTGACAACGGGACAAAGAATTTCAAAAGATCACATGACTGTGGAACCCCATATTTTCTTTATTAAAGCAACATGAATGAGGACATTCAGGCAGAATTGATAAATATAGCTTCTAAATGGTGCTGGCTAGAAATTGAGTGAAATACAAGAATAATCCCACTTAGCAGGTGTACAGGGCTTTCAGTTTATAACTGCCTTTACTTTAGCCTTCTTTCCCAGCATGTTCTTTGGATATGGTGTGCTCCTTCTGGGGTACAGTCCTGCCCTCCTCCTTGCTGCATGGTGAAGGCTCTTGGTCTCTTCAGCTGCCTTTCCATACGTCTGCCATCACCTTTTCTTCCCACTACGGTACCATTTATTTGGCATTTATCATACAACATCTTGTATTGTGGCTTATGTTTTCGTAGGTATATTTTGCCTCCTCTTCAAGGCTAACCCAGCTGTACAAAAGTGTTTAAGGGATGTCAGCTGATAAAAGAGCTTAAAGCATCTAATAAATGCTGTGTTAATCATTCTGACCATCCCTGAGAAAAAAGGATTCCTACCCCCATCTTACGGAAACTGACATCTAGAAGAGTTAATTTACTTCCCTTAGATTCTTGAGTTGAACCAAAATGGACTGAGAATGTTCTTCTCCTGACCAGACCAGACAGCTTCTTGGCAAATCAAAGTACATAATCCCCTCAGTAACACGGCTGGCTTACCAGCATAGTTGGCATTGATTTGTGCTTATAGGCCCATGGCAGTTGGAGAATAGGGCTGTAATATTAGGCCACTGCATACACAAGAGATTAAATGGTTTGAAATATTTAGAATCTTGGTTTACTTTGAGCTCGGAAAATAACCTTCCGGGTACACTATTCTAAGGGCAAAAGGAAGTTAATCACATCTTGGCACTGACTTGTTAGTACTGCCTTGAATTCAGACTTTCAAAATCACTCAATATTTGGTTATCAAAGATAACGTAACTTTCAACATGTCTTCCTGCAAGATAGGTACCAATAAATTAAAATATTCATAAGTTCTGCAGAATTCCCTGGAAACTTCATGCCAGCATTGTCCTGGTGTCTGAATTGTTTTGACATGTTTGGCCCATAATGACTCAATCAATTAGCAATGCTATTCCACAGCAAAGTGGCTGGGATTTCTGTGACTCAGCAGAAGAGTCTTGAAAGATGTGGTTATTTTCTTGGCAACTTTTGACTTAATTGCCATTTAGCTAGATCTAGTGCAAACAGATAATTAGTGGGTTTGCCAACAAAGAGGAACTTCAGAATTCAGGGGGACTATGGGAAGTATCAATTTCTCCTACACAATTTCCAGGGATTCCACTGCTCTTTGGCAACGTTAATGCTGCCTCTGGTGACTATCAACACATTACTAGTCCTGTATTTAAACATAGAAGGGTAGTAGTAATGCTTTTCTTTTCTTCTACTTGCTGGAGAGAAAGATGACATGGCTGTAAACTCAGAGTCAATACTTCCTGAGACTTCAAGACAGGAAGGTAGACTTGGAAAAGAAAAAGGCATAGTGGTCCACGGAGAATTGAAGAGCACCTGCCAGTGCTAGGCAGAAGTTATTGAGGTAGTCCATTCGTTGATTCATTCATTCATAAATACTTATGGAGCACAGATGAGGGGTCAGACAGTATGTTAGGCAGCAGGAATGTAAACAGTTAAACTCTTCAAGTTTAATATATCACTAAGTGGGTATGTGATTAAGCTAGCAAAGTTATGTGTGCTGTATGACAGGTTACCTGGTAATCGGGATAATATCTCCTTTACTTCTGATCAATGATTTTTATCACTGGCCAAAAAGGCTATTCTCTCTTAGAATATAATCAGGAAGTTGAAAATGTGCACATGCAAATTTCAAATCAGATATATTTTTGTAGAAAAAAAGGGCAAGAATCAAGAGATGTGCCTAACAAAAACATGAAAAAAACTCAGCACAAAGATTATGAACAAAACACACAGAAAACTGGAAAACTGACTATAAATGAAGTAAAGCTTCTAGCTGACAATATAAAGCAAGTTACATGGCAAAGAGAATTTAAACATGTTCCAGAGTCAACTTTGTCCTTCTTCTTACCCTCGCCCTCTGCCTGACCTCTCAATCTCTGTGTAATTGCCAGTTTGTGTGGAACTTCACATACTATGACTTTTTGATTTCTGCTCTGTATAACATATTTCTACAGAATTTGACATTGTGGCAGCAGGGGCTGTAAACTGAGTGCTCCTTGGAGGCTACTGACTTGAAGTGTGGGTGGAGAGGAGGCAGGGGAGAGCCAAGGCCAAAGAAGGAAGGAAACAAAAATTTCTCTCACTTTTGGACTTGGGGAAGAACTTGGTATTTTTTTCTCTTAACGTTTTAGCTAAGATACAATTCACATACCATGTAATTCACCCACGTAAAGTGTACAAGTTAATGGTCTTTAGGATGTTCACAGAATTGTGCAACCAGCACCATAATCACTTTTACAACATTTTCATCACTTTATAAAGAAATCCTGTACCTATTTTTGGCAGTCATCTTGAAATACTCCCAGAGCATTCTGTTCTTTTATTTTTTTTTTTAATTTTTTAAAAGTTTATTTATTTTTGGGAGAGAGAGACAGAGACAGAGCATGGAGGGGCAGAAAGAGAGGGAGACACAGAATCCGAAGCAGGCTCCAGGCTCTGAGCTGTCAGCACAGAGCCCAACGTGGGGCTCAAACCCACAAACTGAGTGATCATGACCTGAACCGAAGTCAGACGCCCAACCGACTGAATCACGCAGGTGCCCCCCAAAACATTCTATTCTTAGCAAGACTTGCTCTCAACAAAAACTATTTTATAGGAGCCTACCTGGGGTTTTAACAGAACCTAACAAACTAGGGAAAGGGAAATACTCAGCTCCAGACTTCCATGTGGGGGAAGGAAAGAAAATACTGGACTCCAGCCCTCTCCAGCCTTCCTATCTCAACAAAGTGGGTGGGGACTGAGATGTACTTGTGAAGGTAATATCCCAGGGACAAATGCTCACTAAAGGACAAAAGAATAAAACTATACAACACTTGCCCTCTCCCCATACCTTATGACATATCAACAGAGCCCCTGCATGATACAAGGGGAATACAACAGAAAGAACAGCATATCTCAGGCCTTTTTTTTCTTAACTGTTTAGGGAAATCCAAAGATAATAAGGGACACAAAAACAAAGATACCAGAGGATATTTTAGCCTCTGACACACCTAAGGCAAATGGTAAACACAACCTAACTCCTATCAAGATAATCATAAAACCTCACAGTAAAGATATATTTATCTCAGTATCTTTTACCCAATACATTACATCTGGTTTTCAAGAAAAAATTACAAGGCATACTGACAGGCAAAACACAAATTTTTAAGTGACAAAACAAGCATCAGAACCAGACTCATATATGACAGGGATGTTGGAATGATTAGAATAGTAATAAAAGTACTATGGTTAGTATCCTTAAGGGCTCTAATGGAAAAAGTGGACAACATGTAAGACTAGATGGGTAAAGTAAGCAGAGATACAAAAACTCTAAGAAAGAATCAAAAGGAAATGGTAGAAATAAAAAACACACTGTACCAGAAATCATAAATGCCTTGGATGGGCTCATCATTAGACTGGAGATGGCTAAAGAAAGAATCAGTAAGCTTGAAGAAATGTCAATAGAAACTTCCTAAACTGAAATTCAATGAGAAAAAATTGAAAAAGGCAGAACTGAATATCCAAGAACTGTGGGACAATTACAAAAGGTATAATATATCTGTAGCTGGGAATATCAGAAGGAGGAGAAATAAAGGAAAATATTTGAAGTAATAGTGGCTGAGAATTTTCCAAAATTAAATACAGACATCAAACCATGGATTCAGGAAGCACAGACAACACCAGCAGGGTAATTACCAAAAAAGTTACACCTACACATATCATATTCAAATTTTATGAAATCAAAGATAAGAGAAAATCTTGAAAGAAGACAGAGGAGAAAAAACAACTTACCTATAAATATGGAGAAGAACTATTTCAGACTTCTCTTTAAAAATCATGCAAGCAAGAAGAGAATGGAATGAAATATTTAGTGTTGAAAGAAAAAAAACCCCACCAACATAGAATCTTACACCCAGTTCAATTAACCTCCCAAAGTGAAGACAAAATACTTTTCCAGAAAGATAAAAAGTGAGGATGTTTGTTGCCAATAAACCTGCTTTGCAAGAAATTTTAAAAGAAGTTCTTCAGAAAGGAAGAAAATGTATACATTCAAAAATCAGTTCTAAATAAAGAATAAGTGTTAGAAAAGGAATAAATTTTTTTAAAATTTTTTTTAATGTTTATTTATTTTTGAGAGAGACAGAGACAGAATGCGAGTGGGTTAGGGGCACAGAGAGAGGGAGACACAGAATCCGAAGCAGGCTCCAGGCTCTGAGCTGTCAGCAGAGACCCCGACACAGGCCTCAAACTCACGAGCTGTGAGGTCATGACCTGAGCCGAAGTGAGACGCTCAACTGACTGAGCCACCCAGGCACCCCTGTATTTTCTTATTCTTAATTGAACTAATAGATCAGTTTGTTCAAAGCAACAATGTATTTGGTAAGTATATATAGCTTATGGGTAAGTGAATTGAATGACAACAATGTTATAAAGGACAGGAGGAAAGAATTGAGATGTTATGATGTACTTGCACTACCCATGAAATAGTACAGTGTTATTTGAAAATGGACTTAGATTTCTTGTAAGCTTACATGCTAAACTCTAGGGCAACTACTAAGAAAAAGTATTATAATTGATATAATCGATATGCTAAAAATAGAATCTTTAAAAAGTTCAGTTAAAACTATAAACATAAGAGAGTGGAAGACAAAAAGAAAACACTACAAAACAAATAATGACTAGAAAACACCAATAAATATGCTAGATATTAATCCAACTATATCAATAATTACTTCAAACATAAATGGTCTAAATACCAATAAAAAGAATAGAGACTATCAATGTGGATCAATTAAAAAGACTCAATTATATGTTGTCTACAAGAAAGTCACTTCAAATATAAAGAAAGATAAATTAAAAGTAAAGGGATGGAGAAAGATATAATATGCTAACACTAGCCAAAAGAAAGCTAGAGTAAATATATTAATTTCAGACAAAGCAGATTTCAGAGCAAGGAAAATTAACAGGCATAAAGAAGGTAATTATACAATGACAAAAGGGTCAATTCTCAAAAAGACATAACAATTCTTTAACACCTTGCATCTAACAACATAGCATAAAAATACGTTTGGCAAAAACTGTTAAAACCACAAGGAGAAATAGACAAACTCACTATTATAGTCAGAGACTTCAACACAACACTATCAGTAATTGACAGATCCAGTAGCCAGAAAATCACTAAGGAAACAGTTGAACTGGATAGCACCATTAAGTGGATCTAATTGACATTTATAGAAAAATTCATCCAAGAGCAGAATACACATCTTCTTGAGATCGTATATACAGAATATTCCCTAATATTGACCATATTCTGAGCCTTAAAACATATCTTAACAAATTTAAAAGAATAGAAATCATACAAGGAGTGCTCTAAGACCACATTAGATATGAAAAACTAGATACTAAAAACAGAAAGATGGCTTAAAAACTCCTCAAATACCTGAAGATTAAACAAAACACTTGTAAATAACACACAAGTCAAGTAAGTCTCAAGAGAAAAAGTATTTTGAACTAAAGTAAAATACAACTTCTAAAAATTTATGGGATACAGTAAAAGCAGTTCTCAGAGGGAAATTTATAGCACTGAATGAATATATTAGGGGGAAAAAAAGATCCAAGATCAATAACCAAAACTTCCAGCAAAGAAATCTTGAAAAATATAAGTGGATTAAATCTAAACAAGCAGAAAAATATATAATAAAAATTAGAAAAAAACCCAATAATATTGAAGACAGGAAGTCAACAGAGGAAATCAATGAAAATTTGGTTCTTTACGAAGATCAGTAAAATTGATAAACCTCTAGCCAAGCTAGGAGAAAAGACTGGAGACATTAGAAAGGAAAGCAGGACTATCATCATTGATACCATTGAAATTAAAAGAATAATAAAAGATCAGGAAAATGGCAGAATAGGTGGTTCGTGACTTCACCCACCATCACCTAAAGACCAAGTGGCAACCGTCCATAGACAAGATACCTTTGTGGAAATTATGGAATCTGAGGTAAGGCTGAAGCACCTCCTTGGACATAGAGACCAGGAAGGATTGTGTTAGAAGAGTAAGAGGAGCAGTTTCACTTTGATTGTACTGCCCCTCCCCCAGGCCGGCACAGTGCCACACTGAGAAGGCCCACCTGGGCATTTGGTTTCAACTTCTTCAGTGGAAAAAAGAGAGTCCAAGTTGGGCATCTACTTTCCCAAACATTGATGGATGATTCCCAGGAGGCCCACCTGGGTCTTGCCTCATAGGAATCACTTGGAGGATAAGTGGGGTGTGGACCATGGGGGATTAGAGACAAAGCAAGGGGCAGAGTTTAAGCAACTAGTGGATGGACCTTGGAAAACTGTTCCTGCTGGCAGTGGCAGCACTCAACAGATTCTACCTAGTAGCACTGCACATTTGCCTAGCTGCTCTGGTGGGCCTGTCTGGCCAGGGATCTCTATCAACAGTTCTTCCTGGTTTGGTTCCCCAGTAAACAGATCATACCAGCTATGGAGCACTTTCGACAGCACTACCCAGACGGGGAAGCAAGTCAATAGCCTGATCAACTTCTGAGCATAGTCTTAGCCTTGCATGACCAGGAAGCATGGCCAGAGACCCCAGGAAGTCACAGAGCAAATCCTATAGCCCCTCTTGAGGAAAGAGCCAAGCCAGCAGCTCTGCCCAACTGCTGAGTAAACCTTCCAGCCCTGCTTGACCACGTAGCCAGAACACTGACCCTGGGAAGTCTTAGAGACTAGTTTACAGACACACCTAATTGATGACCACAGTCTGCAGCCATACCCAGGCAGGGAGACTAGCCAGTGACCCTACCCAACTGTGAATAACCTGCGACAGGTCCTACCTGACCATAGAGTCTGGACAGTGACACCACCTAATTGTAGAGAACATTGTCCATCCGCCCCCCACCCCCAGCTGCCATAGTACAGCTGGAGGCCCTGCCTGACAGAGGCCTGCAACCTCATCCAGCAGTAGAGCACAGCCAATGGCCTATCCAATGGTGGAATCCAGCCTGCAGCCCCATCTAAACATGGAGCATAGCCTGAAGCACTTTAATGTGAAGCCCGGCCTGTGGCCCTGCCTGAATAGAATCTAGCCAGTGGCACTATTTGGATATGGGGCACAGCCTGAGACCCCTGACCAGGAGTGACTGAAGAGCACAGCCTGCAGCCCTGCCCAATCACAGAATCCAGCTAGTAGTGCTGCCCTGCCAGGAAGCACAGCATGCTTCACTGTCCAAACACAGGTAACTGCAGACTCTGGCTACTGGTCCTATCTGACCAGAGAACACAGCTTCACATGACAGCGAGCATAAATAGGAGCTCTAACTGAACATGGAACACAGCTAGCAGGTCCACTGAATCGTAGAGCCCAGCCAGTGGCTCCCCTTCCCTGAAACCAGAGAGTCTGGGCAGCAGCCTCACCCAGTTAGAGACCCCAACAACTAGTCTGCTTGTGGGTGCTATACATTGATCTGTCCAGAATATTATGCTGAGTTGACTGGTTAAAATGTCTTTCCATGCAAAAGCAAACCAGTAAAGTCTAGAAGAGGAGACTGCTTTCTCAAATGTGCAGATATCAACACAAGGATACAAGGACCACCAAGAATAAGGTACATGTGACACCACCAAAGAAAAACTAAATAAAGCTCCAATAATAGACCCTAAATAAATTTATGACCTGTCTAGTAAAAAATCCAGAATAATCTTAAAGAAATTCAGTTAACCATAGGAACATGCAGATAGACAAACAAAATTAGAAAAATAACGCAAGAACAAAATAAGAAGTTCAACAAAGAAATCAAAACCATAAAAAGAAACAAAATGGAAATCTTAGAACTGAAGAATACAATAACAAGAATTCAATCATTAGACTACTAGAACAAGCAAAAGAAAGAATCAGTGAATTTGAAGCCAGATCACTTGAAATTGTATAGTCAGGAGGAAAAAAAAAAAGAATAAGAAAGAGTGACGAAGCTATACCAGACTTGTACAATACCATTGACAGAAACAATATATGCATTGTGGGAATCCCAGGAGTGGAGCATGGGGAGAAAAAAAGAGAGAGAGAGTCTATTTAAAGAAACAATGGCTATAACTCCCCCAAACTTAGGGAAAGAAATGGACACCTAGATGTATGAGGCCCAAAGGTCCTCAAATAGGTTAAACCAGAAAAAGGTTTCAATAAGACATAAACTGTCAAAACTCAAAACAAAGAGTTTGGTTTTTTTAGTTGAAATTCAGTTAACACACAATGTTACGTTAATTTCAAGTATACCTGATAGTGACTCAACAACTTCATATGTTATGCTACACTCGAAGCATAACATATGCTACAGGACAAAGAGTTCTGAAAGTAGCAAGAGAAGAGTGACTTGTCACATCCAGTCAGTTAAGGATCCGACTCTTAACACTGGCTCAGGTCATGATCTCGTGGTCGTGAGATTGAGCCCTGTGCTGGGTTCCCATGCTGAGAGGAGCCTGCTTGGGATTCTCTCTACCTCTCTCTCTGACCCTTCCCTGCTAGCACATGTGTGCTTGCTTGCTCTCTCTCTTTCAAAATAAATAAATAAACAAACTTTAAAAAGACTGAATCATGAAGAAATAAAAATCTGAACAGACCAGTGACAACCAAAAAGACTGAACTAGTAATCAAAAGCTCCTAGAGGGGCACCTGGGTAGCTCAGTCGGTTAAGCATCTGACTTCGGCTCAGGTCATGACCTCACAGTTCGTGAGTTCGAGCCCCATTTCAGGCTCTGTGCTAACAGCTCAGAGCCTGGAGCCAGCTTTGGATTCTGTGTCTCCCTCTGTCTTTCTCTGCCCCTCCTCTTCTCTCATCCTGTCTCTCTCTCTGTTAAAAAAGAACATAAACATTAAAAAAAAAATTAAAAAAAAAAAGCTCCTAGAAAGGGAAAGCCTAAGATCAGATGGTTTCACTGGTGAATTCTACCAAACATTTATAGAAGAATTAATGCTAATATTTCTCATATGCTTGCAAAAAAATTAGAGGGTATACTCCTAAATTCATTTGATGAGGCCAGCATTACCCTGGTACCAAAACCAAATAAGGACACTACAAAAAAAAAAAAAAAAAAAAAGAAAGAAAGAAAACTCCAGGCCAACATCTTTGATGATTATAAATATAAAAAATCTAAACAAAATACTAGCAAATTGAATTCAGCAATATAGTAAAAGCATCATACATCAAGGTCAAGTGGGATTTATCCCTGGATTGCAAGGATAGTTCAACATAGGTAAATCAATATGAGTGAGAAACCACATTAATAGACTGAAAGATAAAAATCTTATGATCATCTCATTAGATTCAGAAAAACATGACAAAATTTAATACCTTTTCATGATAAAAACTCTCAATAAATTTGGCCTAGAAAGAAAATAGCTCAACAGAATAAAGGCCATATGTGACAAACCTATGGCTCACATTGTATCAACAGTGAAAGGATGAAATTTTCCTGCTTAGATCAGGAACAAGTCAAAGGTGCCCACTCACATCACTCCTACTCAACATAAAACTGGAAGTCTTGGCCAGACCAGTTAGGAAGGAAAAAGAAATAAAAGCAATCCAAATTGGAAAGGAAGAAGTAAAATTATCAGTTTTCAGTTGATGTGATATTAAATATAGAAAATCCTACAGTCCATGGGGTGCCTGGGTGGCTCAGTCAGTTGATCTCGAGGTTCATGAGTTTGAGCCCCACGTTGGGCTCTCTGCTGACAGCTCAGAGCCTGGAGCCTGCTTCAGATTCTGTGTCTCCCACTCTCTCTGCCCCTCCCCTGTTCATTCTCTTTCTCTTTTTCTCTTTCTCTTTTTCTTTCTCTTTCTCTCTCTCTCTCAAAGATAAACATTAAGAAAAATCGTTAAAAAAAAAAAAAGAAAATCCTACAGTCCACCAAAAAATTGTGAGAACAATTAAATAATTTCAGTAAAACTGCAGGATACAAAATCAACATAAAAAATCAATAGTGTTTCCATACACCACCAACAAAGTATCCGAAAAAGAAAGAAAGAAAACAACCCTATTTACAATAGCATCCAAAAGAGTAACATAGTTAGATATAAATATAACCAATGAAGTGAAAGACCTATACACTAAAAACTATGAAGCATTGATGACAGAAACTGAAGAAGATATAAATAAATGGAAAGATACCCTGTATTTCTGGATTTAAAGAACTGCAAAAACATCCATACTACCCAAAGCCATCTATAGATTCAATGAAATTCCTATCAAAATTCCAATTCCAATTCACAGAAAAAGGAAAAATCCTAAAATTTGTTGGAAACCATAAAAGGCCTGAATGGCCAAAGCAATCTTGAGAAAGAAGAATAAAGCTGGAGGCATTTCTTACTTCCTGATTTCAGACTATACTGCAAAGTTATGGTAATCAAAACAGGAAGGTATTGACATTAAAACAGATACATAGCCTAATGGAACAAAATTAAGAGCTTAGAAATAATCCCATACTCATATGGTCAATTAATATTTGACAAAGTGAGCCAAGAATACTCAATGAGGGAAGGAAAATCTCTTCAATAAATGGTACTAGGTAAACTAGATACTCACATGCAAAAGAATGAAATTGGACTCCTATTTTATATTTCATACAAAAAATAACTTGTGATTGATTAGAACTAAATGTAAGACCTGAAACATTAAAACTCCTAGTAAGGACCTAGGGAAAAAGTTCCTTGAAATGGATCTTGGCAATGATGTTTTGGATATGACCAAACCCAACAAGCAATAAAAGCTAAATAAACAAGTGAGACAACATCTAACTGTAGCACAAGAAACAATCAATAAAATGAAAAGGCAATCTATGGAACAGGAGAAAATATCTGCATACCATCTATCTGACGGGGGTTAATATTCAAAATATACAACACACTTATACAACTCAATAGCTAAAAAACAAACAATATCGTTAAAAAATGGGCAAGAGACCTGAATAGATCTTCTTTCTACACAATGGAATACTACGTGGCAATGAGAAAGAATGAAATATGGCCTTTTGTAGCAACGTGGATGGAAGTGGAGAGTGTTATGCTAAGTAAAATAAGTCATACAGAGAAAGACAGATACCATATGTTTTCACTCTTCTGTGGATCCTGAGAAGCTTAACAGAAGACCATGGGGAAGGGGAACAAAAAAAAAAGAGGTTAGAGCGGGAGAGAGCCAAAGCATAAGAGACTCTTAAAAACTGAGAACAAACTGAGGGTTGATGGGGGGTGGGAGGGAGGAGAAGGTGGGTGATGGGTATTGAGGAGGGCACCTTTTGTGATGAGCACTGGGTGTTGTATGGAAACCAATTTGACAATAAATTTCATATTTAAAAAAAAGAAGAAGACGTACTAATGGCCAACAGGTATATAAAAAGATGCTCAACATCATTAATCATCAAAGAAATGTAAATCAAGACCACAATAAGGTATCATCTCACACCTGTTACAATGGCTATTATCAAAAAGAGATAACAAGTGCTGGCAAAGATGTGGAGAAATGGGTGGATACTGCTAATAGACATGGAAATTGGTACAGCCTTTAGGGAAAACAGTACGGAGGTTTCTTAGAAAATTAAAAATATAACTACCATACAATCTAGTAATTTCATTTTGGGTATATATCTGAAGGAAATGAAATCACTGTCTTGAAGAGATATGTGCACTCCACTGTTCACTGCAGCATTATTTGCTATAGCCAAGACACAGAAATAACAAGTGTCTGTTGGTGGATGAAAGGACAAAGAAGAAAAATATATTTTTTTAATATTTTAATTTTTATTTATTTTTGAGAGAGAGGGAGAGACAGAGCATGAGCAGGGGAGGGGCAGAAAGAGAGGGAGACACAGAATCTGAAGCAGACTCCAGGCTCTGAGCCGTAAGCACAGAGCCTGACGCGGGACTCAAATTCACGAACTGCGAGATCATGACCTGAGCCAAAGTTGGATGCTCAGCCAACGCCCCAGGCGCCCCAAAAAGAAAAATATTTTTAATCTATCAGACATATAATAGATTATTAGTCAGCCATAAAAAAGAAGAAAATCTTACCATTTGTGACAATATGGGTGAACTCTGAGGGCATTATGCTAAGTGAAATGAGAAAGACAAAGAAAGACAAGTAATGTATGATCTTACTCATATGTAGAATCTTAAAAAGCCTAACGCATAGAAACAGAATAAATTTTGGTTTCCAGATGCTGGGGAGTGAGGGAAATGGGAAGAATTGGTTATGGATACAAGTTTCCAGTTATAATGTGAATGTCTTTTGGGATCTACTGTATGGCTCAGTGCCTAATATTGTATTTTATACTTAAAGAGTAGATCTTTTTTTTTTTTAAGTTTCTTTATTTATTTTGAGAGAGACAGCAAGAGCAGAGGAGGGGAAGAGAGAAAGGGAGAGAGAGAGAGAGAGAGAGAGAGAGAATCCCAAGCAGGCTCGGCACTGTCAGCCTGGAACCCATCATGAGGCTCAAAGTCACAAACTGTGAGATCATGACCTGAGGTGAAATCAAGAGTCAGATGCTTACGTGACTGAGCCATCTGGGCGCTCTGAAAGGATAGCCTTTTTAACAAATGTTTCCAGAACAAGTGAACATCCACATGCAAAGAAATTAATCCAGACCCTCTATAAAATTATATACCCTGTATAAAAATTAATTTGAATAGATCATAGACCTAAGTGGAAAACAAAAATTATAAAACTCCTAGAAGATAACATAGGAGACAATCTAAGTGACCTTGGATTTTGTAATGGGTTTTTAGATACAATACCAAAAACATGATTGGTAAGTTGCACCTCATTAAAATTAAAAGTTTCAGCTCCGCAAAAGACACTGTGAAGAGAATGAAAAGATAAACCACAGACTGTGAGAAAATATTTACAAAACACTTATCTGATAAAGGACTTGTATTGAAAATATATTAAGAATTAAAACTCATCAATAAGAAAATAACCAACCTAATTTAAAAATGGGCAAAAGATATGAACAGACACCTGACCAAAGAAGATAAATAGCAAATTAACATATAAAAAAATTCTGTGTATCACATTTGCTTACAAAGGTGCTATTATCAGAGAATTGCAAATTAAAACTAGAATGAGATATCAATATACACCTATTGCAATTACTAAATCTAAAACTTTGACAACATCAAATGCTGGCAAGGATATGCAGCAACAAAAACTCTCATTCCTGGTTAGTGGGAATGTAATCATACAGACACTTTAGAAGACTGTCAGTTTCAAATACAGCATCCATTCTTGACCAAAAAAAAAAAACGCTCAACAAAGTAGGTATAGATGGAATATACCGCAACATCATAAAGGTCATATAAGAAAGACCCACAGCTAATACCATCATCAGTTGGGGGGAGAAACAGAGCGTTTCCTCTACGGTCAGGAATAAGACAAGGATGTCCACTCTCACCATTACTATTTAACAGTACTGGAAGTCTTAGCCTCAATGATCCGGCAACAAAAAGAAATAAAAGGCATCCAAATCAGCAAGGAGAAGTCAAACTTTCACTATTTGCAGATGACACTGTATGTAGAAAACCCAAAAGACTCCAACAAAAAATTGCTAGAATTAATAGATGAGTTCAGTAAAGTTGTAGGATAAAAAAATCAACATGCAAAAATCTGGTGCATCTCTATACATCAATAATGAAGCAGCAGGAAAAGAAATCAAGGAATCGATCCCATTTACAATTACACCAAAACCCATTAGATACCTAGGAATAAACCTAACCAAAAATCTAAAAAAACTGTACTCTGAAAACTATAGAACACTTATGAAAAAAAGTGAAGAGGACACAAAGAAATGGAAAAACATTCCATGCTCATGGACTGGAAGAACATTGTTAAAATGTCTATACTACCCAAAGCAATCTACACATTTAATGTAATCCCTATCAAAATGCCACCAGCATTTTTCACAGAGCTAGACCAAACAATCCTAAAATTTGTATGGAACCACAAAAGACCCTGAATAGCCAAAGCAATCTTGAAAAAGAAAACAAAGTGGAGGCATCACAATTTAGGACTTCAAGGTATATTACAAAGCTGTAGTTATCAAGACAGTATTGTACTGGAACAAAAAGACACATAGATCAATGGAGAAGAATAGAAAAGCCCAGAAATGGACCCACAATTACATGGTCAACTAATCTTTGACAAAGCAAGAAAGAATATCCAATGGAAAAAAGACAGTCTTTAGAACAAATGGTGTTGGGAAAACTCGATAGCAACATGCAGAAGAATAAAGCTGCACCACTTTCTTACATCATCCACAAAAATAGACTCAAAATGGATGAAAGACCTAAATGTGAGACAGGAAACCATCAAAATCCTTGAGGAGAACACAGGCAGCAACCTCTTTGACCTCAGCTGTAGCAACTTCTTACTAGACATGTCACTGGAGGCAAGGGAAACAAAGGCAAAAATGAACTACTGAGACTTCATCAAGATAAAAAGCTTCTGCACCGCAAAGGAAATAATCAACAAAACTAAAAGGCAGCCTGTGGAATGAGAGAAGATATTTGCAAATATCTTCTTATCAAATTCAACATCCAAAAAACAAATAACCCAGTGAAGAATGGGCAGAAGACATGAATAGACACTTTTCCAAAGAAGACATGCAGATGGCTAACAGACACATGAAAAGATGTGCAACATTACTCCTCATCAGGGAAATACAAATCAAAACCACAATGAGATACCACGTCACACCTGTCAGAATGGCTAAAATTAATGACACAAGAAACAACAGGTGTTCATGAGGATGCAGAGAAAGGGGAACCCTCTTGCACTGTTGGTGGGAATGTAAATTGGTGCAGCAACTCTGGAAACTAGTGTGGAGGTTTCTCAAAAAGTTAAATATAGAACTACCCTATGATCCAGCAATCACACTACTAGGTATTCACCCAAAGGATACAAATACAGATTCAAAGGCTACATGCACCTCAATGTTTACAGAAGCATTATCAACAATAGCCAAACTATGGAAAGAGCCCAAATGTCTATCAACTGGTGAATGGATAAAGAAGATGTGGTACATATATACAATGGAATCTTACTCGGCCATCAAAAAGAATAAAATTTTGCCATTTGCAATGACGTAGATGGAGCTAGAGTGGATTATGCTAAGCGAATAAGTCAGTCAGAGAAAGACAAATACCATATGACTTCATTCATATGTGGAATTTAAAAAACAAAACAGATGAACATATGGGGAAGGGGGGTGAAAAGAGAGAGGGAAACAAACTATAAGAAACTCTAAATGATAAAGAACAAACAGGGTTGATGGAGGGAAGTGGGTGGGGGATGGGCTAGATGGGTGATGGGTACTAAGGAGGGCACTTGTTATGCTGAGCACTGGGTATTGTATGTAAGTGATGAATCACTGAATTCTACTCCTGAAACCAATATTGCACTGTATGTTAACTAACTAGGATTTAAATAAAAATTTAAGAAAAGAAGACTGTCACTTTCTTATAAAACTAAACATGTTCTCAACATATGATTCCAAAAATATGCTACTTAGGCTTTACTCAAATAACATGAAAACTTAGAGTCACACAAAAACCTGCACATGAATGTTTGTAACAGCTTTATTCATAATTGCCAAAACTTGGATGCAACCTAGAGGTCCTTCAGTAGGTGAATGGAAAACAGAAGGTGGTATATCAATACAGTGGAATATTATTCAGTGATAAACATAAGTGAACCATCAACCTACAAAAAGGCATGAAGCACCCTTGAAAGCATATTGCTTAGTGAAGAAAGCCAATCTGAAAAGTCCACATGCTGTATGAATCCAACTAGTTGACATTCTAGAAAAAGCGAAACTGTGGAGACAGTTAATAGATCAGTGATTGCCAGGGGTTTGGGTGGAGGGAGGAAAGGAAAAATAGGCGGAGCATGTGGGATTTTTAAGGAAGTGAAACTATTCTGTATGATACATGATGATGCATACATGTCATTATATATTGTCAAAACCTATAAAATGTACAATACAGAGAGAACACTACTCTAAATATGAACTTTAATTAATAATGATGTATCATTATTTGTTTAATTTCACAAATGTACCATACTAACACAAGATGTAAGTAATAGGGGAAGTGATGGCAGGGAGGGGAGAGAAGGAGGCATGTGGGAACTCTCCACATTTTCTGATGGATTTTTCTATAAACCTAAAACTTCTCTTAAAAAATAATCTTAATTTTTTAAAAGGTGAAGTATGTATGCTTTAGATCTACCATAGCTCTTTTAATAATTAGACATGAATAATCAAGGAACTGAACTCCAATCCCTCTTAAATATTTTCCTCCTTTTCTGTTCCATATCTAAGTAAACAGCACCACTCTTAATCCAATTGCTCAAGCTAGAAATGTGGATGTATGATCACGTATTCATTGATTCATTAAAAAATTATTTTAATAGCTCATATATGCTATATACTAAGGATACAACAAAAACTAAACACATCTTAACAAAGCAGAGCCTTCTCAGAACTCATGGTTTACACACTATATATCGTTGATTCTTTCTTCCTTGCATCTCAATCTTTGGTCAAGTATTGGCAATTCTACTTCTTTCTAATCCACCCACTTTTCTTCCTCTTTTGCTATGATAAGCAGTTCAAGGTATCCTCCTTCCTCCTTTTTTTTTTTTTTTAAACACCTCAACTATTGCAAAAACCTCCAGATTGGTCTCTTCCATTGATTCTCGACTTCCCCAATCTGTAGTCAGAGTGATTAAAAAAACAAACAAACCCAAAACCCGGTTATATTAACGCCTTGCCTAAAACTGATGAATGGCTTATTTTTTGAATAAAATATTTTCAATATTAAAAATGTAATATGGTCTACAGAGCTATGGCCTAGCCTGTCTACAACCCCATCCTCTATCTACCTCACTAAGCTCTAAAGATACTGCACTCTTTCATGTCTCAAATGCACCAGTCTTTGCCACCCTTCATCATCAAGTCTCAGTTTAGATGTCACTTTTTCACAAAGGCCATCCCTAACTCCTCCAGATTTGGCTCAGTCCCTCTAAATCAGGCTTCCATATTTTATACTAGCTTTTCACAGTGTGTGTCATCTTTATCACATACTGCCTGCTTTGTTTTCTAGAATGTAAGCTCTGGGAAGGGAGCGCCTATAGCTTTCATTGTTGTATCTGCAGCGCCTGGCATATGGAAGGCACTCAGAATTAGTTGACTGACTGGCTGACTGATTGACATTCTGGAGTAGGTTAACTTAGGAAGCAGTTGTTACCCTATTCCTGGAAACAGAGCTAAACAGATCCAGAATACTGATTAAGAGGTTTGATGACGTTTCTCTGAGATCATTTTCTGTTGTAAATCTATAAAGGCAGGACACTGAAAGAGATGACCTTTCTAAGAACCTGTTTTGTTGAGGTTTTTGAGTTTCCACAGTAAAGTCCCCTGTGGTGTGATCCAAATTTAACAACAGTTATTTGCCTACAGAGGAAAGTGGCCCATGTGGCACCACACACACATTTCTCGAAGAGGGTAATAAAATCTGCTACTTAGAAATGCAGAAGGTAGGACTCTGCTGTAAGGCAAACAACAAGAAGATATCATCAAGAAGGTGAAGAGAATTGTTCTGATAAATGTTTTTTTATTTAATGACATGCAGGTTCTGTTGTGTGGGGTGGTTATTTGGTCAAATCTTATGCCTGCCTCAGAAAAGAAGACATGGAAAGGCAAGACACAGACAGAATCAAGAATTAGACTGCTGATGCTGCTTGGTGTACAAGATAAGGAATTATGACCCCTCCTATGAGAAGCCAGAAGTCTTTGAAGGCACAGCAATAGGATGCCGAAAATGGTAGGGGAAAAAATCCAGCAGACTCTACTGCCTGAGAGAAAAAGGACACTTGGGGATGCTGTCATTATCACACAGATGCTGTTGTTTGCTTTAGTGCCTTTTAAAAGCTTCTAATCTTCCTCTAGCTCATCTTCCAGGGTTTCCCAAGGATAATCTACTATGCTGACCTGATGGTGTACCTCTGGACTTTCCAGCTCCAACCAGATGTCAGAAGTCCTCCCTCTTAGATCTGCTATGGAATTAAGACACTTTTTGGCAGGCTGAAGTTTGTGACTGTAACTACTCATGTAAACTCCCAGCAACTTCTCCACAGCTGCCTTGGAAGGCAAACATGGGAAATTTGCAAATTTATCAGAACATGATGATTGGCTCATAGATGAGATTCTTTTTGGGGGGAGAGAGGAAGGACAGTTGGTAGTTTTTTTCGAAGTTGATACTTTTGGTCATTTAATGATTTGTTTTGATTCATCTTATGAGTAAGTTTGGGAGGCATATTAAGATGCTCTGAATCTGAACCTGGATCTCTTCCTTGAGAATCTTGGGGAGTGAGAAAGGCTGTCATCTATCTTTTTATGGTGTAGGTAGAAGATGTCTGCAGATGTCTGGAGAATGGGAGATAAACTAGCTGTCCCTGAAAAGCCTCTCACCAAAGATTCTCTAATCATCTGATTCTGTTGATGACTATGCTTGCCAGGGGTCCTGGACTATTCGACTATTCGAGTCCTCTTGGAAGCAATTCTCCACATTACCGAACTCCCTCTCCCAGAATCTGAACTACTCAGATAACACAAAAACAATGATAACAACTAAAAATGGGTTAGAAGTCTTTCATTATTATAATTCCATGTCCCATGCCAGGTATGGGTACTATATTTTCTTTCCTTTAATCTTGGATTTCTGTTCTTTTGCTCTTAATTGTTTTTTTAAAAGGGGGGAGGGGCAGAGAGGAAGGAAGAGAGATAATTTTAAGCAGGCTCCATGCTCAGTGTGGAGCCCAGTGCAGGGCTCCATCTCATGACTCTGAGATCATTTACTTGAGCCAAAATCAAGAGTTGGACTCTTAACCATTGAGCCATCCAGGCACCCCCAGATTTCTATTCTTCTTTAGCAACCAGACTGATAGTCTTTGGAGGCAGGAACTAGGTTTGATAAATCATCATATTATCATAAATAGCACTTAGAGACACTTAAGAAATAACAATTATATCTAGATTTGTTCAGCTCTAAACTCTTTGTATGGAGAGGCATTTTAGCTTAAATTTGGCTCAATTTTCACCATTTCACCATGTGCTATATGCAGTGTAGGTTCATTCAAAGTTAATGGTGACTCAGTTTCCCAAATGTCCATAGCCTTCCATCAAAACATCCAGCTCTAACTGTTCATTTCTTTGGGTACATCAAAAGTCCATTTTCACGTGTAATTTCCTTCCATGGACCCTGTCTATCTCGTTCACTGCTATCTCTCTATGCCCAGCATAGTAAATCTTCAACAAATATTTGCAGAACAAATGAAACAGTGTTATTAAATTATTAACTTAATTATTACTTATACCCTATCTACTACCAAAAAGGACATAAAATTGCCTGTAATATTAAAACATAGACAAAATAAGGTAATTAGAAAGAAAGTTAGGTGAAAAAATAGAAGATTAGAAAAAATAGAAGAAAACAAACAATATGTAAGAAAAATAGAAATGATAAAGATATTATAAATATATATTAATGTAATAAACGTATTAGAATAGAATAATAGAAACACATAGAAAATATATAAATAGAAAAACATAGTAAAATTTAAGATAGATATAAGGTAAATAGAAAAATATTAGATTAACCACCCCCCCCCCCCCCCCACCGCCAAATAGGAGAGAAAGAAAGAAAGATGAACTCGGAATCTGGACAAATTTATCACTGTAATAGAGCACTAAACAGTTCTTGGCTTCCTGGCCACCAAACGAAAAGAGAAACACACTAAATTTCTAGTTTCAATAGAGTTCATTTGAAAAGGCAAACATTTTCTTGGCACTGAATTCTAGGAGAGATTTTTTTTTTTTTTTGCATGAATCCTTATACAATGGATGGTGAACAAAAATATATAGAGGGCTTTTATTTTATTTTATTTTATAATTTTTTTAATGTTTATTTATTTTGGGGAGAGAGAGAGAGAGAGAGAGAGAGAGAGTGTGAATGGAGGAGGACCAGAGAAAGAGGGAGACACAGAATCTGAAGCAGGCTCCAGGCTCTGAAGCTGTCAGCACAGAGCCCAATGTGGGGCTGGAACCCATGAACTGTGAGATCATGACCTGAGCTGAAGTCAGACACTTAACTGACTGAGCCACCCAGGTGCTCTGAGAGGGCTTTTATTTTTAATTTTATAAAAGATTTATAAAATTTCTTCCAAATGAATATTTCTTACGTGAACAGCCACATAGTCAAATGTATATGGTTTATTTTCACCTTAAAACTTATCATTATTATTTATTTGTGTGGTCATTTGTTTACTGTCTGTCTCCATCAGCTTGTAACTAGACTGGGGACCTAGCCTGTACAATTTCAACAGGCTTGTTTCTAATAACTATTTCTGATTTATAGAAATAAAACTATTTTTTTTAAATTTTTTTTAATGTTTATTTATTTTTGAGAGAGAGAGACAGAGCATGAACAGGGGAGGGGCAGAGAGAGAGGGAGACACAGAATTGGAAGCAGGCTCCAGTCTCCGAGCCATCAGCCCAGAGCCTGACGCGGGGCTCAAACTCACGGACCGTGAGATCGTGACCTGAGCTGAAGTAGGACGCTTAACCGACTGAGCCACCCAGGCGCCTCTGAAATAAAACTATTTTTAAAAAATTAATAAAGTTAAGTAAGTTTAAATAAATAAAGCTATGTCAATGACATAGAAAAAAATGTATCTCTTCTTTGGTATGGTAGGTAGGCATTCATCCAATTAACAGCTGGTTGAACGGCATGAAATTGCTGTTTTTATTGAGTATTGGTAGTTTTATATGGTTCAACCTAATATGATAGGTTTATCAAGTTATTTAGGTTTAATATTAAGGGTAGGTAAGATCAATTTTGATGGATATTGTTTAGAACTGTCCATTAAAATGTAAACTTCCTGAAAATAGTGATTTGGCCTTGCTTATTTACTGCTGAATCTTTAATGTCTGGCACATGGGTGTTCAATAATGCTTTGTTGAATTAATGGATGTTTTACTTCTTGAGCTATTTCAAGAAACTCCTTCATCCAGAAAGTAACATGAAGCCTGAGTGACACAGCAGGCAGATCCATGATCAGGTGTCAATCATTTTATATAATGTTGGGGATAAAAACAATATTCAAATTCTTATATAAGCATGGCAATCAAAGTCACAATGTGTTCTTCCTATATGGTCTCTATTCTGTTGAACCAAACTGATCAGTATCTTTCTGATCTTGATAACACTGTGTCGACACTAGCATACTCTGCAAAAGTCAGATTTTTGTAGGCTAATGAAAGAGGCATGGGTCTTCATTACTTCATTTGCTTACTTTCTATTTGATATTCGCAGTGTCTCCATAGTTGCTATTCCCCTGCCGTCTACTTTATTCCTTAGCATGCTTGTTCCTGATCTTATTCTTTGGTGAACTTTTCCTATTTGGATTCCAAGATTATAAACTAATCTCTTAGAATAGGTTCTCTAGGCACATAAAATGGCTCAAATTGTACACAGGAATTTACATTTATGTAACAATTCATTTTTTATCAGAGTCTACTAATCTCAAGAATTACTTAATTTAAATGGCTTATATGGAGAAAATGGGTATAATAACAACACACCTGCTGTCAAATGTCAACTGGATTATTTCTCCTGTGTAGGAATAGGAATAGATATGAACCAAATCCAGTCCTATTGTTATTCATTTGAAACTAAAAGTATGCAAAAATGTAAAAGATCTGTAGGCTGAAAACTATAGAAAACTTATAAAGGAAATTTAAGAAGGCACAAAGAAATGGAAAAACATTCCATGCTCATGGATTGGAAGAATAAATATAGTTAAAAATGTCAATACTACCCAAAGCAATCTACATATTCAAATGCAATCCCAATCAAAATTGTACTGCCATTCTTCTCAAAGCTAGAACATACAATCCTAAAATTTGTATAGAACCACAAAAGACCCCAAATAGCCAAAGTAATGTTGAAAAAGAAAACCAAAGCAGGAGGCATCACAATTGCAGACTTTAGCCTCTACTACAAAGCTGTAATCATCAAGACAGTATGGTATTGGCACAAAAACAGACACATAGACCAATGAAATAGAATAGAGAATCCAGAACTGGATCCACAAATGTATGGCCAACTCATCTTTGACAAAACAAGAAAGAATATCCAGTGGGGCGGGGGGGGGGGGGGGGGACAACAGTCTCTTTAGCAAATGGTGCTGGGAGAACTGGACAGCAACATGCAGAAGAATGAAACTAGACCACTTTTTTACACCATACACAAAAATAAACCCAAAATGGATGAAAGACCTAAATGTGAGACAGGAAACCATCAAAACCTTAGAGGAGAAAACCAGCAGCAACCCCTTTGACCTCAGCTGCAGCAATTTCTTGTTTGAGATGTCTCCAAAGGCAAGGAAATTAAAAGCAAAAATGAACTGTTGGGACCTCATCAAGATAAAGAGCTTTTGCACTGCAAACAAAATACTCAACAAAACTAAAAGGCAACCAATGGAATGGGAGAAGATATTTGCAAATATCAAATAAAGGGTTAGTATCCAAAATCTATAAAGAACTTACCAAACTCAACACCCAAAAAACAAATAATCCAGTGAAGAAATGGGCAGAAGACATGAATAGACACTTTTCCAGAGAAGACATCCAGATGGCCAACAGACACATCAAAAGATGCTCAATGTCACTCATCATCAGGGAAATACAAATCAAAACCACACTGAGATACCAGCTCATGCCCGTCAGAGTAGCTACAATGAATAAATCAGGAGACTATAGATGCTGGTGAGGATGTGGAGAAATGGGAACCCTCTTGCACTGTTGGTGGAATGCAAACTGGTGCAGCTGCTCTGGAAAACAGCATGGAGGTTCCTCAAAAAATTAAAAACAGAACTACCCTACAGCCCAGCAATAGCACTACTAGGAATTTATCCAAAGGATACAGAGGTGCTGATTCATAGGGGCACATGTACCCCAATGTTTATAGTAGAGCTTTCAACAATAGCCAAAATGTCCATCAACTGACAAATGGATAAAGAAGATGTGGTTTATACATAACAATGGAATACTACTTGGCAATGGGAAAGAATGAAATCATGCCATTTGCAGCAACATGGATGGAACTGGAGGGTATTATGCTGAGTGAAATAAGTCAGTCAGAGAAAGATATCATACGTTTTCACTCATATGTGGAACTTGAGAAACTTAACAGAAGGCCATGGGGGAAGGGAAGGGGAAAAAATAGTTATGAACAGAGAAGGAGGGAGGAAAATCATAAGAGACTCTTAAATACAGAGAACAAACTGAGAGTTGATAAGGGAGTGGGTGAGAGGGGGAAAATGGGTGCTGGGCACTGAGGAGGGCACTTGTTGGGATGAGCACTGGGTGTTGTATGTAAGTGATGAATCACAGGAATCTACCCCCAAACCAACAGCACACTTTACACATTGTATGTTAGCCAATTTGACAATAAATTATATTTTTAAAAAAAGGAAACTAAATGTATGCATTTGCAAGATGGTTAAAAGGAAATTAGTTAATGAAATACATGTGTAAGTTTGAGGATAACATTTTAATTTTCATTTTTTTAAATAGGAAAAATGACATGGATGAGGTTTGAAACCCTAACTTCAACAGTACTTGAGACAACTATGTCTCATGCAAATATGCATTTACTCATATTGTGATACTTCCTACAGAGAAATGCACAAATACATTGGTCACGGGGTGTAACAACATTTGATTTAGCATTTCCTCAGTTCTACTCTTTTGTAACTTAATCCACTAAGCATAATCATGTATAGCATAGACATAGCTGAAATAAAATTGAAGAGACTTTTCATTGAACATTTAGCAAATGTAAAGTTTAAATAACTTCATACCTGATCAACACCAACATTAGATAACTATTCTTGTTTACACTACTTTATCACCATGAAATCTATCTGCACCCTTGCATCTGTACCCATAACTTCTACTTCTTCTGTTACAGTGAATGAACTATCCTTCACTTAGACTCTAATCCTACTCCTTTTTGTCTACTCTAGGGCTCTGTTCCTGTAATTAACCCTCTTTTCTCTAGAATCAACTTTTCTCTCTTTATTGGTCCCATTACCTCATAAACATGTTGTATTATTTCCCAATCTGATAACTTCTGACTGATATTAGGGAATAGGAAAAGGAAGAAGGGCATTGGAGCTATAGAAAGGGTTATAGCTATTTTTGGAAAGTATACAGTTTTAATCCAATTTATATAAATAAGGGCAAAAACCTGCCATTATTCCTGTATGTAGACATTCTTTCTTCTTGCTTTGTGTGTGTGTGTATGTGTGTTGGCTGGTTGGAGGGCTGATGGAATATATATATATATATATATATATATATATATATATATATATATATACTGCCTTCAATCATCATATGAGTGATATACTGCTCCTTAGCTATATTCTGAAAAAAATACTGGGAGGCAATATAAAGAGTAAAAACTTCAGCTTTGTCATCTGACAGATTTAGATTCAAATCTAGGTTCTGTGATATACTTTGGAACCCTGCCCAAGTCAGCTCACACTTCTTTTTTTTTTTTTTTAAGTTTTTGTAAGCAAAATCACATTTTTAAAGTGTATTTATTTATTTTGAGAGAAAGCACATGCACGTGCATGAGTGGGGGAGGGGCAGAGAGCTGGAGAGAGAATCCCAAGTAGGCTCTGCAGTGTCAGCACAGAGCCTGATGTGGGGCTTGAACCCACAAACCATGAGATCATGACCTGAGTCAAAAACCAGGACGCTTAACCAACTGAGCCACCCAGGTGCCCCATCAGTTCACACCTCTGAGCCTAAGTTTCCTAACTGTACAATGGCAATAATATTACTTGCTTTATAAGTTATTGTGAGAATTAAATAATACACATAAAGCATACTGACACAATTAAAAATACTATTAATAGTCTCATTAATGAAAATACTTAAAAATCACAGATCATTGTTCTAGAAGGGAGCTTTAGAAACAATGTGTTCCCCTAACATTTGGCAACTGTAGTGGGTTGAATGGTGACCCTTAAAAAGAGGGTCCTATCCTCCAATACCTATGAATATGACCTTATCTGGAAAAGAGTCTTTGTAGATGTTATTAAGTTAAGGACCTCAAGATGAGGTCATCCAAAATTAACTGGCTAAACCCTAAAACCTATGATAAATATCCCTATAAGATGGAAGAGGAAAAGACAGAAGCAGAGACTAGAGTTATACAAGCCACAAGCCAAGAATGTCTGGATCCGCTAGAAGTTGGAAGAGGCAAAGAAGAATTCTTCCATAGAACCTTCAGTGGGGGCACAGCAATGCTAACACCTTGTTCTCAGATTTCTGGACTCCAGAGTAGTGAGAGAATTTAAGCCACCAAATTTATGGTTATTTTGTTACAATAGTCCTAGGAAACCCATACAGATTTTTGTACCTAGAAGAGAAGCGTCATTGTAAAAAATATCTAAAAATGTAGAAGTGACTCTGGAACCGGGTAATGGGCAGGGGCTGGAAAGATTTTGAGGGAAACAATAGAAAAAGCTAAGATTGCCTTGAAGAAACTAGTGGTAGAAATATTAATATTAAAGAGGATTCTGGAGAGGGCTCAGAAAGAAGGGAGGAACATGGCATAGAAAGCTACTGTGTTAGAGGATGTATATATGGTCATGAAAAGAGTGTGTGGTAGAAAGACAAACATTACAGGTGCTTTTGGTGAGGTTTCAGAAGAAAATAAGGAACACGTTTTTGAAAACTGGAGCAAAGATGATCCTTGTTATATACAGTGGGAGAAAACTTGTTTGAATTGTCTTCTACAGTTGGGTGGAAAGTAGAACTCATTTACAAGCCATTAATTTGGGTATCTGGCTGAGGAGATTTACAAAGTGTTGAAGGTGTAGCCTGATTTCTCCTTGCTGTTTATGGTAAAAGGTAAGAGAAAAGAGATAAAGAAAAACTATTAAAATGTACAGATAAACCAAGAAACAGATTCTTAACTGTAGATGGTTACCAGAAGGAGGTGGGAATGGGGGAAATAGGTGATGGGGATTAAAGAGTCCACTTACCATGATGAAAAATAAATAAATACAATAAATAAAAAAAGAAAAATTATTAAAAATTAAAAGGAAGAAAGAACTGTTAACTATAAAGGAACCGGTACCTGATGATTTGGAAGGTTCTTGTCCAAATCAGATTGCAAAGGATACCAAAATTAGGAAATTTACTGTTCGGAAAGTGTGTTTTGGAGAGAAAGCCAAGGGTGTGCCTGGACAACCTTTTGCGAAAGAGATTCAGTGTGAGACTCACTGATCTACTGAACCATCTCAGCAGAAGCCAGAAACAGAGGTTATCCAGGGAAGCTCTATGGAGTGCTCTCCTATTTAATGGTATGGATCCCTGTGATATACACAGGGGCCTCTGTGTACTCTTTTAGGAATGTTGTATCAGGAGAGACACTGCCAGCCAAACTGAAGGGGATGGAGACAGGATGGAGTGAAGGAAGTCTGTTGGACCATAATTCTACAAGCAGGAAATGTGCAGACAGAGCTACCCAGTTGCAAATGTGCTACCATTGAAGGGGAAGAAAGAATGACTTCTAAGACATAGACTCTGGTGCAGAAAGCAGAGGCTGTTAGAGATGCCACAGCCCTGGAGAGCAGAGCCATGGGCCTGGAGAGCCATAGATTGGGCCGAGGCCTTGAAACCTAATGGAATTTGTCTTGCTGGATTTCAGAGTTGCTTAGGATTGGTAACACCTTTATTCCTTCAATTTATCCTTTTTGGACTGTCTATCCCATGCCTGTCTCACCATAGTATTTTAGAAACAGATAACTTGTTTTCTTGGTTCACAGATTCATAGATAAGAGAGCAATTCTATCCTAGGATGCATCATACCCAGAGTCTTACACATATTTGATATAAATGATTTAGATGATTAAATTTGGGACTTATGGGCTCATGGTACTTAGAGAAGTCTTTCAACTTAGAGTAAATGCTGTAATGGACTGAATATCTGAAAATGTTGGGACAAGGTCTGTGTGTTTTGCACAGGTAAAAGATGTGAATTTTTGAGGGCCAAAAGGTGAAATATAGTGGGTTGAATGATGATCACCAAAAGATATGTCCAGGTCTTAACCTCTAGTATCTGTTAATGTAACTGTATTTAAAACAAAACAAAACAAAACAAAACAATCTTTGCAGCGGTAACTTAGTTAAGGATCTGACGATGAGACCATTCTGAGATAAAACAGGTGAGCCTTAAATCCAAAAGCATGAAGAGAGGAGAAGTCCATGTTAATATACAGGCAAAGATTGGAGCTATGCAGCCACAAACTAAGGAATCCCTGGAGCTTCCAGAAGCTAGAAGATGCAAGGAAGCATTCTCTCCTTTAGGCTTTGGAGGGAGCACAGCCCTTCTGACATTTTGATTTTGGAATTCTGGGCTCCAAAAATGTTAGGAAATAATTGTTGTTTTAAGCCACCAAGTTAGTGGCAATTTGTTACAGCAGCCATAGGAAAATAATAAATACAGTGACTGAGATATTACCAAACCCTTTTGCAGTTAAGGTAACCAAAGTTTAAAGAATTTATGTGATTTCTGTTCCGAGGAAAAGTATGAAACAGATGGTCTTTGCAACTGTTGTTTCAAGGTAAAATGAAAAGGCACTGGAATGAAAATTGGGAGACTGGAGTTCTAGCTCTGGCTTTAGCTGTGTGACTCTGGGCAAGTCACAACTTCTCTGGGCATTGAGTTGCCTCACTTGTAAGACTGAGAGTGGGGATGATAAGTACTGGTGAGGATAGTGCAAAACTAGCTGACCAGTTGAATCACATGAAAAGCTTACTTAAAACTATAGATTTCCAGCCCTCACCACACCACCCCAGTCCCATATGCTAACTTAGAATCACTGAGTTCCCAGCTAATTTAGGATCAACCAAGTTTGGGAATCAAAGGGTTAGATGATTCTTAAATAAATCCCTTCTAGTGCCAAAATTTATATTGTATTAGAGGCCTATTCCCATAGTTTCAGCACTTAAGTATTTGTTATAGCCTTGACTGTGTGTATTTGTGAACATGGAGAGGCTGAATGTAAAATCAAGTATCTGGAACCTATTTATTCCAGGTTCCAGGGGCATGGAATTTGGGCCTAAAGTCACCCTTAATATTCTTTGTTCTGTATAACCAGTCACTGTCCCTAGGCTGACTCCCTCCTGTCCCATCTCATCATGTTCTGGGAACAGAAATGACTGTGTAAGTGTTTTTTCCCCACAAAGGGAAAGCACATATGTGACACGACACAGGCCAACTTAAACAGGTATTGTTCAAAGTGTCTGCATATGAGCCAGTCTTGCCAACATGGATCCATCACATCTGAGAATAATATTCACAAAATCTTTTCCATCTTTCAGAAGTCACAGAGCTTTAAAGAAATAAAATAAAACACATCTTCCTTCTTAGACAAGGCCCAGTTTGACTAAATGTGGTTTTTGTTTGTTTGTTTTTAAAGCCAACTGGGGTTATCTTCTTGGTTCTCTAGTTTTGTTTTGTTTTTTTCTTTCCTCCTGAATTTAATCTCTAATTGTAGCATCAGGGTTGGAAAAATCACGCTTGTATTATAGTCTAAATTTGATCATTAAAATTAGTTGATCCTGAGTAAACCAAATGTTAGCAGAATGAAAAATCACGATCTATCTTTGGTCATGAAGTCAATACTGAAGGAAATGTATTATTCCGATGTTTACCATTAGTAGAATACAGAGTGTTAACAAGGCCTGTTAACACACGGAGCCTGAATTACATGTCTGTCAGTTGCCAGAAGATCCTTATGAAGACGGGATTTGTGAATTCTGCAGAATTAGGAAGACCTAAAAAGATCAGTGAAACACTGATGCCTCTTTATCTTGAGGAAGATCAAAGCAGGAGTTATTTCTGCTGTTCCCTCCAAACCACCCCATTTCTCAGGGCTGGGCTAGTCACCACGACCTATGCAGTCACAGGATGATATGAGGCTGATAGGGAGGGATCACATGGTCCCAGACAGTATTCTGATTCCTACAACTCCAGTTCCTCTGAAGACTCTTTGAAGAGTTGAAGTTAAATGGGCACAGAAATATCTCAATCACACAGCTGAGTCTCTTCCCACGGTTCTGTGTTAGGTCCTGTAAAAGGGACACCCTCTGGGAACTTCCTTCCTGAGATTTTCAGGAGGTGGTTGGCTCACTCACTAAATTTCACATTTGGAGTCTTTAAGTAGTTTAAAGCGAAAAGCCCATGTGGTTAGATTCTTAGTGTTCTTTAAACCGAAATGGCCTAGCATTCTCTTGTTTCTTTTCAAATTCTCAGACTAGTAAGACACAGACAACAAGGAAACAGCGCTGTCTTTCTTTATGGAATGTCAAGTGTGAACAGCATGGAAGCATCTCTTATCTACCCCATTAGACTGTGAGCTCCCCCAGGGCAGGGTTTGTTTCTTTCATCCTGGCAACCCAGCAATTAGACTAGGGCTTGATGCAGAATAGGTACTCTAGAAATGCTTGTTGAATAAATGAATGAGTTTAATAATAATAATAATAATAATAGGAAGAAGAAGAAGAAGAAGAAGAAGAAGAAGAAGAAGAAGAAGAAGAAATAGTACTAGAAGGCCCTAATATATATAGACTGAGACAATAATTATCCCACTGAAAATTTTAAGCTTGGCTTTCTTGTCACTGCAGCTGTTACTGCCTCCCAACTACTCCCCATCAACATTTTATGAAAAATTTCAGACACACAGGAAAGCTAAAAAAATTTAACAGTAAACACCCATATAACCACCTCTTAAATTTCATTTCACAATTTACATTTTACTATATTTGTTTATCACACATATATTCATCAATTACTCTTTCTTTGATGCATTTCAAAGTAAGTAGTAAACCATTTCATCATGTGTGTCATTAATTAGCATTTGATATGTTTACAGATCAACTTTTTCTTTTGAGGTAATATCTACATATAATGAAATGCACAAATCTGAAGTATACATTTGAGATGAGTTTTGACAAATGTATAAACTCATGTAACCTAAACCCAATTAGAGAAATTACTTCCATCATTCAGTGCCTAACCCTCGGAGGCAACCACTGTTTTGATTTTTTTCTACCTTATATTAGTTTTGCTTGGTCCATGAATCTTGTACAGTAGATAGTCACCTATTCTTAAATTTTACATAAACAACAGCATAAAATCTGTTCTCTTTTGCATAAGATTTCTTTCAGTCAGTATGATGTCTTGGAGATGCGTCCATGTTGTTCTATGTGTTAGCAGGTTTTCTGTGCATTAAAGAATAATATTCCATTCTATAGCTATACAACAGTTTATCCATTCTCTCACTGATGGGCACTTGGAAATTTCAGTTTTTTTACAATTATGAATACAGTTGCCATGAACATTCTTTTAAAAGTCTTTTTGTGGACATATTTTCATCTGGGATAAATACCTAGGAGTGAAAGTGCTGGGTTACAAGGTAAGTAACTTGTTTACTTTCACAAGAAACCACCATGGTGTGCCTGGGTGGCTCAGTCGGTTAAGCGCCTGACTTCAGCTCAGGTCATGATCTCACAGCTCATGAGTTCGAGCCCTGCGTCAGGCTCTGTGCTGGCAGCTCAGAACCTGGGGCCTCCTTCGGATTCTGTGTCTCCCTCTCTCTCTGCCCCTCCCCTGCTCATGCTCTGTTTCTCTCTGTCTCAAAAATAAATTAAAAACATTTAAAAAATTTAAAAAAAAAACAAAGAAACCACCAAGCCATTTTCCAAAGTGGCTGTACCATTTTACACTCCCATCAACAACGTATGAGAGTTCTGGTTGCTCTAAGAAGCCCATTTTTGACTGAGTAATTTAGTTCCAGCTAGTGTCACCCCTGGCATGTCATTCTGGGTTCCTTTGCCTTGAAAGAGTATCAGTAGCTGAACTCTCTCTTCAAGTTTATGTATAATAAAGTTTATATATAATGATAAAATAGTATTTTAGATTACACATTATAGAAATATAGATATATGAAGGGAAACTGAACTCTGTGTGCATATCTAAGGGGAATGCTGTGGCCCATGGAGAATGTTGGGCTTTCACCAATATCATCGGGTAAGGTGAGCCTGATTGAGATGAGGCTGATTGGAACATTAAGAAAGAATGGCAATTTACTTCTGAAAATTCAAGCTTAGGAACTAGCTTATAGGATAACAGAAGTCATATCCAGTTTTGATTATGCGAGGCAACAATTATGAACAGGGGGTCACTAGCACAACTTCTGTGAAGTTGGAAGACATGGTTTTAAAATATGTCACCACACAGATCAATTTCAAAGATTCCCTTTCCCTGCCCCATGGCCAGTGATCTAGACAGGATTTCAAATACCTTGAAAGTGTAATAGAAAAGAATCTCATATAAAATATGGGCTCCAGCAGATTTCAGAAAGGGGAGCAGGGGAAGTAAAAAAACAAAAAACAGAAGACCCCAAAACAAAACCAAAAACCCCCAGCCATCTAGATAATTTGATAAGAGAACAGAGAAGATCTTGGCAATTTCCTCATAATAGCTGCAATTCTTGGTAACTTAATCCTTGGGGGGATGGTAAGGTGAAGATATTCCCACATGCAAGAGCATATTTCAACAGATTTCCAATTAGAGACACTGTCCACCAAAATTGGTCTTATTTTCTATCTGGTGATAATCTACGGAATTTCTTTTCCCTAAACCAGACTTGGAAATATAAAAGTTACTAAATTTATCCAGTTTAGAGACTCCTATAATTCTGCTTGAGTCTGTATGTGTCTGCGTGACATCTGTGATATCCCGAACCTCCTCTGTCTGTTCTTCAGAGCGATGGGAAGATGAATAAAGAGTTTATGTTGACAAGGACTATGAACTAAGCAGCTCCAAACACACTCCCCCAGGCTCCCAGAACACAAAGAAAAAAGTAATCACTCCAAATGACCCCCAACTATTTAGAATTTCATACCATCAAGTCAGATGAACCAAAATTGCTACCACCTGTAAAGATTCAAAGAAACACAAAAATCACTAGGAAGAAGGAGAAAAAAAGTGGCAGATGTGCTTGGAGGGAGGGAAAACAAGCAGAGGAAGAACATGCTTGGAGCACCCCCTCCAGGGAACTGGTGATCATATCAGAGCCCGAGAAGCTCTGCCAGATTGGAAAGCAATAAAACAACATGCCTTATCTATTCTCATACTTGTGATTTTAAGAAAAGCTTATTAAAACTTAAAGATCTTGTAGGGTCATAGAACTGAAGGCTGGGAGGAGTTGGGTTTGTCTATGTACAAAATCATAGACCTGTAGCTTTGGAAGGGACCTTGGGAATCATTTAGTATAATTTGCTACCCAATAAGAAACATCCCGTATAAATGGGAATCTGTTTTCTGCTTGCATTCCCCTAGTTATAGGAAATGTGGTCAGCTCCAACTTGGGGGAACTCCAGTTGTTGACAAGTTTTTCTCTTATACTGCGGCAATCTGCTTCCCTTTAACTTGTAATAATGGGTCCTAGTTAGCAAAAGAGAAGTAAATCTATTCATGGTTCTCTATAAGTTAGGTCTTCATAAATGTGAAGCTGGATATTGTGAATCTCCTAAGTCTTCTCTTTTCCAGGCTGAAATATTCACAGTTCTTTAAACAGTGATCTCTTGATAACCTGCTTAACTTTGTCTTCTAAATGCACTTTATCAGTGTCTTGCTTAAACTGTGCTCTAGATCAAATGCTATGCTTCAGGTATGGGCTTATCTTTATTGCACACCGCCTCCAATTACAGTTGATAGGAAAGGTTAGATTATTTGCTCACATTTACTCAAGCAGGTAGTAGTAGAGACAGAAATAGAAAATAAATCTCCTGATTCTCAGGTCAGTGTTCTTTCCCTGTATCACACTGAAAATAACCTGTTGGATAGGAAAAATATGCTCCTTTAACGTAGATAACAGAGTTTTTGTGCTAATAAAGGGAATGAATGGAAAACAGCGAGTCTTAGGATTAAGAACTTCCTTCTCCTTGGCCAGGTTAATTCCCTTACTGGGAGCTCCACTACTGTCCGCAAAGAAAAATGAGATGTACTCTTAGGCAGCCTTTTGGGTAAATGTATCTAGTATCAGAGGAGCAAAGCATATGGGTAACCTCTGGTCTCTGTTTAAGAGGTCCAGGCAGGTTCCCTTTCCAACTCAAATCCCAACACTTACTTGTTTAGGCAATAAGTCTCCCCTGATATTAAAGGCAGGTTACAAATAAATCAAAAAGAAAGTCAAGAGTATTAAATATTGGCCTGGCTGGTGGCAGTGGGGTGGGGAAGGTAGGGACATAGAAGCTATCCTCGCCTTTTTTAAAAAAACTTTTAAAAAATGTTTATTCACTTACTTTGAGACAGAGAGAGAGAGAGAACAGGGGAAGGGGAGGAGAGAGAGGGAAAGAATCCCAAGCAGACTCAGCACTGTCAGTGCAGAGCCTGACACGGGGCTCGGTCTCACAAACCACGAGATCATGATCTGAGCTGAAATCAAAAGTTGGACTCTCAACTGACTGAGCCACGGAGGCACCCCCCTTAATCAGAATTTTTGAAATCACAATACATGTAGCAAAGGTGTAAAATGAAGTGATGTATATTACCTCTGGAGCAGTGGTTAAAATTGTTTCAGAGCATTGGGTAAAATAGCATCCTGGTGCATAGTGGCTGGTGATTTGGCTTACGTGCTTTCTTTGTAGCTTTCCCACCTCCCTCAAGTTCTGAATTCAGCCCTCAAAATACATATGGAATTAATTCAATATATACTTACTGCAAATCAACAAGACAAAAAGGCACTGAAAAGTGAAATTCGCACACAAAAAGAACAAGGCTTGCCTTAAAGTTGCTCAGCAACTAACGTTAAAAAGACAAGCATGCAGACAAGAGATGCCGATATGAGAGAAAATGGATGCACACAATATAAACATACCTAGATTGAAGCTTTTCCTCTGAAAGTAAATTCCAAAGTTGGGGGAAAATTTAGAATTGGGACTAATTTACTTTTGACATCAGATTGAAAATTCCGTGAAATCCTCACAGAAATTCCAGAATGAAAGTCCCATATAAAAGACCCAGAAACTCTCCTTCTGCTGATGGATTAAAACTTGCCCTATGAAATTAACTGGCCCCTCGCACAAGCAGGTCTGTGTAACTGCCAGAACAGGTTAACAGCAGGATGGCCGCCGGCGCCACACTTGGCCTGCACATCTCTGTGCACTACTTTGATTCCGATATATCTGAACTTTCCATGACTGACGATGGGCTGCTGGGAAGAGACTGCTTCATGGTCAGAAATGATACTCAATTGTTTGTTTGGGAGTGGGGGAGCACTGCTATGTTCAGAGTGGACTATAAAAAGAACTGAGATAAGGCCCTGGTAAGCCACGTTGTCCTTCCCCTCCTGTCACTGGGTACACTAGTAAGCAAAAAACTATTATGCTGGACACAAGCCATTCTTATCCCCAAAGCAATGGATTTTACAAGCCAAATAACAAACAGAAACCAAATCTAGGAATGCTGAATTCACTGAGAAATCCAAAAGAGAAATATCAATTGTCAATTCCTTCCCAAAGGAGTTGGAAGGAAAGGCTGAATAAGGCAGTTCTATAAAATGCAATCCAAAAGCCCTCATTGTTTACTGCATGGTAAATCATAATGGCAGGAGTGGTCTTATCCTGTTACGCTGGAAAATGAGCTAGAAGAAGATAAAGTCACAGCCATAGCCACTAAATAAAGTAAATAAATACTTTATACATACAGCAGAATGCCCAAACAATGCATAGTCTCGCTGTTCTCAGCCACTCCTGCAAAGCAAAATTTCTCCCTTTTAGGCTCTGCTGCAGGAATCATAAGAAAGCATTCTGACAGACAGTCAGAATGTTAGGAAGATCATGAAAGCAGTTTGCTTAGAACACCACAGAGCTGGCTGATGTTTGAATTCTGGGCATAAGATCTTTTATTTCCTTTTACTGAATTAATGGGCCTATCTCTCACTATAAAAAAAAAAAAGGATAATGTACCAATAAAGAGGAGATGCTGTATATAATCAACTGAACCATTTTAATCTCTCCCAAGTATAGAGCTGAAGACTGCCATTCTGTCTGTTGAATGGGAACAATGTTATAGACAGACAGTCAGGGGACCCAGAGTCTCTCATTTCTATATTCTATATTGACACTTTCCTTCTCTCACTGTAAATATACACCTATGGGTTCACTTGGGATCAGCTCAACAAATAAAAATCTCATTAGGGGCGCCTGGGTGGCTCAGTCAGTTAAGCATCCGACTTCGGCTCAGGTCATGATCTCACGGTCCGTGAGTTTGAGCCCTGCGTGGGGCTCTGTGCTGACAGCTCAGAGGCTGGAGCCTGCTTCAGAATCTGTCTCCCTCTCTCTCTGTCCCTCTCCCACCTGCACTCTGTTTCTCTCTCTCTCTCACACATAAATAAATTAAAAAAAATTTTTTTTTTTTTTAAATCTCATGTGTACCAAGACAAGACTCAATGAGCCAGTCATTTTACATTTAGGTATACTTTTAGGTAAAAACTCTCAAGAAACAGTCATATGCATGCACAATGAAAGAAGCATAAGAATGTTCCATGAAATGCTACTTGTAACAATACCAACAAAAAATGCAAACAATTTAAATGTTCTTCAGTAGGATAAAGGATTATAAAATGTGACATATTAATAGAATACTATACAACAGATAAAGGGAACAAATTAGACCTCATCATTGGCACAGAGAATTCTTAAAAATACTATTGGATGAGAAAAATGAACAACGAATAGCATGATCTACATACATAAAGTTAGAAGACACACAAGGTAACATTCCATATTGTTCACAGGTACTCATATATGGCTTAAAAGCATAAAAAAAATAAACTTGAAAGGATACATAACCAAATTCATGTCAAGAATAGGCCTGCCTAGAGGGGGACAAAAACATAAGAGACTCTTAAATATGGAGAACAAACAGAGGGTTGCTGGAGGGGTTGTGGGAGGGGGGATGGGCTACATGGGTAATTAGGAATCTGATTGAGGAATCTACTCCTGAAATCATTGTTGCACTATATGCTAACTTGGATGTAAATTAAAAAAAAAAAAAAAAGAATAGGCCTGCCTAGAGCCACTGTGGAAAACAGTATGGAGATTACTCAAAAAGTCAAAAATAAAACTACCCTAAATCCAATAATCACACTACTGGGTATTTACCCCCAAAATACAAAAACACGAATTCAAAGGGATAGATGCAGCCCTATGTTTATTGAAGCACTATTTACAATAGACAAATTATGGAAAGCAGCCCAAGTGCCCACTGATAGACGAAGGATAAAGAAGAAGCAGTGTGTATTTATATATATAAAATGAAATATTATTCAGCCGTAGAAAAGAATGACATCTTGCCACTTGCAGCAGCATGGATGAAGCTAGACAGTATAATGCTAAGTGAAATAAGCCAGAGAAAGACAAATACCATATGATTTTACTCAAATGTGGAATTTAAGGAACAATGAGCAAAGGAAAAAAAGAGACGAAGAGAGGCAAACCAAGAAACAGACTCATAACTATTGAGAACAAACTGATAGATACCAGAGGGGAGGTGGAAGGGGGGTGGGTTAAACAGGTGAAGGGGATCAAGCACCGGGTGAGGTATGGAAGTGCTGAATCATTATATTGTACACCTGAAACTAATATAACACTGTATGTTAACTGTCCTGGAATTAAAAAACAATAAAAGTTTTTTTTTTTTTTTTTTTTCTTTTTAAGGAAAAGAATGGGACTGCCTAGGCCTGGGGATAAAACATACTCAAATGTTTTGCATTTTTTATTCCCATTTAATTCTTTTTCCTTTCTTCTCATATTTCTTCTTGCCAATTTATAGATTTTAAAATAAAAGATGGAACAGACAAAAATGTTGAATTTTCAAGTCTGGATAGCAGAAATATAATGTTTGTTATGTTTAAATTTCTCGAAAAACATTAGGTCTCAAAGGGGCCAATCTCTTGACTATATTTACTTTGAGGTATGGGAAGATATATCTATTGGAAATTCGGAATTCTAAAATAAGTAAAGACTTAGCATTGTTTAGTGTTTCCTCTAAAACTTAAAGTGGGGAATTCATGGCTACCTGGGTGAACGTCTGCTGCTCCGCTATGCTGGTTCTAGACGAGGTCAACGGAGAGAGGAGGGGGAAGAGCATCACCGTTGACTGGCTTTGGCATCACACAGACCTGAGTTCAATTCCTGATTCAGCCTCTTAGTGAGACTTTGGCTAAGTGCTTACCCTCTTTGAGTACCAGTTTCCTCATCTATAAAACAGAAATAATTCTTATCTCCCATAGTCTTTGGAAAATTATTTGAGATAATGTAGGAGTATGCTGCTTAGTTTTTGCCTAGCACATAGGAGATACTCAGATGGGCAAGGAAAATGAAAGGGATGAGGAAGCATTTATTGAGGGCTTTTAAAAGTTGACCATTCTTTTGTTAATTCTATATATGTGATGAGGATGGGACGTTCTCCTCATTATAGGAGATGGGGCGGACATGAAGAGGTGAACAAGTACAGGATGTGAGGTGATGACGGGGAACAAGAAGCCTTCTAGATGTACCCCAAACCACCTCCATCATCACTGAGAATGGCTGTTCTAGCTTAGCAGAACCAACAGAGGCCTGGGTATTTTAGGCTCCTAGAATTGCAGAGGTGTGGCTGGTAGCAACTCTGGATCACTGCTCCCTCTGGGAACCTGGGATACAGAGATCACAGAGATGTGAGGCTTCCTGCTGCTGGCAGCTAAAACCCCTGGTTAGACAAAATTCTGGGGCACCAGAAGCCGTGGAGGGCTGCTGCTTCGTCTAAGCAGCCTGGAAGTGGTCTCAGGGACCCCACCCTGAATAAGAGGCTCCAGGAATCCCAAATGAAGGCCAACAGGTTGTCCTAAAATATCTGTCTGCCCCAAGTCTCACTTTCCTCCAAAAGAGAGACAATGCTATACGTATCTTTGTTCCAAAAAACAGTAAGGTACAAAATAAAAGACTAAAAAAAAAAAAAGGACTCTTCAGACCTATTAAATCACAAATTCTAAAGAACCCTCAAGTGGAGGCCTCCTGCCCTCCCACCCTCCCTTCCCCACCTTCTTTCCCACACTATCCTGAACACATCCTAAGTTGCTGCTGAAAACACACAAATGCTTTTCTTAACTATTTATGTTTCCCAACAACAGTTTCAGTCAACTAAGCCAACTTCAGCCAAAAAAGTATCAGTCGCAGATACCTATTTTCCTATAGTTATTAATCTTCAAAAATCACAATAATCAGAAAATGAATAAAACTAACTTGCCTTTGTATTAAGCCTCACCTAAATGGTTCCTTCCCTAGAAAAATAGGCAGCAGGGCAGTTCTAGCCTCATTTAAGTGTTTCTTGCTGAAATTTAAACCTTTGCTGTCTTAATCTTCTCTATGTGCATGGAATAGTTTGGAAGGAAGGAATCAGCAACTTGAACAAGGTTCTCTAGCAGGCCCCAAGTACAAAACTGCTCCTGATTTTCCTCTCGGTCCAGAGACAGTGCCTATCATTTTAGCAGCCAGGTGCTTTGATGTGTTTCTTATTACGTTCAGAAAATGAGGAAACAGATGGTGGGAGGCATTAAGTGACATGATTGAGGCCAAGAATAAGAGTTTAAAAGCCCTCCCACTTCATTTGGTGGGAGATATTCTTTCTGCATTCTGGTCTGCATTCTCTCCAAGTTTAAATTAGGTGAAGATCATGGTGAATGCTCCGTCTGCTTGGGAGTAAGAGTTAAAATCCCAGCCTCTTGGATATCTTGTCTGTCATTGAATCCTCAAGTGAGTCTGCCTTCCTTAATCGGTAATTCTTGAGGGGGTGCCTGGAGAGTCAGGGTTAGTCAAATGAGGTTTTTCACAACAGAGAGGTCTACTGAAGGAGGGGGTGAAGGAAGGAGAGAGTGTGTGGGAGGTGTGGGAGGAGAGAGAGAGAGAGAGATGGGAGAACGGGAGAGGAGGGATTAAGGGAGGAAGGGAGGTGGGAAGATAAGAAGGGAGGGAAGAATAGAAGGAGGAAGGGGATTGCAGGGGAGAGTGGTTAAGAACTCCACTCTATCCTTCCATTTTTGGGGGGGAGAAAAAAACCCTTGTGATGTTGGTGCTAATATGATGTAAAGGGGTGTGTACCTATGAGGAAAAGTTCCAATTTTCATCTTGATAAATACTTCTGGGTTTGCACATATACCACAACTGATTATAGTTCAAGATCAAAACTGCACCTGCAGTTCACAATGACCTATTTTTTGCCCCAGTCCCCCAAAGTTGCTCTGTAGCAAAGCCAAGTCAAAACAATGCTCAGAAAAAGGCTGCAAGTTCCTGGCAATTTCCCTTCCACTCCACATGCTGCCAAGGTCACCTAGAGGTGAGGCTGAACTCTCCATCGGCCTTTTTTTTTGGTCTTTTCCTCCCCCTTTCCCCTCCCTCTACTTACGTACATACTGATACGGTTTATAGCTTGTACCTCAATAGCATTATCACCCTGGATTTTTATCAGACCTGGGGTCAGGGGAAGCAGGAAAGGAGATTGGATGTGAGTCTGGGTGTGGCAAGGTCCTGTTGCCTTATCAGGGAGGTAAGAAAGTGAATCCACCTGGTATGCTTCTGGCTGTGAAGTGCAGGGAGGTGAGCCAAGGTGCCAGGGGGTCACTAGGAGTTCACTTTGGATCGGCGCCCAATGTTTGCAGAACTTAGCTCATCAACTTTTCTAATTTGCAAAGATGTATTTCCTGTTTGGTTTCTTCCTCCCTGTCATCTAGGCAAAAGAATCCAGTATGCAGCTTGTTTGGCGTGTACAGGAAACATCCCTTTCCTGAATTAAGTCCAATTATGGTAATTCATTCAGAAAATTCTCGGGATCACTGGTACAAGTTAAACTGCCCAGGGTGGAGGAGTTGGGTGCTTAGCCAGGGGACTGTCAAGGATCCCTGGGTGCTTTCCTCACCACTGCATTGACCTGTACCTGAACCTACCCCATGTCATTTCACAAACCACGTAACCTTGGTGTGCCTTGTTTTACTCTCCAATAAAATGGTGGTCCTCACTATTTATGTCTAAGCTACTTCTATGACCTGTTTAGAGAGCCCCAGAGAGTAGAACAACTAAGTCTCAGTGACAGAAAAAGAAACACAGGATCAAATTTCAAGAGTTTGTGCTCCAGGACTTTGGGGCTGACAGGGGGGCCCTATGGCTGGTCCTTAATAGAATGTTAGTGGCACTGTTCTTTTATGCTAATTTTGGATAGAACTGGCCATTGCGTGGGTCCTACTAAAGAATAATTACAAAGCAGGTGGGAATACTAATTCCCTCTGATTAAAATCCTGGCTGAAAATACGGCAAAATGCCAAGAAAAGGTGTTCATTTTCTGAAACGGATATTGCTCTAAAAAGAAGGTAAAAGATGAGACCAAAGACTACTTTTCTAGTTACAAATTGTACTTACACCCATCTGACCTACTTTGGAATCCAGGTGTGGTCAACAACAATAGCAAAATCACTTCCACTCAAACTAGAAGACATTCCCAAATCAAGGTACCCGTGGTCAAGACATATTTCAAGGGACTGGATTCTCTGCTGACATAAAAAGAAGGTATGCACTCAAGCCCCCTTAGCCAAGTAGCTCATTTATCAACATGAAAGCAGGACATCTATAGACATGAACTAACTTCTCAGTGGAAATCCTTTGGCTTTCCTTTAATTCCATTTTTAAAAAAGTTTATTTGTTCACTCATTCATTCAACAAACATTTTTGAACAGGGGCTGTGTGCCAGGAACTGAGATAAGGATATAAAAATAAGTGAGACAACAGTCTCTATCTTAAACAGTTCACAGCTAGTAGAGGAGACATATAGGAAAATAAATATAGTATGGTATGATATACTATAATAGAGTTTTGTGTAAGGTGTGAAGGACACAGGGCTGGCCAGTTCCTGCCTGAGAAAGTCAGAGAAAGTTTCCCAGATGAGGAAACGTCTGACCTGAGTCTTAAAAGTTGAGTAAATGTTTGCCAGGGGAGTGAGTGCCTAGCTAAAAGGAGGAAACTTTGCTATGCCATGTTTGTTGAATAGCAACAAAGTTTGTATGGGTATACCTAGGGGATGGTAGAAGAGGCAGCTGGGAAGGCAGGTATGGGCTAGCCTGAGAAGGCACTTTATACACAAGGGCTTTTGTTTTTTTTTCTTCCTTCTCTGGAGGTGATGGACAGATCCTGAAGAGTTGTGTTTTTTTTGTTTTTGTTTTGTTTTTGCAGAAGAATGATCAGATTTTTAGTTTAAAAAGTTTGGCAGCAATTGCAGGGGGAAAGGGGCTTACCACGCAGAAACAGAAGAGATATTGAGACAATGTGCAAAATAACTATGACAAAGTTTATGATAAGTGCTGACATTAATGTGGGTACTTGTATAAGTTTTGTTTCATATAGCTGCCACCACCATTATGAGTGTTGTAGAAAATCCGTAAGAGTTCAGAGACTGGAATGTAATGGTGAGGGAGGCATCATGGAGAAAGCAGGAAGGAACTAAGAAACCAAGGCTAAGATAGAGGGAGCATCTCAGATTGCAGACACAGCACAAATGAAGTGTGATGCTTCTGGCTGCAGGCTAGAAACATGATGCATCCAAGAAATGGACAACACCTACCAGACTGATGGGGAAACAAAAGACATAAAATTATCTGAGGCCCTACACATTAAGGCAGATAGACCAAGTTACATAAAAGTCCACCAAAATCTAAATGGTGTCCCAAAGTGACAGGAGGCGATTTCTGTGTACAATGAGCCGCCATGATCATGCATGTAGTAGGGTTTAGTTAATTTCTAAGTTTGTGCATTTGACTGAGATGAGCACACTGGACAAATACAAGGCATTCTCTTTCAAAAAGACATGGATTCCTCTAGTCTATTAGCGATGTTGGACTTAAATCACCAGCCAAGTGAAATGACATTAAATTAAGATAAACATGCCTTGTGAAGTTCCCTCTTCATTTAAGTGTGGTACAAGAATTGCAAGAGTGTATAATGCAGGCTGCCACTACAAGAGGAGTTGAGAAGGCCAAGAGTGTATTTGGGTTTTAGCTGAAACCTCTTTTGAAATAGGAAGACCTCAGTGTTACTTACACATTTAACACTTACAGTAAACAGAGATGTGAACAATTAGATCATTCCAATCCCATGAATGGAATATTTCCACCCAGTAATAAACCCATTTTGGATTATTATTCTTTGTTTATTAAACCAACAAGAGCACTCATTCTAGCCAGCCTGTCAAAGGCACAAAGTGAACTAAATGGTTTGTTTAGTCTAACGATAGATGCTCTCTGCCAAATAAGGAGGATCCCAAAATAAAATGTGACTTTACCGTGGAATGATATTACATAATTACAGGGAGGGGACAAAAAGATGGCGGCAACAGAACGATGCACTTCTTTTTATTCAGTGTGACAAGAGATGAAATGGATTTCTTGCCAATTTAAAGCACCAAGTGTGACGAGGTGTAGCTCATGACTGATTCTGGCAATAAATCAATTGTTTATGGTATTCCCTTAACATAGCACACACTTAATAACTGCAGCACCATTATTTGATTCAGTTGATGATCTAAGGCAGTAAGCCACACACTAACTTTAAGATAACATTTCCCGGACAACAAAGAGTTAAATTTTATCTCAGACCCATTCACTCTACACCATAAATGACCCCATCACCCCTCCTTGTCATTAACAATGCTAAGTTACTGCTGTATGATTTTACCTACCTCATTCTGAATAGTTCCAGAAAGTTGTCCAGCCCATGTGTCAACAGACCACTTGGAGTTCAAGCAACACTCCATAGCTCTCAGCTGGTAATTACAATGTTTTCCTAAATATGTAGATGATATATGATTTCCAAATTACAATAATCTTCCTGGGTCACTATTAGGCCTGGTGACCTCTCAGCACTTCAGGAATCGATTCACAAAGTGGGCAAGTCACTTTCCTCAGCAGTTTTAACAAATTTTATGCTTCACGTAGACATGGATGGTCAAAACTCATTTTTATTTTCTGATTAGTGCTGCTCAATTAATCCTCAACTCTCTTACAATCGGCACTAAAAGAGACATAATCTTCTTTCTACAAGTACACTTGGCCCCGGACACATCCTGATTTCACCTGTTCAGGTCTCTGGGTATTCAATAAAGCAAGTTCAGCCGCTGTGCCAAGAGGCCACACAGAGTTCAAGGTAACACCTCACAGCCATCAGCAGGTTAATTATAATTTCATTTTCAAACACACCGACTGCATGCTTGTTTCAACTCCAAATGACCTTACCTGCTTAATTTTTTTTTGGGGGGGGGAGGTCTACATGGAGTAAATTTCTGTCAGCAAAGCTGAAAGGCCACTCAGAGTTCATGGTAACAATTCATATTTTTAACAGGTTGCCCAGACCTAAATCCTCACCTTCAAACATTCCAGAGAGAGCACTTAGTAGCTGTGAAGAAAATGGGGCATGGGGGATGGGGATGGGAGAGGATAGGAAAGGGAAGGAGAGCCCTGGCTCCTGACTTCTGGAGTTTTGAGAGGATTAGTGCCAACAGCGATCTCAGTGAGCTGACTCTGGCTCCTGGGGGAAGGCCTTGCACTTCTGGGGTGGAGCCTTACAGGAGTTTCTAGATACTTACTTAATGACTGCATCACTGTCAGAAGCAGAACTAGTTCAAGAGCAGTCTTGTGTTCCATTCTGAAGTGATCATAATAGGTGAAGCTTGAGGCTGCATCGAAGGCAACGGGGAAAATGCTGATCTCCTTCTGCTTTCTCAGTGAGCAGGAACAGAAAAGAAGTTCTCTGAGGGGTAAATGCTTTCTGCAAAGGGTTCCTTCTCTTATCAATTAAGCTGGAAGAGCCCAGGTAATATCAAAGAGAGGAGTCAATTCAGATGTGATTTTTTTTTTTTAATCCCCTGTTGCCCACGTTGTATCACATGCCAGAATGACAAGTTTTGTGGGAATGTTCTGTAGGACCAACTGACCCATTTTCCCACTTAAAAACCAAACCCAAACAAGTGGCCCCAAAGTTTTTGCTCAGGAAGGCTTTCCGCATAACTTGTCACTCATCCTGTATGAAAATCTCATTTTCCATCACAGAGCTTAGCTGTTTTTTGTTTGTTTGTTTTAATTCTTTTATTCTTTCCAAACTATGTACATGACTCAACTGCCCATTGTATTGTTCATGTTGCAAGCAACTTGAAGGGACCAAAAAGAAGTCTCACCAACGTATTTCATTCTTGGCAATTTATTCCCCTTGATACAATTATGAGTTGCATGGGACTTTGCCTCAAGTTGCTTAAGAGAACTCTTCCCTAAAACTTGGATCACCACCTGGCTTGGGCTGCGTCTACTTTCTTACAGCCTGACCTGCCTTGTTGAGACTCTTGGAATGATAAAGTGAAATGACAATTTCTATAATGTTCACTCATTCCCTGTACAGAGAGAGGTTCCTTGTCTTGGCAAACAACCGGGTGGCGTAACAACCATTTCCCTCTCAAAATGTGACCGCGGTCCATTGCAATATTGATTTTCAAATGAGGGAGGTAATTTCTGGTTACTGCAGGACCACAGAGCATTTAGTCGAGTGCCCACCATAAAGACTGAATGTTTCATTATTGTTGCATCATCCAGTGATTTAAATTTTTTAGTTGCAGAGCCTGCTTTCTCCCCCCACATAATCTTATGAAGAAGTTGAATTTATAAAACATAGAAAATCAAAGCTGTTCAGGCAGATTTGGGATAAATCACTCAGGGACCTATCAGCTCAGCCCTTCTGCCTCCCCCATTCGACCAGCTTCTACCACCACAGCATAGAATCACACCCACGGGAGCTCAATGGAAACACTGGCGGCCATGCAACACAGCTTAAAAGCTACTAAAACATGGATGTTGGTAGTAATTAGAAAGTAGGTATTTGTAAGTGGCAAATCATTTCCCCAAACTTAATTAACTCAGAACTCTATGAACATGTTAGAACACCTTTTTTTCCCCCATTAAATGATCATCTCTTGGAGGCAGGAGCTTTGGTTTGTTCATATTATACACTCTCCACAATACCCAGCTCATCCTAAATGTTCAGTAAGTGTTATATTACACTTGCCTCAGATTGAAAGAAAAAATTACTTTCTGTAAAAAAACACGTCATGTTACAGGGGCAGGGAAGATATCGCCCTCCTCCCTTACCCTGCATTCATCCAGAAATCCCTAGTCATCACAGGGATTGTGAGAGACCAGTCATCACATCAGACTCCATGATGAATAGAGTCATCATAGAAACATTCCACCTGACCTTCAAACAAGATGACAACATATATGCATCTCAACTTCCTTAGTGAGAAATGTTGAATGGCAATTGGAAGTTGAGGCCTTGAATAAAGCGTCTTTGGTCTCAACTTCCCCACTTATAAAATTGAACTGATCATTTCCCTTGTCTGGCATTCCAAAGGAGGTGGTGAGTGTTAAACCGAGGCAAAGAAGTCATTTGAAGTCTGTTTTTCATTTTAGGGGGATCGTTCCTTCTCAGTCAACAAGCAACCAAGTATTCATTGACATCCTCTGGGGTCCAAAGAGAGCAATGAACTTGAAGTCAGAACACGGGAGCCCAAATGTACAATTGCTACTGCACGGCAGTAAGATACTGCTCAAGAGCACCCTGAGTACCTGTTTCTTCATTACTATAAGTGGAATAATCTTTATCTTACAAGATTATTTGTAAGATAAAAAAGATAATGATAGTTATGAAACTATCTAGTGTTTCTGGTGGATATTTGATTCAGGATCCTGTGTGAGATCCCAAGAACACAGAGGGTTAAAGGTGAGATACAAAAGAAATGTACTGTGACTTTGTAAATCAATTGCCATAAGGTGAATACCCAGGCAGTTTGTATTTTAATGTTCATAGGGCTCTGGGGTACCAGCTTAGTTATGTGGGATTAAAGTTGTGGGATGGTAAGGGAGGAACTCAGGGCTCTGGGTTTGTTCCTAAGTAAGCCTCAGGATATATCAAATTGACCTAGATTCAGAACCCTACTAAGATTAAAGGCAGAACCAGAGCCATATTCCATTTGTAGAACAATCATACTAATGGTTGCTCTGTGACATGAAAAGGATTTTCATTTCAATCACCACATCTTTACCATCACTTTCTTTCTCTTTCCCTCTTTTATACCTGAATCAGGGTTGAACTGGAACTAGAACAGAGACTGGATATTCTCAGAAGTGTAGAATCCTACGGTCACAAACCTATTTACCGGTGTTAAGATCTGTTCCTTTAGGTAATTATTCCTCTGCCAAACTTTCTGGAGTTACATAGTTACATTTTAGATTCCCCTCAGGGATAATCTGACCAATCTTTATGATTAGAATCAAAATACGTCCGGTAAGGGATCAGGTGGCTTAGAAAATTTGGACCTTGGTCCACACAAAAATTGTATCAAGGGTCCAAATGTTAAAGAATTGCTTTTTGTATGTGGTAAATTATGATGACAGAGGAACTTCTGCTAAATTTGCTCCTCCCTTTTGGATCTACATTGGTGAACTAGCAAAATAAGTAAAGATAATTTTCCTAAAGCTATTGAGTCATTTAGAAACAGATGACTGACTAACATTATCATCAACAATAACTTGCTTATGGAATCAAGTAATGCTTCCTAAAAATACATCTTTCATCTGTCTTACAGCAAGCATGTACTAGTACTTAATCTATGTGGGGGTCTTAGTCATTACCACCTCTGGCCTTTATTAATCTCTTCCTATCATTCTGGTTCTCTTTTGCCATTTTTTCCTTTTTGTACTTTAAATAAATGGCACTATAACAAAGCATTTTATTTATGAGATAGATTCGAATAATATATTCTGTCATTCCTTTCTGTACTTTTCTTTCCCTGTTTCATCCTCATAATCTTTTGGGGGATTCTCTCCTTTGCCTGTATCACCTCTGACTACTTCACAAATTAATTCAGATATGTTTCAACTATGGTAACTCACTACTCTTTTCTCCTTTTCACATTCCTCGTGCTCATAACCCTGTTTCTAGTGAAGTGTCCTGAGATAAAACAGATGTTAGAATTAAGCAAAAACAAATGACCATTTCCCATGCACCAATATGAGTATAAAAGCCCATGATATTAACCTGAAAGAATCATTGGAAATTAAACATTAAACACATCTTTAGAGATCATTCATCCAGACATGGTTGGGAGCCTATGAGGCTTCAAAGTGTTAAAGGTGGTGATGGCCTCAGTGAGAATTTCTATTTTAAATCAACAAACAGGTTTTGGGTAGGATGAGTAACTTGAAGCAGACCAACACTTCTGCCAAGAACAATTAGAAAAGCCAGAAACAAAATTAAAAAAAAAAAAAAAAAAAAAAAAAAAGCCTGAAGGCATCAGAGAGCTGCTGAGACATCCAGGATTGGAGAAGACAAGATCTTGGAGAAAAGAGAAGTTCTTTGGGATAAACCCAAAATTCTGCATACCGGATTCTTGGTGTTAGGAGAGAGGCCAGGAAGCCAGGAGAACTTCTGGCAAACTCACGGGGCTGGAGAGAAAATATCGGGGTTTGGTGTTACCAAGGACAAAGAATTTAAATAATCAAGGTTGCATAGAGAAAGAAGGGACAGAAATGCAAGCTTACTGGCATGTGCTGATGCTAAACCAGAACAGGCAGGGGCCTAAGAAGTAGAGCAGAGTTTCCTATGGACTCTTGGTGCTGAGAAAACAAAAATTAAGAGTTCAACTCCCAGCATGGGGGCTTCCTAACAAACCCTGGGCCCCTACTTGGGACACACTGAGGAATACTGGTAACAGTGGATACAAACAAAGCATACACGGAAACTTATACAAACTGCAGCTCATGCACAAGTCTGCACAATTCCTCAAAGGATGGGACTGGTGTCCTTCCTCCCTCTAAATACCGCCTAAAAGGCAAGACGAATCTCTGGGGGAGAACATTACCTAGACCCGCTGAAATTTTCATGCACAATGGCTGGGATTCAATAAAAATACAAACTTGCTTAGAATAGGAGTAAAAAAACAGACAACAGAAAACAGTCCAACAGTTGAACAAAATCAGAAATAAACTTTAAAATAACTGTGACTCATAATAAAACAGAGGACACAATGAAGAATTTCACCACACAACTGAAAAATGAAAAAAAAAGGAAAAACCCAGCAAATTCCAGCAATGTAAAATGCAATAGCTAAACTTAAGAACATAGGGGCACCTGGGTGGCCCAGTTGATTAAGTGTCCAACTCTTGGTTTTGGCTCAGGTCACAGTCTCTTGGTTTGTGAGTTTGAGCCCCGTGTTGGGCCCTGTGCCCTAATGAGGAGCCTGCTTGGGATTCTCTCCCTCTCTGTTTCTCTCTCTGCCCCTTTCCTGCTCATGCACGCCCCACCACCACCTCTCAAAAATAACCTAAAAAAAAAAAAAAAAAAAAAAAAGGAGTACAGTGGGTGGGCTCACTGCTGAAGAGAGCATTAGTAAATTGGAACACTGGTAAGTACAAAATATCTAGACTGAGGCAAATAACCTAGACTGAACAAAAAGATAAAACATATGGGATATAGTGAAAAGAGCCAAATATTTAGGGTTCATGTCCCAAAAAGGAAGAGCTAGAGAATGAAGGAAATGAAAAGGAAAGATATAATAGCTGCAATTTTTTAAAACTAATGAATGATATCAAGTCACAGATTCAAAAGGAATTTTAAATTCCATGGAGGAAAAACCCACAACAAGGCACAGTAGAGGAAAACTGCCAAAACCAAAGACAAACCTTCAAAGGACCAGCAATAAGACTGACGCCTGACATCACCAAGAAAAATGATGAAAATCAGAAAACAATAGAACTGAAACACTGACATGCTAAACAAAAGTAACTGAAACTTAGAATTCAATACTCAGTGAAAATGTCCTTCCGGAATGAAGGCAAAAAATAAAAAGACAGTTTAAAACAAACAAAAGCTCAGTAATTTGTTATCAGCAGACCTACACCAAAAGAAATATTAAAAAGAATGTGGAAAGAAACAAAAGGGTAAATATGTAGATACATATAAATAAATATCATCATCATCATCATCATCATCATCATCGTAGTGTTCCTTTGGATTTAGAATATTTGTGAAGTTAAAATGCACAATGGCAATAATAATAAGGTTCTAGAACTTTAAGGATGCTTAACTTATTGCAGTGTTTAGGGCAACCACTAAAAGATATACTAGCCAATAAAAGATATGTTTGTTATACAGTCTAAAAAACAAACTAATAGATTAAAAAGTTAAACATTAAAAAGTTAAAATTAAAACAATTAATTTTTAAGAGGGAAGAAAAAAGGAAAAAAAAATCCAAAAAAAAACAAAACAAAACCCAAAGACGGCAAAAATACAAAAGAAGAAGTATAATGATATATGTATAAATCCCAACATATCAGTAATTAATTTAAGTTCCAATTAACTAAATACCCCCCCCCATTAAAAAGCAGAATTTGTTAGAACAAAGACTAACAAACACCCTACATGTCCTGATAGAATACCTTAAATATAACAATCTTAAAAACTTGAAAATAAAATGAAAAAATATGTACCATGCAAATACTGGTCAAAAAGAAAGCTGATGTGGCTATACTAATAATACTGGACAGGGGCGCCTGGGTGGCGTAGTCGGTTAAGCGTCCGACTTCAGCCAGGTCATGATCTCGCGGTCCGTGAGTTCGAGCCCCGCGTCAGGCTCTAGGCTGATGGCTCAGAGCCTGGAGCCTGTTTCCGATTCTGTGTCTCCCTCTCTCTCTGCCCCTCCCCCGTTCATGCTCTGTCTCTCTTTGTCCCAAAAATAAATAAAATGTTGAAAAAAAAAATTAAAAAAAAAATACTGGACAAAGTAGACTTTAAGGGAAGAAGCATTATTAGAGATACAAGGGGATCTATTATAATGTTCAAAGAGTCAATCTCCCAAGAAGATGCAACATTCCTAAATTTAAATACACCTAGTAATTTATGCTTCAATATAAGTAGAGAAAAAAATATACAGGAATAAAAAGAGAAGTAGCAAATCTACAATCATAACTGGACAGTTACATGCCTCCTAATTACTGATATAACAATTAGGATAACAACCAAACAGTTAGTAGAGATATAGATTTACCCATGGTGACGAACAAACTTGATGTGACTGGTGTCTACAGAACACTGCAGACAGTAACTGCAGAAAAAACACTTTTTTAAAGGCATTAGAATATTTACCAAAATTGACCACATGCTGAGACAGATGACAGGTCTCAACAAATTTCAAAGGACTAGAAATAATTTTATTATATATTCTCTGATCACAGTAAAATCAAACTAGATATCAATAGCAAAAGATAGCTAGAAAATCCAAAAATGGAAAATAATGTTGAATGTTAATGAAAATAAGAGAAATGAAGACCATAAAAATGATTATAATTTTGCAAATATGTTCAAAGATGACCTTAAACAAACTGGTAATTACATTCATTGATCAGACTCTATAAAAATTTATATTTAAAAAGAGGAGGGGCATCTGGGTGGTGACTCACTCAGTTAAGCATCTGACTCTTGATTTTGGCTCAGGTCACGATCTCACAGTTCGTGAGTTTGAGCCCCACATTGGACTCTGTGCTGACGCCATGGAGCTTACTGGGGATTCTGTCTCCCTCTCTCTCAGTCCCTTGTCCGCTCACTCTATTTGTCTCTTTCTCTCTCTCTCTCAAAAATAAAAAAAATAAACATTTAAAAAAAATAAATAAAAAGAGGAAATATATTTGTATTCAATTTGACTGTATTCATTAGGATTTAGGATTACACTTATTTTTTGATAAATAGTTGCACTTTCTAGCATAAAATACCTTTTCTTATTTTATTTAGAAACACAACTTGAAAATTATATATACAAATTAGTCTTTACTGTTCAAAATTAAAAATATCAAACAATAAGTCTTATAAATAGATTTGGCTCTTTGGATCTGTATTTTAATAACTGGAGCTTCTTACATTTTATCTCTAAACAATTCAATAAAATATTATAATTGGATTACTCAATAAATTCTGCTTTCTCTTACATAATTGGCTTAATTAAATACTATGCATAATTTTTATAAGGGAAATGGTGACAAGTGTTTAATTAATATTTCCAGATATTACATTTAAATTAACCTCAGAGTCTATAATAATATGCAAAATATGAATTTTTAATTTGCTTCTTTATCACATGCCATGAAACAAATGACAATATTATTTTTCTTTTAAGTTCCAAAAGGGAGGCGATCTAGATGTAGAATTTAGACATGATCTAAATTTAGATCATGTCTAAATTCTACAACTCATGAATGTTTGAAAATGCTCATTTACTCTAATGTCTACCTCCAACTTTTATGGAGAAGGAAAATAAGACTCTGAGCAGTTACACAATTTGACCAACGACACATTTTCAGTTAGCAGAGCGAGGGGAAACACTCAAGTGTCCTGATTCCTGCCTAGAGTTTTCTGTAGCACAGCATAACAAACCATCTGCCCCTTCTAGCAGGATGGCACATACTAGCTCCTCAACTGATTTTTTTACAAACACAGAAAGAATCTGGTCAACTCTAGCTATGAAAAGGCGGCCATGTCGTACTGAGAAATTCGCAAATATAATGGCTCTTTACATTCTCTTCCACCTTCAATAAATTTGGCTTTCACCAACTGATGCCTGAAAACATCTTTGGATAATTTTCAGCAGAGAAACAATAAATCAGGGATGTCAGTGGGCTGAGAGGGGAGAACTTTTCCAATTTTCATAAACAAAAACTTCAGTGACAGCTGCTTTCAGGTTTTGAATGTAATTTTCCTAACTGATGTCTTCACTGTGGCGTGCCTTGGCTGTCTTCCACTCACTAGCCAATCTTGGGGGAAACGTGATTTATGTTGACGCCACATCAATGTGAAAATCGGATCAACTAAAGTAGAACTCGGAAGCCTCGCTGGGGAAAGCTGGAGGCAAGTCACCATTCACATGAGGATAAGGCAAAGACACGGTCTGTCTATAAAAGTACTACTGCTCTGCTTCTGGTTTAAGTGGCCAGCTGATTAGTAGCTAATGACACAGCCTCAAGAAACTCCCCATGGAAACAGCTATACAGTCTCTAAAAAAAGTAAAAACTCTCAACAATGCTAAAATCTAAAACGGACACTTAAGCTTCTGCCAGAACTCAGAAGGATTGCGAATCACGATCCAGGGCTCATGCAGAACGCACACAACAGTCTTCCCTACTCCCACCCCTGGCTCAAAATCCAGGCTCTATGACAATGTTTCCCAACACTGGACAGTTTTCTGCAAATACAGACTCCTTGGATTCATTTCCAGAGATCCTGGTTCAACGGGCCGAGGTGGAGGTGGGAGGTGCTGTCGAGAAGTGATTATGTTTTTTGTTTTTGTTTTTTTATAAAGCTCATTAACTTACTCTGATGATCTCCCAGGTTTGAAAACTACTGGCCTCTATCAGTCAGAAAAACTGGGTGGCCGTTCCTCAGTTGCATAGTTGCTGCTTTTTTTTTTTTGAAACCTAGTAGTTTGAAACGGACTCCTAAGAAGTTGCAAAAATTGTACAAAGAGTTTCCATAAACCATTCAGCCAGATTCCCACAATAATACTTTTTGTAACCAGAGTACACAGTCAAAACCAGGAAACTGACATTGGTAACAATACTACGAATTCAGGTGTAGACCTTATTTGGATTTTTACCGGTTTTTACATGCATTCTTGTTTATATGTGTTTTATACGTACTTGTGTGTGTTGTATAAAATGTACAAAATTTTATCACATGTAGATCTGTGTAATCATCTCTGCAATCAGAATGCAGAACTGTTCCACCACCATAAAGGAACTCCTTTGTTTTACTTTATACTAATCACACCTTCCCCAGCCCCAACCCTAACCTCTGGGAACCACTGATTTGTTCTTTATCACTATAATTTGTCACTTAGAGAATGTTATATAAATGGAATCATACAATATGTAACCATCTGAGATTGGCTTTTATTTTTCACTCAGCAGAATGCCCTTGAGAGCCATTCACATTTTTTTTTTTTTAACGTTTATTATTGAGAGACAGAGAGACACAGAGCATGAGCAGGGGAGGGGCTGAGAGATGGAGAGACACAGAATCCAAAGCAGACTCCAGGCTCCGAGCTCTCAGCATAGAGCCCGAAGCGGGGCTCAAACTCACAAACCGCAAGATCATGACCTGAGCCCAAGTCGGACGCTTAACTGACTGAGCCACCCAGGCGCCCCATTCACATTTTTGTATATTATCAATAGCTGAATCCTTTTTATTATCAAGTAGTTAGTATTCTACCGTATAGATCTGTCACAGATTGCATGTATCTTCAAAACACATACCCATTCATTCTTTGCAGTACCTTTGGACTGCACACCGGAAGTGCATTTCCAATTTCGGTTACTACAAATAAAGCTGCTATGAATGTTCATGTAGAGGTTTTTGTGTAAACCTAAGTTTTCATTTCTCTAGGATAAATGCCCAGGAGTGTAACTGTTAGTTTACATGGTAGGTATATATTTAATTTCATAAGAAACTGTTAAGCTGTTTTCCAGTGATAGTATCATTTTATAATCCCACCAACATATACACAAGAAATTCATTCTTACCAGCAGGTGGTTTATCAGTTGCTGCTTTCTGAGGTGCACAAAGCTGGGTATCCTTTTTTCTCAGCCTCTACCTAGTACTTACACTTTTATGATATGGCTGAAGGCAAGAGGGCTTGAGTGATGCAAAGCATTATGGAGTCACAATGCAGGCACAGATTAGAAGATCCCAGGAAGAGAACATGTCAGGGCAATAGAATATCCATTCATTCTACCGGTTAGTGTCAGAGAGAGAGACAGTGGGGACAGGCTTGTGATAAACAGGAAACCATTAATGTTGCATTGGATGAATAATTGTTGAAGGTGGGATACTCAGTCAGGAATTGTGCATATCAATGTGCTCCCCGGCTATTGATCTGGGATGGGGCTAACCACACTCAAGAACAGGGTTAACAGGTGTTTGTTTTTTAAAACTGAAAGTCTAGTATTTAAACTTGTGGCCTAGAAATAAATATATACTGTGATGTAGCCTATGAGCCAACATTCTTGCTCTAGGTATATAACACATGCTGCTGTGCCGACTCCTAACACGGATGCAAGAGCATGATCTTTCTGTTTTGATGTTTCTGGGGACACTATACAGCAGACCCAGGCAAATGGGACCAAAGTGCACCACAGTTCCTGTCTAATATTTAGGTACCTAATGCATCTAAATACTCCTTCTAGGATATGTAACTGGGGGGAAAAAAGCTATGGTAAAATATTCTAAGATCATTGCAAGGGACCATCATCCTTAAGGTTCAAGAGGAAAACATATTTTTGGAAAAGATTTAATAGAGAAACCAGAGGAAATTAAAAACTAAAAATTGATTTGCCTTTCCAGTATGATACAAGAAAGCAGAATAGTCATGATAAGGGAGACAGCATAAACAATGCAAAAAGAAACCCTATAGCACCACAGAATTCCAACAAATGTGTTAAAGGTAGTAATGATCATGATGCCAGGAAATTAAATAATAGATATAAAGGACGAGCCAGGCTTTGATAAGAGTGCAGAGGTGAAAACCAACAGATAAATACAGGGGCGCCCAGGTGGCTCAGTCGGTTAAACGTCCAACTTTGGCTCAGGTTCGTGGGTTCCCGCCCAGCATCGGTCTCTGTGCTGACAGCTCAGAGTGTGAAGCCTGCTTCAGATTCTGTGTCTCCCTCTCTCTCTGCCGCCCCCCCTCAAAACAAAATAAAACATTAAAAACATCTAAAACAAAAAACAAATAGAAAAAGAAGATGATTTGTATGGGAAGACAAAACCTAGGAATTGAATCCACAATTATTATTCACTCTCCAAAGTTAACGTTTATTACAGTCATTCTACTCTCCTTTCCTCAGTTTGACTCTTTACAACAGAAACAAAGCATCGACGAGCTGATACAATCACTCAAGCTCTAGAATTCTGACCAACATGGTTCTAATTCAAGGCATCCGGAATCAGGAAGGCATGTGTTGAAGACAGGCAACCATCACTTCTGTCTGTCTTTCTTTCCTCAGACACTTGGGCTTCTTCAGTTGCTCTTCACCAGATTTTCTTCTTTCACACATGTATGCACGCATCTAAAGGCTAGGACCTCCAGGCTAAGGCTAGAACACGTATTTACATGTTTTCTGTAACGACAGGCCTGAGTGATCTTGCTTCTCATTAACCAACTACCAATAATGTTCAGTGAAATTAAATGCAGTTGTACTTCAATTTTTTTCAACTAAAATTTGGTATATTAACTCCTACCATGCTCACCGATTTTAATACTATATCCTCTACTTTCCCTTAAATTATATTTGCTTGCACATTTGTCTTTTATGTATCTTTTAACACTCTAGAGTCACTTTTTGATGTCTGGATTTTTTTTTTTTAAAGCCAATCTGAGCTTTTTGGTAGGAACGCAATCTATTTACATTTATTATTGTCATTCTGCTTTGTTTTCTTTGGTGTTTCCCCAACTATGCAGGAATTTTCTTCGGTTTTGTTTTTGCTAATGATTTACAGTGTACACAGTCTTGATTCAATTTTTAAAATACGGACTTCTATAATTACCAGTGGCAAGAATAAAAGAACATCAATGTATTCTATACATTTTTTATTTTTATTTATTTATTTATTTATTTTTAATTTTTTTTTTCAACGTTTATTTATTTTTGGGACAGAGAGAGACAGAGCATGAACGGGGGAGGGGCAGAGAGAGAGGGAGACACAGAATCGGAAACAGGCTCCAGGCTCCGAGCCATCAGCCCAGAGCCCGATGCGGGGCTCGAACTCCCGGACCGCGAGATCGTGACCTGGCTGAAGTCGGACGCTTAACCGACTGCGCCACCCAGGCGCCCCTATACATTTTTTAATCCCCTGATGTGATTGACATTAGGGATTTCATACCCAATTTTTCATTTTTTTTAAATATAATTTATTGTCAAATTGGCTAACATACAGTGTGTAAGATGTGCTCCTGGTTTTTGGGGTAGATTCCCGTGATTCATTACTTACATACAACACCCAGTGCTCATCCCAACAAGTGCCCTCCTCAGTGCCCATCACCCATTTTCCCCTCCCCCCCTCCCCCACCAACCCTCAGTTTGTTCTCTGTATTTAACAGTCTCTTATGGTTTGCCTCCCTCCCTCTCTGTTTGTAACTATTTTTCCCCCTTTCCTTCTCCCATGGTCTTCTGTTAAGTTTCTCAAGTTTCAACTAGGAGTGAAAACATATGATATCTGTCTTTCTCTGACTGACTTATTTCGCTTAACATAATACCTTCCAGTTCCATCCACGTTGCTGCAAATGGCGTGATTTCATTCTTTCTCATTGCCAAGTAGTATTCCATTTTATATATAAACTACATCTTCTTTATCCATTCATCAATTGATGGACATTTAGGCTCTTTCCATAATTTGACTATTGTTGAAAGTGCTGCTATAAACATTGGGGTATATATGCCTGTATGAATCAGCACTCCTATATCCTTTGGATAAATTCCTAGTAGTGCTATTGCTGGGTCGTAGGGTAGTTCTATTTTTAATTTTTGGAGCAACCTCCACACTGGTTTCCAGAGCGGCTGCACCAGTTTGCATTCCCACCAACAGTGCAAGAGGGTTACTGTTTCTCCACATCCTCGCCAGCATCTATAGTCTCCTGAGTTGTTAATTTTAGCTACTCTGACTGGTGTAAGGTGGTATCTCATTGTGGTTTTGACTTGTATTTCCCTGATGAGGAACGACGTTGAGCATCTTTTGATGTGTCTGTTGGCCATCTGGATGTCTTCTTTAGAGAAGTGTCTATTCATGTCTTCTGCCCATTTCTTCACTGGATTATTTGTTTTTCAAGTGTGGAGTTTGGTAAGTTCTGTAAAGATTTTGGATACTAACCCTTTATCTGATATGTCATTTGCACATATCTTTTCCCATTCCGCCATTGTTGATTATTTACTTTGAAGGGCAGAGGCTTTTTATCTTGATGAGGTCCCAATAGTTCATTTTTGTTTTTAATTCCCTTACCTTTGGAGACATGTCAAACAAGAAATTGCTGCGGCTGAGGTCAGAGAGGTTATTGCCTGCTTTCTCTTCTAGGGTTTTGATGGTTTCTGGTCTCACATTTAGGTCTTTCATCCATTTTGAGTTTATTTTTGTGTATGGTATAAGAATGTGGTCTAGTTTCATTCTTCATTTTTAAACAAAATGTTTGTTTAATTATTTTGAGACAGAGAGCGAGAGAGAGACAGAGAGCATGTGCATGCTTGCACATGAGTGGGAGAGGAGCAGAGAGAGACAGAGAGGGAGAGAGAGAATCCCAAGCAGGCTCCATGTTGTCAGCCCAGAGTCCCATGCACAGGACCTAAACTGACAAACCATAAGATCATGACCTGAGCCCAGATCACGAGTCAGAAGCTAAACCAACTGAGCTACCCAGGTGTCCCTAGTTCTTCATTTTTAAGTATTTATATATCTTAATATTATCTTAATAAAATATTTTAAGTATTTAAACATGTCTCTCAAAACCTATACAGACTTCAAAATGTTTTTTAAAATGTTAATATTATCTGCCAGTCCTTTTGTACAATCACATCCTTTTATGAAAAAAATCCCCACATTTCTATTGATTAAAAATATGGACATCTGGATTATATTAGAGACTTTATTCTTCAAAGTATGTAAGTGCTTTCACTTTCTTGCATTTAATACTATAGAGAAGGGGGTGGCAAACTTTTTCTCTAAAGGGGCAGGTAGTAAATGTTTAGGCTTTGTAGGCCATGTATTTATTCTCCGTATCAAATACTAAGGTTGGACATTTTGGTGCAAACACAGCCACAGACAACAGGCAAATGAGTAGGCATGGTTATGTCCCCGTAAACCTTTATGTATAAACATACACAGTAGGCCTTAGTTTGCAGACTTTTGCTTTGAAGAAAAGGTCTGGGGCTAGCCTAACTGAGTTATATCCTTCTCTAATATTAGATGATACTATATGAAATGAGAAGCACAGCTCTCTATTCTCTTACCTATATTCCTCTTACAAGAGATTGGGGCATAAATCTAATAGATAGTCAATCATTATTTATTATGATTTTTTAAAAAAGTAAAACTATAGGGGTGCCTGGGTGGCTCAGTCGGTTGAGCGTCCGACTTCGGCTCAGGTCATGATCTCACAGCTAGTGAGTTTGAGCCCCGCGTTGGGCTCTGTGCTGACAGCTCAGAGCCTGGAGCCTGTTTGAGACTCTGTGTCTCCCTCTCTCTCTGCCCCCAATCCACTCACATTCTGTCTCTGACTCTCTCAAAAATAAATAAACATTAAAAAAATTTGTTTTCTTAAAAAGTAAAACTAGAGCTTTGATGAGTACTTGAAAACCAGAATGACCCAAATATACACTCGTTAAGAAGCATAATCTGAGAATCCACTTAATTTCTTTTGACACGCTCATTCTATCAAGTAAAAATCTGATTTTTCTGTAATATAAAAGCAAGCTCCATGTCCCATGGAGCTTTGATAAATGCATCAACAGAACCTCACTTTAGCGTTAGCCCTAAAGGTTCTGTGACTCTTTGTAAGTACGACAAATCCAGACTGGTATACAGATTGAAGAGTAATAACTTCAATCTTGTCTACTTCTTGAACTTGGCTGGGGAAGACTATTGAAAGATGTGTGAGCATCTCATAGTATAATGATTTGGATGGAGCCTTCAATGATTCTAATGGGCAGGGCTCTCATTTTTACCAATTGTAAGAGATGTATTGGCAGATGTGTGTCTTCCAGGTGGTAGAAGCAGAAAGGCGGAGAGACAAAGAGTCAGTTACCAGCAAAGTAGAGCTAGGGGACTTCTAATAAATCCAGACAAAGATGCAGCGTAATCTAGTGGGACCAGTGTTCACTGCGACTATAGGCACAGCCAAAACAAATTCACAAACCTCTGAGCTTCAATTTATCATTTAAAAAAGGCAACCGACGGAATGGGAAAAGATATGTGCAAATGACATATCGGACAAAGGGCTAGTATCCAAAATCTATAAAGAACTAACCAAACTCCACACTTGAAAAACAAATAATCCAGTGAAGAAATGGGCAGAAGACATGAATAGACACTTCTCTAAAGAAGACATCCAGATGGCCAACAGACACATCAAAAGATGCTCAACATCACTCCTCATCAGGGAAATACAAATCAAAACCACACTGAGATATCACCTCATGCCGGTCAGAGTGGCTAAAATGAACAAATCAGGAGACTATAGATGCTGGAGAGGATGTGGAGAAATGAGAACCCTCTTGCACTGTTGGTGGGAATGCAAACTGGTGCAGCCGCTCTGGAAACCAGCGTGGAGGTTCTTCAAAAAATTAAAAATAGATCTACCCTATGACCCAGCAATAGCACTGCTAGGAATTTACCCAAGGGATACAGGAGTGCTGATGCATAGGGGCACTTGTACCCAAATGTTTATAGCAGCACTTTCAACAATAGCCAAATTATGGAAAGAGCCTAAATGTCCATCAACTGACAAATGGATAAAGAAGATGTGGTTTATATATACAATGGAATACTACTTGGCAATGAGAAAGAATGAAATCATGCCATTTGCAGCAACGTGGATGGAACTGGAGAGTGTTATGCTAAGTGAAATAAGTCATACAGAGAAAGACAGATACCATATGTTTTCACTCTCATGTGGATCCTGAGAAACTTAACAGAAGACCATGGGGGAGGAGAAGGGGGAAGAAAAAAGTTACAGAGAGGGAAGGAGGCAAACCATAAGAGACTCTTAAAAACTGAGAATAAACCGAGGGTTGATGGGGGGTGGGAGGGAAGGGAAAGCGGGTGATGGGCACTGAGGAGGGCACCTGTTGGGATGAGCACTGGGTGTTGTATGGAAACCAATACAATAAATTTCATAAAAATTAAAAAAGAAAATAAAATGAAATAAAAAAATAAAAAAAACCATTTGAAAGTAACGTTATTAGAACTATGGAGATAGAAAGAAATCTACTAAAATTTCAAAGAATGCCATAAGCCACGAGGTTTAAGAGATGGAATACAGGCTCTGGAAGAGGTTAACAAAACTGGGGAGATTTGAACTTTGAGAAGAAAGGATAAGAAGGAAATTTTCTTACTGTACATACCTATTTGCCTACATCCAGTGTGGTATGTGTCCATTTCCTATTGTGATCGAAAATTAATGCAGCAATGGTTTTGAATGGTTTGTGGGTTTAACCAAGGCCAGGATAACTTCAAACAACAGGTTTAAAGGGTTGAAAACTTTGGAAGGAGGTTATCAGGAGACTATAGAGCCTCTTTCCTCAAAGACGGTGACGACCATTCGCCCACCTAACAAACTGCCACCCTAATTTCCTAAGCTGGGTAAGCTTCAGTATGACCTAGAGAGAAAGAGATTCCCTTGCTTCGTTACTTCACAAAGCCCCTTCCTTACCAGAACTGATCACTGCCTTGTTTCATATGCACATCTTCCAGTGGAAGTAGTGTTCCAATGGTCACTGCCTTATTCACCATCATAGGCCGTAACTTCTGCAGGAGAGAAGTCAGTCTAGCTTCAAATATGTATACATGTAGTTTACAGTGAAGATGTTTCATCATCCATATAAGCCAGAACTTCTCAGACACATATGCCTCAAGTTATCTTTCATTCCAACCTTAGAGGCATTCAGAGAGAAGTTCATCACATGGAGAATATTTGGTTTCAAGATTCTGATTCAGTGATCTGCTGAATCAATCCCTAGTTTGAATCCTGGTCCTGGTGTAAATTCTGCTGACCACAAATTGGTGTAGATCCTCACTCTCTACAGCTACCTGTAGGAGCAATTTATTTTGATAAAAAACTTTGCTAGCATGTGTCTGAACATGTCAGCAGGGAAAGGATTAGCACTTCCTTAAGCCCAGACTAGAAGGAAAGAATAGAACATGACAAAAGTGATGGTATGTCACTTCTGTGATGAAGTTCCAGAAGACTGTGACTTCCATCTTACTATCATACTCTCTGTTTCCCACTCGCTTGCTCTGATGAAACAAGGTACCATGCTGTGCGACGCTCTATGGAGGGGCACAGAAGGCAAGGAACTACAGGTCTGTCTGTGGCCAGTAGCTCTTGAACAATTGAGGGAGGCCTTGGGGTACAACCTGTAAGGAACTGGGTCCTCCAACAGTCACTGAGTAAGTAAGGAAATGAATCCTTCTTGAAGTGACAGCAGCTTTGTGGGAGACCCAGAGCCAGAGAACACAGCTAAGCCACACTCATTCTTGACCCACAGAGACTGTAAGATCATAAATATGTGTCATTTTATACCAAGTTTTGAAGTACTTTGTTATGCAATAGCAGATAACTAACACAAATGATTAATGGGCAAGTGAAAATTCTTCATTAAGTCTAAGAAGTGTTCATACGAGTAGATACTGTTCTCTGTGCTCAAGGATCACCACAGTTGGTGTTTAATAACACAGTAAGAGCTGGAACGCTACTGCCTGAATATCAGGGGTCTCATGCTGAATGACTAAAAAAGGAAGATGTGAAGTTTGTATTTTCCTAGATTTTTCAAGAAGAGAAAAGCTGATTCTCTCCTAAGTTCTTGAAGCTTCCGCTCCCCTGAGGCTGATTATTGGACCAGATGACATTTTGAAGTCTCTTCTAATGTATTTATTTTAAACAGATTAGATGATTGCACATAGAATAAGTTAAGAAGAGAGAAAGAAAACTTTTATATTTGTTTTTTTCAGAATATAGTGAAAGAGACTGTACAAAAGAGGTGAAAGTTAAATACTTAGAAGGAGGCTTTCAAATAATAATCATACTTTGTAATTGTCTGTAAAATAAATATGAAGACATCCCCTTAAAGATGAAGAACTGAAGGTTAAGAGTGGTTATGTATTTGTCTAAGGGTGCACAGAGAATTTGAACAGAATCCTGAACATGTATGTCTCAATTTTACATGATATTAAATAATAATATGTTAAATAATATATTTTACATGATATTAAATAATAATATATTAAAAACAATAGATTGGCTTCTGAAGAAATTAGTATGTACTCCTGAAGTGCTGAATATAAGATTATATCCACCCTGGCAGTTTCTAATATAAAACAGGAAGTTTCCAATGTAATACAGTTTGAGCCAGCTGAAATGATACCCTGACATGCTTGGGAGAGAAGAAAACACGAGTCTTTCAGATTCTTCAAGTGGAAAAGTTTTCTGAGTTGCCAAAATCCAGAGGGTCAAATTTCCCTGGCTTTTCTAATGACAATGCCACTGTTCTTTTCACAGCACACACAGAGGGGGAAAAAAGGGAATTCTAAAGAAGCCCCTAAATATTTAGATGAAGTAAGTCATGCAGTATCTATTAAGGGCCTCTTATAGGTATAACATACATTTCAATAGTATAGATAAGAGAAGCGGATAGATATATCATCATTCATTAGATTCATTTCCTCTCTATTTTGCCTGCTCCCGAAAAGTGTCTTGGGGGTTTCATGATAGAGGATATGTGTATAATAATGTTTTCTATATGGAAATAGAAAAGACACAATACAATCGTATGACTATTCTCTAGATATTTAAAGAACGTGACTTCCAGGAGGAGAGAAAGGTAAACATCTCAAGAGACTTAAACTAACTAGGTGTAAAGGGATAAAATTAGGCAAAGGAAAATTCACTATAAACAGAATGTTTTTCTGATTTTTCCTAAGTTTTTACTTGTGAACTAAATTCCCCCAGGAAGAATGTTTGCAGTCAGGTGAAGAGACTGTTCTTTTTGTGCTATTCTACAGAGGATAAACCTGCAGAAAGAAAGACGAGATGAACCAAATTATCTAAGAGGGATTTTTTACCTCTAAATTTATCCTCTAAAAGTAACTGTAGTTTGAAGAAGTATGCAAGTAATACGAAAACACATTCTCAGTGAAAGAAGGCAATCAAATAAAAGTTTCTCCCTTCTGAAAACTCTTTCTTCTTCAAGATGGAGGGGTGATCTCATTGTTAACACGCACAATATCGAAAGATATCTGCATATAGATAGGAAGTTTTACTTTATGTATTGTTTGGTGACTTATCTTTTTAAACTTCCTATGTCTTGAAGATCTTTACATGCTGGTATATATACTGTCTCCACCTTTTTTCTTTTTTTAAGTTTATTTATTTATTTTGAGAGAGAGACAGCACAAGTGAGAGAGGACAGAAAGAAAGGATCCCAAGCAGGCTCCACACTGTGAGTGCAGAGCCCAACATGGGGCTCGAACCCACAAACTGCGAGATCAAGACCTGAGCCAAAAATCAAGAGTCAGACACTTAACTGACTGAGCCACCCAGGCACCCCTCCCTCCCTCCCCCTTTTTAAGGGATGTGTAATATACCAAGGGTGAATGGCCCATAATTTAGTCATTCTCCTACCAATGGATATTTAGGTTTGTTCTACTTTCTCCCTGTTACACATAGTAGTATAATGAATTTTTTAAAATTTGTTTTGATGTCTATTTGTGTGTGTGTGAGAGAGAGAGAGAGAGAGAGAGAGAGCGCACAGGTTGGGGAGGGGCAGAGAGAGAGGGAGACATAGTATTCAAAGCAGGCTCCAGGTTCTGAGCTGTCAGCACAGAGCCTGACACGGGGCTCTAACTCACAAACCGTGAGATCATGATGTGAGCCAAAGTTGAATGCTTAACTGACTGAGCCACCCAGCCACCCCAATGTTTATTTGTTTTTGAGAGATAGAGAGGGAGGGAGAGAGTGAGCGCACAAGCAGGGGAAGAGCAGAGAGAGGGAGACACAGAATCTGAGGCAGGCTCTAGGCTCTGAGCTGTCAGCACAGAGCCCAACGCAGGGCCCAAACCCACAAACCGTGAGATCATGACCTGAGCTGAAGTCGGTCGCTTAACCAACTGAGCCACCCAGGCACTCCTATAATGAATATTTTATATTTGTATTCTTGTACACATGTGAGAGGTAAAATTATTAGAGATAAAATGGAAGGTGTAATTTAAAATATTGATAGTTATTGCCAAACTGTCCTCAAACACGCTGCACCAATTTGTACCCCATAGCTTCAAATAGTATCAGTTTCTTCTCTTCTTTTTTCAACACTAGATATTATACATTCAAAATTTTTTTATTTATTTGATAGTTGACAAATGATACCTCATTATTATTTTAATTTCCCTTAATAGTGAAGGTAAGTATCTTTTTATTCGGGGAAGGGCAATTTTAGTTTTTATTTTCCCAACTATCTGTTGATATGATACGCTTTGATCATTTTTCTGCTGGTTGTTAGTTTTTTTTCTTATTGAGTCCTTAGAGTTTTTTATATATTCTGGATATTAATCATTATTCCATTACAGATACTGCCATTATTCTCTCGGACTGTGATTTAACTTTGTTTATGCTGTCTTCTATCATATTAAAGTCTTAAATCTTGTCAATCTTATTTTATGGCCTTAGATTTTGTATTTTAGTTAGTAAGTCTTTTCCTACTCTGAGAGCATAAAAATATTCTCCTATTTTTCTTTTAATACTTTTAATGTTTAGGTTTTTAATACATTTGAAATTTATTTATGGGCATGGTATAAAGCAGGGATCTAATTTAAGTTTTTCCCCAAAGAGATAGTAAATTGTCTCTGCACAGCTTACTAATATTTTCCTGACTGATTTGAAATTGCCCCTTTATCATAAATAAGCAAAATTCCCATGGGTCTATTTTTTCCTAGTGTGCTACTTTATTCTTGCACCCAGATCATGATTTTTAATTTATAGCTTTATATGATGTTTGATATTGAGTGGTGAAAATATCCCCTTAGTATACAGGCAGGACTGCAGTGGTTAAGAACAGGGGCTGGGGGCACCTGGGTGGCGCAGTCGGTTAAGCGTCCGACTTCAGCCAGGTCATGATCTTGCGGTCCATGAGTTCGAGCCCCGCGTCGGGCTCTGGGCTGATGGCTCAGAGTCTGGAGCCTGTTTCCGATTCTGTGTCTGCCTCTCTCTCTGCCCCTCGCCCGTTCATGCTCTGTCTCTCTCTGTCCCAAAAATAAATAAACGTTGGAAAAAAAAAAATTTAAAAAAAAAAAAAAAAAAAAAGAACAGGGGCTGAAATCAGACTATGGTAAGATCCCAGCTGCGTTATTTGCTAGTTGGGTGTTACCAACCTTGTTATTTACTAACCTTGGGCAGGTTACTTAATCGCTCTGTATTGTTCTAGTAGACATGATCTGAAAAATGATGATACTACCCGTTCCTACATTTTACTATTTGGAGTATTAGATGAGTAAACACACGTAAGGTACTTCAACCACTACCCGACACATAGTAAGGATTCTTTTTTTTTTTTTTTTTTTTTAATTTTTTTTTTCAACATTTATTTATTTTTTGGGACAGAGAGAGACAGAGCATGAACAGGGGAGGGGCAGAGAGAGAGGGAGACACAGAATCGGAAACAGGCTCCAGACTCTGAGCCATCAGCCCAGAGCCCGACGCGGGGCTCGAACTCACGGAGCGCGAGATCGTGACCTGGCTGAAGTCGGACGCTTAACCGACTGCGCCACCCAGGCGCCCCCATAGTAAAGATTCTAATACGATAGCTATTCCTAAAAATCTTCTTCTTTATTCTCACATATTATATCTTCCACAGAAGTTTGAGAATCAGCCTATTAATTTTCATAAAAACAGTTCCACAGGGTCTTTGACTGGTATCCCACTGACTGCATGGATTAGTTTCGAGGAGAAAATATTGCCAAAATTCCTTCATCTTCCAATCCAGGAACATGGTGTAGCTCTCCATTTATACTTCTTTTATATCCTTTCACAAAGTTTCATAATTTTTTCCTGTAGACGCTGTACATTTCTAGTTAGGTTTATTCCCAGGAATTCTACTGATTTTGTTCTTATTATAAATGAGATTTTTTCCTCTATTGATATTTGCTGTTATGTAGGAAAGCTATGTGTTTTAGTACATTAATTTTATGTCTGGCCATCTTGCTGACCATGTTTTATCAGTACATAGGCATATCTTGTTTTATTGTGCTTCACTTTCTTGCACTTCAGAGACATTGTGTTTCCTACAAATTGAACGTTTTTGGCAACCCTGGTGTCAAGCAAGTCTACAGGCACCATTTTCCAAAGCATTTACTCACTGTATGTCTCTAGGTCTCATCCTGGTAGTTCTCGCACTATTTCAAACTTTTTCATCATTAGTATATTTGTTATGGTGATCTGTGATCAGTGGTTATGACTGGTTGAATGCTCAGATGATGGTTAGCATTTTTTTAGCAATTAAGTATTCTTTAAATAAGGTTAACAAATACTTTTAACATACTTTTTTTTAGACAAGGCTATTGCATACTTAACAGACTATGATACAGTCTGAACATAACTTTTATATGTGCTGGGAAACAAAAAAATTCATTTGACTCGCTTTATTGAGAAATTTACTTTTATATGGAGGTCCGGAACTGACCCTGCAGTATCTCCAATGTATGCCTATACTGTTTTTCTGACAACTTACTTGAAGTTTTTAGGCTGAGGATGATACAATCTGTTAATAAAGACAACTGCGTTTCTTCCTTTCCAATATTTTTTGGTATTAGTCAAAAACACTGAGGAAAAAATGTCATTTCTCCTGTCTTTTGGTTGAGTGGCAATAGTCACAGGGTGATGTATACTTCGCTAGAATTCTGCTCCATTTAATACTGCATGGCTCAGACAAAAACACAAAAACAACAATAAGAAACATACATAGTGTTTACTATATGCTAGGTGTTCTTTTTTTTTTATGTTTGTTTGTTTGTTTAGAGAAGGGGGGGAGAGAGAGAAGAGAGAGAGAGAGAGAGAAAGGGAGAGAGAGAATGTGTGTTGGGGAGGGGCAGAGAGAGAGAGGGATGGAAGAGAATCCCAAGCAGGCTCCACACTGTGGAGAGATCATGAGCTGAGCTGAAACCAAGAGTCAGACACTTAACCTAGATTGAGCCACCCAGGCACCTCAGCTACGTACTCTTCTAAGTGCTTTAAATATATTGACTTATTCATATGTTTTCACTCATATGTGGATCCTGAGAAACTTAACAGAAGACCATGGGGGAGGGGAAGGGGGAAAAAAAAGTTACAGAGAGGGAGGGGGGCAAACCATAAGAGACTCTTAAATACTGAGAACAGACTGAGGGTTGATGGGGGGGTGGGGGAGAGGGGAAAGTGGGTGATGGGCATTGAGGAGGGCACCTGTTGGGATGAGCACTGGGTGTTGTATGGAAACCAATTTGAAAATAAATTATATATACATATATATAAATATAAATATATAAATATAAATATATATAAATATATATATATATATATATATATATATATATATATATATATATATATAAAACATATATATACACACATATGTTGACTTATTTAATCCTCACAACCTCATAAGGGATAACAGGAATTAATCTCCCCAGATAGGACTCTGGTTGGAAAGAGATTCTGGCAGTTTTCCCTCAAAGGAACTTTGTGATCTGTTAGTTATATCTAAACACCCCCACCCACGGCAAGTTCAGCAGGGTGCCACTTGTCCTTTAACCCCAAAGCTCCTTCATTTCCAAGTAAGCGGGACCAATCAGTTTGAGCCCGAAAACCTCACTCTTACTCAATCAAAATAAAAACAAGGCCCATAAGAATCTACTTTGACTTTCACAGTCACGTGGACCAAGAGTTGCTCTGAGCAAATCCTTGAAAATCCTTAGCATTAAAGAAATCTCTCAAGGTCATACACAACCCAATTCTGACTTACTGTCAGGGAAGTCAGATGTTAGAAAAATTAGGCTGTATTTCTGGCTCTGTGTTCTTAAGAAAATTTAATTAAAAAATAATTTTTAATATATCCTTCCTGACCTTTCTTTTAGTAATATCACAGATGATGTGTTATGACCTACTTTCTGTCAACAATACATTGTGACCAACTGAACTGTAAATAAACGCAGATGTGTATCGTCATTTTTTAACAAGTTCATCATATTCTGTGGTTTGAATACATCATTTTTTAAAAGCACAGTGATTACTATGTACTAGGCACTATTCTAGGTGCTTTATAAATACCAGTTCACTTAATCCTCATTACATCTGGGGTGCGTACCACAGCATACCATATGGCATGCGTGTATCATGATTTACTTAATCAGATTAAACATATCAAATTCAGATTTGATTTAATTAAAAATTTACGCAAATTGCTCCAAAGTCTGGTCATTATAAACAACACTGTAACAAAGTCCATGGTACATACGCCCTTGGACAGCTGTGCCGCTATTTCCATAGACCAAATTAAATAGATGCCTTTTCAATAGCGGAACACTAGCTGATTCAAATGATCCCAAGAAGCCAGTGAAATAAAAGGATCAGAATTCCAGGGCTCGGAACTTCTGTTCTAGTTTAGATAGCACATGACTAGGGCCTCCGTCCTGTCTTGTTCTCCTGTTCCAAAAGGGGGAGCAAGCAGCATGGTCCCAGAGTCCTCAAACTCCTGAACACATTTTTCTCCCTGGGGAGAGATGAAAGAAAGGAGAAACCCTTTTCACCCTTAATAGGCTGATCCAGATTAAGGTAGCTCCCAAGATATATTCATGTATATTACCCATTTAAACTAATTCATGTATCATGAAAATATATACCTATATAATCGAATATCCTCATTACACAGTTGATAAAACGGAGTCATACGTGACTTCACCTGAAATAACTCCCCAAACTCTACACGTGCTTCATAACATCTGCATTGTTATCTTCACCATTACAAAAATGCATTTATAGGGGTGTCTGGGTGGCTCAGCCGGTTGGGTGTCTGACTTCGGCTCAGGTCACGTTCTCGTGGTTCGTGAGTTCGAGTCCCGCATCAGGCTCTGTGCTGATAGCTCAGAGACTGGAGCCTGCTTCAGATTCTGTGTCTCCCTCTCTCCTTTCCCCTCCGCTGTTCACACTCTGTTTCTCTCTCAAAAATAAATAAAGATTAAAAAAAAAACCCCTCAAGAATACATTTGTATACAATGATATCATTATGGATAAGCCATTTTTCTGCTCTTCTATTTATTTTATTTTATTTTTTTTAAGTAGGCTCCATGACCAACGTGGGGCTTGAACTAATGACCCTGAGATCAAGAGTCACGTGCTCTACTGACGGAGCCCACCAGGAGTTCCTCTGATCTTCTATTTTTTACCATTACTTTGTTGTACTTTTTGTATGTATTGTGCTCCTTACATGCATGAACGTGGTCCACAAATACGTGATTTTAATTAGAACATTATGATTAACATCCAACAAACAGTTTAACTCTTCTCAACTGTTAGATATTTGTACTGTTTTTTGTTTTGTTTTTTTTTTAATCAAAAGTAGTAGCTACAAATACTTTAAGTTTTAACCCCTCTTCTCCCCTTTAGCCCCTTTGGGTAATTTTATAAAGATAAAAAAGTATTTTTAGGTAAAAACTTAGTGGTTAGCTTTATGATCTTTGTTGTATACTGCTAATGTATTCAGTTACATCTAAGTCTGCATGTTCAAAAATTCTGTCTCTTATAATTGGTAGTGAGTTGCCATTTGCTCTCAATCTCTACAATTTTGGAAAAACATGTTAACATTTCCTAATTACTAGCTAGGAATTTCAATATAATTCCATTAAAGTTGAATTCGATTTAAGATATTTGCATCTGTGTTTATAAATGAGATTATTATCACTTCATGTTTTAGGTGCTCACTTTAGTGCACATTTTAGGATCAGGACCATATTGAAGTTATCTCTCATAATAAACAAAGGAGCCTCTTAGTTTATGTTCCCAAGTCTGTGATAGCCCTCCTTCAATCCCTCCACATTACAATTAGAATAACCTTTTAAAAACTCAAGTCTCATCATATCCTTTTCTTAAAATCTTTAATGGCTTCCCATTACTTTTACGATACAGTCTAAAACCCTAACTTGGTCTATATGGTTCTGGAACATCTGGCCATGCATGCCTCACCCTCTTCTGCTTTGGAGTCATCATGCATTCACCATGGGACTTCCACTCCCTCCCCCAGCTAAATTTTACTGAGCTACTCTTAAATGTCACTAACATCTAGGTTAAAGCTCCCTCATTATCCAGCTCACTTTATTCAAAATTACTCATTCAATGTCTGATCTCTCTGGTAAAGTGTAGAAAACTCTGCAAGAGCAACCCCCAACCCCCGTTTTTTTCTTCAGGCCAGACGTAAGTAGGCATTCTTTACCTTAGGAATTCAAGAGCCTGATGCTATATATACTGTTCTCCTATTAGAATACATGCCAAGGATAAGGACCAGTTCTTTTATATGTTTCCACCCAAAGTTTGGCACAGTGCCTTGGGCTTAATTAAAACTTCAGTGGATTTAGGGGTGCCTGGGTGGCTCAGTTAAGTGTCCAACTTCAGCTCAGGACATGATCTCACAGTTCATGAGTTCAAGCCCCGCGTCGGGCTCTGTGCTGACAGCTCAGAGCCTGGAGTCTTCTTCAGATACTGTGTCTTCCTCTCTCTCTGAAATCCCCCACCCTGCTCATGCTTTGTCTCTCTCTCTCTCTCTCTCTCTCAAAAATAAACAAACATTAAAAAAAAATTCGTTTTTTAAGTTCAATGTATTTATATCAACATGTACTCTAGAGGAGTAATACAAAGTTAACAACACTTAATAAAGTTTGTATCTGGCAAATACTCCTTAATGTTTTAACATAAAACATTATATAAAACATAACATGTATGCTTACAAAATAGAATATAAACTACAGGAGAAAATCTTCCACCATAAAGACATAGTCATCCTGACTCCCAGAGTCCATTGTTGAAATTCATCAAAACTGCTGAGTTAAGGGGCGCCTGGGTGGCGCAGTCGGTTAGGCGTCCGACTTCAGCCAGGTCACGATCTCGCGGTCCGTGAGTTCGAGCCCCGTGTCAGGCTCTGGGCTGATGGCTCGGAGCCTGGAGCCTGTTTCTGATTCTGTGTCTCCCTCTCTCTCTGCCCCTCCCCCGTTCATGCTCTGTCTCTCTCTCTGTCCCAAAAATAAATAAAAAACGTTGAAAAAAAAAATTAAAAAAAAAAAAACAAAAACTGCTGAGTTAAAATAGTCGACTCATTTGAGAGCTTTATATACCGGAATGCATAAAGTCCTTAAAATACTCTGAAGTGAAAAAGTCTCCTGTGCAGAGACCTCAAAGAAGGGAAATTCAACAAACACCACAACACCTAAATATTTTCTGCTTTTACCTTTTACTTCCTCAAGGAAATGCGCATGTGTCTCCTGTATATGCCCAACCAGAACTAGCAACCCCAAACGCTACCTCCTTTCTACAATAGTGGATCACTTCTGGAACCATCTCAGGCTTAGCTTCTCATGTTTTATGGCATTAGTAATTTTCAAAATCAACACTCGTTTACTGTAGATATACCGAGAGCCTAAGCCAAGAGTCCTAAGAAAGGTGGAAGAGGGACAACTATGCAATAAATAAGTGATGGAGTGGCGGCAGAAGCGGTAAGTAAGAAGGAACACGTTAAAGTACAATGACCTTGCTAACGGAGTCTGCTTCTAAGAGGACATCTATAAAAGAGAATAAAAGTAGTGTCTACCTCACAGAGGTGTTGGAAGGATTAAGTGAGTTAATTCACATAAAGCTCTTAGGGCATGTAACTTTTATTGCTTTCTTTTTCCTATCTCTCATTAGGCTGCTGGAACTTAAGGGTTTAAGTAAATGAAAACAATCGGTCGGTATTCTGGGCCAAGAGGAGACCTAGTTTATTCACGGCTGATGACAGTTTCAATATATGTACATTTCTAGGGAGGTTCCTAATATCCCAACATTATTACTTTCCTCTATTGTAATAGGCAGGCAGTTCTTCACAATATCTAAACTACTTCAGATAGATTTTTATATCTAGTTCTTTTTATTAGCGGGAAAAGAAAGGTGTTTTCTATAAATGAAGATGATGACTATAAACGCATTAGGAAATTACTGAAAACAATTTTTTATTATCATAAGCAAAAAATAATTTCTACTAACATTAAAAGATGGTAAATCTGATGGAAAAGAGAGTAATTAAAAACCTTAGGAAATAAGTCCTCTCAAGCAGAATTATGAAAAATTAAAGGAAAGCCTTATGCTCTGAACTGAATAATTGCGTCCCTCCCAGATTCACATGTTGAAATCCTGATCCTCAATGTGATAGTATTAGGAAGTGGAGCCGTTGGGAGTGATTGGGTCATGAGGCTGGAGCTCTAATGAATGGGATTAATGCCCTTATAAAGCAGACTCGGGAGAGCTCTCTCACCCCTTTCGCTAAGTGAGGACACAGCAAGATGACCATCAATGAGCCAGGAAGTGGGCCCTCACTAGACACCAAATCTTCCAGTGCCTTGATCTTGAACTTCCCAGCCTTCAGAACTGTGAGAAATAAATGTTTGTTGGTTAAGCCATCCAGTCTGTGGTATTTTTGTGATAGCAGCCCTAACAGACTAAGACTCCCTCTGACCAAGGGGTGATGTTTACATTCTACAGCAACACAAAACTGCCCTGAAGCTTTCCTGCTTTCATTTTTCTCTATTTCTGTGACTGATGCAAACGGCCACACAACAAAATTTTCTATAGGAGGAAAGAGACACAGAAGAAACAGATAGGAAAGGGAACTTGGATGGAGGAGAGAATGATCCGGCTACTACAGGGGATTCATTCGGTTCCCACCATTTGGTGCCAAGTTAACGATAAATGCTTCTCATTTCTTCTGACACTTTGTCTTCCAGTTAATCTGTTTACATGCTCCTCACTAAAACGGACTTACGGAAAATTAGTCTAAACACACATCCTAACAAATATTTTTGGTTCCTGCCTAGTTTACTCCCTAATCCGACCTTCTAAATAAAAGCAGCTAGATGCTATGTCATGATAGTACCCAAGTTAAATCCCATTCTTGGAGTATTTCCCTACATGCTATAAAATCTGCACCCATGTATATTCCAATATCTTTAACAATATCACTTATTCTAAGACTTCCAAAATTCTTCCACTCCTTGATCCTAGTTCTGCATCCGCATGTGCACATGTAGGTGTGTGTGCACCCCGCCTCCTCCACGCACACACACGCACTGACTACTCCTTAGCATTTCTGGATCATCAAAAGCGAAACTTAATTTACCATTTCAACTATTTTAAAGCGTACAATTTAATGGTACCAAGTACCTCCACAATGTTGTACAATAACTACTACTATCTAGTCATAGAACTTTTTCGTCACCTCAAAGGAAAACCCACATCCATTAAGCAGTCCCTCCTCATTCCCCTGTCCCTGACAACCACTAATCTGCTTTCTGTCTCTATAAATTCACTTACTTTGGATATTTCAGATAAATGGAATTACAGACGCTGTGGCCTACTGCATCTGATTACTTTCGTGTCCAAGTTCATCCATGTTGTACCCGGTATTATTACTCCATTCCTTTTTAGGGCCAAACAATATTCCATTGTACGTATACACCACCTTTTGTGTATCCATTCATTAGTTGATGGAATCTGGGTCGTTTCCCCTTTTGACTATGGTAAATAGTGTTATTCTTTGACTACTCAAGGACAGGTTTTTGTTTGAATCCCTATTTTCAATTCGTTTGAGTACGTACCAGAAACGGGATTGCTGGGTCATATGATAGTCTGTTTAACTTTTTGAAGAATCACCAAACTGTTTTCCACAGAGGCAGCACCACTTTACATTTCCGCCAGCAAGGTGCAAGGTTTTAATTTTTCTACATCTGCACCAACGTTTGTTCTCTTTTCATTTTATTGATTACAGCCATCCTAGTGGATGTAGAGTGGTATTGCACTATGGTTTTAATTTACATTTCTGAAGATGTTGTATACACTTTTGGGGGAAATGTCTATTTAAATCCGTTGCCCACTTTGAAACTGGGTAATTTGTCTTTTTATTTTTGAGACATAAATTTATAGTATTCTTCTGAATACTAGTCCCTTGTATTATGTCCAAGGTAATACCTCCTATTGTATCCGCTGTCTTTCACTTTCGTGATAGCCTTTAGAAACAAAAAAGTCTTAACTGTGATGGAAGTCCAATTTATCTATTTTTTTCTGTTGTTGCTTGTTTCTTTGATGTTGTAGCTAAGTATGGTGCTTCTTTTGACAGCTAAAATATATCAGTGTTGGCTTTAATTTTTACAATAGTAATCACTATCATATATTGAATTGTATAGTAAGCCAGGCACTTTACATGTGCTATCTCATTCTGCCCCCTACTCCAAGCTAGCCGGTATTATAGCTATTTTCCAGAAGAAAAAAAAGTTCAAGAAGATTATTTTCTCAAAGTCATTCAGTAGGATATGATAGAGGCAAGATTCAAACTCAGCTTTGTCTAAACATACAGATCACACTCTTTGTTTCCCTCTACTGCAATGTATTATTGAATAGCATATGCAAAGTTTTTGACTTTGGCAACAAAACACGAAATGTACGTTGTGTTAGTTTTCTATTACGTCCATTACAAATCACCACAAATTTAGTGACTTAAGCAACACACATTTATCGTCTCACAGTTCTGTAAAGCAGAAGTACACCATGGTCTCCCCCCACCTGGCTAAAATCAAGGTGTTGGGAGGGTTGCATTCCTTTCTGGAGGCTCTAGGGGAGGATTCGTTTCTGTGTTCACGTAGGTTGTTGACAATTCAGTTTCTTGCGGGCACAGGACTGAGATCCCCATTTGCTTGCTGGCTGTCAGCTGAGGGTCATTGCTAGCCTCTAGAGGCCACCCATACTCTTTGGCTCATGGCCTCCTAGCTTCAAAACCAGCGAGGTAGGTCAAACCCCTCTCACACTTTGAATCTCATCTCTCATCTCACACTTTTTCTTCCATCTCATCTCTCTGATCCACTCTTCTGCCTCCCTCTTCTGCTTTTAAGGACTCATGAGATTAGACTGCATTCACCCATTTAATCCAGGATTATCTCCTCCTCTCAAAGTCCTCAACATCCTATTTGTGAAGTCTCTTTTGTCCTATAGGTAGCATTAGTCACAGGTGCCAGGGATTAAGACGTGGCCATCTCTGGGAGAGCAGGGCATTATTCTCTCTCTCACACACACACACACATTTTTCTTTCCTGAGCTGGGCAGAATATGGAGAGTAGGAAGAACAGAGGACTCACAGAACTGAGGGAACCTTGAAGTACGATATTAAGAAATGGATAGAAAAAAAGAACCTCTCCTCACCTCCCCATCTTCCCCTGGAAAAAAAGAGCCTGAGAAGAAGCAATCAAAGAGGTAGATCCAAAGGGACACTGATCTTGAAGATGCTTATGTGAAGTTTTGCCTGCTCATGACTTACTGATTTCCTCTTTTTAACCTGGAAATAATTTTCTCAAAACTCTTTTGCCTAGTCTTTTACATCCTCCTAATCCAGTCATCTTTCATGGTGCTTCTACTTGGGCAGTGACCACACAAATGTCAATTTTGCACATAATATCCTGAAATACCTCAGAACACTCAGCCAATGAATTGCTAAATTGGCTGAACATTCAGAGACTTCTTTTCCAGGAACATCTTGCTCTAGGCAATAGAATAATAGATCATTGCTAGAACTCCCTAAAGCAAGGTAGCTGTGGAAAGCTGTAATAGCTAGATGGCAGTTCCACGGGGATAAGCAAGATCCTTACCTCAGGTTTTCAAGAAAAGAAAGCAAGCAGGGAGACTCCTGACACCAATATTGTTTTTTTCCAACAGAGTCAAATAAATTCTATGAGACATAGACATGTGGATTGATAAATATTAATTTAACTAAAGGAATTGGGTAGATCCTGTGTTATAAACTGAGGATCATCAGTGATAGGAGAGCTAAAACTCTTCCTATTAAATACATGTTATCTTCTAAAACTGAAATAAAGGGATTCTAAGCAAGTACCTATAAGAAATTAAGGAAGAAACCATCTTGAAAAAGGGCCAGTCTAAAGCCAGTAAAGATGATCCACAATCACAGAACATAAGACATCAAAGGGAACATGAATATTATCTAACCTAATTTTTTCATTTTACACTGGAGAAATTAAAATGTAAGGAAGAGACTTTCCCAGGATAACCTAGTTTCTGGCATCATCACATATATTCTGACTTCCCCTCAACGTTCTCCATCTTGGGGTAGTGAACAGGAGGTGGCTCTACTATTAGTTCTAATCTGTCAAATTGGATTGGATTGGATTCTAATCTGTCAGGCACTCTATTCTGGGGCCTCAAGAGGAAGGACAAAAATGTGGGTGAAACAATGCCAATCTTTGCCACTGTAAGCAATTTTAGGCTCAGCTCTACCGGAAACTCTGTTCTATCATCTCTGAGCCCAAAGAAGATCTCTTCAATAGCAATAGGGGTTGGCTCCTGAAAAGCAATGAGCTCTACTTCTCTCCCAAAGGTCCGTGCACCTAAAAGATGGTTAAGACAGTACACAACTCAAGATGCAGTATGTGCATAAGAGATTTTAGAAGTATGTGCATATTTATAATTACTACTGGATTCTGGGGGGAAAAATGGGAAAGATGAAGTAGGAAAAAAAGGTTAATGGCTTCACCTCTGCCACATCTGACTTTTTGCCAAGACGTTTTTAGTTCTATTACCATAAACTCATAAAAAGCAGGAGCCACAATAAAGAAATCTCTGAAGCCTATGCCGCTCAGCACATTACAGGATACGACTAACGTAAAACCACAACTAGTTTATGCTGTTCCAGACTGGGAAGTTAAAAAAGAAAAAAAATCCACATTTCAAGGAGTCAGTTTGGCCCATCTAAGCCTTCCAACCCTAGCATCTATGCAATTAGCCAGTTGCAGATTTAGAGATTAAGTCCTATGATCCCTCTCCAGACAATTTGCTACTTAAGGATAGTGCACAGTTGCCAGCTGCCCTCTGTAAAAGCAGAGGGAGATTTCAGCAGGCTGTGTACTCCACAGATCATTCTCCGTTCTCTGGGTTTCTGTGGGCCTGATGCCCACACCAAGAAAGGGGATGAAGGAGAAGGGCATAAGGAAAGCAACAAAAGGTGCCTAATTAGCCCTGGATATCTTAGTTCAGATTTCTCTGCCACTTCTCAGGATGGGCTACTGAATTTGTAGACTCTAATTTTAGGTTATACAGTTTTAGTATCTTTGTTTTTTTAATCCAAGATACCGTACTTAAACTCTCACAGTTGCAGAGAAGACTTCTCCTGCCTCTCTCTTCTTGTTTACTGAACTCAGCATCCCAGGTTATCACATTATCATATCACCTGGTATCCCTTGATTTCCCCAACTTTCTGTATATCATACCCTACTGACTCTCCTGGAAGAAAAGAGGTGAGTCCATTCATATATAACATTAAAAATCTTCTGTAAAAGTCACAACACACTTTTCCAATCAGGAGTCAATTTTCAGTTTACCAAAACATTCCTCCCCAACTGCTCTGTTGGGTTACTTTGACCATTTTCAAGTGACTTCTGCATTTCTTGGTAAGTTGGGTTGCCCTAAGTTTTACTGCAACTTGTGATCAGACTTTCCCAACTGGCTCACAGTTTTCGTCTCCATACTTAATCCCATCAACATCATCATCCTGGATGACATGTTTTTAGGAAGGGACATTTATCAGCAAGTCTCCATCAATCTATGTTATAAAGATACCTACACCCAAGAACATTTTTAGGAAATATCCTTTCTCTATCTTGTTAAAAGGTATACACTTTATATCCAATATGTACAACACAATTTTTAAGCCACGGATCAAAAACTCTCTGAAATCTCTACTTTTAATGGTACATCAGTTACTCTGCAGAACAATTCATATCTAAAAGGCTATTAACCTCTGGGTACTTAAAACTAAGGCAAACATATAGAGATTAAACTTTTTCCCTTTAATGAAAGGCTACCATGTGCTAGGAATTGTTCTAACACTAAAAATAAAACCATTCACAAAACAGGGGTGCCTGGGTGACTCAGTCGGTTAAGGTCCGACTCTTGGTTTTGGCTTGTTTCATGATCTCGTGGTTCGTGAGTTCGAGCCACACATCAGGCTCTTCACTGTGTGGAGGCTTCTTGGGATTCTCTCTCCCTCTCTCTGCCCCTTCCCCTGCTCACTCTCTCTCTCTCTCTCTCTAAATAAATAAATAAATAAGTTTTAAAAAATTAAACAAAAAACCACTCACAAAACAGGCAAAATCCACGATTGCGTGAATCATTTTCTAGTGGACAGAAAACAAATTAAACAAGATATGTAAGGTATAAAATATACCAGATGATAAATTTGTTAGAGAAAAATAAGGCAGGGAATAGAGAGTTTTACTCTGGTTTTTGACTGGGTGGTGGGGTTGCAGAGGCAGTGGGAGAGAAAAGCAACAATCTTAAATAGCAAAGGTCTCCATGAGAAGGTGAACTTGAGATGACTTGAATAAAGACCTGAGGAAGATAAAGGAGTAAGCAATATAAATATCTGCAAAAGAGCCTTCTAGGAAGAGACAACATCAGGTACACAGGCCTTGATATGGGAGTGTACCACGTTTGAGAAAGAATATAGACGCTAGCAGAGTGAGAAGAAAAGCAGTACGAGAGGAGGTTAGAGAGTTAAGGGATATGTGTGAGCAAAGATTCTATAGGACCTTGTAGGTCACTGAAAGCACTTTGGCTTTTACTTAGAATGAAATGGGAAACCACTGTGAGGTTTTAGACAGAGAAGTGACATGATCTGACTTTTGCTTTAACTGTTTCATGCTGCTGCCATATTGAGAATGGTCTGTAGAGGAGCAAAGGCACAATCGTGGAGAACAATGAAGAAACTATTGCAAGAAGACAGTGACAAATAGCTGTTACTTGAGTCCAGAAGGGTGAAATGATAGTTATAAATGGTTGGTTTCTGGATATATTTTGAAGGGATAGAAAACACAGCTTGCTGAGACTGGGTGTGTGGGATATGAGAGAAAGAAAGGAGTAAAGGATGACTCCCAGGTTTCTATTTCTAGAAGATCAGAATTGCTCTTCATTGAGATATGGAGGACTGAAGAAAGAACAGATGTTCATGGAGGGGAGGGGGATGAGGACATCAGGGACTTAGTTTTAGAAGACTTAAATTGAGGTATCATAGATGTACATTATATTAGTTTCAGGTGTACAACATAATGATAAAATATTTGTATATATTACAAAATGATCACCACAATAAGTCTAGGTAACATCATCACCATACATAGTTACAGAATTTTTTTCTTATTATGTACACTACATCCCTATGATTTATTTATTTTATAACTGGAATTTTGTACCTTTTGACTCCTCTTCATGCATTTCACCCACTCCCTCCACCCTCAGCCTCTGGCAATCACCAATCTGTTCTCTCTTTCTATGAGCTTGTGGTTTATTGTTATTTGCTTGTTTTAGATTCCACATATAAGGGAGATCATACAGTGTTTGTCTTTGTCTGACTTATTTTACATAGCATAATGCTTTCAAGGTCCATCCATGTTGTTACAAATAGTAAGATTTCATTCTTTCTAATGGCTGAAAAATGTTCTTCTTTACTCATTCCATCCATCAGTAGATATTTAGATTGTTTCCATATCTTGGTTATTGTAAATAATGCTGCAGTGAACACGGGGGTGCAGATATCTTTTTGAGTTAGTGCTTTTGTTTTCTTTGGACAAACACCCAGAAGTAGAATTGCTGAATCCTATGGTGGTTATGTTTTAAATTTTTTTTTGAGGAACTTCCATACTGCTTTCCATAGTGGCTGTACCAATTTATATTCCAGCAGGAAATGAGGGTTCCCTTTTTTCTACATCCTTGACAACACTTGGTATTTCTTGTCTTTTTGATAACAGCCATTCTAAAAGGTATGAGGTGATATCTCACTGTGGTTTTGATTTCCATTTCCCTGATTAGTGATGTTGAGTATCTTTTTGTGTATCCGTTGGCCATCTGTATGTCTTCTTTGGAAAAATGTCCATCCAGATCCTTTGCCCATTTTTTAAAAAGTATTTCTTTTATTTTTTTTTCTATTTTAGAGAAAGAGAGAGAGAGAGAGAGTGCACGAGTGGCAGAAGGAGAGAGAGAGATAGAATCTTAATCTTAATTCAGTGCAGAGCCCGATGCAGGCTTTGATCCCATGACCCTTGGATCATGACCTGAGCCAAAATCAAGAGTTGGACACTCAACCAACTGAGCCACGTAGGCACCCTTCCTCTGCCCATTTTTAAATTGGTTTGGGGATTTTATTGCTATAGAGTTGTATAAATTCTTTATAAATTTTGGATATTAACCCCTTACTGGGTATATAATTTGCAAATATTTTCTCCCATTCAGTAGGTTGACTTATCACTTTGTTGATGGTTTCCTCTGCTGTGCAGAAGCTTTGTAGCTTGAGGTATTCCTACTTGTTTATTTTTGTTTTAATTGCCTTTGCTTTTGGCGATGAATTAAAAAAATCATTGCAAAAACTGACGTCACAGTTCACTCAACTATGTTTTCTTCTAGGTGTTTTACGGTTTCAGGTCTTACGTTCAAGTCTTTAATCCATTTTGAGTTAATTTTTGTGTATGGTGTAAGACAGTGGTCCAGTTTTACTCTTGTGCATGTAGCTGTCCAGCTTTCCCAACACTATTAATTAAAGATACTTTCCCCATTGTATATTCTTGGCTCCTTTGTTGTAAATTAATTGGCCATATATGCAGGGGCTTATTTCTGGGCTCTCTATTCTGTTCCATTGATCTACGTGCCTGTTTTTATACAGTGCAATCCTGTTTTTATTAGCATAGCATCGTAATAAATTTGAAATTAGAACATTTTAAGCTATAATAAAATACAACACATTAAGAGTTTTTTATTATCCATGATGAAGATAAGCATATTTCTGGCATGAAGAATGAGGCCATGTTACATGTTGAACACTTTAATCACTTTCATTCAACCTTCCTCACTTTCTCACCAGGAGTTACTTGTAAACTGCTCTGGATGTCAATCGTAGAAAGATTTCAGTATCTTGAAATGGTTTCAGAGTTTGAATTGACATTCTGGCCTAATTTTGGAGCTCCACTAGTAGGCCACATATGTCTCAGAGGGATACAACAAGGCTGAAATTCTGGATGAACTCCAAGGATGGATTTCCATTGAGAAAATGGCCCCCATTTGGGAATAGAAATAGAAAGGCAACACCTGACACCTGACACGGGTGCTCACCCGCGTTGGAAGAATATGATCAAGTGTTTCATCTGAGAAGTCATCTCCTGTTGAAGCAGTAAGAATAATTTATCAGGTGAGGAGCTATTTCCCTTCCCGGCACGAAGCATCTAGCTGCACAATGCTCTTCCTAGGTAGCCTTTCCTCACGGTTCTCACTAGAGAAGACCTCACGCACTAGGTAGGGGAGACTACCAGTGAGCCTATCCTTTCCCCGTATTGAGTCCTGCCTTCCCCAGGGCTATGACTCCTGCACTTCATTTAATGAGATTAAAGTGAAAATTAAGAGCACATGGTGGGAGAAAAATGATGAGTACTATTTATTTAAGGGAGTTTGAGGATAAATATTATTCAGAAACTTCATCTAATTCCATTTACTTCTGAAATGCCACAAACAATATTAGGTCAACATATTCAGCAAGCAGTTACGAAAGCATTATATGTAATAGGACTATGTTACCCCCTGGGGGAGGGGGAAATCAAGGATAAATAAAACAGGGTTCCTGCCCTTGGTGAACACAGAATCTAATGGAGAAGGGAGATGATTAAACAAGTAATTATAAGAGAATTAGTAATGAAGGGACATACAAAATGTCAGAGACCCAAAGGGGGAACAATTAAATCTGTCTGAGGAGGTTGGGAAGAATTTATAAAGGAGATGACATTTGAGCCAAGCTGCGAGGGAAGGGAAGGAGTTTGTCACTCTACCAAGAGAGCACACTGTATGATAGGCAGAAGGGGCCTAAAGCTTACCCGGATTTGGAACCGGGGAGGTGTTTGGAACTGGGGAAGAGTTTCCACATGGGGAAGAGTGACAGGAAAAGGAGACCAGAAAGACAAGCAGGCATCAGAATTGCTTTGCTAGGGGTCTGTCCTTTGTTCTTCAGGCAACAGGGAGCTTTCAGGCTTTGTAAGCAGGCAAATGACAGGATCATAATTGTGTTTTAAAGAAATAGCAGGTGGCAGAACGAAGAAAAGAAATAAAAGATCCTCCATGGCAGAGACATAAAACAGAGCAAGAGAAGGAGGAAGAATAAAATAGAGTTTCATACTTAACAGAAAGAACCATGAACATATCCACTCCTGTGCTGCTTCCCCCAAACCTATCACTACCTCCCACCAATGAAATTAACTGTCTCCCCTCACTATCACTTCATTAAGGGGGCAGTGCTTCTCCACAAAGATAGAAAGATAGATACGGGACGTTGGTATCCCAGAGAAATCACATGGAAAACCACCTTCTCTCTTTTAATGATTTCTATCAGACGTGAGAAGGGAAGGTAAAATTAACAGCATCATATGGAACTCTAACCATACTTGGATTTAGAGCAGACAAGCACGCATGGACAAATACACACACACAGACACACACACCAGCATGACCACCACCACACTGCACCACATGCACAAATGCTGTGGTGACAAATGATAAGCAGTATATGCCCTGAAGTGAATAATTACATATCCCCTTACCTCATAACACGTATTCACTTTTAATGACATCATCAACTTACTATGGTCTGAGGTAGCTCTTTTTAATATAGTCTTGGTGTACCAGTAGCTTCCGAGAACCACTTTGTCCTCACAGTCTCTCCAAGTCTCCTGTGATCTGACATCACTGAACACTACAGACTATACAAGTAGTAGCTCATAAAGAGGTCATACCATTGCATAGAAAACCTGCTGCTCACCTCGACCAGGCCCAAAGCATAGAGATCTGGGGAGAATTTGGGAGGCCTCTCTATGACTGATATTTGGCTTAGACGAACATCTCAATCTACAGATTAAGTCTCTAGAGTGTATTTTTTAGCACTGTCCAGAAAATAGAGAAGTTATACCTTTACTTTGCCAGCCAATAGAAGGCTAATTTGCTCTTTTTTCTGTAGTAACACTGAGATGAAATAATAGTTTGAATACTTTTTATTCTTAGCATGGGATTAGGTTTCTCCAGATGACCACAATTTTCACAGACACCATGAATAGCAAATCTCAAATGTTTTGTCATAGAATGCTTTTAGAAAAAATAAATACCCCAAATAAAAGAAAGAAAATCAGCTCCTACTGACTTATTATAACAACAATAACCAAAAAGGCAAGAATCATCACTTCTAATGGCACAGCCATACCTCCCTCCTCTGAAGTCATGCAATAGCATGCTTATATGCTATTGAATTTGGCACTTAAATCATATGCTGCTTCTTTAGGATAGTTAACTTTTTAGAAGTATCAGTCTCACCTTTCTTATTAGATTGTAATAAGCTAAATTTAAATGATGGATACATCAAATTGGATTGCAAAAGACATACCACAGGACATGGCAGTGAGAACTGAAAATTGGACGCTGGTAAAGTCATACCCTCATTGATGTTCATGAGCCACTCAGTATTTTTCATGTGTACAAAAAAAGAAAACAGTGTGGAAGAAAAGAATAAGGTACCCTCTAGTACCTATTAAGTTAACCAAAACACTTAACATTTACATATTATAGACTCAATGTTGGTGAGGCTAATGTAAAACCAGTGCACGAACACACAGCTAGGGTTCTGTAAGTTGGTATAATCCTTTGTTGTAGGAACCAGCAATACATTGAAAAGCCATACAAATGTTTTTATAACTCTTGTATAAATAAATTACTTTTAGAAGTAATTCAGATAAAAAAAATCCTCAAAGTATGAGTATATATCTTACGACTTCAGTGTAAAAACAAAACATTAGACATAACTTCTAAGTTCAAAAATAATAATGGCTAATGATAGAATATAAAACTGATGACCCCTTCATAAGAAAGACTCTAAGCAAATTAAGAATTAAAAGACACTTGCTCAACTGATGAAGGACATTAAAAACTTACACTTATCATTATATTTAATGGTGAAAACTGAATACTTCCCCAGTAAGATCAGGAACAAGGCAAGGATATCTGTTCTCAGTACTTCTATTTGACATTGTGGTGGGGGTCCCAGTGCAATCAGGCAAGAAATAAAAGGCATCTAGTTTGGACAGGGAGAAGTAAAACTGTATTCAAAGATGTCATAAATGTCTACCTAGAGAACGCCCCCAAATGTATAAAATACCACTAGATCTAAAAAGCGAGTTTAACAAGTTCGAAATTCAAGGTCAACATACAAATCCCAATTGTGTTTCAATACACTAGCAATGAACAATTAAAAACTGGCATTAAAAGAACAACACCATTTACAACAAACATGAAATACTTTGAGATAAATCTTACAAAACACACGCAAAGTTTGCTGAAAAATACAAAGCACCGATGAGAGAAACCAAAGACGTAAGTAAATGGAGAGATAGACTATATATGTGGATTAGAAGATTCAATAGTGCCAGAATGTCCATTCTCAAACTGATCTAAGAATCCATCAAAATCCTAGTCAAAATTCCAGCAAGCTTTTTTGTAGGAATCGACAAGTTGATTCTAAAATATCTGTGTAAAGGACTTAGGATAAACAGAAGAATTTTGAAAAAAAAAGATGGAGTTCATAACATACTATCTGATTTCAAGATTAATAGAAAAGTAAGATCAAGACACAGTAAAAGGACAGACACAGATCAATGGCACAGAACATGAAGTCCAGAAATAGCACAATACATACATGGTCAATTGACTTTTTATTAAAATTGTCAGGGCAAATCACCAGTGAAAGCATAGTCTTTTGGAATGAGCAGGGCTGGAACAACCATAGGTTCTACATAAAAATTCAAAACATAACCATATCTTATATTATACTGAAAAATTAATTCAAAATATTATCATCAGAGACCTAAATGTAAAACTTAACACTATAAACTTTGGAGAAAACATAGGAGATATCTTTGTAACTTTGGGTTAAGTAAACATTTCTTAAGATAGGACACATAAGTCTATGTGTCGTAAGCAATGAAAAAAAATGATATCATTATTAACTATGTATTATTAAAATAAAAAATGCAAACTTTTCAGAAGATACTGTTAAGAAAACAAAAAGCCAGACTGGGAGAAAAAAGCTGCCAAACACATAACTGATAATGGACCATTAACCAGAATATAGAAAATTCTTTTACAGCTCAATAATAAGAATTAAGAAAAAATTTTTTTTATTAGTTTTCTTTATTTTTGAGAGGCAGAGAGAGACAGAGTGCATGTGGGGGAGGAGCAGAGACAGGGGAGACACAGAATCAGAAGCAGGCTCCAGGCTCTGAGCTGTCAGCAAAGAGCCCGATGCGGGGCCTGAATTCACGAACCGTGAGATCATGACCTGAGCCGAAGTTGGACACTCCACCGACTGAGCCATCCAGGCACCCCAATAATAAGAATTATTTTAAAAACTGGACAAAAGACTCAAACAAACACTTCACAAAAGGAGAGAGATGGATGCCAAATAAGTATACAAAATGAAATTCAGCATCAATAGTCACTATGGGAATATGCATTAAAACCACCCCAAGATCCTACTACATACCTAATAGGATGGTGCAAATAAAAAAAATTGACAATATCAAATACTAGTCAGGGTAAAGAGCAACTGCAACTCTCATATATTCCTGACGGAAACAGAAAATGGTAAAGGCACTTTGGAAAAGAGCTTCATAGCTTCTTGCAAGTTAAACATATACTTTCTCTATGACCCAATTATCTCGCTCCTAAGTATTTATTCTAGAAAAATAAAAACACATGTCCACACAAAAACCTTTACACAAATGGCTTTATTCATGAAAGCTCCAACTGGGAACAATTCAAATATTCATCAACTGATGAATGAGTAAACAATCCCTAAAATGGAATACCATTCTGCAATAAAAATGAATGGACTGCTAATAAATGCAACAATATGGATGAATCTCAAAAGCATTATGCTAAGTGTGAGAGGCCAAAATTAAAAGTATGATTCCATTTATATGACAAAACTATAGTGTCAGAGATCAGGGCAGTCATTGCCAAGAGCTGGGAATTGGAAGAGGAGACTCATTGCAGAGGCGTAAAGAATTTTCTGAGGATGGAAATATTCTTGGTTTTTGTGGCGGTTATATAATTGCATAAGTTTGTAAAAATTTACAGAGCTGTATATCTAAGAAGGATTAATTTTACTATACGTAAATTATGCCTCAATAAACCAACAGACAAAAGACCGTCACACCAAGCGTTGAAGAATATGTAAACACCTGAGCTCTCGGTCACTGCTGGTGGGTGTGGAATATGGCACAGCCACTTTGGAAGAGTTTGACATTTTTAAAAATAAAGTTAAACATACACTTACCATGGACTCAGCAATTCCACTGCATGTACTACCCAAGAGAAATAAAAACATTTATCCACATAAGCACTTGTACATGAATGCTCATAGCAGCCGTGTTCATAGTATTCCAAGACTAGAAACAACAAAATATTAATAAATACAACAGGTGAATGACTAACTAAATTATTATATATCCATATAGAGAAATCTCACTCATCAATTAAAAAATGAGCTACTGATACATTCAATACCATGGAGGAAGCTCAAAATACTACACGGAATGAAAATAAGAATATAAATTCTAGAATTTTATAGATACAATGTTATTTTACATTTTTTTAGACTTACTTTTTAAAATCAATTTTATTAATATATAATTTATATACAACAAAAATAAACCTATTTTAAGCATACAGCTCCATGGGTTTTGATAAATATATACATCTATGTAACTACCACCACCACCAAGAACATTTCTATCATCCCAAGAAGCTCCCTTGTCTTTCTTTCTCATCAGTCCTGTCCCCTTGTTCCCAAGCACTGATCTACTCTCTGTCCCTATAGATTAGTTTGTATTTTCTAGAACGTTATATAAATTTTAGAATTGGATTATCAAATAGTTCCTTTTTATTGATGAGTGACACTTAGGCATATCATAATTTATTTAGTCATTCATTATATTTATGAACTAACGTACTGAAAACAGACCCTGGGCTATAAAAAAAGAAGACTTTATAATAATTTATAAGGCTTAAAATGCTGGAGTAAGCATTAAATAAGATAACATAATCATGTTACTTAATATTTAGTAAGCGTATAATCAAAGATAGCGGGAAACTGCATCTTAGGTCAAATAATTTGCCAAATGTCACAGCTAGTAACCCAGGTCTGTCCAATTCCAAACTTCACGCGGTCCTAACGCCCAGTACAGGGTTCCTGGAATTTGTGGATATGGGAGAGTCCTAATTTTCCCAATGTTTAAGGGGTTGAGACATAGAAGGGAGACACTAGAAGTTTAAGAGGCCAACCGAGAGTTTTGTTTCTCCACACTTACAGGATTTGGAAAATTGCTAAGTGTTCAGCATTTAGAAGAGACTAACCAGCTCTCTGCTAACCTACTGGGAACAGATCTTAAGTCCCCGGATTGACTAGGATCTTGCCTATGTAACTAGTTTGCCAGAGCCAGTTTTTCTTTTCCACTGGATATTCTTAGCAAATGTTACAGAATAAAATGTGAGAAGGGAACACCAGAAGCTAATCAAGGAAAGTGAACTGTCCTTTTACACCAGTGCTACCAGAAGGGCTTCATGACCAAGTTCAACTTCATTTCACGCATAAGAATCCCTTAGTCATATCATCCTTCTCTCTGGCCATATTCTCAATGAGTCATTTTGTTCTTGAAATCAAGAAAGACTAAGAAAGAAATGATCCTGGTTAACCAAGAAGGAGCTACTTTAAAAATGAGACTCTCACAGATCTGACTGTTTAGTTGTGTCTGAAATTGGTCCCTTTGCAGCTCCCTGCCTCATGATATGTGCCCTACACAAGGCTCCTTCCTAGGTATACCTGTCTCAGGGAGTCAGTCTTTCCTGACTCTATCTTTGCCTCTGCGACTTGCTCAGTCTGGATTGCCTTCCAATGTAGCTTTCTTTCATTTGGTTCCTATTCCATCTTTGCTTCCCCCTTGAGACTTAACATTTCAGACTATCCTTTTGGTTTCCTACTTTACTGATGTTGTCTGGTTGCCCTTTCCCAGTCAGTCTTATCTCATTTCTTTATGCATTCCTAGGAACCTGCCTAGAAGGAGGGTTTTAATTTTCAGATCAGGGTTGTAGATGCTCTTTTTGGTCCTTGTTCTCCAGGAGCCCAGCCTTGCAACTGTGGCTCCTAGGTAGTGAGTTCTTTTACAGTTAAGGGGGCTTCTTCCTTGGCAAATTGAAATATGCCTCAATTCCCTAAATCTGGACCTTTGTTGTCACTCTCTGCTGCCCTCCAGCGGCTGTCAATAGATGCAGTAGTTAGTTAGATTGAGGCCTGGCTCTTTGCCCTTTCCAGGCTTGTAAGTGTTCTCTAGTAGGACACTAAGGCAGTGCAGTTAATGAAGATGAGATGTGTGTTCAGAATCCATCAGGTTTTATTTAATGCTGCCAGTACTCCTGCGACAGACTTTGATACCACTGCTACTTCCAGGGAAATTCATTGGTAATGACTCACTTGACCTTTCTCCCGAAGATGTGATTATCTCAGAAAATCCACAAATTCCACGTGTGTGGGTTTGCATATTCAGGCTGTGTGTTGAGATACGGGAGAAGCCTCCCAAGTTCCTGAGGCTTGGCGTGTTGGGAGACGCAGACAGCGGTGCAGAACTTCACGCTAGCCCAGGCAGCATGCCTCACAGGTCACCTCGGTCAGAGGATCACCAACGCTGTCCCTGAGCAAAGGGAGAAACTACCAGGTGGCTTTCACTACGCTATGCTTATTAGCTCTTCCCACAAGAGCTTGAAATGGAACAAAACTCTAGCCTCTGAACTGACAGACTTGGCTATAAGGCTATCCAGAGTGACACTGGCACTGCGCCCACTTTAAAAGCAGCCATCATGCTATTGGAGCAAAGGGGTAGAAGACAGTTGCAGACTAGATGCACACTTCTGGAAAAAGTATGTCTAGCATACACTGGAAAGGCTGCTGTATGCCCTGGTGGAACCCCTAAGTGGCCCAGCTTTGCCAAGTAGGAAGTGCTAGACAACTCTGTTGAGCGAGCTTTAGATTAGACTTCCTATCTAACCCGAGACTGTGCCAATCTGGGTTAACGGCAACAATGGATAATGTTAACCTGGGGCTGGGGCAATCCATGAGTCAAAGGCCAAACCCAATGTATTGTTCATGGGAAAACACATCCAACGTCTGGTGTTTTGTCTCCTACTACCCAAAAGATTATCCACAACTGCTCCTAGCTAGCTAAAGTTCCTTCCACATAACTTCTTTCCACATAACTGCTATTAATACAGCTTAAGGACCCTGACAGGGCCCACAGCGCCTGTCATTCACGAGTCAGCATTTCCAGACACACAAACTGTCTATAAGAGGGAGGGCCTTCAAAGAGTCTCAGAAGCTACCACTTTACCAAGTACAAATGGGCAAAGAACCGAGTGTCTCCCACCTACATTCGTGCTAAATGGCTAAGCTTCCTCTCTGAGGAAAATACAAAGCGGTGTTCATCAGACCTTTCACCTTCCTTTCATGGACCCCAACTATTCTCCACTGTGAAAAATCAATGAGGAATCTATCTCTTATAAACTATCATGATCTCAATGTGGCTGGCATCCACTACTAATACATGCTCCCTTTTCTCTGATTCCCAACCTCTTGAAACAACTCCATGAGACTTTAAGAAATTAGACTTCTGAATTGCTAAAATGATTTCCATAGTGAGAGGACAATGAATAGAAAATGGCCATCCCCACATGCTATGATGTCATTTGGACCATTAAAATGTCTGTTTTTTTTTCCCTAGCATTTAAATAACATCGTACATGATTTCCTATACCAAAGAGTCGCACCTGCTCAGATATTATTTCATGAGATCCTGGTCTGGAAAAAAAATGGATTCTATGTTAAATCAAAACAAACAAACAAACAAACAAACAAACAAAAAAACCTCAGACAGAATTTCTGAGTGCATCTCCTTCCCTAGTTGAGAGGTTAGTATGAAGTGAGACAAAGTTTCAGCAGTTCTAGAATAGACTTTCCTCCAATCAACCAAGGGCATTGGGTAAATCCCAGAATGTGTTACATATTACTGGCAATTCCTTCTATAAATTTTCCATGGCAGCCCAGTTACATAAGGAAAGATACCTGATTTTCAGTGGCAGCAGCAGCATCTATCTCCGTGGCTGAAGACCTTATCTACCTGTGCCCATCCTGTGTGTGCTGATCTAGCCTTGGCTTACGTGAGGTCATAAGTCTAGCTCGGTGGAGTCTATTCTCAGAAACGTTCCTATCTCTGTTTTTTACAGAACCAGACCAAAGGCGTAAGCTTTCCCCAGCTCGGGAACAGGAATCATTTGCGGTCAGAGATTCCTTTGAGGTTAAAGGTATCACCCTGGTGCTGTCAAAATAACATGGGCACAACAATTTTGTCAAAACAACCAGAAAACCCTACTTTCAAAAACCAAAGGACCACCCTCTGAAGCGTTTCAAGATGGCCATCTTATGTATGCCGGGCTGCCAAATCACAGCTACAGGTTCTTTTCTGAAAGCCTGTGTATCGGTGTACAACAGACTTGGGCTGGCCCTGGAGATTTGCAGAAAGCTCTGCGGCTGTCCCTAAAACTGACCAATACAGCATCAATATAAAAAAACATCAAAATCGAGACCAACTGGCATCCCCTTGGATGCAGTTGTTTTATTCCCAACTACACCACTAGAGTCACTATAATAGTGCTAGGGACAATGTCCAATGAATGAATGAATACTTCTGATTTAGGGAGGTCTATAAAGTTTGCTTGCTTTATCTATGTTAAAACATGGACTAGGGTCTGTAGGAACTCTTAGTACCTCTGTCTCAACAAAGAGATTTGTGCAGATAGTCTGATATTATTAGTTTATCTTCTTCCAACCACCAATGCCTTTGGGATAGGATGACTCTGGATTTCATTTCTGAAATGACATTTAACCCCATATACATGCTACCACACCAGCAGTGCTGATGATCTTTTCTAAGATAATGTGCTTAATGGCTTAAACCATTCCTTCTGACCCCTCCATCCACATTAGTCATAGTAATGGCATCTTCCAATTCCATGAGTTATCAAGCTATTTGATTTCTGAACCCTGGTGCAGATGACTCCCAGTTTTACAGGCCACTGTTTATTCAAGATCATACACAATCTGAAGGTCAACAGAATATTTCAGGTGAGCACTTGGGAGAGGAGTTCTACCTCCAGCATTACTGGCCCATATACTTCACTACCAGAGGATTTGAGGATTTACATACCACTCTATTTTCCTCCACCTAGAACATCCTTTCACAAAAACATCCCCCTACCAACTCTCCCCACACCTCTCATTTTCTCCACCATGACTCCTTGGCAACTGCTCAGTAAACATTTAGGAAAACTATAGGCCATCCCCCGCCCCCCACCATAACCTCCAGATTACATCCCAGCAAGTTAAAAACCAGTATTAAGAAGTACATGTGGGAAATGACTTTCTTCCTGTTAAATAGGGCTTAACCGTTGTGACGAAATGTAGAAGATTGCCACCTGAGGCCTTTTTAAGATGTGGGCCCGCCTTACCCTGATGCAGGCCTCCTCTGTAGTTTCCTAAAAGTTAGGGGTTGTTTAGACTGGCTAGGGAGAAACCTTAAAAAAAGAAATTCTATTGACTATATATCATCTTGTTATGTGTGGTATCAGACAAATTCAGTTTTTCTATCAATTGGTATTCTACTGAGGCTAACACGTAAGTGGTTATTAAGCAAAGTTAAGATTTTTCCACATGAGCCTAGATCAGTAGAGCAAAGGGGGGATGTTCCTCTTAGTGGGAGTGGTTGTTCATTAGACTTGGGAGCAGAAAAAAGAAGAAAAGTAGGCAAGTTGATTCAAAAACCAAAACTTTACTGAACAGAATGAAGACAGGCTGGGAAACAGGAAGGGCAGTTCTGCAGAGTTAGTTTCTGAGCTGTTCCCAGGTTTCATACCTGATGGAGCGGACGGTCCTGATTTCACTTTTACGCCTCTAACACGAACATCAGAATTCTTTCAACATCTCCAAAGAAATATACAACTATTTCTCTTAGGTCCTAGAGTTGTTGTTAAGGCAAGTTAAGTGCCTGCAATGGAAATGCACCGTGTTTACTTTAGTCAGAAGGTTTAGAAATTGGGGAATAACTGGCCTAGAGGGAATGTCACCAGCTCCATCTAAAAAAAGCCACAGATATCTTGGGATGGCTTTGCTGTTTGAGAGTCGTTGCCAACAAGCTCCATTCAGGAGATCTGATGCAATGTCACAACCTAGTTCATTCAGCTCTATAAAAACTTAGTATATCGGAAGTAAGCAACAGTTGGGGCCAAGGAACAGAAAATAATGCGATGCTACTAAAGAAAAGAATCCACTCAAACCTTTTCCTGTTGGTAAATATGTACGGTGAACAGCCAGAAATTAAATGAGTAATATAAATAATTATCTAGGGAAGTTACGATTCCCTCACAGTGAATGTAACAGAAATGTGAAATGTTTCAGGGTAGCCTACAATAAGCAGTGTTTGCTGAGAAGGAGAAGACATAAACAAAACCAACCAACCAAACAAACAAAAAAACAGGTCCATGAGGAAGCTGAATAGTAAAAGTAAGAAACGAAGAAGAGAAAGTAAGAAATGGGGTTTTAAAAAGATTAGTCTAAGACTTAAAAAAAAGGAAAGATAGTCTAGATCCTAGTTAAAACAACTCCATATATGTTTTTAAACAAAACTTAAAACTGGCTATTCTCTATGCTTAAAACACTTTCCTCCCTCACCAATGCCTGGTTTCTATCAGTTGAACTTTCCACTATTTTAATGCAGTATTTTATAACTACTTAGGCTCCCAAAGACCTCTCCACTCCATGGCCTCTTTCTGCAATTATAGATGCATAGTTTGTATAAAGATCTTATATCCCAACCGGAGGATAAACTGAAGTTGATTTCCCCGCTCTTTGATTTTGGGCTGGCCCTGTGACCAGCTCTAGCCCATAAGATGTGGTGGGAACGATGGCTTGCCAGTTCCAAGTGTAGACCTTAGGGGGCTTGCATATTTCCCCTTGCTCTCTTAAAACCTACCAATACGCCACGTGATTACGCGTGGGTTAGGCTGCTGGTGAATGAGAGACCACATGGAGCAGAGAAGAGTCAGTCTAGCTAAGACGCCCTAGACCAGGCAGTTCCTAGTGAATCTAGTACCTGACCTCAAGGTGTGAGCCCACAGAACCTATCCTAATTGCTCATCTGTAGAAACCTGAGTTAAATAAATGATTCTTCTTTTAAGACAAGGCATTTTGGGTGCTTTGTTACGCAGCAAAACACAACGAAATAATTGAAACATATGTAGTAGCTTCATCCTTCCAATGTAATGCTCACTACAGACTGACTTATATTAAAATTAAGTATTTGCTGATCACTTCTCTGCTCCTGGAGGTCAGAGACTGTATGATATTCACTTCTGTATTCCCACAGCACCGGGGTTGTGCTCTGTTCACGGTAGACACTCAGAGTTTGACAAAATAAGCTGAAATGAAAATCAAAGGAAGTTCAAATTCTAATATACATTAGTATTATCTACTGAATGCTTAAGAAAAGAAGAAAAACACAAACCAGAGTACTGGTAGAGAATCCAGTCACTACTGAGAATCCGCTATGGACCTTGTATGGTAATTCCCAATGATGAAACATTAAGGGCTGGCAGCTACTAGTACTTGGAGTGCATATGCCACTTCAGGATAGCTAATAAGTGGGCCCTTTAAGTTGTCCTTGTCAAGATCTAACATTAACCCGAAGTTGGACTTTGATAGCGATTCACACACATATTTGAACACATGAATGTGAAGTCATACTGCAATCCTCCTTTTATGGACTTGGGACATTTAGTGGCAAAGGAGATTTTGATTTGCACTGTCTAATTCACATTATCATTAACAGCAGGTTTTCTAAGCCTAGCAGTCTGACAAATGAGATTTGCACATAAATGTACATTAACTATGAAGTGCTGTACGCATATAAAATATCATGAAAGCTTGTGTAGTCAAGATGTCATTTCACTCTTTTCCTTAAGAAGTAGGAGACTGAGAATAGACAGGACAGGTGGGAAAGGATGAATCGTTTTGCTATCCGTATCTAAATTGAGTCCTAATTGAATTTCTATAGCTTTTAAATGACACTGTGCTATTACACTCTATGCAGAGATGATCTCATCAAATATTCTGTGTTTTGATTATTTTAAAATTATTCACTTGACAGTGTCTGAAACACTCTAAAGCAAGGCAACACAAAAGTACGATCAGAATGAACATGCTCATAAAGCAGTGAGGCAGATACAGTCAATGACAGTAAAAGAACACCCTTGCTGCACTGTAACCGTGGTGCTTTGCATGGGTGCACACCCCAGAACTTGCCCTAACTTTAACTTCTTCCTTTAACTTCTGCCATGCCTGCTTAATATTGTTACGTCAGACTCAGAAAGAACATGATGATTAAGTCAGTCACTAAGCTAGAAAACTGAATCAGGATCTAATGAGGTTTAGACCGGTTAGAATGATAAAAATCTGTGTTGTTAACAATGTGAAAGAAACACATAGACCGAAGAGAGTAGAGTCTCCAATCTGTTCCGTAAAATTGCATGTGTGAGGACTCCTTGTGGAGTGGGTCTCAATGCTATACATGTGATAAAGACTCAATTGCTAGCAGAGAGGATGCTCAATAAATCAGGAGAGGAAGCCTGTCCCCGAAATTGTGATGCATTAATAAAAACATAAAGAACCAGAGGGTCAGAGTTCAGCGAGACAGATTTTAGCCAACTTAAGAAATATCTTTCTAGGGGCGCCTGGGTGGCTCAGTCGGTTGAGCGGCCGACGTCGGCTCAGGTCATGATCTCTCGGTCCGTAAGTTCGAGCCCCGCATCGGGCTCTGTGCTGACAGCTCAGAGCCTGGAGCCTGTTTCAGATTCTGTGTCTCCCTCTCTCTGACCCTCCCCTGTTCATGCTCTGTCTCTCACTGTCTCAAAAATAAATAAAACATTAAAAAAAATTAAAAAAAAAAAGAAACATCTTTCTAATAATCAGGTTGTCATAAGGAGGCCCTTGCTGTCTTGGGGTGGCGAGTTTTCTTCAAGGAGGATACACAGGCACAGTCTGGGTGCTACACATGGTTTCAAGTATCAAGTCAAAGGTTATCCTGCATGATTTTTCAAATGAGCCCCAACCCCCAAATTCCATAATTCTATTACGGGATTCCGAAGGAAACATGCAGAAGGACAACATACTCAAAGGCACTTAATCATGCTTCATTTGAGGTCCAGATATCTCCTTTGGAAACATACTCCCAGGTTTTCTCCTGATAGTTTGAACATCTCCATAGTTCAGAAGAAGTCCCCTTTTAAAAAGATGCTCATTTTAAACAAGTTGTGAGAACAATGAAGATGGACTGCAAAGAGATCAATATTTTCAGAAGAGAACAGGGAGGGATAATTTTTCTCACAATGATTCCACCTACCTGGGGGCTGCTAATAAAAAGCTACAGCCTGAGAGCTGGGGAAGTTTTTCAAATGGTCTAGGTTAGGAAAGTTATTGTTTTAACAGAGACAGACACAACTAGAAATTAGGTGATTGATTCAATAGGAAGAGACATACTCTCGTTCTTAGTAAAATTTAGGAGTTTTGGTTTCTCCTGCTAAAATATCATAAAAGGAAGTCTGAGAACAGAAATGTAACAGCAAGTAGGAACTTAAGCATAAACACCAGTGCTCACTGAGAGCCCACAAATACTTGAGCATTCGTCCCCGGCTCAGATCCACCTTATTTGGCTGTGTTTTCTAACTTACTCCCTTAGTTAACATTTTCTGTGAACACCAGTTGCTTTCCATAGGGACCAAAAACCACAAACTAGAGAGAATGACCACACTTCCTTCTCATGAATAGTGAGAAAGGAAAAATTTTTTCCTTGGATGTGGCTCTCCAATGAAATTCAGTTTCTGCTTTCCAAGAAAAGCCAATTGGCTCAGAAGTTTCTGAGAAGAAACAAGGGAGAAAATTCCAACAGATAGCACTCCACAAAACCCTAAGGCAAAATCCCAATCTCCCAGTCTCACATCAGCCAAGGGGTTAAAACCTGAATGTCTCAGTTGAGTTGCTGAATCCACAGGTGGAAGGTCATAAGTGTGGAAAGAGATACTCAGCTCCATTTGTGACCATGCTGGGAAAGCCTTTATGTGTACGAGAACCCCCACCTCGGCCCCCAAATATTAAGTTGACACACGTTTCTGGGACGCGGCTTGAATCCTCAAACTTTGGCGGGTCTATAGAGACACAATTTTCTGTTTTCTGCTTAACAGGGCTTTCCAGAATTGTCATCAGATGACAGATTACACCACCCATCCACAAGGATTCAGGGGTAGCTCAGGCCATCCATTATGGGTTAAAAGCTGTTCCAGCATGAATCGAGTCACAGTGGTAAGGAGACTACCAATACAAGGGGTCCTATAGCTTTAAGAAATACTCTGGGCATCTAAAAGTTTTCAGAATGCAAACTATGTCAGCTCTGAAAACAAGAGGCACTGCATCATTATGGCAGGAGAAACAAAGCCAGCCCCCTTTTTAAAACAGACAAAAAAAAAAAAGATTGTTTTAATAGGAGAGAAGCATCAGTCATTGATTCTTACTTCATTCACACTTTCTATCCAACGCCATCCATCTTCAGAGTGAAGAGATGACAGAGCCCGGTTAACTCTCTCCCTCTTTCGGCCCCCGCCCATCCTGTTCCTCTCTACCCAAACCACCAAGGCCTACCAACCTGCCCATTTTGATCTGCAAGCAACAGTCCTAGAGAATGACTCTTTCTAACTGATGGGCTTGCAAAGCTCAGGTATGCCTGACGACTGGCTTTCATCAACACTACTTTAACAGGGTTGCCTGTCAGGTTAGCATGACTGGTCAGGGCCTTTGCTAATCATCTTCTAAAACCACCACTTAGTCACTCTTGGCTGACCACATTCTACAAAGGAGGGGATGGGAAGACTGAAGGCAGCAGGGAAAAAGTCAACAAGCCAAACCAACCATCCAGAATGTAAAATATTTCATTTTTCTTAAATGCTGCTGCCCTCATTATCTACAAACAAAAGTCCCCAGGCAGGCTGTCTCTGCATCAGTGCACCTGCTTAGCATTGGTCTGCGGAGTTATCTTTCTGCTGTGTCTGCAGAAGCCAACTATAGCACAATGGGTCACATCACTTGAGGGTCACTTGAGTCCCTCTACGCTCTGGGTCCCTCCTCCCACCTCCTGCCTTCCCTTCTACCCACAAAACCTTTAACTCCACCATAGCTAAGGATCCCAGATAGCTAAATAAAAGAGGTGGCCTCAAACACAGGGAAAAACCCTTAGGTCTCCAGTGTGAATCGCCAACGCCAATCCCCCTCCCCTCCCCTTTTCCTTAAGACCTGATGGTCTTCAGTCACACATCTTAAAAGAAAAACAAAAAACAAAAACACAAAGACTTACTTGTCTCAAGTCGATGAAGGCCAACTGCAGCGTGTCCTCCTGGAACCCAGGCACCGGGCCGGATCTGGCAAACTCTGTGGGAAAGAAAAGAGGATAAAAAGCGCCTTTAACTAACCATGGACAGGGAGATTGGCAGACGGATGACAGGGAAGACAAGAGAGGCTGGGGGAGAGGAGGACCAAGCTTCTAAGGAGTCATGTCTCTCTCCCTTCAGCTTCTTTGTTTGCCCTTCAAAATTCGTGTCATCAAAACACCATTAATTCCAGCATCCTGACAGCAAGGAAACTGTACTAATTCGACCTGAAATTTATTCCCATGAGCCGCGCTGGGCTTCAGAGTATTTGTTTTGTGAATGGACAAACAACTTGCAAAGGAGGAGGGAGTGGGGGAGAGAAAAAAGTTTTTCCTCTCAACACAATAAAATCTTCAGCTGTGAAACTCTTTTCAGTTCCGAAAGCTATTTATATTTTAGATCGCTGAAGGAATTTTCTAATTTCACGCCTGTCACCTCATTCCCCAAGCATTTATCAAAAAATATTCCCTGCCACATCATTAATTATTCCCTCACTGATTATTTGTATTATCTCATGACTGCATTATTGCCAACACACACACACACACACACACACACACACACACACACACACACGCAGAAGCTGTCCCAACCCACTGCTTGGCTCCTGAGCAAAGGAGTACTTGCAGATATGAAAAGCCTACCTAAACAAATCTCATGGCAAAAGCTTACGGAACATTTGCACATATCCATCCTACTAGTGTACTCTTTGTCCTTGACTTCTACTTCTATTCCACTCTCGAAAACTCTTTTTTTTCTCTTCCCTCTACCCCAATTTAGTCTTAGGTCAAAGACACCACATGAATGCTATTTGCAATTTACAGTAGCGCCTTGGGTCCATGCTCAGTTTATGACTCTGGCTTCTACATCGTTAACAAGAAGATAACTGCACGGGCTATAGGGACAGACACTAGTAATAGTTAAGAATGTCAAGTTTTATCGTCCCTAAGCCCTGCTTATTATGAAATCAAAAGGTCTTGTTTAAGCTCCCTACACACACACCCATACCACACACACCACACACAGAGAATGAGAAAATTCAAGAGTTGGACAGTTACTATGTCTTGAATTCTCTCTATAAAGCCAAAGTGTGATGGACATTTAACATCAATCTACCATTTACCTCAAAAACAACTCCAGTATTGGCTCAAAGCAAATATGAAAAGGAATGTTTTCAATTACGTTTTATTCCAGGAACGAATTTAAGAAATTATACAGACTTAGTATCATACTTTTTTTTTGAAATTAAATAAAATCCATCAAGATACCTGCATAAATGCCTGGAAAATTACTTCCAACATCCAGTAGCTGGACAGATTTAAATGATGATTTGTGAACAACTATGGGAATCCCTGTTTTTAAAAAATATTTTCCATCTGGGGCTTCTTAGACAGAATAGGTTTTCATAACATCCTTGCCCCACTTAAAAAAATAATGCTAAACAAAATTGAAAGGGATTATGGAAACATCACATGAAATGAAATTTAACAAAATTTGTTAAACAAAATATAGCACACGTATTTCTACAACTGTACACAAAATATTATTTTAGATATTTCAAAAAAATAACTACTGTAAGTGAAAGGAGATAAACTATAGATAGGATGATTAGCAGCACTGGGTTTCTATTTGCGAGGAAAAGAAAACTCAAATGCTATTTGCAAATTAATTCCATCATATTATAGGCCAAATGATTCAAGTTTCAAAAGAGTAGAATCCTACAACTGTACAAATACTTGAAGAGGGCCATGTTAATGGAAAGCCTGACATACTCCATCCTTCATATCTTACAACAGCCATTATCTGTGCTAACCTTGTATACGCAGCAGCTGCTCAAGTCAGATGTACAACTCGCCCATACTGTGCTCCTACAGAAAGCAGTTCTTTGAATTATAGCCACAGCCACTCTTTTTGACTGCCTTGATTGTCAGTGGTCGGCTTCAATAGGCTTCCCATGCCTGATGGTTTCATCCAAAGTTGCTAGTTTCCCCCCACTGCTCCTGCATGACTCAAGGCTATGTTTCATCACTTGACGTACTAAAGTCCTCTCTGTCAGTAGGAACCTTTCTTGAGTCAAAATATAGCAACTGTCAAGGTGTTCTGCTTACCTACACATGTCCAACTCAATAGAATTACCCTGTGACACAAGGTTGAAATGCTTGAGAGCTGCCTACACATTCTCACCTCTCCTTGTTGAGCATGCTCCCTGGGGCTGACAGATGACACAGACAAAACCACTCAGGAAACCGAGAGTCTCACTTTATAGACCTCATTTTTATGACACACTGAATCTTCCAGGTTCCCAGAGGACATGGTGGCCTTTTAGATTTGCTTTTCCTTTTATAAATCAGGGAATCAAAGAGTGATAATTGCTTCAAAGTATGACAGAGTAAAGAGATTCGTTTTCACATATAGTTTATGGAAATGTCTCATTACTGTATATTCAACTTCATGTTTGTATTTTTTCCTCATTGTTTTACATATACAATCCTTGTCTTCTCATGTAGATAGTAAACTCTTTAGGGATAAGGACCATATCACTGAACCTAACAAGTATTTAAAATACTAGATATTCAACAAATACTCATATATTAATTAAATAAGTTACAAAAACAGCGAGATTCATTAATCATACATCCTCTTCACTGCCAATGAAAATCTTTAGATTGCAATAGGTAACGTGGCCTTATTAATATGAGTACCAATAAGCAGGTTTTAGGAATGTATGGGCTCCCTAAAATTTGGTGCACAATGATTGAAGAGACGGGTTTTGAGGTCATAAATATCAGAATTTGAGCTCGGATACTAGGTCTACGGGCATAGGCAAATTACTTAATCTCCTTAAAGCTTCAATGTCTTTTTCTCAAAAATGAAGAAAACAGTGCATTCTTTATAGTGCTACCATGAGGATTAAATGAAATAACACACATAGAGCAGTTGGCAGAGGGCCTGGCATATCATAATTGATTATCATTACAATTAGTTTTCTGTGTGAATATACAGTTCTCTGGGAAGAAGCTTCCTAGCTTTCACTGAACTCTCAGAGGGCTGGTGACCAAACAAAAGTTAAGAAACACTGTTACATACCCAGGACAAAACAGGAGAATTTATTCAGCTACCATTCAGTGATGAGTTAGTGAGCTTGCACTGCAAATTTGTTTACAGGCAAATATTTAAGTCTTTCACTTAAATGAAACTGAGATGACTAATTAACAGAATGTTAGCCACAGCAATTTTTATTGGTGTTATTTATGAATTTCAAAAAATGCATAAAACAGATCTCTTGCAATGTTTGGATTCAATATACGCTTAAAAACACGGTTGTTCTCTTAGAGTCAATTGTTTAGATATACAAAAAATGTTAACAGCATAAGAAAGTGTGAATATTTTAAATAAATGAACATTTGTAAGCAGTCTGATTTCAACTCTATAAAATATAATATGCATAGTAAACACTCATTTCATAATGTTAACTGAGGCTGTTGTAGACGGAAAGATTACAAAAGGATTTTCTTCTTTTTTATATTTTATAAACTTTTAAAATGAGTAGACACCACTTTCATAATCAAAAATAGGAAATAGAACACATGTGCACACGTGCACCAAAATTACCTAGTGGTGCTGATTTAGTAATACTTTCTCCAGTGACAAGGGATAGGACTTATTCAAGATTTAGCATTACAGGCAGCCGGGATTGGTCTGCACACCCAAATTCCCAGATGTTGCTTGACAGAAAGAGAAGAAGAAAACTACAAAAAGCTCCAGTCTGTGTAACAGGCCGATGCATACACAAATTCATTAGATGCACACACAAGAAGCCTCTCTTTAACATCACAAATGGAAACCTTCCTTCTTTGGAAATCATCAAAAGAGGTAAAAGTATGCACTTATGACTGAGTGGAACCAATGTACATATGGGGCACAATGGACAAGACCCTTTCTGGACTTGTCTCTGAGTCCAAGATCTGTAGTAGGTTTTCAGTCTCTAAGTGTTTCCAACACCAAGTGTTTCCAAAGCCTGGGTTCTGTAGTGTAGACGGCATCGCAAGACTATACAAGTTGCTTGCTCTATTTCACAAAGACCCAAACCCAACATTTGACCAGCATGTGTTACTTAGGGACTGAGTCGAGGTTCCAGTGAGGCTGGCAAGAAAGCTTCCTCTTCAAAAATGTGTTCAGATTAGTAGAGCCTACCAGTGATGCATTTTCCAGAGAGCTCTGGCTCTCCCCAGCAGCTCTTTCCTGCCCTTGTACCATCACGGTAGGGACTTCAGAGTTGAAGCTGGTATCAGGGCTTCACTCCAAGACCCAATTTGCAAATGTGAAAAATCTTTTAATGAGGAAACTGCCAACCCATCAAAGTTTACGAAGGAAATATTTTCATTTAAGAAAATAAAAAGGAGGTATAAAAGTTACAGAAAACAAGGCATATTATTAAGTGAAGGCATAAACGGGGAAATAAAATCACACAAAAAAAGTATTTTACTTACCAAATATTCAACGTTCTTTCATATTCTCCTACACACTTAAATCTATGTGGTTGGGCAATCATTTCTAAAAACAATATTAATTTCTCAAAAATATCCTGTAGGTTTATTTATAATGATATAAAATTACCAAAAGAGAAAAAGAAGGGATTCCACTAATTTCAAAATGCTTTCTACACTTCTTGAAGGCTGATCTTATAATTAACTAACACTATCACTTAGAGGGGGAAGGAAAAAAAAATTTAAATAAACTTTAAAATTATCAGGTACATTCACATTTGGCTGAAGAAAAAAACCATTTTTATAAACACCATAGAAGGCTAATTAGAATAAAACGGTAGAGTCAGATTAGAAAGGGCTTTGAGAAATCAAAATGACTGCCATAGTCTATAATCTGTGTATCTGGATAGGACATCTGAGAGTTTATCAAAAGCAAGTTGTGAGAAACAGAAAATAAAACTAGTTCTTCTGAAATAACTCTAGGAGAACAATCATGTTTGTAAGGGTATAACTGAGTCACAAAATTACAGATCTATTTTATGCAAATTGTTCATGGAACAAGAATAATTTTCAAAAGCAGATGAGCAACAAGATAAAAATTTATTTCAGAAAAGCAAAACTAGTACCCTCTCTGGAAAATAGGTAAAATAGCAATTGTCGGAGAAAACCATAATTTGGTTAAATAAGAGGAAGTTGAAAAGACAGTGGATAAAATTTTGACCAGAGGTCCCTAGATACCGTCATTCACTACTGCTCTCACTGAACTTCCAGGTCAGAAAATGGACAAGATAGCATCACCAGCCCTCACTGAAGGGACCAGAGGTTTGGCTAGGGCGAAAGTGCCAGGTGAGAAAGAAAACGCAGTACCCGGGGGGCCCAAAGTATGTTGGCTTCTTGTTTACATCTTAAGATCATGTCAGGTCACATGTGGTACTTGTGGGATTGAAAAAATAAGAGCTGCTGTTGCTGTATTAACATAATGGTTTCCTGGTATCTAGCTCCCTGGAGCAACAGACAAGGAGTGTGCCAGACTACCAAGTGTGGCTCTGGGGAAGCTAGCCTCTTCTTGCATCACTTCACAGTGGCTCCACTAAGCTCATTATAGACAGGAGTTGATGGACTCCACAGGGAATCCACTTGGGGCTCTGCTGGTCAGAGAAAGGTTGGCCAGAACATAAAGAAGTAAGCAAAGGAGACAGATACCAAGGAGACAGGAAAACGCTGGGGAGTGAGGGGGAGAAAAAAACCACCTTGGAGATGAAACTGACCATACTTGTGTAAGTGTGCTTGCATGGACATGTGATCATAAAAAACAGGCACCTTTATTTAGCCAGGGTATGACTCCATGACGCACATCACGCTCTGTTTTTACATACCTTAAATATGTAACTCACTACATTTCCCATCCCAAAAAGGGCAGAGGGAAGCACAGGCTAACTCAAACACATTCTCAAAGTTCTGTGAGAGAAATCTGATGGAAACTGACGACACTGAAATCTGATTGCAAATGCCAAGCCAGGACTGCACACAGATTTGCAAAGTACTTTTAAAGTTTGATTTTCTAAGTTCAATTCTCCAAGCTCCTTTTGCTCTGAAAGACCATTGAGAGCTAGGACAGACAGACATGGCATTTTAATTAATAAGGAATTAATCTCCCATAAGTGAGAAAATGGACACCAGCATGAAGGAAGTTCCATGCTGCTGCTCAGTAAACAAGACAATCAGTCTCCACCTGGCTGCCCCTCTAACTGTACCACCAGGAGGAAAGGAGGGTCCTGGCACATTCAGTGGCTGGTGTCAGTGACAGCACACATTCTCCCGGACAGAAAAGCTGTTTTAAGAGGAATAAACCTAGCAGATCAGAGAGGTCGATTTCTACATCTTATTTAACATATAAGAAGAATCAGTAAACAGCTTAATGAAATTAGTCAGCGGAATCTAGCAAAGCAAACTAGAGAAACAATTCTGTTTAAGTTTAGAAGACAGATAATATAAGTTCCCACCATTTCATGGAGTCCAAGGGGCAGTGGGTGCCTTTATTGAAATAAAGTGCTCATCTTTGTCTGGAGAAATAATATTTTAAATGATGGGTAAGAATACTTAGCCGTATTCACTAAACTAAAGAGAGTGACTTTTGCATTGTGTGATTCTTTGCAGAGGAAGAAGGGTTGAGGAAGTCAAGACAATAACGAGTGGCAGAACAACGTCATGCCGCACGGCAGCGGACTTTACCTTAATATTCCACAGAAAAATAACAGGCAAAAACAGAGCAAAAGATGACGTCGGACGTGAGTCTATAACTTACACTGCTAAAGCTGAAAGGAGCATTTGGAACTACTGAGGACTTCTACCGATGAGCAAATTAAGGCCCAAAAGGTGAAGTCAGTGACCTACTTAGAATCTGATCTCTCTAAGTCTGTCCTTCTAATATTTCAACAGGCACCCCCCCACCTCAAATGTCTAAAAACAAATATTCACTTTGCATGTTCCTTTATAGGCATATTAAGTATTCCTTTACATTTAGTTAGGAATCATAAAATCCTAAAAATACACAGATCTGTGCAAAGTCATAATTTTCCTCGGAAGTTCCCAAATGCTTCACAATTTTGCAAAGTTAGTGCCAGCTTCATAATATATCTTTTAAAATCATGGTGAAAAGAAGCTTCTCCCAATCAGTACTTCTGTGTACAATCTCTAGGAAAACTGAGGGTCCACAATGAGAGGGGTGGGCTTCCTGAGAGATGAGAAAAACTAGTGCTCAGAAGCAGTGACTTTATATCCTTGAAATTTTCACTGTGCTTTTAAGGACTTAATTTTATCCATGTGTTTGTTCAGCACTGATTATCCTGCTGTATAAACATATACACAAAGTTGCGGCTCTCTGACATTTTACAGAAGGATTTTGAGAAGGATTCTGTAGGTCATTTAACATAACAGTGAAAATCAATTTTCTAGAAAAGCACTGTCCAAATAGAAATGCCAGCCCCATGTGTAATTTTAGAATTTCTAATAGATACACTAAAAACAGACAAAATAATTAATATTGAAATTAATAACATATCTTGTTTGACTCAATATGCATAAAATATTTCAATTTCAACATGAAACTAATATTTTAAAAATTATTCATTTGGGGGGCACATGGGTGACTCATCAGTAAAACACGTGGCTCTTTTTTTAAAAAATATATGTGTGTGTGTGTGTGTGTGTGTGTGTGTGTGTGTGTGTGTGTATTTTTTTGAGAGAGAGAGAGAGAGAGAGCAAGCGTGAGTGGGGAGAGGAGTGGAGGAGTAGAGGGTGGGAAAGGAGGGTCTAAAGAGGGGGAGAGAGAGAGAGAGAGACAGAGAGAATATTTTAAGCAGGTTCCATGCCCAGCATGGAGCCCAACATGGGGCTCAATCCCACAACCCTGGGATCATGACCTGAGCCAACATCAAGAGTCAGACACTCAACTGACTGAGCCACCCAGGTCAGGAGCATGTGACTCTTGACCTCAGGGTCGTGAGTTCAAGCCCCACGTTGGGCATGGAGTCTACTTTAAAAAAAAATGATTCATGCCTTTTTTTCCCCAAAATTTAGTATATATTTTACATTTACAGCACTTCTCATTTCTGACTAGCTATATCTCAAATGCTCAAATGGCCACTTGAGGCTGATAGCTATAGCACTGGACAGCACAGCTTTAGATGATGTTGACTGTAATGAACTTAAGTTAAAATTAAATGTGCCAAGAATGATCTTAGATTTTGAAATGACCAAGAAAGAGCATTCCTAAAATTCACAGCATTATGAATTCTATTTTTACATCGGCTATGAAATTAGGATTGAAGCAAATGTCCATGATACTACACAATGGCTTTGACTCAACTTGTATTAGAAATGTATGTTGCCTTCAGAGAGCTATATATATACTTTGTATATTTTTCATCATGCCCGTCAATACATTTTTATACTACCTCTCTATTAATCCTTATATTTGTATGCTTACCTTCTTCTCTTCAACCCATTTTCTCTTTCTTATGCAGGTGTCTCCTGTTATCTATCTGCAGGGAGATATGTACCAAGACACCAGTGGATGCCTAAAGCCACAGAGGGTACTGAACCCCAAACATACCATGGTTTTTCCTATACATGCATATCTATGTTAATTTAGAAATTAGACACACTAAGAAATCAACAACTAAGAATAAAATAGAATTACAACAATATACTGTAATGAAAGTTAATGTCAATGTGGTCTCTCTCTCTCAAATAATTTATTGGACTGTACTCATCCTTCTTGTGATGATGGGAGAAGACAAAACACCTGCGTGCTAAGATAAAGGAGACCTGTTACATAGGCATTGTGATGAAGTGTTAGTCTTCTACTGACGATACATCAGAAGGAGCATCACCTGCTTCCCGATCACAGTTGATCTTGGGTAACTGGAACCACAGAAAGTGAAACTGCAGAAAATTGGAGGCTTTGGTACCTAACTTATTTATTTTTTCAATTTATCCTGTTGAAAGTGGCCTCAAATCATTTTTGGAAAAAGCAGTAGGGTATAATTGTTTTTAAATGATGACAGCTGATAAGTATATAAATTTGGGGACATAGTGAGCTATGCCTCAGTTTCCCTAGCCAGTGATGACAATAACCATCCTGATCTATAACTGCAAAATGTTTTTTAAGGTGCAACATAAAATAAATACTGACTCATTAAAGGGAAAAGTATCAAGACTCTGGAACAGGGTGGAGGTATATCGTACCACACTATGAAAAATGCTGAAAGTCAGAGAAATGACTAAGGTACGTTCCACATGGGAAGTTTCCTAAGTTAAAGGAGACAGACTTTTTAAGAAAAATCAGTATAATCTTCTTTCTTTCTTTCTTTCTTTCTTTCTTTCTTTCTTTCTTTTTTTCTTTTACAACTTTTTTTTTTTTTAACGTTTATTTATTTTTGAGACAGAGAGAGACAGAGCATGAATGGGGGAGGGTCAGAGAGAGGGAGACACAGAATCTGAAACAGGCTCCAGGATCTGAGCTGTCAGCACAGAGCCCGATGCGGGGCTCGAACTCACGGACTGTGAGATCATGACCTGAGCCGAAGTCGGCCGCCCAACCGACTGAGCCACCCAGGCGCCCCTACAACTTTTTAAAAGTAGGCTTCATGCCCAATGTGGGGCTCAAGCTCATGACCCCGAGATCAAGAGTCACATGCTCTACCAACTGAGCCAGCAAAGTGCACCAATATCATTCTTTTCAAACTGAGAGTAGTTAATATTTCTTTGGCATATATATTTCATGATGTTCTTACAATTTTCTAGGAAAACTAAGTCTCATAATGTAAGCTGATGTCCACAAAGATAGATATCTCATTAGATAAGGTAACTGAGATTCTAGTTCTTTCTAGAATTTACTTATGTGACCTTTGGCCAATCAGATAAGTTCTTAGTACTAAATGTCTCTGCTGTGAAATGAAGGTAATAATATTTCACTTAATTAAAGCTACAGGAATAAATCAAATATATTCTTGATGTCTATGATACAATAAAGAACCTGTCTGGTCTTTGCCCCCGCTACTAGAATAGTTTCAAATACCCTTGAAAGTTCCTGAGCAATAGGAATTGCTATTCACAATGAGCTTCTTTTGACCATACCTAGGTTTATGCTAACAAGGTTGCTCAAGTGGGACCTTAGAGAGTTTTAAGGGAGGGGCTGGATAAGCCAGAAAGACCAAGCTCATGATTTTCAGCCACACCCCCAGTCTACAGGGAGGGTAAAGGGGCTGGAGGCTGATTTCACTCATGTGGCCAATTATTTACTCAATCATGCCCATGTAATGAAAGCCCATATAAAACCTCTGGATACTGAAACTCAGTATCAGATTAGTGAACACTCTGATGTGCTGGGATGGTGACATGCTTAGACTCCAACCAAGAGACAGGATGAAAACTGTGCTTGTCCCCCTCTTCCCCAGGACCTTAACCTATACATATCTTCCATTTGGCTCTTCCTGTTACAGCCTTTATAATAAAACAGTAATCAGAAGTATAGAACTTTCAGTGATTTCTATGAGTTTCCTAGTGAATTCTTTAATGCAAGGGAGTTTGGGGAGTTCTGAATCTGTAGTCAGCTAGCAAGAGGAGTGAGTGGCTTGGACACCTCAGACTTGCAGCTGATGTCTGAAGAGGGGAAGTCTTACAGGACCGACCCCTTAACTTGTGGAGTCTGCAATTAGTCTACGACTAATAACTTAGTTGTAGAATTGGATTGAACTGTAGGACACCCAACTGATGTCAGAGAATTGTTGTTGGAACACAAAGTCCAATATAGATCAAGTGCAATAAAACAGGATATTGGGTCCATTTTAATATCTAGGCTAGAGCCATACATGTCCCAGCATAATTAATGGGAACATTACTGGATTTGGATATAAAATAATATGCTTTTCCCCTTGACATGGCCACTTCTTCAATGAATCAAAAAATTAAAGATATTGAATTAAAATAAGTCTTTGATATTAGAGATCATTTTTGACATGACAAAGTAAAAGTTCTGTATATCTTGCCCAGAGAAAATGAACACTTTCTATATTTACTAGCTTTGATTCTTTGTTTCATGAAATTGTTCTAATTATCAGCTGGGAACTTTTTCCCCTAAAATGGAAATTTATTGTAAAATATTAAAACAATGATCCAACAGCCATGTTAAATGTTTGCATTAGATGACTATCAACATAAATACCATTCTCCCATTCTGGTTACATAGGCTAGACCTAAGAAGTCAAGACCTAAACTTAGGATCTATCTTACTTAGAGAATATAAACTGTGCCACTGAGAACTCAGTTTAGGATGTGTTTTCCCTTTTCTCCTTTTCCCCTAAAGCAAACAAACAAAGACAAAAGGAGAAGAGAATCTTTGTTAGTGCAACGCTAGCCCTTTGGCTGATACTTACTGGGTAAAGGGTCAAGGAAAGGACTTCGGACACAACTCAGGAGCTCTAGAGGAAGCATTAAGGGTTTTAACTCCTAGGTACTGCTGAGAGGGAGATTAGTGTTTAAAAAGAATTTAGGTTGGCTGGAAGAAAAGGAAATGAAAATCGTTGTTTCTTAAGGCACATGAGCCACTTCTTTCCATGATAAACTGGTGCTTTTAAAGGAATATCTTAAGTGCTAGAAGGTATAGGAGATAAATGAACATTTCAAGTATTAAAAGCACTCCTGTCTTTAAAATGATCCTTGTCGAAAAGCCCTCAGAAATGCTTTTCTAGGGAAGAATAGAGAACCTCACTCTTTTCCCTGGTTAACTGTCTGGGCAGGGGCTTAGGCTACACCTTGTTTCCATCCACTGACAGGCAGACAGCTGACAAAAAGATTCCAGTGACTCAGAGGGGAAGGGCAGGCCTTAAACAGGCTGACTGCTGGGACTTGGTGAAGAATGGAGGAGACTTGGTATTTCTCCAGCAAGGCATATCATTCAGAAGAAAGGTACATGATTCAGAATGACAAAAAGAAGAGAAAGATGACGAGGCAAATTTTACTGATACCTACGAAGAAAATAAAGGAAGAATTATTTTTCTTTTATTGTTGGTCACATTATAGAAAATGTTTGGTGTCACTTGCTATTAAACTGTCCCAAATCATCAGGCTGAACAGTGGCAACATAAAAATAACCACTCCACTGAAGTTCTCAGACGCAATAAAATAAACAACTTCTGCTTTCTTCTCTTTCAAACTCCATTTCTGAAAGAGCTATTTACAAGCACGGATTCAACTTCTTTATCTTCCACTCATTCCTGAATTTGCTGCAATCTGGTTTCTACCACCCCTACTTCCCCTAAAAGTACTTTCTCTAAAATTTACTTTGGATTCCTTCTTATTAAAGCAACACTTATCCAGGCCTTCTCTTACCTGACATTTGCATGTACCATGCAGTATTATATAAAATTATTCATTGTTTATCTGAAATTTGCATTTAACTGAGCGTCCTGTTTTTTTATCTGGCAACCCTACTCCTAACTGAAGATTCTGTATTTAGGCTTGCATTTTCCACAATTTTGCCACAGTGATTTTCCTAAAGCAGAAAATGACCATGTCATTCTCATACATAAAACATATGACCAGCTCCCTACGTACCTATAATCAAGTATATACTTCTCAATAAGTCGTCCAGCACCTAACAAGGATTATATTTTCACCATTGCCTCTTGGTTACCCCACTTCGTTTCACCTTTCCCCCAGTCATAATGAACTAGTTTTAGTTCTCTAGTATGCCACACTTTTAAATTTCCTCCCAGAATTTATACGAACACCTGCCTTACTAGTTAGAATATCCTTCCAAACCTACCTCATCCCACTTGAGTGGCTAATTCCTACCCATGTAGTTCAATTGGATATCCTAGTCCAAACAATTCCCATATAACAAATGAGTAAAAAGATTTTAAAAGACATTAGTGTATTATTCACAGATACTTAGTGATCAAGCACAAAGACACAGGTCTCGATTCACCCATTCAGATGTGTGTTATCCCACCAGTGACCCTACCATACAAGCTTCTCTTCCCAGGAAAGGGGTGGAAAATAGAAGTAAAATATAGATCAACAGAAATTTATAGGCAAAACTTACGAATTCCATACATTGACTCACCGGAAACTTTTCGCTTTTCTAAATGAAAGTGTTGGCAGTGATATTTTCCTCCTATTTTCTAAATTCCAATCTTAGAAATATAAAAATTGGAAATGCTAAGGTGATCTTTTGGAGAAATTGTAGTAGGTCTCCTCAACTTCTCTCTTTCCCCCTTTCTCTCTCATTCACACATACACACACACACACACACACACACACACACACAACATCCCCCCAACAAATAGATAAACTAAAGGAAGAGAGAAAGAAGGTAAATTTTTACAATTTGTAATGCTAAAAGTAGACTAGATAGATTAACTCAAACCAGAATTTGTTAAATGCTAAAATGCTAGATAGAGTATGTAATGATTGAAAAGACATGGAATTTTTTCTTTTAAAATGTCTTATAAAATCTAGAACTTTCATCAATTTTTTGAGATGTATACGGTGTGTTCCACCTAAAGACAGTAGATGGGTTAGAATGTTATGGGAACTCCTTGTACACCTGAGTAGAAGTCTGTCAACTTTCAACAATTAAAATAATTTTTAAATAAACATGGCATTTAATATGCCTTCCTGGTTTACACCCTATAAAACGGCCCAATTAAAACCAACAGTTTACTGGCCTCAGCCCCAAAGACATGAAGTGAGGGCCAAAGAAAATATGTAATGTATAAAATGCCCCAGTGTAAACACTTGGTGACAAGCAGGGGCAGTGAATGCATCAGATATTCTCGACAGATTCCGGCTTACTGCAAGCATTAAGATTTGGGCCCATGTGAGTAAAAGGGATGCACAAACAAACGGCTTAAGGGAAGGAGGCAGCAATGCTAAAGAAATAAAATAACTTTTAGCTGAGGTGCTCTTTGGAGCTAGCTGATATAACAGAAAGAGATGGCCATACGCTGGTCTGGGGCTAATGGTGAGGTCTTGGGTTTGCAATAATCAAGATGAGCTACTATTTCTACTGGCTCATTTCTGCCTAGAAATGCTTCTGGGTGTTTTGAAGCAAATCACGGGGATTCATGAACATTTTAAATAATTGTCTAACTTTCTAATGAGGAAACAGTAAAAAGGCTTTGGAGAGTAAGAAATTGCTACGATATACTTGTTTTACTGTAAGAAAACCTGTTTTACCAAGTCCAGAACCAGGGTCAAGTGACAGGAAAAGAGTAATAACCACAATATGATTTTATTATTTTCCTTCTTTGAAATGGCATTTCTTAATCTTTCTGGTCCCTGAAACTTCCAAAGTGTATAAGGTCTTAAAGTTGAGAAAAAAATAAGGACTAAAATCTGAAACAGCTAAAACGGAAAATGTAGAGAAAGAGGGAAGGAGCACTAAGTTTGGAATATCACTTCAACAAAAAAATCTGGTATTCTCCTTTCCAAAGCCATGCAGCAGGAAAAGAGCCTTTTGGAAACTACCAGCTGTTCAAGGTAAATCTCTTGGCCACCATCCCCACACCCCCCAAAATATCCCTTAAAATAAAATCAGGAAGAAAACTCAAACCCATTTCAAAGAGGAATCAGTCACCGTCCTTATTTAGAGATGGGATAAGTACCACATTTTCCAAACAGTCAGACAGAACTTAGGGTATGGGAGAGTTCGCCACAGAAAGAGAACCTTAATTCAAAATTATGATCCCTCATGTGGCAGGTCTTTTGTATTCCCTCATCACTGTTATGCCCCACAAACAACCCAAGGTAACATTTGCTACCAGAAAAAGTACTTTGTCTGTGTTGGCCAATCTCTGGAAGCCAAGAGCAGAGCTTGACAGTGATGTATAACAAGGTTAGAGCAGCAGGATCCATCTCCATTTGCTTGACAAGGATGGTATCTGAGGCCACGGTGAGGAAGAGCAGGTCGCCTGCCCTCGCTGCTCAGGTTGGCAGCACCTACTATCAAATGACCAGGTGTCTGGCAATGGGCTCAGAGAGACAATGACTTCCTTCTCTTCTGGAATTCAAGGAACTTCAGCCCATAAGCCAGAATAACTGCTGAGTGGGCACTACTCACTGACCCATGTCTGACAAGAGTCCTCTCAGAAGGTACGGGGCCCATCATCCACAGTCAAAGAGAAGTGATATTGCCATTTTAATGGCAGGGAAGACTTCTGTTTGGGTACTCCATAGCAGAAAGGCGCATCATAATAGCATAGCACCTAGCATGACAAGTATTATAGTCATAAGAAAACAACAGCAAACAAAGCATGGCTTTTGCACTGCCTATTTTGGATAGAAGGAAGATATTTGCAGTGTGTGCTCTTCCCACATTATTTTAGATCTGAAAATCCAAGCTCAATCCTGGATTAAGAAGAACTGGTAGGGATCTGGGAGTGGGGGAGGGACAAAGCCATATAATCCGTAAGTTCCCAAAGAAACTTTTGCACAATACGTTGATTGTGAGCTGTGTACCTGAGAAAATGATTCCGGACTATGGCCTCTATTTTCAGCCCAAATACTTGAGTTTTAAATCTGACTCCTTGCATAAAATATCTACAGTGTTCCAGGTCTTGCAGAGAAAACAAAGAATGTAGAGAATGAACTCTTGATCACTGTGTGTGTGTGTGTGTGTGTGTGTGTGTGTGTATACACGATTGCCAACTTAATGAATCTTCCCCTGCAAATCTGTAAGTTTCACTGAAGATACTGAATCAAAATGAGAATTAGAAATAGGAATAGAAAATGAAACTGAGAAAAGGGGAAAACAAACGATAAAATGAATAAACAAAAATACACTCTGTTAAGACTGGCTACTCAAATTCCTATATACTTCCAGTAGAGAATGAAAGCATTACTGTAAAGAAGAGATAGAAAATATTTCTCTGATTCCATTAACCAGTCAATCAACCAAAAGACAAAATTCATTAGCCACGGAGTTTGCTTCATGGAATGAGTTATTGTCTCCATCATATTAAAAGCATTAATGACTAATTACCCTTAGATTTTCACATGTGCACAGCACTGCAAATTATAAAAAAACAAGTTTATTTTTCTGCATATGAACCCAAAGTCTATCATTAATCTTCTTACCTTAATGTTTCTCAGATGAAAGAGAGCAGAAAGCAAAAGCTTGTTTTAAAATTATAATTCATAAAGATGAGGCTCAAGATAGAAGCTAAGGGATCTGAAATTAATGATACTGAAACACACAAAATGTCCTTCAATAGCCTACCCATAGGACATTTGCATCTTCAAGCACTATACAGGCCATATGAAAAGAAGCATCTGTTATTTTAATATAACCCAGAGAGATCAGATTTAAAACTTAACTAAGCTCAAATTTCCTCCTTTTGTCACTCCTCAAACCTTATATTCTTAGGATGGCTCTCTTTTTAAGATTTGAAGAGGTACCAAATGCTTAAGATACAATCTGAAAAGTGTCCTTTCGATAAAGTATAAAAAATATATTTGAATTGGAAAGGAAGAAAATTCTAAACTTTTCACAAGAATCCCTTATGAAATGGTGCCATTTGTTACAATGATTTAACATTTCCAAGATTCATTTAATGTTGTAGAGAGCCAACTTCTCTTCTTTAAATCTATTTCTACCAGTATTCATGTCCCAATAACCGAGTCTCCAAGAGATGTGTTCATACTCTTTAGTGTCTTCTGAAATTCAGGACTGCTTAACTAATATGTTTCATTGTTGCAATTGTGATTTGACCCAAGACCACACTAACATCTTCACAGGTGACTGTAGTACTTCAGGTCTGGACTATACAGCTTGACTTCTTCCTAAGCCAATGTTATCCAAAGGTAAATAGTATAAAACAGACTCTGAAGCAATCCTGCCTTAAAGAATTATATAGAAAGTGTCTTTGAGGAAACAATTATTGATCTATTCCAAGGGTCAATGAATTTATAAGAGCCCCTGACAGAAATCACTCAAAGCCTGCTTTCTGCTTCCATATACTCTGAGGATAAGTCCCCTGGGGGCCATGGCATTGTACATAACTAATAATGAAAGCTCTAATAAACATGTAATACTAATGCTTACAAACATTCATGTATATAGGATCTGTAAATCATTTCATGTGCATTATTTCATTTAATCCTTACAACTCTCTACAGACATAAAAATACCCACACGATCTTTCCTCCCACAATAAATAATGTTATCTTTAAACTAAACAGAAATTTAGAAATCATGCAGCCCAACGTTCTCATTTTATAAATGAGAAGCCTCAAGCCCAAACAGGTTTAAAGAATTTTCAAGACCGTACAACTAGTTGGTGGCAGCAGTGAGGTTATAATACAAGTTTCCCGACTTCCAGCCTACTAGTCTTTCTAATGATAATGATAACAGTGACAATGAGGACAGTTATTGAGCATTTACTATGAGTAATAATTTAATCATCATAACAAGTCTATGATTTACACCAATTGTAATTTCATTTTACAAATAAAGAAACTAAGGGAGTTAAGCATACCCAGACCACTAAAATGAAGATCCAGGTTTCAAAGACCAATCTATCACCTACAATTTTAATCACTATGTATTACGCAGCTTATATATTGATAATTGATTGTTGATGGCAAGATGGCTTTATAATCCATAGAAATTGGTGGTAGGATATGTGTACTAAAGTTGCTAATCTTTGCCTTGCCAGTTGTACATCCTCCTAAAAGAATATTCCTTAGGATTCCAACTATATCCCAGGCTGTCTTGCTATGCCATCCATCCGAGCGACTTCCTACTTATACTCCCTCCCATCCTCAGAGCTGACGAAGAGCTCCAGAAATGGAAGCAGTTGCTAACTGAATCATTTTTATTCATTCAATAAATATTAAGCAAGCACCATATGTCAGGCACTGTGCTAGGTGCTAAGGAGACAGGAACAATCAGGGTAAATAGGATCCCTAACTTAACTGATTTACTGTTTACCTTTTTCTTGGATTCTATGAAATGCATATATTTAAAATAAGCTTTCCTTTATTCTTGAACTGGTTTGAAGAGATTTCTGTTCCTTGCAAATAAACACACTCTTAATTAAGACAGATTATTAGGGATCGAGCTGGCAAACAAAGACTTTGGAGAAAAAGTAGACTGTTTGAAATTGGTTAGCAGGTTATGGCAGGGAAAAGGGCACTGAGACCTCCCATGGTTTCCCAGGAAGTCAACAGTCTGAGGAATGTGGCAGCCAAGCTCATAATTAAGGTATTATCTTAAGTCATCAGGGAACAAGTTCTCACTGCGGGTGAAGCTTTGGAGGACAAAGCTGTGCTGTCACCAATCAAGTTAAAGAAATTGAAGAATATGAGTCATGTGAAATCTTTTAACGACACTGGGCAAACAAGAAAATGGGGCAAACTCTGATCCGTGGTAGAACGTGGAGCTCAAACATCCAAGAAAACAGCCATCACGAGGCTCTATTGCAGTACCCCTCTATCTGCAGCTGAATAGCTGAGTGAGTTGAAAATGAAGTGCATAAATTGATCTTTCAAGTTATGTACTGATATTCCAGCTGTCTTCATAATCTCACCATATTTCTTTGGTAAATGCAAGAGTACTGCAAGAAATTGGGGAACCTTGATCCCTCCCCTTCTCCAGAAGGCTTTCCATTGCATCCTCTTTGCCAGAGAAGATAGCAGCCTGCTCTATGTCCCACTCCTTATTGAATCTTGTCCTGTGACTCAGATCTAAATAAACATGGGCTCAAAGGGTGATATGCAAAATAAAGGTAAAGAAGAAAAAAATTATATCCAGACGGAAATGTAAGAGTGTTCTAGGGAATCTCTGCAAAAACAGGGAAAACTGTATGGATATGCATTTTGTATTACTTATTCAAGGACAACTAAACATAATCTTGACTGACAAATTAATTACTATAGGGCATCTTGCTGGAGAGGCTTGCTTGAATGTACTGGCTAGCAGTTATTTTAACAGTTTGGTTGGTCGGCTGATGCAGATTTGGGTTTAACACTGGCTTAGATGTTATTTAAGGGCCAGGACTGCGTTCGCATAATATAAACTTCAAAGGCCGCAAAGGAAGAATGATACAGTGTGGATCTGTCACATATGCTTTCCTTATGTTTCTCACCAGGGTCCTGAGGACTCTGTTCTCTCTCCCTCACATCGAGAAGGGGTAGGTAAAGGAATGCCTAATGCCCTAAGAGAGACTCATATGTGAGTGACCGAAGGTAGATAATGAACTATATGGAATTGGAAGTCAAGGATAGGTGGACTCACGTAGTACAGAGAATCAAAACATGAGTACATTTATCCCAACTGGCAGTTGTTTGGGCCTTGCATTTAAGGTTCACAGAGACCACTTTATGAAGATTCTTTAGTTCTGAAGCCCCAGTGGCAAAATCCTAAGCAAGCCTATAAAGGTTTGCCTGATTACCTTTAGCTAAAACACACCTGAGTCTATACCACAAGGGGACTCGAAGCCATTTATTTTAGTGAATATATACAAAGACACTAAAATGTTAAAACTTTTTAGGAACTACTAAAATTAATTCTTTTTAATGTTTATTTATTTCTGAGAGAGGGGGTGGCAGGATGGGCAAAGAGAGATGAAGACACAGAATCTGAAGCAGGCTCCAGGCTCTGAGCTGTCAGTACAGAGCCTGATGCGGGGCTCAAACTCACAAACTGTGAGATCATGACCTGAGTTGAAGCTGAGTCACCCAGGCGCCTCTGAGCTAAAGCTAATTCTTTAAGGGATGCAGAAAGCTATCTGATCTTTCAGTTAGAGTAGGGACTTATGGAGGGTAAGTGACAAATGGTGTTCTGCCATTACGTTCTATCACAGTAGGCTCAGTGAAGTCATGAATTTACTCTGAAGTTGTTTTCCAAAATCCCAAGTTTAGGCAGATCCACATTGGATTCCTGACTTGTAAAGTGGTGAGGGATATTATGGTAAGAATGGCAAAGTGGAAGACTCTGGAGCCCTTCCCCAAACAGTAAACCAAGGACAGGTTTACTCAACCACCAAAGAACTGAGAGTACGACAAGGTGCATCCTCTCTTACCTTCTTATTCTAAGGCCCAGTTTATTCTGTGCAAAAGACTGATGGATCCTGGGAAATGGACTCTTCTAAATTTTAAAAGATTCAATTCCTGCTGTATCTCTTTGCAAACAAATGTGCCTCAGATTTAGGTTAATTATATCATACTTTTAATATACCAGTCTTTTGAATAATTTAGGGACCTGAGTAGATAACTAAAAACTGAAAATATTTAACACCATAAACCATATAACAGTGGAAGTGAGAAAGAAAAGGAAAAAACACACATAAAAGTATAGGGGTAAAGAAATGATTCCGTAATATGTAAAATTTCCATGGATGTTTGTAAATGATTTTATATATATTATCTCATTTCACTTCCTAACAATACTGTGAGACAAATAGGGCAGGGATTAGTATTTCTAGTTTATTGATGGACTCAGGGAGGTTAAATGAGTTGGTCCATTTATTTCCATAGCTTGAATTATTGTGCAGAAATAGGCTGAGGCTCTCGACACATCTCTATCCTGACGTAGACGTATTACTGGTCTTGAAGGCTCCTGATAAACTGCAGAGTCCCTTTTAAAAACATATATCTAACCAAAAGAATAGAGTAGAATAGAATAGAATAGAATAGAATAGAATAGAATAGAATAGAATAGAGTAGAAGTAAAATAAAATAGAATAAAATAAAATGAAATAAAGTAAAGTAAAATAAAAAATAATACAAATACAAATCTAATCAGTCACTCTCCTATTTAAAATCCACTGTTTCCCATTTTATCTCCAGCCTCCAGCATGGTACTCTGCACAAAGAAGGGGCTCCATATGTATTTGTTGAATAAGTGAACATATTACTAAATTAATGCTGTAAATAAGTAGTTGAGCTTGGCCATGAACCTAGACCTCTTTATTTAGAAGGCACAAAGAGAAAGCTTAGGAAATTCCAAATCCAGACCCAGACTGACTAAGAAGTACATGTATGATATAGAGCCCAAGTTTGGTTAAGGAGGTAAAGTAGTAGGCTCTTAAGACTCGCCAGTATTTCAAATCCAGTTTCTCTGCCAGGATCCAGTGCTCCAACATCTAAAACCAAATAGAAGACATACAAACATATGGAGGTATAAGATGAAATCCAGACAAAGTAGAAATATCCACTGCCAGTTCTGAAAGGGAAAGGAATATTTTCTTCATACCTCCTGAATTCCTAATAGCCTCCACTTTAAACGTATTTGGTTTAGGGGCGCCTGGGTGGCTCAGCCGGTTGGGCATCCGACTTCAGCTCAGGTCATGATCTCACTGCTTGGGAGTTCGAGCCCCGCGTCAGGCTCTGTGCTGACAGCTCACAGCCTGGAGCCTGCTTCAGATTCTCTGTCCCACTCTCTCTCTGCCCCTCCCTTGCTCATGCTCTGTCTCTCTCTCCCTCTCAAGAATAAACAAAACATTAAAAAATAAATTAATTAAAATAAACGTATTTGGTTTAGTGTCCTGTCAGGAAGAATTATGTAACAACATTCCTATTAGATAATGGTGCCCTAAGCATAGTTACTATTTCTAGTAAACAGCCGAGCTGACTGACTGATATCTCACAAGAGCATCAACCTGAGAATCAGAAAATGATCGGTTCTGGATCAGACATTTCAGGACAACCACAGAAGTTTCACAGACAACTACCAAAAACAAAAATGAATTTCTTAACCCAAATAAAAGGGCATCTTCAAACCTACCTAATTCATACACTATAGACAAAGGTTTGAGTGACCTGCAAAAGTCCTTCTGAGAGTTCTGGATATTTATTAACTGCTGCGGCTGCGGCTGCTGCTACTGCTAATGATCACAGGAGAAGCCACTACTTAATGCATAGTGTTTTGCCAGCCATGAAATAAACCCTTTCATGCATTCTCTTATTTAAATCTGATCCCATTCCTGTAATATTAGTTACTATTATTACTCCTATTTCATAAATGGGGCTGTGAGAGGTTAAATAATTTACACACGGTCACACTAAATATAAGTGGTGTCTTGAATCCATTTGGTTGAGCTGACTCTGAAATCTATGTTCTTAATGACTACACGGCACTAGCTGAATATCTCAGGCTCATGCAATGCATACAATTCCTCTTTTTACTTGGGACCTAAGAAAATGGCAGCCCAGGCCTCAGAGTCAAACACTCAAGGTACATTCACTTTCTGCCTTGTCCAGAGTTTGATTTCTTTCAGGACCTATACAGTTCTTCCAAGGACTCACAGACAATAGAGAAAATACCGCATGCACACACCACTGGGTAGAAAGATGTAAGTGTTAATTATCTTGTCATTTGGGGCTGCTTTTATACGCCTCTGTATAGTTACTTGAATTTTATGTATCATTTCTTTAAGATTTTTTATAGACCACTGAGCATCTAAAGAAAAAAAGAATTAGGGGGATGGTATAGCAAAAGACATAGAATAGAATTCTTTCTTTTAAAGTAAAATAAATGTCCGTGGAAAGTTTCTTGACAGACAAATTACTGACAACCAGAAATGAAACATTAAAACTTCTTAAATCAATGAAACTTAGTGGTTCCACAATATATGGACAAAAAAAATTTCAGTGGTAATATGGTTATTGGAGGTACTGTCATGCCCTACAAATGCTGGCTTCAAGCTGATTCCTGAGTCTGAAAGGCTATTACCAATATATCAAATGGCTATTCAGATACCGTACTGGCTCTCTGGAACCGCTTTTGCATGGATAACAAACTCTGTTTCCACCCTTTCATTCATAAATACAATATTATACTGTATGTAAAGTGATCTCTCCACCTCTTAGTCTTAATGGAAAGCTAGCTCTCTGCCAAGGAAACCAATTTGCCTCTACTTCCCTCAGGTAGAAGATGCTCCTTCTTTGACATACAAGGTACTTCAGAATCAGGCCATAACATAGGCATCTTCCTTCCTCCCCTGTGCTTCTCCTAGACCATCACTCCTCTTCCTCAAGGCTCCTATATTTTAGCTTTATCACCGCCATTCCTCTTTATCTTTTAGTTCTGACAAAATGCAGTCATGTAGTCCTTCCCAGTCATTCATCAGACTTAGTTGCTGAACCAATGACATTGGCTGGTTGCCTACTCCTACTCTATATAGAGAGAGTGAAGTTCTACTCTTTTCTCAAAACTCAGAAATGGATGACTTCATGCTAAATAGCAAAAACCAATCTTGATTCGTCTAGCCAATCATTATGTTTTCATCCTCCAAGTAACTAATTGGTTAAAACAGAGGCATGTAAAACAATTTTGGTTAAGTAGATGCATGGAATCTGGCGGACTATTTCTAGAAAAAGTTCTGTGGCTGCTGGATAGTATCATTTCTGAATATAATCCCTGGAATTGTACTTATATCTGAATGATGAGATCATGGTGACTTTTATTTTCTTTTTCTACTTTTCTTTTTCCCCAAAAAAATTCCTCAAAAAGAAGTTTTTCTTTCTGCAAAATATAAAATTTTGTAAATTAAAGTATTGAATATGTTTATATTCAGTTTTTTAAAGGCTCTGTCTGCTATTTTCAACATTTCTGTTATCAGTGGGTCTATTTCTATTGCCTGTCTTTTCTTCTTATGGGTCACATTTTTTCCTGTTTCTTTACATGTCCAATCTTAGCTTTTTGCTGTGCAATTGTCAATGCTATATGGTTAAGAGTCTGAATTTTTTTGTGTGTTCCTCTTCCTTCAAAGACAGATGAGTTGTGTTTTGGCAGGCAATTATTTTATTGGTAGATTACCTTTATCTTGTCAGGCCTCTTTTAATTAGGCTTTGTTAGGGTGGATCAAGATTGGCTCTTACTCTAGAACCTGAGCACTCGTAAGGTCTAACTTTTGGGGGTCTTACTGAATGTACAAGATAATTAGCTGGTCTCTCAACTCTGACTGATCAGAATTCCAATGTCTCATAGCACTGTGGGACCTCTAGCATTCCTACTAAGCCCACAGATCCTCAGAGGCTGTTCTCTGCCAATCACAGAATTTTAACCTGCACATGGCAATTTAGTTTTTGACCAAGGGCTCAAGGGCTCTCCGATGCAAACTTCTAGAGTTACTTCTCTAAACAGCTCCTTGCTCTCTTGTATCTTGCCCCACAAATCCCAGCTGCCTCACCAGCCCTATATGCCGATCTCTTTTTTATTTTGTTTTGTTTTGTTTTTTTCGATGTAAAACACTGCTTTTTATTTTGGCTCTACTTTCCTGTGCTGCTGTTTGGATAGTACCCTCTGATAGAAAACGAGAGTGAATGTCAAGTTTACCTTGTGCATTTCCCCTTTCTGAAAGATCACAGCTTTGTGCTGTCTGCTATCCAATGCGTGAAATAAACTGCTTTATACAGTTTATCCAGTTTTACAGTTATTGATAGCAGAAAGGTAGCTTTGAAACCTGTTCCTCTGTGGTGACTGAAACTGGAAGTCTCTACTAAGTAAGTAATTAAAAACAGCATAGCCAATAAAACCTTAATTTCTAGCCACCAAGAGTCAAGTGAGGGAAACCAACAGGCAGTAAAAATAAAAAGGTGGGGAAGAAGTATTAGCAGATTTTTAGTATTTTCCACTATTTTAATTTTCTTAGAATCAAAAAAAAAGTCATCATATCATTTTTGTTCATTTTCATTTCTTGCTGACAGCACAATGAACACCAGAATGCTCTTTATTTCTTCCTTCTTCTTCCTAACCAGAACTAATTTTGTGTTCAACTCCAAGGGCATGATTCATGATGAACCAACTGTCCCAATTACAATGGTCCTCTATCACTTTTCCAGATACTCAGTCTCCGGCCTCCCTTAGAGCCGGAGGTGACCGTACAACTGTATGATGACCAATGAGATACAACAAAGTAGTCTGTTAGGAATCTCCTGAAAAGGTTTCAATTATCTTAATAAAAGGAATAAGTGACACTGGGCTCTTTTTCCTGTCTTGAACGTGAATCTCCTCTTCTTTTTTTTATTGAACTATAGCTGACGTACAATATTATATTAGTCTCGATGGCACGGCATAGTGGTTTAATAGTTACATGCAATGCAAAATGCTCACCACAAGTGTAGTTACCATGCCACCATACAAAGGTATTACAATAGTATTGACTATCCTCCCTAAGCTCTAATTTTCACCTCTGTGACTTTCCCTATTTCATAACTAGAATTTTGTACCTCTTAATCCCTATCACCTATTTATCCATCCCCCACTCTCCCTCTGGCAACCACCAGTTTGTTTTCTGTATTTATGAGTCTATTTCTTTTTTTTTAATTTGTTTTATTGTTTAGATTCCACATTTAAGTGAACGTACGGTATCTGTCTTTTTCTCTTAGCATAATACTCTCTATGTCTATCTGTGTTGTCATGAATGGAAAGATTTCATTCTTTTTTATGGCTGAATTCAGTACAATTCCATTGTAGATATATACCACATCTTCTTTATCCATTCATCTATCTATGGATACTTAGGGTGCTTCCATATTTTGACTATTGTAAGTAATGCTGCAATAAACATAGGGCTGTGTGTATCTTTTCAAATTAGTGTTTTTGTTTTCTTTGGGTAAATACTCAGAAGTGGACTCACTGGGTCATATGGCATTTTGGGGTTTTTTTGAGGGAATGTGAATCTCTCCTGACTATCATATAATACATATATGAGAAGGAATAATATGCATGAGGAGGAAAATTCCACACTCTAAGTGTGGCAGAGGAGAGGGAACAAAAGATCCTGGGTCCCCTAAATACCACATGATTTCACTCACATGTGGAATCTAAAAACCAAAACAAATGAATAAACACACAAACAGTAGAATCAGACCTATAAACACAGAGAACAAACGGCTGGTTGCCAGAGGGAGGAGGGGTGGAGGGATGGGCAAAATGGGTAAAGGAGAGTGAGAAATGCAGGCTTCCAGTTAAGGAATGAATAAGTCATGGGACTAAAAGGCACAGCATAGGGAACACAGTCAAGAATATTGTAATAGCCTTCAATGGAGACAGATGGCAGCTGCACTTGTGGTGAAAACAGCCCAAGGTATATAGAAGCTGAATCACTATGTTATACACCTAAAGCGAATATAACATTGTGTGTCAACTATACTCAAAAACAAACAAACAAACAAACAAACAAATAAATAAATAAAACTTGAGTCCTTGATGACATCACTGAGCAACTAAATCAACACAGCAACTCACTGCCTCGAGAAAAATAAAACCTATGTTTTTAAACCACTCTAACATTTTCTATTTTTACCTGCAATAGAAAGCATTTCTGATTCACAAATGCACACGCATTTGTTCTTTAGACTAAGAAGAGTTTGCAGATAAGATGTAAAAATAGCCTTAAAATATAACATAAAAAAAAGTGACTGGGAACTGCATTCTTCCGAAGTCTTCAGACTAATCAGGTTTTCTTTGGTGCCTATAAAACGCACGTCTGCCTTATCTCCCACTCTAGATTGCAAATTCGTTTGTGGCCAGAGATCTCTGTTCTACATGTGGGCCTAGGCACTCTGGGTGCTCAAATCAGCTTGATGATAGGCCATTTCTACACATCCTTCAAGTTGTCTCCCGTATTTGTCGACCCCATCGGGAACAAAGACCCCACAGACTTAAACTTCTTGGTTTTCACAGACGTGAGTACACAGGTGAAACAAACAAGTGAAGGGTGGTTCACTATCTTACGTTCACATTCTCTGACATCCAAGTTGAACTGCTGCAATGCTCCCAAGGTGAGCTGTCTTACTTCGGCTTCCAGCAACAGCTGCATCAAGGATGTGGCCAAATGCTTGCAAGCTGACATACATGCTGTCTGGGCCACTTTTCCCTGAAATACAAGAGCGTAAATCATGTTAATGGATTACAATGAAATTCCAACAAAAATGACAACTCATTTTTCAGTTAGAGATTTCTTTAAGGTTTTCTCCATCGTGATAGCCTCGGCATTCAATAATCTTGGATTAATAGCACCTGGTGGCAACATCTTAAATATTAGCTTCGTCACCCTGAGTTATACAGCTGTAACATTAAACTAAAATTCACAAAGCCCAGATGTTTAACATCCAAGCGCTTTTACCTAAACAACAGATAAACAATATTCAAAATTTTAATTAAACAGAGAAGGATTTTTTCCACAGAAATAAATTTTAAAAAGTCCCATCCAAAATTACTATAATTCTTGGGGCGCCTGGGTGGCTCAGTCGGCTAAGCGTCCGAATTCGGCTCAGGTCACGAGCTCACGGTCCGTGAGTTCGAGCCCCGTGTCGGGCTCTGGGCTGACGGCTCAGAGCCTGGAGCCTGTTTCAGAGTCTGTGTCTCCCTCTCTCTCTGACCGTCCCCCGTTCATGCTCTGTCTCTCTCTGTCTCAAAAGTAAATAAACGTTAAAAAAAATTCAAAATTACTATAATTCTTAAAAGACAAATGTAAACAACATGCCCTAATTTATCTAGAAACCAAAGTGTTTACTGCTTTATGATTTAACACACACAAAAAGGAAAAGAACAATTAAGGTTTCCTGAAAAAAAAAAATGAAGAGGATGAATTTTGTTTTCTTAAAAAATGAACATGAAAGGGTGCCTGGCTGGCTCAGTTGGGTGGAGCATGCGACTTTTGATCTTGGGGTTCTAAGTTCAAGGCCCATGTTGGGTTTTGAGATTACTCAAAAAAATAAAATAAAATCTTTAAAAAAAAATGAACACTGAGGTTTATAAACATAAACTGTAAGCTAATTTTATTTTATTTTAATTTTTTAATGTTTATTTTTGAGAGAGAGAGAGACACAGAAACAGAGCAAGCAAGGAAAAGGCAGAGAGAGAGGGAGACACAGAATCTGAAGCAGGCTCTAGGCTCTGAACTGTCAGCACAGAGGCCAATGTGTGGCTCGAACCCATGAACCATGAGATCATGACCTGAGCTGAAGTCGGATGCTTAACCCACTGAGCCATCCAGGAGTCCCTAAGCTAATTTTTAAAATATTGATATTAAAATTAATATTTACTATCTTCTTTAAAGGATTCAAACACTTTGCATCTTAGTCCCAGATCTAAGCTATAAACCAGAGAAGAGAAATCCACTTTTTTCCAGATACTTATCCATTTTATTTGTTATTTATCATCTATTCTGAAAAACAGGATGATAATGTTTCAAAAAGTCTGAGATCTCAAGTTAGTCAATGGATCCTTCTATTTTGAAATTATGAAATATTTCAATCATACAGAAAGGTATACAGAATTATATGATGAATACTTATGTATCTATTAAACATTATAAATATAGTTTCAGCCCTTGTATGACCTCCTTAATCACTTTCTTTCCTCTCCCTAGAGACAACCATTATTGTTGCTAGGTACACCAGCTAAATTTTTAAAATACTATTATAAAGTTACATATAAGTATATAATAAAAAAATTTTATGTATTTTGAAACTTTCTATCATATCATACAATATGTCTCTCTGCAACTTGCTTTTTTGGTTCAATATTATAAATGTGAATTTTTTTTAAATGTAATACATGTGGCTGCAGTTTATTCTTTTAATTATCCCACGGTATTTCATTTTAGGAGTATACCACAATTTACTTGCCTATGTCTACCCTTCTGTTGTTGGAGATCTAGGATGTTTACATATATATATATATCTATATCTATATCTATATATATATATATATGCCTATCTGCTAACGTGATATATATGTGTATATATATAGATATATATGTATACCTATATATACATATATATGTATATTCTATTATAAATGCAGTAGGTCATGGAGTAATGTAAGTCTAGTAAGAAGTCGTGAAAATGCCAGATTCTGACTACAACGTCTTTAACGTTTTTCTCCTATGTTTCACTGGGCCAGGGCCTTCCTCAAAAGTAGCAGGCTTTAAATAAAAAAAAAATATAATAAACAATACCACAATGAATTTTGAAATTTGTGTACCTTTTTATATACTTTGGATAATTCCTTTAAGATTATTTCCTTGGACCATATTAGGGTATCAGTACTGTGATTCATAATGCATATGCATATATGAGAAGAAAAACATAGGTGGAAACTAGATCCCTAAATATCTCACTATAAACTGCTTTGCTTAAGGTATGTGCTGATTTATAAGGTCCCCACATATTTATGAGAGTATCACTAATTGCATAGTCACTAGCACTGAGTACTATATAAATTTTTCTCTCCTAATTAAATAGGAGATATTTTATGATTCTATGTCTTTTGATTACTCTGTGAGATTGAATGTTTTCCAAATTTTTATTTATTTGACTAGAGTATTATTTTATGGCATAAAAATAACAGGGTGATAAGCAATGCCCTATTTTGTATACATACTAGAAGTGTTCCTCATGTATATGCTTCTGCTTTTATGTTCTGAAGATCCACACTCTGGATGACTTAAGACAAGAAATGGAAATACCTAAGTTAGGGAGTACTGCACAGACCGAGTGAGAAAGAGGCAATGGAAGTACACAGAATCCTAAAGAGAAGAGTTATACTGTGAATGAAATCCCCAATAAGAGGCTTGCTTTCAGTTAAACCCACTGGAGACCTGGAACAGACACCACACCAAGGAGAGCCATGGAGTTCAACACACTTACAGGCCCTGGGTGAACAATCAGAGGGGGCGGATCAATGCTGTGAGGAGCCCTGTGGGTTTTCAACAATGAGAGCGGGAATGGAGTGAAGGAAGGAAGATGAGACTACAGCAGATGCCCAGAGACAGCAGTGCAGATCAGAAGCCAGAAAAAAGGGTAAGAAACTGTCATCTCTTGGGCATTACTCTATGCCCATTACTCTATGCCCGAGATTTGCTACAGCCTAAACAGTTGGCATCTTGTGCTATTTCACTTAATTCTCAGAATTACCGCAAGAAGTTGGGATTATTTTTTTCTTTTAGATAAATAAACTAAGGCTCTCTGTGAAGTTCAGAAATGTAGACAAATTCATAGAGTTATGGGTATTTCCACCCAGTCCTAAATCTGTATCTTTCCACTAAACCATCACCTAAAAAGCAGTAGTAAATCTTATACTGTCTTACACCGAAATACTGAACAAAAACTGGTCCAGATGTTAACAAGGTTAATGGGTTATCCAAGGCATAGACTAGGCCCAAACAGGTAAGATAGTGGTAGGTCAGGAGCCAACTCTTCAAATACTGAGTAGCAGCAGGGACATACTTTGTAACTTGTAGCCCAACATGATTATCAAGGCCAAGATATTTAAAGGACCCAACAAGGTGAACATGGAGATGTTGTGAAAATCAAACAGCTACAAGCCCCATTAAGCCAGAGGCTGAAGATAGCATTGGAAAGGCTTCTTTCAGTGGCCAAAACAGATTGCCAGGGAGAAGCACAACTAGACTGGTAACATGAAAATAAGATAGATCTGAGTCAGAAAGTCCCCTAGCTGTGTAATTTGGGGTAAATTAGTTGATACTTCTGATTCCTTATTCAACTCAAAATAGTAAATAGCTTATTAATCTTAACATAGTCACAAGAAACACAATTTGGCTTTCATGTCCATATCAACATATATCAATCAATGACGCTAAATGCACTTAGACATGATCATGCCTTATTCTACTCTAACACACAAAGTTATTTAACTGCCCTCCAATCACTTTTCACCCGACTTCCCCTCAAGCTAATTATTTCCAAACAAAATGATAATTGCAGAAAATCATGTTTTCATTGTCAAATATTTTTCTAACTCTAGAAAGCACTTTGGGACTTTTCTAATTCACAGTCCACTATCCATCCTCTCTTTCACTTCTAGTTTCCATTACCACCACACTGTCCATAGGTGTTCAAAGAAAGGATAAACACAGACTCAGGCAATGACAAGCAACGCGCTATGCAATAAAAATTGGTGGTTTCACCAATTTTTTCACCCTCTTCATTAAGTAATCTTATTACGAAGCAGATTCTTTCCAAGAACATACAGCCAACGTCTCTAGGACAGGGTAAGAATTTGGGACCTAGGAAAACCTAAACTGATGAAATGGCCCATAAAAATGCCTTTTGGATACCTCTAGGAAGACTTTCAAATCAGCCTAATGACACCTAGGCTGTATCTCATGAAGCTGTAATAGTGTCCGTGTATGGAGAACCTGCAAGAATAAACGTAGAATGCCAGACAAGATGAAAAATGAGCTCAGAATTGCCATATTTTGAACACACAAGAAACCTGGGGTGCAGTGCGGGTTTGAGTCACAGGGATGTTGCCTAGTTCAATAGGCAACAACGTGCTGCCTCTCGATGCATCTACAATATTTACATACTCCAAGACAGTCAACAAACATCACCTAAATGAATTAAAAGTCCACTACCACCCACTACCAAAGCATTTTAGTTCATAGTATTTTTCAATCTAGTTACAATTTTTTTTTTTAAGTTTTAAGAAGGGAAGAGGAGTAAACTGGTGACAAGTTCATAATGTTAATTCAAAATCAGGCTTATGGCCATAGAGAGAACCATCACCACTGGGTGTGAGTCAAGACCCAAGAAAATACTTTTTTGGTTTTCACCATGTAGCTCTTTGATAACCAAATCAACTCACTCACTTACTGCAAAAATATACTCAGACTTGGGGCGCCTGGGTGGCTCAGTCAGTTAAGCGTCCGACTTCGGCTCAGGTCATGATCTCGCGGTCCGTGAGTTTGAGCCCCGCGTCGGGCTCTGTGCTGATCGCTCAGAGCCTGGAGCCTGTTTCGGATTCTGTGTCTCCCTCTCTCTCTGACCCTCCCCTGTTCATGCTCTGTCTCTCTCTGTCTCAAAAATAAGTAAACGTTAAAAAAAAATTAAAAAAATATACTCAGATTCATGTTCTGTAATTCAAATTATCCTCTCTACCTCCGCCTCTACTTACTGTCTGTCTTCCTTGTATCACAATACTTTACACAGAGTGATATACTGCACTGTCATATAATGCATGTACATTTTCTCGAAAAGCATATGGTCTGAAAGGAAAGAAACTATGGCATCAAAACTGCAAAGCAGGTACACACTGATACATAACTGTATGTCTTGGAGGTATCTAATTCTCTTTACAAAAAGGGAGATATCCATTGTTTCTTACACAAAGACACAAACACAATTAAGACAAATGTTTAGAAATCTCACAGACTCCTTAAAAGACATACAGAAAGCTTAATATTCATCACTTTCTCTTTTTTAAATTTTAATGTTTATTTATTTTTCAGAGAGAGACAGAGTGTGAGTGGAGGAGGGGCAGAGAGAGAGGGAGACACAGAATTTGAAGCAGGCTCCAGGCTCTGAGCTGTCAGCATAGGGCCCATCGTGGGGCTCGAACCCATGAAGGGTGAGATCATAACGTGAGCCGAAGTCAGACGCTTAACCAACTGAGCCACCCAGGCACCCCAGTATTCATTACTTTCAATTACCATGTACTTCAATTACACGATACTAAGTTCTATGTCAGAGAACACAAATGAATAGAGGTGAGGAGCTTAGAGAAAGCATCGCCATCATCAATCCCACCACTATCTCTACCATCGCCAGACTGGCTGCCTTCATTTATTAAGCATTGACTATGTCCAAATGTTTTGAACATGTTCTCACATAATTCTTGCAAGAACCCCATGAAGTATTTAACCCTTGATTTATACATGTGAGTACAGAGGAGTTAAACTATAGAGTGTATCTTGCAAGTGGTGAAGCTGGGATGTGAACCCAGCCCTGTCAGACACCAAAGACCTAATAATCATTTGATTCTGCTTCCCAGTAAAGGGACTTTGGTAATTGCCATGTGTTTCTGTTGCTCCATGACTTGGGATAAGGGAATGGAGAGGACAAGAAAAATCACACAAGTCTAAAAGGCCAGGATACTGAGCGAGAGGTTTTTTCTCCCTTCTCCATTAAGGAAGCATCAAAAGAAAGCTCGGTTCACAGTAGGTACTGAGAATGGACTCCAACCACAGCTCTCTGTCAGCTTACTGGGATCAGACCCTGACTCCAAGATCACCAAGGATCTTGGCTTAGTCACTGCAAATGGCCAAAGCCAAATTTCTCTTTCTCTGGATAATCTTAGCAAGTTTCAAAGTAAGACAAATGCAAAGTGCCAGGAACTGTTCTGTGAAAGAGAGCTGTCTTTTTCACACCAACTTTCTCTTTTGCTTTTGCTTCCTGAATAACACTCCCTTGCTTACATTTTGGTTTTGTCAAATTTTTCTTTCTCAAGTCATGTAATGAGTTATTTCACTGTGAAACAGAGAAAAGTTCAGATGCAGAAACTGATCTAGCAAGGCAAGTAAGAGCTCTGCAGAGAGAATGTAAAGCCACGCTATAAAGCGCTCCCTTTCTGTTTACCTGGTGCCTCTGCTCCCTTAACCTTCTATTCTGACCTTTACTGTAGGCATTCCCTTTAATATGGACCCTTGTCTTATTTCTGCCTGCCCCAGGGAACTTGATTTTTGATTGCTAACTTGCTTTCCTTTATTGAATAAGAAAGCTACCTTGTTCCTTTTTCCTCAATAGCCCATAGCTATGGATAAGACCAATTCATTCCAGAGCACTGGGTCTCCTATTTATTTAGGGTGGACATTCATTAAGTTATATTTGGAGGAATAGAACTCTGGGTCTTCGCATAAGTTTTTGTTATCTGGGACCCATGCCTGGAACTTGGGTTCCCATGTGCTGCAGAAATTCCATGAACAAATTTTTACTTCACCACTATACTTAAACCATCTAAAAAAATCACACATCTGGGTGCCTGGGTGGCCCAGTTGGTCAAGCAACTGACTCTTGATTTTGGCTCAGGTCATGATCTCATGGTTCCTGAAATCAAGCTCCCCGTCAGGCTCTGCACTGACAGCGTGGAGCCTGCTTGGGATTCTCTCTCTCTTTTTCTCTCTCTCTCTCTGCTGATCCCCTGACTCATGCTTTCTCTCTCTCTCTCTCAAAATAAATAAACAGACTTAAAAAAAATATCACACATCCTCCCCAAGTAGATTTTCCCACAACTGAATTCATGTCTTTACAATCCTGCCCAAAGAACATTCTTCAAGTCAGAAAATCTGTATAAATATCCACTCACTAAAATCATGCACAAATCCCCATTCTACACAAACAAAAGTTTCCTAACAGCTAAAACAAACAAACAAAGAAAAGAAGTGAAGCCCAAGGATGGTAGTCAAAGTATCCTGGACAACATATATAGTGTCATTTGAGCCATCAGTAGAGCCTACAATGAGATGGTGAGCCCCTAGTAATCAAAAATAAGTAATCAAAAATAAGATTACCCCTAGTAATCAAAAATAAGAAAAACATAAAAAAAAAAAAAATAAGGGTAAACAATCTCTACCTTACTTGTCATGAAACAATTAAGAAGTCCAAAGAAAAAAGCATAGTCCAAACAGAACTTGGAGTATATACTACTCAGGATGTGGATGGAAGGAGAGGAGGGATTTACTGGTTCTGAGACCTAGCCACTTGCTTCACTTTCTTATCCTCAGTCACCTTTCAAGAAACATAAGAACCCTTTAAAAAGAACAACAACACTGTTTGCTATGCGTGCTTTTATTGAGGTATAATTACAAACAGTACATGTGCAAATCTTAAGAACATAGCTTGATGATCTTTACGTATATAAAAACCTATAAAGCTGCCATCAAGATCAAGATAAGAGAACCCTTCCGTACACTGGAAAGTTCCTCATGGCCCTTTCAAATCAGTAAACCCACATAGATTATAGCCACATAGATCAGTTTTGCCTGTTCTTGAACTTCATATAAAAAGAACCCTATAGCCTTCTTTTGTGCCTAGCTTTTTAAATTCAGCATGTTTTTGAGATTCATCCATGTGACTGCATGTAACTATAGTTTGTTCTTTTTTATTGCTGAGGAGTATGAATAAATCACAAGTTGTTTATTAATTTTTTCTACTAGTATATATTTGGGGTTGTTTCTATTTGGGAGCTATTCTGAATGAAGTCTTTCAGTGGAAATTCATTTTCCTTGGAAAGATATTCAGGAGTGAGATTGTTAGATTACAGAGTAGCTGTATGTTTAATTTTATTAGAAACTGCCAAACTTTTGGGGCGCCTGGGTGGCTCAGGCGGTTGATCGTCTGACTCTTGATTTCAGCTCAGGTCATGATCCCGGGGTCATGGTATCAAGCCTCCTCAGGGGCTCTGAACTGAGCGTGGAGCCTGCTTAAGATTCGCTTTTTCCCTCTGCCCCTCTCCCCTACTTGTTTGCCCTCTCTCTCTCTCAAAAAATAAAACAAATCTGCCCCCCCAAAAAAACCTGCCAGTTTTCTAGAATGATTGTGCCATTTCACACTCTCAGGAGCAATGTATGGGAGTTGTTCCACAGCCTCTCCAATACTTGGTACTGTAAGTCATTTTAATTCATACTATTGTGCCAGTCTATAGAGGTAACCATTGTAGTTTCAATTTGTATTCTTTCATGAGTAATTCTATTAAAACATATTTTCATATGCATACTGGTCAAATGGATATCCTCTTCTAAAAAGTACCCGTTCAAGTTTATTGTCCATGTTGGTAGTGGATGGAGGTGGGGAAGAGCTAATAGATTTTTATTTATTTTTTAAAAAAGTTTTTATTTAAATTCCAGTTAGCTAACATACGGTGTAATATTAGTTACACGTATACAATACAGTGATTCAGGATAGGCATCTTTGTTGAAAACCAAGGGACCACACGTGTGGGAGTCTATTTTGGGACTCTCTATTCTGTTCCATTGATCTTTCAGTCAAACTTTATGCCAATACTTCACTCTCTTCCTTACCAAATAAAGCTTTATACTAAATATAGAAATTAGGCAGTATAAAGTTCTCTAACATTCTTCTTTTTCAAAATAGTTTTATTTTAGGTTTTTGAATTTTTATATAAATTTTAAAAATAGCTTATTAACATCGATACTCATTTCCTTCAAGATTGGTATGACTAGGGGCGCCTGGGTGGCTCAGTCGGTTGGGCGCCCGACTTCGGCTCAGGTCATGATCTCACAGTCTGCGAGTTCAAGCCCCACGTCGAGCTCTGTGCTGACAGCTCAGAGCCTGGAGCCTGTTTCAGATTCTGTGTCTCCCTCTCTCTGACCCTCCCCCATTCATGCTCTGTCTCTCTCTGTCTCAAAAATAAATAAACGTTAAAAAAAAAATTTTAAAGATTGGTATGACTACTACAATTCCACATACATAGAAGAAATGTTAATTCATTATATATCATGGATGCCTTAGGGCACTGAGGTTTAATTCTCACCCAGAAGTCTGGTAGAGAAGAGCTGCTAAAGAGTAACTTTGGAAGAATTGACATTTTAATAATACTGAGTCCATAAATACAGTAAACTTTTCTATTTAACTAGATCTTCTTTAATTTTGTTTGGTAATGTTTTGAGTGCACAACTTTAGCACATATTTTGTTACAGAGTATTTCCTGCTTTTTGATGTCGTATACTACACTGATTTTTCATTTCAGATTCTAATTCCTCTTTATTAGCACAAAGAAACAGACCTATTTTTTGCATAGTGACCTTGTATCTTGTGATATGGCAAACTTAGTTCCACTACCATTTTTTAAAGTTCTCATAGGAGGCAAGGGAAACAAAAGCAAAAATGAACTATTGGAGCCTCATCAAGATAAAAAGCTGGTGCAGCCACTCTGGAAAACAGTACAGAAGTTCCTCAAGAAGTTAAAAATAGAACTACCCTACCACCCAGCAATTGCACTACTAGGTATTTATCCAAAGGATACAAAAATGCTGATTTGAAGGGGCACATGCACCCCAATGTTTATAGCAGCACTATCAACAATAGCCAAAGTATGGAAAGAGCTCAAATGTCCATCAACTGATGAAGGGATAAAGAAGATGTGGTTTATATATACAATGGAATATTACTCGGTGACCAAAAAGAATCAAATCTTGCCATTTGCAACAATGTGGATGGAACTAGTGTGTATTACACTAAGACAAATAAGTCAGTCAGAGAAAGTCAAGTATCATTTGATTTCACTCATATGTGTAATTTAAGAAACAAAACAGATGAACATAGGGAAAGGAAGGAAAAATAAAATAAGATCAAAACGGAGAGGGAGGCAAACTATAAGAGATTCTTAAATACAGAGAACAAACAGGGTTGCTGGAGGGGAAGTTGGTGGGTATGGGCTAAATGGGCATTAAGGGCATTAAGGAGGACACTTATTGGCATTAGCACTGGGTGTTGTATGTGAGTGACGAATCACTAAATTCTACTACTGAAATCAATACTAAACCATATGTTAACTAACTTGAATTTAAATTAAAAAAGAAAACGGGGCACCTGGGTGGCGCAGTCGGTTAAGCGTCCGACTTCAGCCAGGTCACGATCTCGCAGTCCGTGAGTTCGAGCCCCGCGTCGGGCTCTGGGCTGACGGCTCAGAGCCTGGAGCCTGTTTCTGATTCTGTGTCTCCCTCTCTCTGACCCTCCCCCATTCATGCTCTGTCTCCCTCTGTCTCAAAAATAAATAAAGGTTAAAAAAAAATTTAAATTAAAAAAGAAAATACGGTGCTGAAGAAAGTAAAAAAAAATAAATAAATAAAAAATCCTTTAGGATTTTCTATATCAGCAATTGTGTTATCTTTTTAAAAAGAAAAACGTTTCATTCACTCCCCCTTTCAATTAGCACTCTTTTTATTTCTTTTACTTGTCACTTTGCATTAACTAGCTCCAATAGTGTGTTGAATTGGAATGGTGAGAGCAGACATACCTGTCTTGTTCCTGATCTTAGAGGTCAAACATTCAGTCTTTTACCATTAAGTAAAATGTTAGCTGTAGGTTTTCATAGATACCCTTTTATTAGATTAAATAAGACTAGATTGGTCTGCTAAGAACTTTTGTTTTTTTTTTTGACAGGGTGTCCATTTTTGCTAAATGCTTTCTCTACATCTCCCGAGATTCTCTCTTTCTCTCTCTCTCACTCACACACACACACACACACACACACACACACACACACTAAATAAGTTTCTTTTTTTTTTTTTTTTAAGAGAGAGAGTGAGCATGAGCAGGGGAGGGGCAGAGACACAAGGTGAGAGAATTCGAAGTAGGCTCCATGCTGTCAGCGTGCAGAGCCCAGCACAGAGCTCAAGCTCATGAACCACGAGACCATGACCTCAGTTGAAATTAAGAGTCAGACATTTAACTGACTGAGCCACCCAGGTGCCCCAAATAAGCTTATTTCTAATAAAGGCATTAAATTTATATTTTATAAACTTCCAATGAAGAGACTCCAAACTCGGATTATTTTGCCAGTGAATTCTATCAAGTATTAATCGAAGAAATTAAACCAATTCTAGACAAAATCTATTGCAAAAGAGAGATGGGGAGAAAACATTTCTAAACTCATTTTATGAGACCAACATTACCCTGGTGGCAAAATCAAAGGCAAAGACAATACAAGAACAGAAAACTATATACCAACATCCTGCATAAACACACATACACAATTTCAACACGTTAGCAAATCAATGATATATTATGTCTAAGTGGGTAATTACATAAACATGTCTTATGATTTCTAATTTATTTCTGTGGCAGATGGCAAACATAGTCAGTTAGATTTTACTCCTTTTAAATTTATTGAGACACGTTTTATGGTCCAGAATATGCTCCAGCTTAGTGAATGTTCCATGTACACTAAAAAACAGCTGGTCGTGGTAGAAGGCCAATTAAGTCAAGTTGTTTTACTGTGGTTCAAGCCTTCTATACCCTTACTGACATTGTGTCTACTTGTTTTATTGGTTATGGAAGGAGTGTTAAAATAATCAGCTCTACCTGTGAATCTGTCTATTTATCTTTCCAGTTCTGTCAGTTTTTATTCATGCAGTTTGAAGATCTGTTACTGAGTGCAGACACTTTAAAGGTTCTGTACCATGCTCATTCTCTCCTTTCCTTCTGGGTCTCCAAGAACATAAGTGTTACACATTTATGTATGTATGTGTGTATGTATGTATTTATTTTGAGAGAGACAGAGACAGCATGAGTGGGGAAGGGGCACAGAGAGAAGAGAGAGAATCTCAACTAGTCTCTGTGCTGCCCAACCAGAGCCAGATGTGGGGTTGGAACTCATAAAACTGTGAGATCATGACCTGAGCTGAAATCAGAGTTGGACACTCAACCGACTGAGCCACCCAGGCACCCCATTTGTTATGCCTTTCAACTGTGTTCCATCTCTCTTTTAAGCCCTATTTCATTTTTTTAAATTAAAAGTACATTTTTTTTCTTTTTTCTATGCATTTACATTTTGGTGGTGTCTATAGACCATTGAGTTAAATTATCTTGACTTCTGCTTCATTGAATCTCTTCTTAAACACATTTAATCCATTTTTAAGAGCTCACATAATGAGCTCTTCATTACAAATCCTATATTTTGCTATTCTAAAACACACATTTGAGTGGCACCTAGGTGGTTCAGTCGGTTAAGCGTCCGACTTCGGCTCAGGTCATGATCTCATGGTTCGTGGGTTCGAGCCCCACGTCAGGCTCTGTGCTGACAGCTCAGAGCCTGGAGCCTGCTTCGGATTCTGTGTCTCCCTCTCTCTCTGCCCCTCCCCTGCTCATGCTCTGTCTCTCTCTGTCTCTCAAAAATAAATAAATGTAAAACAAATTTAAAAAAAAACACATTTGATTCCTAATATCTGTTCAAATAATCTTTTTTTGTGTCTTGTTCATTATTTCCTCTGTTTTCTTTAACATATGTATCAGTTATTTTGAAATCTCTACTAGCATATCTGGATTATCTAACGATCTGCTTCTATTGACTGTTTTAACTTTTGATTACAGGTCAGTTTTTCTGCTTATTATCATGTTAAGAAACTTTGTTTCACATACCACACATTGCAGATAAGATGCTACAGAGGGGTTAGATTATGTTATCTTCCTCAGCAGAGTTTTGAGTTTTGTTCAGGCAGGTAGTGGATCCTCTCTCATTCTGTCATGCTTGTTTTTAAAGTTACAGTGGGTCTATTTTAATTTCATCCTTTATCTTAGGACCTTCTCCCTAATCCCTGCAAATGGCCTTACTGAATGTTTAAACAGAAATGCAAATGTTTAAACACAAAGGCCATGTGTTCATCAGGTCTCTGTGTGGGTCCAATCCTCAATGTCTCTGCTGTGCACTTTTTGAATATTTGCTCAGCTATCAATATTTCAGCAGCTGATGTCTTCTACAGCTCCAGAGTAGGCCCTAATTTATGAAACTTAGAAATTAGCCAGGGACTGAAGGAGAATTTTATAAAGACATTGGGGGGGGGGGGGGCTCTTTCTCTGTGTTTCTTTTTTCTTTGGTACCCTGTTCCTCTAAAACCTGTTGTAATTTACATCCCAAGAATTGATCCCTTCCTTTTTTGGACAATTCTGTTTCTATATTTTGTATATAAGTATACAGATATAAAAATATAAATATAAAAATATTTATGACTAAAGAATAAGTCTCACTCCCTCATTTGAGCTATGAGATCATACCCAGGACCCAAAGAACCTTTTTAATTTACCAATATATACCAACCAGAAAGAAAACGATAATAGCCATTTAAAGAATTTTCCCTGGCCAATAATTTTATGTGCCCTTGTCTTGATTTCCATTATCAGTTTGGCAAACGTTTTTGCTTTATAATGAAAATGCATTCATATATGGCATTCATATATTCATATAAACTCAAATTCACAATAAAGGATAAAGAGTATATATAGCCAGTTAGTCAGTACATTCCCATTACAAAACAACAAAAATACCAGCAAATACACCTTGACTTGTATGTTCTACTGACAAAGACGACAACAGGGTTAAATATTAAATTGCCAGTGTAAATATTAAATATTAAATATGTGATTTAATGAAAACAAACATTAAATACAGTGCCATGGAACACTGAATTTAACCTTTGCCTCAATTTTGTCATCTGTAAAGTAGGATTGTTATGATGGTTAAATAGAAACAATTCCTATGATTTACCACACTACCTGGTACTGGTAAGTACTCAGTAAATGTCTTCTGATTATTATAATATTTATTCCTCTGATCCAGAGCATGGAAGACAGCTGAAAAGACACTGGGTATATCTGCTTAAAATGTAAGTATTTTTTGAGCTCATAATATTTTACTAACCATTTACGCCTTTTATAGAGTCAGATGATTTTCCTCTTTTTAACCAAAAAATTCTGTTCACACAAAAAGTGGAAAGTGTACTTCCCGTTCTGAAGCAAATCAAGGAGAACATGCAATTAAGTGCTAAATTGAGCAGAATAAACTCTAAGTGCTATATGATTTTAGAAGAAACGGTTATGAGGCCAAAACAGTCAGAGAAAGCTTCACAAAAGTGGTAAGGCTTCTGGGGTGACCTTCGTTACATCCCAATAACAACAACATGGAAATGTTTTCAAGTGGCTTCCAATTTGAAATGAGGTCATATAAAGGACTCTACAAATAACAATTATTACTACACAAACCTCCATAGAATAAGAAGTCCTCAAATGAGAAATAAAAACTCTTCCTTTCTCTTTCCTCAATTCCTGTTCAGGTTAAAGGTCAACTTCATCAAGTCATCTCATTAACACAGAAATGTCTTTGAAGGGATTCAGTCCTTGCCATGCTTGACATTTCACCAGACTGCAACCAAGATGCCAAAGAATCAGATTCAAATATTAATGAGGAAAAGGTCACGATGAGGTAATCTCCAAAGTTCTATTAGTTCCTGTTTTCTGACCCTGTCCGATCCCCCTCTCCTTCTCCAGTCCTCGCTTACTACATACATTTACAATCACTGGCTTCATTTCAAGATATACCCTCTAAACTGTAATTTCACTTGAAGTGCATTTTAAGTGGAGGCCTCCCAGATGCTGATTTCTAATCCAAGGGTAATCTATAGAGGTATCGAGTTAAAATAAAAAGAAGAGAGAGAATCAACTAAAAACTATACTCAATTTTGATATTTAACTACCAGAACCAAAAAAAAAAAAAAAAAAGGAAGAAAAATAGGAAGAAGAAAAAAAAAAACACTCTCTTTCAAACTTTCCAATAAGCTATTTAATAATGTGACAAAGCAGAGTGTATTAAAATATTAACCAAAGCTTCCAGGAAAACCTCTATAATCTCAATTGTTTATTCAAGACCTTTACAAACCTCATAAAAAATTAAGTGGGCTTGGAAAAAACACACCACAGCCATAGGAGAAAGTTTACAAAACACAATGGTACAGACGCCTGACTGTCTGCCAGCCAGTCGCTTTTAACTTCCACATACAACTTATTACTCAGTTCCTAACTGGTCAATACCCTAAATAAGAGCATTTCTCCTCCCAAACACCTCATTAGCCTGAGTTTCTTTTTTGCTTTTTTGAGCTAACGGATCCTGTAGGTGCTTTGGTTCATTATTTTCTGCCAATACAAATACTTCATTTCAGAATATTTAAACCCTTAGGTTTTCTCTGAGGGAAATCATTTAAGATCTTCTTTACAACAATTTAATTAGCTCTGTGTTTAATCTTACTATGGGAGAACAGTGCATGAGCCACCATGTCCATTTTATGGCAAGTCGTAGTGAAAGCAAGACAGGACTAGAGGGGATGTGATACACAGAGAAAGAGCAAGGACTTTGGTTCATACTAAATTAGGTTCAAATCCTGGCCCTGTCACTTCTGTGCCCTTTAAGGAAAGTTGTCTAATCTTGGTTAGACTTAGCTTGTTCATCAGTATAATGAAGATAATGACACCAACCTTGCAGAAATTTATGCAATAAATGGGATAACAGACTGTAGAGACCTATACAGTATCTGGCACATAGTAGGGCCTCAATGAGTGGCAGGCAGTGTGTTATAAAATATTCTTATCTTTGCGAGGAGTACTGCATATGGATCGAGGAAACTTTTAAATGAAAACTTGTTTGGGTCCCAGGCCGAATTAAATATTCCACATTTCCTGAAAAGTGGTTATAGAAAAATTCTATAACATGCAAATTCTAACATGAGCTGGATTCAATCAACTTTCATACACGTAGAAATCCACTCTGAGTTAATCATGTTGTAGGAAATTGAGCATGAAATAGGAATATTTCACTCAGTCTCAGTTTGGGAGAGCAAATACTCTTAAACCATTTATGTCTAAGGAAACATGCTGCATATTCTCCCCATCCCCATCTTTCCCCTTCTGAATGGTCCTACAGGAGCCGTAGAGAGGAAACTTTTCATCACAGCGTATCTGTGTGAAAGCAACAAAATATGTTAACAATTAGAAAAGAGGAAACCTGAAAGACTGCCTTGTTAATTAAGGAACTCGCTATCAAAGAACTCATTAAAAGGTAATGAAACCAAATGGCTATTAAAATAAATACCCACTGAATAAAGATTGCCTGGCTAACAGCCCTTCAGTATAGTTTTTCACAAACACTCTCAATAGTAAAGAGCCAGAAAAAGATGAAAAGCCACAATAATGCTACAACCAAGACTGAAAAAACAGAGATGAAGTTATCTTAAAGTAGAAGGCAGAAGCTGAATTAAGAAAAATGTTCCTACATTTTCTACATTCAGAATAGATCAAACACTCTGTAAAAGTCTTCTACAATCTATCCCTTGATCTCAGAGACACTGAGAATTACATAATACAGAACTAGGCAGCTGTTCCTCTCTATACTTGTTACTCTGAGCCATTAAGTTAGAATGTGGCTTCCCCTATTCCTAGTACATCCCTCAACTACTTCCTGCCACCTAGCTTCTTTCTTAAATCGAAGTAGAAGCTGTGCATCTTGAAGAGATGACCTAAACTTATAGTTGAAGGCAAACTGTTGAAATATAATGTAATCTCAGAGGCACAGTCCTTGAGTGAAGGAAGAACAAGAACGGAAGAATCTCTGTGACAGGACATGCTAGAAACTGACCATTTGCACTGAATCCCACAAGTTTAGAAACTTTTTAGAGATGCAGACAATGGTGACAGTAAGACACCACCTCCACTCAAAACAGAATATATGTGCAGACTATGTCAGTTGCCTGTTCATCATCCCTGCTCCCTTCTTCATTAACAAAATAATCCTTGGCAACATAAACAGAATATGACGTTTCTCAGCCTCTTGTCAGATATGGAAGGCAAATGATTTGAAAGCAGAAATGTCTTCAGAAGCCCTTTTGCCCGATCCTTCCTTTTTTCTGCTATCTAAATATGTGATGGCTAAAATTCTGCCTTAGAACTTTGAGAAAAAGGTTAAGAAATGACAAATACCTTAGCCCTGACATTCCTGAGCCTCTGTGTGATTATAATTTCTGGAACTGTTATTATGTAAGGAAAAACAATCTGAGGTATGAAAGCCATTGAAGTTGATTAGCTGTAATAACTGGTAACTTAAAAGCCAGGAGAACCAGGAAATCAGAGGAGAGATGTGCATATCATTACATACATAAATAGGGAAGGGATGAGACTGCCATTAAATGGGGAAGAGAAAAGGATGAAAGGCTGTCTACTACCCTTGTTTTCTGACAAGGATTCAATGTGTAAAGAACTACATCTGGGGTCAAGTAGGAGAATAAAATACCAGCACATGGCCCAAGTAAGAATGCCACAAAATGAAGAGGGAAAAAAAAAAAAAAAGGGCATATCATCTGTGGTTATTTTACGTGTTAATTATATTTCATGTGTCAACTTGACTGGGCCACGGGGTGCTCAGATATATGGTCAAACATTACACTGGGTGCATTTGTGACAGTATTTTCAGATGAGATTAACATTTAAGTCAATAGACTGAGTAAAGCAAATCCTCTCCCTAATGTGGATGGGCCTCATTCAATCAGTAGAAGGCCTGAATAGAACAAAAAGGCATATCCTCCTGTGAGGAAGAAGGAACTCCTGCCTAACTGCCTTGAACTGGGACATCAGTCTTTTCCAGACTTCAGACTTGAACTAAAAAACAGCTCTTACTGGGTCTTGAGCCTGCAGGCTTTCAATCCAGAATTTACACAAACTTCCTGAGTCTCTAGCTTAACAACTGCAGATCTCAGGACTCCTCAGACTCCATAATCATGTGGGCCAATTCCTACAATAAACCTTTCATACACACACACACACACACACACACACACACACACACACACACACACACTATTGGTTCTGTTTCTCTGGAGAATCCTGACTAATACAGGATCCAAAAGACTTCTAGAATTCTCAAACCTCAGAAAAGTATGTATTAGAGGATACAAAGAAAACTTTCAAGAAACTCTTTGATATCATCATCTAAAAGGTGGAATAAATCATTTTCAATAAAAGAGGAGCATAAAGCAATAAGGAGAAAATAGTGTGAGGTGAAATAACATGACAAATCCAAGAGTCAGCAGGAATTACAAAGAGAGATGGATAAGATAAAAGGACACCAAAAGCACAGTAACTAAATTAAATTCCATACGAGAGGGAATAAGTGCAGGATTTGCACTAAGGAAAATTAACCAAGTTATATGGAAAACAAACATGAGACCTCCTCTCCCAGAACTTGGACAACTGGTCTAAAGCTAAAAATTATAAGAGAGAAGATGATCAGTTTGAACACAGAAGATAAAGTTAACTTCAGGTCAACTGATGTTTGTAACGGGGAGCCAAGAAAAAAAAATGAAACATCAAGAATAATCAAGGGGCACCAGGGTGGCTCAGTCAGTTAAGCACCAGACTCTTGATTTTGGCTCAGGTCACAATCTCGCAGTTTGTAGGAGTGAGCCCTGTGTCTGGCTCCATGTTGACAGTGTGGAGCCTGGTTGGGATTTTCTCTCTCCCTCTCTCTCTGCCCCTCCCCCATTTGTGCATTCATGCACGTGTGTTCTCTCTCCCCCTCTCTCTGTCAAAATAAATAAATAAACATTTTTAAATGCTGGAATAATAATACTAATCTTGATCTAAAACACTGCAACATATTAAAACTATAGCAGAGGAAGAGGGAGATAACGCAAATGTGTGATAAACCGCTTATATTATGTCACATATGAAAATTTTCACACTAATTCTAACACTTGGAGAATTACAAATTTAAGAGTATTTTGGAAAAAATGAAAGGACTTATGTTTTTCAAAGCTCTGGGGATGTGCAAAAGCTATAAAATATGGCATAGGTACCAAAACAAACAAAAGAAAATTTAAAAAGAGAAAGAAAGAACAAAACAACACACTCATAACCAAATAAATAGCACAATAATTGTATATTGTTTAAATTATCTTATTAAAAGACAAAGGCAAGACCAAAAAATTGATGAAACTGACAGATAAAATAATGGGTAAAGAGAGAGAGGGAAGCATAAGTCTCATAAGAGACTCTTTTTTTTTTAAATCTTTTTTTATGTTTATTTATTTTTGAGAGAAAGAGAGACAGAGTGCTAGCAGGGAAGGGGCAGAGAGAGGGGGAGAAACAGAATCTGAAGCAGGCTCCAGGCTCTGAGATGTCAGCACAGAGCCTGACATGGGGCTTAAACCCACGAACTGCAAGATCATGACATGAGCCAAAGTTGGACACTTAACCGACTGAGCCACCCAGGCGCCCCAGCAAACCATAAGACTCTTAGTGATAGAGAACAAACTGAGGGTTGATGGAGGGAAGTGGGTTAAATGGGTGATGGGTATTAAGGAGCACACTTGCTATAATGAGCACTGGGCATTATATGTAAGTGATGAATCACTAAATCTACTCTTGAAACTGGTATTACACTATATGTTAACTAACTAGAATTTAAATAACAATTTGAAAAAAATAATGGGTAAATACACATAAGGAAAAAGCAAATGTAAATGAAGAGGCAGTAATATATTGATAACAGATAAATTCAAATTCAAGGGGCTCACTAGTGGTAGGTAATGGGGAAATGATAAATAAAAGACCAAAAAATGCCAGTGACAATACCAAATGTTGACAAGAATTTAGAGTAACCATAACTCTCATACTATGGTTTTAGAGACGTAAAATGATCTGGTTACCATCAAAGACCACTTGGCAGTTTCTTAACAACGTTAAAACCATACATTTATTTACCATTTGACACCAATACAAATTAAAATAAAACTGAATACATGGATTCATTCTTAACATCAAAAAAATAGAGAAAATTAGACACTATGAGCTTCCCAACTTAACACAATTAGAAATATACGTATGTAGTCTGTTCTTCTGCTGTTTTATGAAGAACAGACTACAGAGGAAGATTAGCTCACTAGAATTAAAGATTTTTCTGTATGTGTTTCAGAAAGAAATATCACTGACTCAGGAGCAAGACTTCGATAATTTGCATACTCTGATAAAGTGAGGAGGGTAATCCTGAAAGAGCTGCTGTTGTACTGTTTGATAGCATCAAAACTGAAAGATACTGCATTGATTTCTTCTCAGAACATTGTGATATTGATAGTAAATGGATTATTTAAAATATGAATTCATTTATAATATGCTTTTAAAAATGTAGTGTAACCCCATTCTGTCAAAAAAATGTGAGAAACTGTCTTTAATTAGAAAGAGATTTGTAAATCTTTACTCAGTTTTTACTAGCATTTGTGATTATAAACTTGCTTAGCTGGAGTGTTACAGTTATGAAAATTAGCAATAAAAACTTATGATTTCTCTAAAAAAAAAAAGAAAAGAAATATACGTATGTATTTATAAAGTATTTTTGACAAAGTTACATCTATATTTAACCACCGGTTTAAAGAAAACACGGAGCTCAGAGGACCATGTTAAGTGACATCATAGCGATGTACCATGGGACATCTGCAAAATAAGTAGGTGGTTTTCTTTAACAAATAATGGACAAAGAATTAAAAAAAAGTAGAGTGTGTACAGATAAAAAAAGACTTAGGAGGCTTCCAATTACAACGCAGCTGATGTAAAACAAATCTTCCCACCAAGACCCACTGTAAAACTTGATAAAATAACACAAACAAAACAAAATAAAAACAGATGTTTGAAGGCATCAAAGACCAATGAAGGACGCAAAGATTTAAGGAAACAAAAGAGAAAAGTTAAACGGTGGAATTTCTCTCATGTTTCTTCCCTTTGGGGCATTTGCTTCTTCCCAACACAGAATTCGGAGGCTGAGAAGGAAAGTGGAGCTGCTCAATGATGTGGAGTCAAATAATAATGGATTTAGCACTCTTACTTCAGGTCCTCAGACACAAAGACAGTCAAAATTAGGGAATAAGATGATGTTGGAGGAAAGCGTACTGCAGAGATTGACATTCCTTCTATTGTTTCCTTTCACTTGATCCTAAACTGTAAGGGGGCATGAAACACAAACAACAATCAGGAAGAATCAGCTAAGAGGTGAGAAAGCTAAGTAGAATTTAAGCAGTCTCGTGGGGCTAGGCAGAGGTTTGGAGATCAAGATCCACCAAGGAATAAGGGCACTGGCAAACAGGCCAAGATCCAGGTTGAAATTCCAACAGGACCATACCTTATGATTACATGCAAACCAGAAACAGACTAATCTTTACAAAGTCTTAAGGATAGCCATAGTTTGCAGTGAGAATACATGGTCCAGAACTTAAAAAAAAAAATTATCAGAAGTATCAAAAGACAGAAATATATCATGAGAGGGGGTGGGGCAAAACAAGATAAAAAATAGAAAACAAAAACAAACCCTTGGATAATTCAGATATTGTAATTATCGTATGAAATAATGTTTATAAAATTGGTAATAAGAGAATTTTACTAGAGATCTGAGATCTATCAATAGAAAATTGATAAGAATTCTAAACTGAAAAACACAATTTCTGAAGCTGAGAACCCAAAATATGTTTTTAATGACATATAAGACATGGCAGAAGAAAGGATTTATATACTAGAAGATAGGTCCAACAAAATATTCAGACTCCGGCAAAGAAAGAAAACTAGATGTATAAAACAAAGTGTTTTAAGAAACATATGAAACAAAGTAAAAGAACTCATAAAGTGTAACTGAAGTCCTAGGAAGAAAGTAAAAGAAGAGAGAACTGGACAGAGGAAATAGTTGATGAGATACTGGCTGGGAATTTTTCAAAACAAATGAAGGACATTAAGCCCCAAATCCAAGAAGCTCTATGAACGTCAAATAAAATAAACAAGAAAACATTCCTGTCTATTCCTAGTTGTCTGAGTGTTTTTGCCACAAGAGTGTTGGATTTTTTTTAAATCATTTATCTGCAAAACTGTAACAATAACGTGGTATTCTTCCTTCACTCATTAATGTAGTGTATTACCTGACTGCTTCTGTGATAGTGGGCGAGTATTATATTCCTAGGTAAGATCCCAGTTGGTCAGGGTGCACAATACTTTCAATATTGTTGGATTCACTTCACTAGTAATTTGTTGAGGGTTTGTGGTTATATATTGATGTAGAATACTGGCCTGTAATTTTCTTTTCTAGTGATGTCTTTATTTGGCTTTGGTATCAGGGTAATGTTGCTGTCCTAAAATGAGTTAGGAAGTGTTCCCTGCTCTTATATTTTTTGGAAGAGTTTAAGAAGAATTGGTATTAATTCATTTTAAATGTTTGGTAGAATTCACCAGCGAAACCACCTGGTCCTGGACTTTTTTGGGAGGTTTTTGATTACTAATTCAATCTCTTTACTTATTATAGGTCTATTATAATTTTCTTTCTTCTGTAACCAGTTTAGGTAAAGTGTGTTTCTATAATTTTGCTCTTTTCATCTAGGTTACCTTTATGTTGTCATAAATTACATTTTTTACACACTTATACATACTATGCACCCAGTAAGATAGATTTGTAATTCTTGTTATGCATTTGTGTTTTAAATCAAGTAGTAATACAAAGTAGAGGTACAAATCAAAAATACAATAATACTGACTCTTATATGTATTTACCTTTACTGGAAATCTTCACTTCCTTATACAGCTTCAAGTTACTGGCTAGTGCCCTTTCATTTAAACCTAAAGGAACCCCTTTAGCATTTCTTGTTCTTAAAGGGGATGAACTCCTTCAGCTTTTATCTAGATATGTCAGTTTATCTAGATATGTTTTCAACTTCATTTTTGAAGGACAGTTTGTCAAATACAGAATTCTTGGTTAATAAGGTTTTCTTTCTTTTTTTTCTTTCAGCTCTTTGAATATAGAAACCTACTGCCTTCTGTTCTCCAAAGTTTCCGCTGAGAAAACTGGGATAATTTGAGCATGAGGTAGCCCTTAGACAGGTTAGGAGAAACATACACAATACTTTGTGTAGGAGATGTGCTTTGACCCCTCTGCAGTCAGTAAACAGGGACCCACGTTCGGGAAATGGGCTGCAGCTGCTTCAAGACAACCAACTTGCTTGGTGGGAAAGCGGGGAAAGGGCAAGTAAAAACACCACACAGATTTCCTGTTATCAGACTGCCTTTTTCTTAACTCAGCATTCATGTGGTCAATGTTTTTGTGGTGGGATGAGAGTTTGGAGCTGCCCACTCCACCATTTTCCTGATATCCCTCCCAGAGGTGACTCTTCTTAATTCAAGCAGCCATGTCACAACTGTATGTCACAGATGAGAGTTCCCCAAACTGGTTTACAGAGACAGGTTCCATGGTTCTTGATGGGACATTTTCCACACTTTTGTGACTGTCTAAAAACATAAGTTAATTGTGGTTTGTTTTATCTGAATGCTTGTTTTTATAACTGAAAACCATTATATGATTTCAGTGTTGGCCTTACATTTGTATTTACAATTACCTTGGTATCAAGTAACAGGTCATTTTTGCTATGAGCAAAAGGGCAGACATGGACCTTTATGCAACTGTATCAAGTCAAACTAGGTTATCACACAGTATAAAAAAGTTTCACAATAGGTTAACCAGACAAAATTGGCAGAAAAGTCATACATTGCACGTGACTCTGAAAATCCTGCATTGACACTTAGTACTATTCATGGTGTATGTAGCGACTTAGCTTTAGCAAAACCGTAAAATTGACGTTATGAAGGTAATATTGTTAATTTTAATTTTATTCATCATAAATTTTTATATTTAAGTTGTAAATCTGTTTTAGGTGATAATTATATAAGGATTGTATGGATAAGGTATTTATCTCTACTTTCTGTTTACATACATATAGGTAGCACTATCCAAAAAATGGGAAGAATTTAAGAGACCAAGAAATTTTAACTCTGGCAATATGGCAGACTGAGCTGACACGAAACATAGAAATTATGGATTCCATATCATAGCATGTTTTAGTTAAAAAACTGAGTTTGAAAGAAAAGGAAATATCCATGTACTAGGAAAAACAACAACAACAACAAACCCAAAACCTAACGAAATTTTGCTCAGATCTCAGGAGGACATGAGGCCAGAATTACCTAACAGCTACATATTGGGCTTTAATATCAATATGGGGATAGACCTCAGCTTCCACAGAAGAATGGAGATATAAACTAGACAGTCTTAGTTCACTGTCTTAGCTCAAGCTGTTGCAACGAAGTACAATAGGCTGGGTGGCTTATAAATATTAGAAATTTATTTCTCATAGTTCTGGAGACTAGAAACCCAAGATCAGGATGCCAGCACGACTGGGTTTTGCTGAGTTGCAAACTCTTCTGAGTTGCAGACTGACAACCTCACACCGTATCCTCCCATGGTGGGAAGAAAACAAGCTAGTTCTCTAGCCTCTTCTTATAAAGGCACTAAGATTTAGATTTCAATATATGAATTTTAGGGGGACACAAATATTAAGTCCGTAACACCTGCCTACTTCTGAGACCTCGAAAGGCTACCCTTTCAGGGAGAAGAGATCATATTAAAGTGACATGGAAGCTTTGTTTTTAAGTGCATATAAAGTTATCCACTTGGTGTTGGGGAAAAAATATTCTTCCACAAGAAGTTAAAATCCAAATATTGGTGTGCTGTCAGAATTTATAATCGTCACATACTACAAAGAATCCCTAAGCTGAAATATGAACAAAAACTGATCCTGGATCAGTGAAACTCCTGAGACCATCAGGAAAAACAAATGTAAAAGAGCTCTACAGGGGCATTTTTATTAATATAGGAAATATAATTCCCATGGAAAAACAATTCTTGTCAAAAATAAACTCATAATCAAAAATTTAAAACTACATAAAAAAATGATTTTTCATGAGGTAGAGTCTAAAGATCAACAAAATGAGGAAAAAGCATAGGCAGAGACCTGAGATAAAAGAACTTTTTGAAAGTTAAAATAAAAGATATATTTAAGATGACAAGAGAAAAGGAATTTAAATAATCACAAAATAATAGAACACTATGAACAGACAGATATGGAAAAAAAAAACCAAATAGGACCTCTAGAAAAATACACACTGAAATTTAAAATTCAATGTATTATATAAACAACAGATTCGACTACAAGACAGATCTGATGAATTACCTAAAATATAAGACAGACATATAAAAAGACAAAAATCTTCAAAGTTGTAAGAAAGAAAAGACAAGTTTCCTATAAAGGAACAATAAATAAGGCTGACAACAACAAGAAGAAGCTAGAAGATAACAGAATAATATCTTCAAAAGGCAGAAGGAAGGCTCATCTGGGTGGCTGTCAGCTAAGCATCCGATTCTTGATTTCGGCTCAGTCCGTGATCTTATGGTTTGTGAGTTTGAGCCCCACATCAGACTTTGTGCTGACAGCATGCAACCTGTCTGGGATTCTCTCTCTTTCCCTCTCTCTGCTCTTCCCCCACTTTCTCTCTCTCTTTCAAAATAAATAGACATTAAAAAAAAAAGCAGAAGGAAAATAGGGTTTAAATCAGAGTTCTAACCCTAGCTAGAGATGAACTGAGGTAGAATAAGAACACTTTCAGATAAGAGGGGCTCATCCATCACTTAAGTCTGAGAACAGTGATCAAGGTAACAACCAGAAGCAAAATAATAAATTATTTTTTATTATTAATAAGTATTTTTAAAATAAAATTATTTTTAAAAATTTAAAGTACACAAAAGCAAAATAATTGATCTAGGATTGCTCCAACCAGAGTTGAGTAGAAGAGGATATAGTTCTAGATCAGTAACATTCTTAAATTTCAGCATACATCAGAATTCCCTGGAGGACTTATTAAAACAGATTGCTAGGGCAAAAGCTTGAGTTTCTGATTCAGTAATGTCTGGGATGGGGCCCAAGATTTTGGATTTTTTCAACAAGTTCTATGATGATGTTGACACCAGTCTTCCAGGGACCACATTTTGAAAACTGTTAAGAAATATTCTTCTACAATGCCTTAGATCAATTGAGCTTTTTGGTAGACCTATCGTCTTACTTATTTAACCTGAACTCAGTCCACTCAAATTCTCAAGTCTTTATAGGCACTGTTGATTTGAATAACTTACTAAACACTCCCACTCCTTGTTTTCTATCTGTATTGAAAACATCAACAGAAAGTATGTTCTACATGGTAGATCGTTAATAACATATTCATCTGTGAAAGACAGCATATTATTCTTTGTATTTTAGCTTCAGCTCATCAAGCTAAAGAGGGTTGCAGACCGTGGTCTTCTCTAATTTATAAGTGAGCCAGTTTCTGAGATCTCTTGGTGTCCTTTCTCTGACATTAAGAGAACTCAAAGACTCTGTCCGCACAGAGTATTCTTCAAATTATTTTTTTTAATCCCATAACAACAGAATTGCAAAAAATGTAAAAAAAAAAAAACACAAAAAACAAAAACACAATGAATCAACTACATAATGCTTTCCAAAAACTTTTGAAAAATAACTGTTGGCTCCTCAACTATATGAATAGTTTATCTAACTGTCCAATTACTAGTTGTCCAAAAAAAGTTTTATAAATACTCATCTGAAACTGAAAAAAAAAATCACTTTCAAGTTTGAGTGCTTGACTCCAGTTAGCTAATGAGACAAGAAGACAAAGAACCCTGCCATTTCCACATGACATGGACAGAGGCCCTCTGTGCAGGGATATATTAATATGCTGAGAGAACAGCCTATCAGAGAACAGATGCGCTCAGTGTCAATCAGTTAAACTTTAGAAATTAATGACCTTCGCTAGCTTTGCTTAGTATTTTTTGTGCCAACTTCTTCAGTACCACAGTTCAATTCAAGTCAGTTAGACAGACCTAAGACAAATCCTAAGAATACAATCTCCAAGTCTATAAAAATTTACCAGTTTGCTGAAATTGCCTAGCTCTGCTCACATTTACCACAATTCAAGATGCTTTGCTTCGCAGAGGATCAACAGTCAAGACAATTACTAGATTACAATATAACGTTTAGGATAGTTCTTTTTTTCCCTAATGTAAGACTCTATGTCCAGGGCCTTGACTGAATTAACCTGGTAATAAGTACTCTCCTGTCACTGAACTGGTGAAAATCTTTTTGGAATTGATATGAACATGCTGTGTTTTTATGTATCTTTCTTTTCTGAAACATAATCAACTGCTATAGCAACCCTGAGGGATCCTTAAGTTTCCGGTACTCGCTCATATTATCAAGTCAGGAAAGATAATGGGCCCTAAGGCTCTCTATTCAATTAAAGAAGGCAAGTCTTCAGACTATCGCTTTTGCCCAATCTTCTAAATTTAGCTATGGAGTTCTGAAAGTTTACAAATCAAAGAACAAACAAAGGAAAAGATGCTGAGCCTGGGGTCCTGCAAAGAATACAGTGATCAAAGTCCAAATCACTGCACTTGTTGCAAAAAAAAAAAAAAAAAAAACAACAACAACAAAAAAGGCAGTAGGGGAAAGAAGCAAAGTTTTCTCAGGTTAAAACAAAAAACTATGTCTGAAGTGTCTTGAAAACTCTTGAAAATGTACTGACACTATAGTTTGAAATGTCTGGAAGACTTTCCATGTATTTTCTGACTGTATTCAATCACAGACAGATGGTACAGCTCACTGTCCAAAGTGTGACCAACAAGTTTAGATCTCAGCTTCTAGAATTAACCATGCCAAGGTAAAAACCAATTGAATAAAACTGTTGCAGAACACTGCTTCACTACACTAATGAGGAGCACTAGGTAGCACAAAGTGAAATTCTGACCACTGGCGCTGACCTTACAACAAAGCAATTAGGATCCCGGAATGTGAAAAACAGTAACACTATATATGGTACATACGCAATACTGCCAAACAGCAACAATCGTTTTTACTCTGTATCTTTCATTAGCAAAGTGCAGAGAAAAAGTGATTTTTTTTTTCCAGGAGATTTTGGAGTCTTAGCGTTTTCAGGATTCTAGAGGTGAAATCAAAAACTCTGAGCAATATTGATTTATCAGACAACTTACACTAGGTTATGCTGCAGTAACAAATAATTCCCAAATCTTCGTGGCTTACAACTACAAAGATTTATTTCACGTTACATGTCAGTCAGGGCAGGCTGAGGAAGCAGCACATGCTTCCTGGCAGAGGGAAGACAGCCACGGCAGAACAATGTAATGTTTGTTAGGGATTCTGCTTGGAGGTGATAGCCATTCCTCTGTTCACATTTCATTGGACACAGCAAGTCACACGGCCAAGCTTGAGATCACTGGGTGGAGAATTAGATTTCTCACACCCTACTCCCCAGAGGTGATAACCTGAAAATCCTATCCAATCATGCCAAAAGAGTCACAAAAAAGTCCATAATCCTGTAACAGACTCTATTTAAAGTCCAGATCTGGCACCTTTTACTCTGGAGACCAACAAACTAAAATGACAAGTTAGCTGCCCCTCAAACATCCAGCATATAATTGTAGAATGGGAATACTACAACTAGAATAAACCTTCAATTCAGAAAGGGGAAGACAGGAAACATACAGCCGTCTCTTATCCGTGTGAATTCTGAAACTCTGCTGGGCCGAAGATGTAAGAGCCGCTTGCCCCCAGGGTGGAGAACATTCCTTAATCATTTCTTAATCTGCTTTCCTGTAGCTGCTTCCTCACTCACTGTACTCTGAGGCTGCTGGCTCTGCCCTCTGGGAAGTCATTCGTTTTTCTTGATCCTCACTGCCTACTCACTTTTATTGAATCTGAAGTTTTAACAAAACTGTGAGAGTGTTAGCTCTGATGTGGTCTTTAGTAGACACCTGAAATATAATGGGCTTCTGTGGATCCAAATAATTTTCAGTTATATATTTTATCAGTTGAAAATGAGGAAGAGTTAAATATGTTGACTCTTCAATTCCTTGAATTTCTAGATTCTCCCTATTCCCTTTATACCCTGCTTATAAACAGGCCAATTCTTTCCTGAGTTTATCTCTATTTGTAAACAAATGAAGCCAGTGGCAACCAAAGAACATTGGTCCATTTTTTCTCCCAAAGTCTCCTAATGCCTAATACCACATATTAAATCTGGTATATTATCTGATTTCCAGTTACCTCAGGTGACAATTTCACCAAAAGTTCTATCATGGAAGCCACCTTCTACCTAGCTCCACAGTCGATGTCATATATTTTAGGTGTTTTTCTACGTCTGTTTATTACAGCAGTATCCCACTTACTTATCAACTTCTGTGTCAGTCAGCTCACACTCTGTTATGATACATTAACAACCCCTAAATCTCAGTGATTTACAAGCAAGGCATATTCCTCATCCAAATTATTGTTGGCTAGGGATCAGCTGCTCTGCTTACTGTCATTTTTATTCTAGAACCAAGTTGGAAATGGGGCAGCTACCGTTGGGGACATTCAGTGCACATGGCAGAGGGGAAGGCTGGAAGAAGCACAGAATGGCTCTTAAAGCTTCCTCTTAGACGTAGCATATGAAAAACTTCCATTTCACTAGCCAGAGCAAGTCATATGGCCGAACCTAACAGAGGGCAGGGAACTGAATAACTGTGAATGATACAATCTACTAAAATAATTTATCATAACAGATTGAATGAGGAAGCACGTTTAAGAATTCAGCTGTCTTCTATTAAACCAGACAAGAAAGAGATTGGCAAAAATGTAAAACAATGCTGCTCTGAAAAAGTACTTTGTTTAGAAAATAGTCATTTTTCATTAAAATGTTTTTCGCATTATCATATTGGATTTATTATTGCTCTTTAAAATAAAATAATAAATACTTAAAAGACTTCTAAGACAATTCCTAATATAGCATATATCGATAGATGTAATGCAAATAAACAAAAGTCCTTTGGTGTCCTCAGTAACATGGGGGAGTATGAATAGTTCCTCAAACCAGAAAGTTTAAGAACTGCTGCTCTGTAGGACAAACAACAGTAATAATCCAAGGACTGGTTGGATTAAAATAGATGCAGTTTGATGGGGCACCTGGGTGGCTCAGTCATTTAAGCGTCCAACTTCAGCTCAGGTCATGGTCTCACAACTCACGAGTTGGAGACCTGCGTTGGACTCTGTGATGACAGCTCAGAGCCTGGAGCCTGCTTCAGATTCTGTGTCTCCCTGTCTCTCTGCCCCTCCCTGCTTGTGCGCTCTCTCTCTCTCAAATATAAATAAACACTAAAAAAAATTTTTAATAGATGCAGTTTGAAAATCACAGGGCCTGACACAGAGTACACATTTACTAAATATTAAATATTATTGTTACTAATGATAAGAACTAAAGGGATGAAAAGTCAATGAAAATAAGAGAAGATTCTTTCATAAATACAATATTCAACTCTTAAATCACAAAAGAACAATTTTTTTATTTTAACAAAAGGAAAATTCCTAAGGAATGTATAAATCAACTGTTATATTAGTGGCTCACTGATGACAAAAGCAATGCATCACTGTGGTAAAAAAAAAAAAACTCCTCAAACATTATAGAAATACTGAACAAAGAAAAACAAAGTCCCTTATAATCCTACATTGAAGAAATAATGGATTTCAAACCTTGCATTTACCTCTGGAATTTTTTTTCTAACCAATATACCCTGCAGATACACAAACACACATACACACAAAGATTCTGGAAAAATGAGATCACACTAGATAAACTTACTTGTAACATACTTTAAAAAAATTTAATGTGTATCTTAAATAAATTTTAATGTGCATTTGTACTGATCTATATATTTCATTACTTGGATGTATCAATATTTATTTAAGTGCTGACTGCTTCAATATCACCGCTTTAAAAAATGCTATCTTAACATCCTTACAGATATATTGTTGCCTATTTGTGATGATGCCTTGAAAATAATATATGAGAATGAAATTTTAAGTAAAATGGGTGGAGATACAGAATTTTAATAAATGAAGTCAACTGCCTAACAAAAATTCATATTCTAACAAACAGTGCTTTCTTTGGTCACAACGTTGCGAAGACTGGGTATTTTCGATCATTACTCATATGACATATGAAAAATCTCACTGATACGTTCATTTGCATTTCTATAATCATGAGCACAAGGATACTTACTTATTGACCTTTGTATTTCTTTTTGCAATATGCACATTTTTCTTCTAATTTTTAATTACACTGTCATTATAAAAGATTCAAAATAATGAAGAATTTAATAGAGCAAAGTGTGAAAATTCTTCACATTTACTCACTCACCAGACAAACTCCCTTCCAGAGGTTACCTATCAGCACGGAATACATTCTTCCAGTCTGGCTTGTATGCATTTTCATACATACGCAAATGCATATATTTCTTCTTAAAACATGAAATCATAATAAATCTCCTGTTGTATAACTCAATCTTATCAAATAGGAACTTACCACATCACTGTGTTCTTTTAAAAGGTTAAGTATTATTCCAAGTACTTACTATGCTATATACTATAATTTACCTTATAAGCCCCCTATTCATGGGCATCTGAATTGTTTTCAATTTTTTATGTAACAATGTTGCAATTAATATTTATGTATATTGATTTTCAATGGGTACAAGATGAAACTGTGGACTATATGAACGGGCACTTTTAAGTTTTACTAGATACTGGTAGGGTGTGTTCCAAAAGGGCTTTTTACAATGAAAATGTAGGAGAGAACTGATTTTCCTGTCTTTTATCAGTCTTTATCAGTTATGCTCATAGGATAGAAAAATATTATTGTGATTTTAAACTTCATTTCTCTGATTACCAATGAGGGCTGAAAATCTTTTCATTTACTCACCAGTCATTTCTAGTTCTTCTTTTGTAAAACATTCACGTATATTCTTTCCCCATTTTTCTATTGAGCTTCTTCTTAATAATTTACAAGATCTAGATCTTAATCTTTGTTATGTATAAATATTCTCTTGGTTTGTCTTTAATTATCTAGAGTTATCTTTAATTCTCAATTGTAGTATCTTGCATCATATATGAATTTCAACTTTTATGTGGTCAAGCACTTTAAAAATGTAATTTTGGTCTATTTTACCTCATTGTTATCTTTTTCTATTGCCACACTTCACTATTTTAGATGTTATTGTTTTAAACTGATTATTTCATACCCTGAATCTTTCTATCCAGGATTATTGTTTTTTCTTCCTGCTAATAATTTGGTTTTCTTCTAGGTCCCTCATAAAATTTCTGTGTTTCCTCTTATATGTTGTACATACTTCTTGTCATATTTATTTCTACGTATTTTATCATTTTTCTTACAGTTGTGAATGCCATCCATTTTCATCACATTTTGTTATATAGTATAATGTAGAGACAAAGCTGAAGAACATGATATGCAACATTGTATTGGGGACTATTACTAAACTCTCACTAATTCTAATATGTTTGCAATTGGTTGTCTTGGCTTGTTTCAAATGGACAATCACGTGGTCTACAAACAACTTTCTCACATCCTTTCCAACAGTCCCACTGCTTATTATTTTTCCTGTCTTACTGCACTGGCTCAGACCTCCTGAAAAATACTGAATGACCATGGTGACAATGGGCTTGTTTGTTCTACCTCTGGCATAATAGGATGTTTCTAATGTTTCACCATTAAACATGATGTTTGTTCCATATCCCTGGTAAACAGCATCTATCAAATTAATGAAGTTTCTGTTCATTATTAGCTTGTTCAGTTTCTATTACGAATGTCTGTTAAAGTACATCAAATGTTAAACGGTTGATTTCATGTTAAAGTATTAAATTGTTTTCAATATTTGAGAGATGATCATACAGTTTTTCCCTTTTAATCTTCCTGTGTACTGTGTATTTTTTTAACAATGTGATATATACCTTTCTTATCTAATTTTGAGGTTGTTTGCCTTAAGTTCTATTTTATATAATGTTAATATTGCTTTCTTTTTCTTAAATCTGGCTGGAATATTTGCTCACACATTTCTTTTATATCCTTCTATCCTGTTTATTTGAGTGGTATTTCTTGTAAACAACACAGTCAAATTTTTATTTAAGGCAAATCTCATAGTCTCTATGTTTAAAAGACAATTTTACTATTTTTACATCAATGTCATTTTTGACACATTTGGACTTACTACCATCATCTTATTTCATATTTTCTCTCTAATCACACTTTGTTTTTAACTTCTCCTAATCTGGATCAGTCAGATTTTCCTGTTTATGTTTCTCCCTCTGCTGCTTTAATATTTTAATTTTGTTTAACGTTTGCTCATTTTTGAGAGAGACAGAGTGCAAGCAGGGGAGGGGCAGAAAGACAGGGAGACACAGAATCCGAAGCAGGCTCCAGGCTCTGAGCTGTCAGCACAGAGCCTGATGCGGGGCTCGAACCCAGGAACCACACAATCCTGACCTGAGCCAAGGTCAGTCACTCAAATGACTGAGCCACCCACGCACCCCTGTTTTAATATTTTTAGTTGCTACCCTGAAATTTTAAAACATTTAAAAGGTGTATTTCAGTTATTATCTAAAGATAATCAACACTGAGGGTCTCCAGTGGGATAAGACAAAAATCTTGGATGTTTTCTCTTACTTTTCTCCAAACTAGTATATACTGCATGTTGACATTATCTGAGATTTGTCATTTACAATATACATGAATATCATTTAGTTTTAACTATGAATTTACTAGTTTCTATGCTCATTGTTCTTGCCTGGATTTATGTTAAACTTTGCAACATACATTCCTTAGTGATTTCACAGAATCATGGAAAGTTTCTGAGTTCTACATCCTACAATGTCTTTCTTTTGCTATGCCGCTTTAAATACCAGTTCAGGCATAATAGAAGTCTAATTCCAAAATGATTTCCCTTCAGAAACTTAACAATACTCATTTTCTTCTAGTATCCAATGTTGCTAATACTCATTTATCCAAGCTTACTAGAGCATCCTTCAGCTGTTTCTATTCTATTTAGCTAATATATTGAGTTTTTAAAAATTCATTTAGCATATTTTTAATTTTTACATTTCCATTCTTTTGAATTTCTCTGAGGACATTAAACTTACTTTTGAAAGTTCTTTTAAGTCAGATGTTAGTTCTTCTCTTTGTCATTGAGTGCCTACCCTTCATGTTGTTGGTTTCCTCAATTACTGGCTTGACTTGTCTATTCATCTTTGTATTTAGGAATCCATTTCTCTTTCTATTAATGCTGGTTATATCTACAGTAGTATGTCCCCAGTGACTGTGGTACAGCATGGGACATGTTTCTGGGGAGAGTGGACTGACAGTTTATATTCAGGCTGTGAGTGACTCCCATCTCTCCTTAAAAGGGCATTATCTACATAGAGATTGCTTTATCAAGTCAGCTGTGATATCCAAACACTTTGTTAGACACATGAGCCACTTCTCAGTTGTCCACTGAAAAGAAGTAGGAGAGGGTTAGAGAGTCAATGGGTCAACTTCTTTCCAAAAAAAATCACACTGACAATTGTCCCAGAGTCAATTCTCTATTAGTGTCAATAGTGTTGAATAAGAATTACCAGAACAGATATTTATTATAGGAAAAGGGAAAGACATTAAGAAAACATTGCTAAATTTGGAAGAACTCTATAGAGGTAAGACAAACATTGTAGGAAAAGAGTCAGACCTGGAAAAAGACAAGAGTATAGCTACTAGTAAAGACAATCAGAACCTTAGAATGATTTGAAACCTTTTTATTATGCATGAGGGTAGCTAAAGAAACAGAAATAATCATACAAAAAGGAGTTAAAAGTGTTAGTAAAAGATGCATAGCACATAATCCACTCTCGGTTGCCTTGGTAATAGGACCCCACACCATGACCATAAGAAAAAACCTGAAATGAATAATAAGTAAAAACTGGGCCAAATATACTCTTGTTAACTACACCTTGGGTATTGGTGAAGAGTTTGAGAGGGAGTTATGCCACTGAAAAAAATAAGGCATGAAGAATATAACTTATCTGTAAAAGAGTTAAGCTTATGCTGATAACTCAAGATAGCTTCTGGGAAGTGCTACCATGGAGTTACATACCGTGTTATCTTGCCAATTCTATTCACTGACCTCACTGCAGAGAAGGAATCATGGACTTTCTCTCCCGGGGTACAATATAAGTAGGCTAGAGTCTGGAGAAATCCAAGAGCCCTTCTGCTTACATTTTGCTCAGTACTCTTATCCTAATCATCCTAGAATTAAGCGAGTCAGCAGGGAAATAAAAGAATGAGGAGCCAATATGCTGGCTCTCAGCTTGGTACACTTGAACAAGAGCGATTTCATACTTGACCTTTAGAGAATGGTTTACTCCGGTATTTTTCCCCAAATAATCACACACACACACACACACACACACACACACACACACACACACACGTGCACGCACACGTGTGTTTATATTTCAAAATTCTCTTATCTTGTATGCCAATGGCATTCTTTTTCTTTTCCTTATTAATACAGTATTTATTTGTCTTCTCTTTGTCAACCCCCTGACCCAACCATTTTCCCCAGCCTGTCTGGGGAGGTATAAGAAAAGGACCATACAGGGCAGACAAGACAAAGGAGGTGAAGACAGCTCCTTCCCATGGTGAAGAAGAAGGGCCACCATCAGGCGAAAGAGACCCATGGTCTCCAAAAGTACATAGCCCAAAATGGCATAGGAGAAGAGCTGTTGCTTCAGAGAAGGGTTCCTGGCATAACCAATGATGAAATTCCCAAACACAGTCCCAATTCCAGCCCCAGAGCTGGCCACCCGTATAACGGCTGCCCCAGACCTAAGAACTTGGCTGCTGTGTGGATGTCACTTTAAATGGCACCAGTTTGGAAGCTGCAGCTAGGAATAAGTGAGGTCAGGGTACATGGGGCAGCTACTGTTTTGGCACCACTGCAGACAATGATTGGCTCAACAGCTGACAGGTGCTCCTCATCAAGCAGGGGATGGAAGGAACTTTGCACAGGCATAAAGCTTCAAAGGATGAGGGGCTGTGGCTGAGAGTGGCTCCCCGTGCAGAGAAGACAGAGAGGGCACCAGTTACACTCTCTTTCCTTTCACTGCTAATAAGTTATTTCCACTTAAAAGATATATCTGCACTATTATTTTATGGGATTAGAGAGTTAAAGAATATTTGAACATGTGTACCTCATCTACCTTGACCATATACATTTTTAATTGGTAGTATTTTAACTCAATATCTAAGAGCATGCTATATGCTTTTAATATTTATTATGAAATTAGCCCTGTCTGTTCTTACTAGACTTTGGACCATTTACAGTGATTTTGACAGGGAAGTATTAAGAGTTTTAATAATAAAAAAATAAAGAGTTTTCACAATCAAATTTAAGACTACTCCTTTATGGCCCCTGTGTTTTGTACCACGATAAGAAAACCTCTTCTAATACCTTTGTGACTTTTTAAACACATATATTTAAATCTTTGTGTAAGGACAGTGAAAGGAATCTATTTTTTCCCCATCTTAACTCTGTTGTTACATTTATCCCATAATCCATCCTGGTTCCCAGTGATCTGATATATATTTATTATATATTAAATTCCCAAATAGTCTTGGCTACTCCATGGAGTGTAACCTTCCAAACTAGGTAAAAAAAAAAAAAAAAAAAAAGTTCTCCCTAATTTTCTTTAGAATTTTACTGATCATTCCTTTTCTCACATTCTTTCTTCTAGATAAACTGTACATAATTGTAATAAATCCAATGCAAATCCCACTGGGATTTTTATTGCGTTGCTTTGTATTAATGGATAATCGACATTTTACCATATGAACAGGTCATTTTATGATACTTGGTAGAGTTTTATAAATTTCCCAATACAGTATTCACATATTTCATGTTTATTCCTAAATGTTCAAATGTTTTTTTAGCTATTATGAGTGGGATTTTTATATCCATTACATTTTTCAGGTTTTGGTTTATACATGGGAAAACTACAAATTAATGTAATTATTAAATTACATATTTTTTGTTTCTAATCCATTGTTCCTTAGTTAGGTTTGATGGTATTCCAGATGTTAGACCACATAATTGACAAGTAGTAATAATTTTACCTTATTTATGTATTTATTTGTTGCCCTTTTATTTGTTTGCATTTATTATTTGTTGCTCTTCCATAATTGCCTTAGCAAGCACCTCCAGAGAAAAATCATTAAGTAATGATGCTAGAAAACCTTTTAAACACATACACACAGACACACACACACACACACACACACACACACACACACGTTTATTTTAAGAAAATGTTTATACATTAATGTTTATAAAGATTTTCTATAGGAATGTTCAATTATACACCAAATGTTTTTAGGTATTCAAAATTTAATCTTTTGTATTTCAGTATAATCTCAGAATTACATTGAACTAACCCTGCGTTCCTAGATGAATTTCATTTGATCATGGCTTATGTTCTTTTAATACATTGGTCTATTGTGTTTGCTGAGTTTTTAAAGATGATTTTCATCAATATTGTGCAAGATTGACTTGTTGATTTTTTTCAACTTTTTTTAAAAGAGTTATTTCATTTTGAGAGAGGGAGAGAGAGTGCACAAGTGAGGGACAGGGGCAGAGGCGGGGGGAAGGGAGGGGGAAGAGAGGGAAGAGAGAGGAAGAGAGAGAGAGAGAGAGAGAGAGAGAGAGAATCTTAAGCAGGTTCCATGTTCAGTGCAGAACCCGACTTGGGGGCTCGATCCTGGGATCATGACATGAGCTGAAATCAAGAGTCGGACACTAAACCAACTGAGCCACCCAGGTGCCCCTTTTACTTTTTGATGTCAGGTTTCATACCAATATTTTGTTGTCTCATGAATGTAATTGTTAATTATGCCTTCTATCTCCAATGTCAAGAACCTTTTTAATGGCATTAATATTACTTGTTCCTTAACAGTTAAGCAGAATTCATCCATGAAGCCATCTAGAAGGCATTTTAATTAAGAGGTAAGGATAGATAAGCTCTTTGTAACAGTTTTATTCTTCTATTATTCTAACTTTTGATTTTTCTAACCCCTTTAAAATCTGCTTAAAATTTCCTAGAAAACTATATATTTCATCTAAAATTTCAAATGTATAGTATAGCTTTGTGTAAAGCTGTAGCATTCAATTTTGTCTGTATCTTAAATCATCTCCCAATTCTTTAACCTTTAATATTCCAAAATCTTTAATTTTAGATATTTCTGGCTTTCTTCCTTTCCCCAACTTAAGACTAATGACTTTTACATTATCAAAGAAAAAGCTCTTAAATCTATCAGTTCAACTGATACTGAATTCATTGATTAATGGCTTTGCCATTATTATTTAGTTCCTGTTGCTATTCTTTAGTTGCTGATTTTTTAAAAAATGCATATAATTGTTTTCTCATTCTTGATAGATTTAAACTAGAAACATCCAAGTTATGAATTTTCCTTAGGTATCCTTCTTAATTGTACCTTAGAGGTTATGACATGTTTTGCTTTTATTACCATTATTCTAAAATTTTCCGGAAGTTAGAGTTTTTACTTCTATGATCACAGAATTGTTCAATAGAAAATTTTCTAATTGTCAGTGTTACTGTTACACAAATAAGTTGACTGTGCCTCCACATTTGCTGGCATTGCCATGTGAACCCAAGTCAGTCTGACGCCACAGTCTGAGCTCTCAACTGCTATTTCCTATTGCCTCCTCTCTCAGCATTTTTTTGTTTTCAATCTTTTGCTTTATGGCTTGTATTTTATGACCTTATATGTTTAAAATCTATATTTAATGCACTTTAAAATGCCAATAACTATAAGATGCGTTGTTATTTTTAAATGATCAGGAAAGAAAACATGGTGCCAATTATATCAGTAAGCCACAGTTATTACAAGACAAATTCCAAGTCCAGAGATGTTAAAATGTGAAAAAGAAACGTTTGCAACTGATGAAATACACTAGTATGCTGAAGCCATATTTTTCCATTTATATACTTCAAAAATAAACTCCTTTAAGAAGGATGAAGCAATTAGCATGTTAATATGATATTCCCTCCCACGCACCCCCCGACCCCCACCAGAACACTACATTTTGCTGGCTCTTTAACTTTTTATCCTAGCTAACTAGCATCAAATTACTATTTCTAAATGACATATTTTCTATTTGAAAATTTGATTACATACTTTTTCCCTAGTCTGCTTTATTCGGTGTTTAATCTGCTCATCACCAATGTTTCCACATGGTAATTTTACCATTTATGGATTTCTTTTGACTCCTCTTCTTTCTAAGCAAATTTTTACACAGGGTTCATAGAGGCTATAATTTCTTACTTTTAAAAAATATTTTTTAATTTTTGTTTTTAAAATAATTTTATACTTTTTAACCAAGTAACCTATTTTGTTTTCCTTCAACATTCTATAGACATTATTACAGTGTCATCTGGGGTCTGAGAAAAAAATATGGGGCCAACTTAATTTTGTTTAACTTTGTAGGTGACTTTTTTCTTACTCTAGTAATACTTATAGAAATTTTTTAATCTTAAAAGTTACCAGAATTCTAAGTCTTCATTACTTTTTCCTAGTATTTAGTAAACTCTTTTCAATCTGTAGATTAAAGTCTTTTATTCCAGGGATGAGTTTTTTCCTTCTGTAGCAACAAATTTCCATTAACAGTTTTTCTTCTCTCTTAACTGCATTTTATGTGATTTTTCTCAAGAATTGCGCCTAAATCATAAGTCCCATCTGCGGCATCATTCACTCCACATCTCCCTGTATCTAATGTGGTTTTAATTATTTTAATAGTTTTACTCATGCGCCCCCCCCACCCCTGCCAACTCTTTTTTAATTGTACTTTAGCTCTATAAAAGTACTATAGTTCTTTTCTCTATATCTTAATCTCTTAAACTCTTCTTTGATCTCTTATCATACGGTCTGTGGTCACTTTTATCTCCATGAGAGTGTTGAGAATTATTTTTTCTTAAAGTGTTCTTCAGTTTCCTGAAGTAATTCTTCTTTCAAAATATATTCGTCCATTGCCTTTTATGTTCCTATTTATTTCACTCATTTTTTAGTAGCCCTCATATACAGGTTCTTTCTCCATCACTTAGCTAAGAAGAACAATTTGGTTACCTCTAACCAAAGTATGCTTTAAAAACACACTTTATAATCTAAGCTGGAAGTGTAGAAATTGGCTGGATATAACATCTGTTCATTATTTCAGATGCTTTGGGAAGTGGGGAGAGGATGATAGGGAATAGTGAATGTAGCAGAAATGACCTAAACTCAAATACATTGTCTACAAACACTCCTATCAAACCGGCGGATTCTCTTGTCCTGAGTTAATGTTAAGATTCATGAGGGTAATTCTTTTAGATTTTAGCAATTATCCACTTCAGAACCAACAACACAACTGGAAAGATTTTTCCACAATAGGAAGTCAGGTTGAGAAAAATAAAGAGTATAAGCCACCCCTCTCTCAACCCTACCTCCTCTGTCATCCTCTATTCTGTAGTCTGAAAATTAGCCCCAATTTGGTATTTGCCATTTGTATCCCTCGTGCTTCTAAGTTAAGTGTTATCAATAAGATATTTCCGAACTTTCTCACTTACTTTGCAGAACCTAGAACCTGCTTGAAATTGGTGACCTATGTATCAGCCTTTGACACTCAACTTTGATTTGGTTCAAATGTTATTAATATCAAGAAAATTGTCTTTGATAATTGGAATGGGGCTAGGGTCACTCCTATGGTTTTACTTAGGGCTGAAGCTTACAACTCTATTTTTGCTTCATTTTGTCCATTTTTGGATAGTATTTCAGGTAGGCAATCTGCTCAATTAGCCGTCTTTCAAGAAAATTTCACATAAATTTCAGATAATTTCACATAAGAGTTGATGAAATTAAATTTAGGGATATCAAATAATAGGCCTTTGTAATTAACAATAATTATATTTGATTTTTACCTTGAACTTCGTATTCTAAGATACTTTCAGTAATTTAGTCCCTTTAAGAGATAAGTGGACAAAATAAAAAGTTACTGTTAGCTTTTGTCTGGTTCCAATGACACGGTCACTATTCCAATAACTTTTCTGAAAATCACTGTGGGAGTCATGTATCTTGATATTTGCATTTGACCTCTACGAATATTCTGGCACTTTCTGTTAAATGAGCACCCAACTGTTTCCAAAAGACTATTCTTGCACTTTCCCAAAATGGAAAAGGCAGATAAAAAGATGAAGATGTTAGAAGATAATGGAAACAATTTTTTATATTTATTTCTCAGAGAGAGGGCATGCATGAGTGGGGGAGGGGCAGGAAAATGGGGGACAGAGTATCTCAAGCAGGCTCTGTGTTGACAGCAGAGACCAGATGCAGGGCTTCAACTCACGAACCATGAGATCATGACCCGAGCTGAAGATGGAGGTTTAACCGACTGAGCCACGCAGGTGCCCCTAATGGAAACATTTTTTAAATTGAAGATTATTTGATATGATTAAAAAAGTCTAATTAAAAGCAAACAGACCATATTAGGAGAAATGAATAAAGTACCAAGGGCAAGTAATGATATAAGATATAAGCATAGAGTGGTTTAATTTTTTAAACAGACATTTCCTAACTTAGATAACCACGGGAGGCTATACAGTAGTGCTAATCACGCTCTGAATATTTTTGAAACTTCTCTTTTAGAACAGCTTTCATGACCATTACTATATTGTTTTCAGTGGAAGCAATTACTCATCACCTGAGTAATATTTTTTTAAATTTTTAATTCAGACATTGGAGCAGTGATGATTTTGTTTTCCAGGGGACATTTGACAATGTCTGGAAGCATTTTGGTTTTCACAATTCAGGGAGAAGGCAGAGTGGTTCCCTGACATTTAACGGGTACAGGCCAGGGACGCTGCTAAACATCCTACAGTACACAGCCCCCACAACAAAGAATGATCCAGCCCCAAATGTCGATAGTGCCATGACCGCGAATCCTTGTTTAATAGCCAAGACTAAGGAATAAGAGGGTAGATTGCTTAAGTATGGTTTCTTGCATTCTATAAGCATTTAACAAATATTTCTTGGATGAAGAAATAATTAAATTGAATGACACTCTTTGGGATAATAAATAATAATTATAAAACAATTAAGATCCATAAAATGGCTCAAAATACATTGCTTTGGGGAAAACTGTATTGCTTTCCAACAAGACTATATCAAAGGACAAATTTATCTAGAAATGTGTTAGGACTGTTTTAAAAACCACACACACACTCATACAACTAAAGACCTAACATAACTGAGAAAGTTACATTTCCTCATCTTATTACCCGCAGAGTTTCATAAGAAAGCAAAAACAAACTACTGATGTAGCCAGCATCTTCTGCTCATTTCTAAAATTGGTCTTTGCTTCCAAGAATATGGATGGAATACATGTTTCTCCCTATAAGTCTTAAAAACTCATCATGATAGTCTGAGGAAAAAAAGATATAAAGGAAAACAGAACCTATAAAAACTCCAGTAGCTTGAAAAGTTATACCAGATGGAAATTTTAACTTTATAACTCAATATATCGTTTCACAACCAAGTTCCATTGAAAGTAGCAGATAAAATTAATTAAAGGGAAATAAAAAGGCAGAAAAAAAATCCTGAATTTCTCTATTTCGGTGAAACTATTCAAAGAAACCGAACTGTCAATCCTGCCAGTGAGAACTGTAACACTCTGTACATTAAAAAGAACAAACTTTGGAGCTGGACCTTTGACATAGATTTGGGGGCCAAAAAATTCATGGCTATGGGAACACAGACAAGATGCTTAACCATAAGGATCCTGAGTTCCTCCATTGTAAAATGCGGATACTAAAATTTATCTTCTCAAAGGTATGCTATTACTATCATAAATTATTATATTTATAGAGACCAAAAGATCAGATAATTCAGCCTACCTGATTTAATTTCTTAAAAGCATTAAAAAGACCACAGAATCATTTTTAAGTACGGCAGTATAGAATATCTAGTATAGAAAATACTTACGTAGTATAGAAAACCTCACTCTACACATACTTTTTCAGAATTGGTATCATAGCTTCAAATTAAATTCACCAACAACTTCATAATGAATTTTAAACAATTATTTTGATGAGCTTATTTATTTAAATTTTACTGCACATTACCTCCACCAATACTGGACCCTGAATTAAGAACAGAAGGATCAGGTTGTGCTCTTATCTAGATCTTTAGTGAGAATGAAGAATTAAATCTGGAGTAAATCTCTATCTATTATTTCAGTGATGAATTATTCTTAAAAGGCATCTTCAGGACAGCTGGATTCCAAACACATCCCACGCAGTTAAATCAGCAATACTCTAAATCATTAAACTATATTCTTTGATGGAGAGGATATTTCATCCTTATAACCTTACCAAGCAGCACAATGCATCATTGAGCACATAGTAGGTACTCAATAAATAAGTCTTAATTAAATTGAAAGCAGTGAACCTCAAATTCTAGGAGCTCAAGTTATTCTAAAGTTACGGAAATAAAAATAAAATAAATTGAACAATGAGAAGGAAATGTCATTGAATTACAAGTGCATCACCACCAATTTATCTAAGGCATTAGACTATGAAGTTACGTTGACACTTGATCAGGAACACATCACAGAGAAAATCCGGTGATTCTGAAATTTGGGCCTATAATTCTCAATCTTATAAAGAAGCACTCTTACAGCCCAGTGCATACAGTTTTCCCCAACCCTTTCAGAAATCATCTTCAACTCACATTTAATGCATTCTCTTTTCATTAACACTTCAGAACCCAGTTTAGAGTCTTGCTACATGGATGTCTAAAGCAAGATACTCATGTGCTGAGGCACTGGACCAGAATTTCCTTTTGAAACTTTTCCTAAAGCCTAATTTAATTTACTTTCTGGCACGTTGTTCAGAGAAACATCAGGTGTCAAAAAACCACCACACTGATTCTGTAAAAGGCTGATGTTGCTTTTACTCAGGACCTAGAGACAATAAAATCCCTACCTCTGCCACTTATGAGCTGTGCGATCCTGGGCAACTTAATTAAGTTCTCGGTCCTTGACTTTCCTCACCTGTTAAATGAGCAAAATACTAACAATCTCACAGGATTCTTAAATAATTAATATTTGTAAAGTAACTTAGAACAGTTTGTGTATACTAATAGTGTATAGTTTTTGTTAGACAAATAAGATCTATTTTGGTAGAAACAACTTCAGCAGGCTTATTTTGCAGACACAGAAATATAAAGATTATTGTAAAAGCCATAAATTAAAACATTTAAACATAATTCTTTATGTTTTTACATTTGGCCATATTTAAGACATTTCTTTTTTCAGGGTGCCTGGGTTGGCTCAGTAGGTTAAGCGTCCGACTTCAGCTCAGGTCACGATCTCACAGTTCATGGGTTCAAGCCCTGTGTCAGGCTCTGTGCTGACAACTCGGAGCCTGGCGCCTGCTTCAGATTCTATCTCCCTCTCTCTCTGCCCCTCTCCTGCGGTTCTCTCTCTCTCTCTCTCTCAAAATTAAATAAACATAAAAATTTTTTTAAGACATTTCTTTCTTTCTAAAGTAAAAATGAAGCCTTGAGTGTTATTCTGAGCTAACATCCTATTCTATCTCTTGTAGTGAAAAAGAATAAATCCCCAGAATCATAATAACAGAGTTAAGTATTTCTTGCTATATAACTTACCACTAACAATACATACAATATAGAAGCTACACGCACTGAGTTAACACATTTAAGATACTTCAATATCAGAAATATGCTTTCATTAAATACAGGACAATAACTTCTCCATTAAAATTTCTATAAAAGGACAAAGTTGAAAGACAGAATCACATCAATAAAAGGAACCATTGAGGTCCATTTATTCCAAATATTTTATACAATGTCATATGCATAACACTCCAATCCTAAGAATAAGTACACATTAAATGACCCCAAAGTCATGTTCAAATTTAAATTCATCACGCCTCCCTAAAACATCTCTTCTTTACAGGCTATCTATCTTCTTGATATTTTCACCCTCTCAACTCCTGGCTCAAAGCTCTCAGTCATCTGTAACTCTCCCCTTGCTCCAAACATCCACTCATTATCCACTTATATTGATTCTACCTCCATAATATCTCTCTTAGTAATTCTCTCTTCATCTCTATTCTGTCAATTCAAACATTTTTTAATCTGAACTAGATGTACTAGAAGAAATTTTGCAGTTGCTAATTTGTTTTCCTATCTATAATTTGTTCCATCCCCGATCCAATTTCCTGCAATCAAATTAATTTTCCAGAAAGAAAGCTATGATTTTCATTCACACTTCCTTGTTCAAAATCTATCAGTGATTCTCCATTTTCCCTTAACTTGCTAGTTGGGATTCCCACAGTCTGGCCCCAACTATTGCCTTTTCCGATTTACTTTGCCCTGCTATTTTTCTTTAAATATCTTAAGCTCAGGAAATATCACACTACTCATTATTTCCCACACCCCACCCCTGCCCCACCAAGCTTTCGAGCTTTACTGCCTTTTTTTTTTTTAAATAGGGTTACTTCTGTCTTAAAAGATCTTTCCTAAAAATTCTTCAAAGTAACTTTCTTACTTTCTTCATAAAATCATTCCAAACTTCCTCTCTCTCAGAACTCCTGCTTGAACATCCACTGTGCTTTATCTGTATCACTCTCAGAGCACTGACCATATTTTACACTGACCGGTCATCATTCAAATACCTGTCTAGTGCTTTTCACATAGTATGGGTTCAATGAACTCATTTGAATGACTGCTGAACATAAAAGCTATTTTTGTATGAGGAAATGGAGATAAAAGGTTTTGAAGCTACCACTCCAAGATCACACTGAGTTTCCTGGCAGGGGGAATTACCATATACCATACTGTATTTTTCTTCCACCTAGACTATCTACCTGTCAATCAATCAATCTATCATGCATGTGTATATATGCATATATACATACATATACATATATACATATACTACATATATATTATCTGTATGTATACACACACACATACACAAACATACATACACATAGTACAGCAGAAAAGAATCTGGAAAGTACTATGGTATCTGAAAAGAGTGTTGGACAAGGAATCGAGGGATCTGGGTTTTATTTTATTTTATTTTGTTTTTCTATTAAGTAGTTGTAATAAGCTTAGATAAGTCACTAAAGGCCTTTGAAATTCATTTCCCTAACCTGTGTGGGCTGAAGTATATTAGGCATCAGGGTAGACACTATATGGTAATATGAAAAGACACAGGCTGCCATATTAGCAGAAAACATTACTGGTTTGCTGCATTCTCCATGCTCAGCATAAAACTAAAGTTGTCTTTTCTTTTCTCTTCTACCAGATTATGTAGTATACCAAACTGTTAGATAATTTTTTGAATTCTCATCTTTTTGAAAAACATAGTTATGTTATCTAACTCTAGATAGGAGTCTATCTCAAAAGAATACACTCCATCCTCTATTAACTTAAGTGACTGATATACGTGATTAGGCAACTGTTTACAAAATCAACTTAACAATAATCTAAGTAACAGCTTACATAGAGGAAAATAAGGGTTTTTTTTGATATTTTTCTTCATGCATTCTCACCTAAGGTGTACCTGAAATAATAATCCAAGGTGGGAGGAAAGTCCAGATATCCATTATCATTGTCTCTCAATTAACAAAACGGTTTTATCATGGGAACATTGAATAGATGAGCTAAATGATAAACCAAACATACCACCTAGACAACTAAAATAGTGGCTATATAGAACATGAAAGTAAACTATAAAAATTAGCAAAAATGACCATATGTTGTGCTATTAAAAAAAAAACTCCCTTGGTTTGGAGCATCTGCTTAAATCAATAATATATTCAACTTTCAAGCCAGAGTTCTTTATAAATAGGGAGTACAATGTTGTCTTAGAACATCTGGACAGGAGATTTGCCATGGATCAGGTCACTTCAATAGAAACTCTGTCCAGTCATGGAGAGGACACTATAATTGTCACAGTTTCCATCTGGGAAGATGGCTAAGGACTCTGAGGAGAGATACAGTGTCACTAGCATTCTTTTATATATTCACAAATTAAAAACAGTCATATGAGATTCCATAGTGCCAGAAAGCAAAATAAAAGTACATAATTGCCAATCTGTTGTTTCACTTATATTTAAGCCTATAAGGAAAATAATCCACAGCTCATATTATGTAGACTTTGGAAGTCTTACGCCAGAGCACTAAGCTAGAAATTATGTTCTAATCCTTTACCTTTGCAAGGTGAAAGCCCTGTACTCTGAAAACTATAAAACAATGATGAAAGAAATTGAAGACAACACAAACATATAGAAAGATATTCCAGGGGTGCCTGGGTGGCGCAGTCAGTTAAGCGTCCGACTTCAGCCAGGTCACGATCTCGCGGTCCACGAGTTCGAGCCCCGCGTCAGGCTCTGGGCTGATGGCTCAGAGCCTGGAGCCTGTTTCCGATTCTGTGTCTCCCTCTCTCTCTGCCCCTCCCCCGTTCATGCTCTGTCTCTCTCTGTCCCAAAAATGAATAAACATTGAAAAAAAAAATTAAAAAAAAAAAAAGATATTCCATTTCATGGATTGGAAGAACAAATATTACTAAATGTCCATACTACCAAAGGAACCTACAGATTTAATGCAATCCTTCTCAAAATACCAATAGCATATTTCATAGAACTAGAACAAATAATCCTAAAATTTGTATGGAACCACAAAAGATCCAGAATACCCAAAGCAAACTTTAAAAAAAAAGAACAAAATTGGAGGTATCACAATCCCTGATTTCAAGACATACTACAAAGCTGTAGTAACCAAAACAGTATGGTACCGGCACAAAAACAGCCCAAAGATGGATGGAACAGAATAGAGAGCCCAGAAATAAACCCATGCTTATATGATCAATTAATCTTTGACACAGCAGGAAAGAATATGCAATAGGAAAAAGATAGTCTCTTCAACAAGTGATTGTTGAGCAAACTGGACAGCTACATGCAAAAGAATTAAACTGGACCACTTTCTCAGGCCATACACAAAATAAACTCAAAACGGATTAAAGACCTAAATGTGAAACCTGAAACTATAAAAATCCTAGAAGAGAGCACAGGCAGTAATTTCTCTGACATCGGCCACAGCAACATTTTCCTAGGTATGTCTCCTGAGGCCAGGGAAACAACAGCAAAAATAAACTATTGAGACTATATCAGAATAAAAAGCTTCTGTACAGCAAAGGAAACCAAGAAAACTAAAAGGCACCTACTGAATGGAAGAAGATATTTCTAAATGACATATTTGATAAAGGGCTAGTTTCCAAACTCTGTAAAGAACGGATAAATTCAACACCCCAAAAACCAAATAATCCAATTAAAAAATGGGCGGAAGACATGAACAGACATTTCTCCAAAGAAGACATAGAGATGGCCAACAGATACACAAAAAGGTGTTCAACATCACTCATCATCAGGGAAACGCAAATCAAAACCACAATGAGACACTACCTCACACCTGTCAGAATGGCTAAAATAAAAAATACAAGAAACAATGAAGGTTGGCGAGGATGTGGAGAAAAAGGAACCCTCCTGCACTATTGGTAGAGATGCAAACTGGTGCAGCTACTGCAGAAAACAGAATGGAGGTTCCTCAAAAAATTCAAAATAGAATTACCATATAATCCAGTAATTGTGCTACTGGGTATTGCAGTACTACCCAAAGAATACAAAAAGCACTAATTCAAAAAGATATATGCACCCCTTTGTTTACTGCAGTATTATTTACAACAGCCAAATTATGGAAGCAACCCAAGTGTCCATCCATAGATGAATGGATAAATGTGGCGTGTATACACACACACACACACACACACACTGTAATATTACTCAGCCATAAAAAAGAATGAAATCTTGCCATCTGCAACAAAATGGATGGGTCTAGAGAGTTTAATGCTAAATGAAGTGAGTCAGTCAGAGAAAGGCAAATACCATAAGATTTCACTCATATGTGGGATTTAAGAAACAAAACAAACGAACAAAGAAAAAAGGAGACAAATCAAAACACAGATTCTTAACTATAGGGAACAAACTGACAGATACCAGAGGAAAGGTGGGTGGGGGGATGGGTGAAATAGGTGAAGGGGATTAAAGAGGACACTTATCACCATAAGCACTGAGTAATGTGTAGAATCATTACATCACTGTATTGTACACCTGAAACCAATATAATACTGGATTTAACTATATTGGAATTAAAATAAAAAATAAAATGAAATAAATCCTTTACCTTTGCTATTTATGTTCCTAATTCCACTTTCTAAGCTGTCTTACAGCATTATCTTTTTTTCCCCCCACTGCAGTTATTGGAGACAGAGTGATAAACTTTTAGAACAGATCCCTCCCAATTAAGTTCTACAACTAACTATATTGGGTCAAACACAAGTATTTAATAACTACATAAGAGCAAATTAAGAAATATAAGGTGAAAATTACCTCAAATTAAGGCCTTGGTTTAAAATTATCTTAACTATTAGTATAATTTTTAATATGTTTTCATAGTTACTGTGCTGGATGACCTATAAACATTACACACATACTGTATCAAATCATATCAAATTAGACACCAAGTTATTCTTCATATGTGATTCCAGCACACAGAGGAAGAAGCACAGGAATCTCAGGGTTGGAGACACAGTGCTGGTCTAACATTATGTATGTATTACCTTTGCAACAGTCTAACCTATGTGTGTATTACCTTTATAACATTCCATTAAAAAGCATCTATTCTCTGTTCTAATGTTGACCATAAATTAACTAGTTCATGCTCTATTTAATTTTCCTCTCTCTAACTTCTACTTGTTAGATCCATTCAAAACAGATCAAATCCATATTCTATGCAACCAAGTTTTCCAGCATTTGGCTTTCCCATTTCTAGAAGAAGAGACAGAGGGCTATTGGGTATCCAGATTTTACTCTAAATAAAAGGTAGCAAATTAATGGTAAGAGCCAGTAACAATGCTCACAGCAGCCAGCTATAAATTGCTTCCTTTCCATGATGGGATGTCTATCCTTTAGAAAAATAATAAATAAATAGACAAAAATGAGGTCTCCAGAAAACTGTGCCAGGGTCCTCAGCATTCCTGTTAATGTAGACATACCCTGTTAATGTAGACAAGATAAGAAGGAAAGAGGAAAAAAAAGCTAAACTCTGGTATTTGGGTAAGATCACATTCTCAGAGTGTCTTCCAGGTTTTTGGACTAGAAGCATTTAATAAGCCAAATATCTGCTCAATCTCCAAAGAGACATCAGAGACAGACTGGCAAATTTACCAGAGGGCCCTGAAAGGCAAAGGCCATATATTGCAGAGGTTATAGGTCCATTAAAAATTAATCACATGATTTCCACATGATTAAAAATAGCAGAAGATTTAAACAATGGAAGAGGTTACTTGTTAACTCATGGCAAAACAGAATCAAGGTGAGTCACAGACAAGTTATCCATAAAGACATTACAGTTTGGTAGTCTTGGGTAGTAGTAGCTGTTCATCAAAAGCAGATCAAATGCTATATAACATAATTAGAGGAATTCACTGAATCAGACAACTGTCCCCAGGCAGTCCTCATGGTTTTCTACAGTTAGCATCAGTAATACAATTGTGCCAGGTCTAGCAAGCAAGCTTCTCTCAATACCATAAAATAGGTATTATCAGGTCTAATCATAGCCATATTATTTGCAGTAGTCTGGTGCCTTGCACTAACTTCAGAGCTGAACTAGGACTGAAGTTTTAAGCATTATTATTGAAACTCAACATGCTATAAAGCTCATGCTCATTAGACTCAGTCCGTGCCCTACACTTGGGAGCCAGGTTCCACCAGGAAGGTAAAGAGATAAACAAAAAACACTGGAAGGATCCCTATGGGCCACTGTTAAAGGAAAGGGAAACCCTAAAGAAAGAGAACAATTAAATGTCCCCTCGGGAACTGACATCTCATATTTCCTTTACCACCTACAAGGCAGCAAATCAATACTTTTCCTTTAATAATGAAATAACTGATGTCTCTTGTATATATTACAGAAGGATTTTCAAGTTTTAATAATAACAATACCTATAATATAAGATTTAATATTATCTGCTATAAATTTTGTAGCTGATATTTATTAAATGCTTACTACATGGTAGACTATATTGTTATTTACGACATTTAAAGGTTCATGATTTTAAGATAATATTGAATAACTCACTTCCTGAAATAAAAATCTTCTAGACTTAAAACAGTTCATGAAAAAATATCTGTGATCTAGAAAATTCTACCTTCGTGTAATTGAGATTCACTTTTATAATCTTTCCCTTCTCCTCTCCAACCTACCAGTTAATATCATGAATGCTTCAAGTTACCTGCAATGTTTGAACCATAAAACAAAGTATATTGAAGCTATGTAATTAAAGAATGCAGGCTTGTAAGGAGCAGAGATCACATACACCAACACTAGAGAATGGACAATTCTAACCTACTAAGGAAGAAAATAGAAGGACTGGAAATCAGAAGTGTGGCACAGAGAAGTAGAATAGAAAAATGGTAATGTGACCAACTTGTCATGACCAATATGTCAATTCCTTAGGGGGGGAAAAAGGTTTAATTTTGAAAAATTGTACCACAAAATAAATTTATACTTCTCAAAGGGCAATACGCACCAAAGACACCATTAAGAGAGTGAAAAGGCAAGCCATTTTCTAGGGAACAATTGTTCATGATACGTATATCCTATAATGAACTCATGATCAGCAGATTAGTTCTCAAAGTGTAGTCTGCAGATGCCAAAGAGTATTCTGGACACCCCTCAAGGTGTCCACAAAGTCAAAACAACTTTTATAACAACACTAAGATCTTGTCTTTTTTCACTGTGTTGACATTCACACTGATGACATTTCACTTGCGCTGATATTTGCAAAAGCAATGACTGGCAAAACCACTGGTACCTTAGCATGAATTAACCCTATGGTACCCAACTGTACTAGTAGTAACCTTTGTATTCTTCAACACCATGTACTCACAATAAAACAAAACGCGTTTCATTTAAGAACGTCTTTGTTGAAGCAGTAAAAATTATTCATTTGATTAAATCCCAACTCTTCAGTTTGACTTTTTTATATTCTGTGTCACAAATTGGGAAGTATACATAAAACATTTATGTTGCAGGGGCGCCTGGGTGGCTCAGTTGGTTAAGTGTCCAACTTCAGCTCAGGTCATGATCTCGCAGTCCATGGATTCAAGCCCTGGGTCGGCTCTGTGTGACAAATCGGGACATATGCATAAAACATTTATGTTGCATAGCAAAGTATGATAACCGTCTCAAGGAAAACATTTGTGTAATTGTTTGGGTGCAAGCTGAACTAGCCTCTTTTTCATGGAACACCCTTTTCACCTGAAAGAACAGCTGACAGACAAATTATGGTTATTCAGACTTGGGGTTTTGGTAGGCATTTTCTTTAAAATGATTGAAATGATCCTGCCACTTTAAAGAAAACATCTGACAGTATTAGTTGCCAATGACACAAGTCAAGCCTAGAAGCAAAAATATGAATTTTGGAAAACTAGTATCTGCCACCATGATATAGTTTCCTAATACTTAAAAGACCTTATTTTTTTTTATGTCTATTTATTTTGATAGAGAGAGAAAGAATGCTTGAGGGGGAGAGGGGCAGCGAGAGAGGGAGAGAGAATCCCAAGCAGGCTCATGCTCAGTGCGGAGCCAGATGTGGGGCTCAATCCCACAACTGTGAGATCATGACCTGAGCTGAAATCAAGAGTTGGACATTTACCCAACTGAACCACCCAGGCCCCCTCTTAAAAGACTTTTTGAATGAGACTGGTGGTAATATTACTGAATGTGGATTGTGTTTTTCTGCTATTATATAATAAAATATGCCAACATTGTGAAGATCTGCATAACTGAGTAAACCAACATTTTCTAAATGATATATGCATAATGCTACAAAATCACACATGGGTAAAAGATCTATTCAAAACACAAAACAGACCAATGAACATTAAGGTAACAGAATATGAAACATTCACTGATAAGATTTCAGATTCCACATTACAACTAACCTTTACGAAACTATCACGTCAAGTTTTGCTGTAATGTCAAAGAATATCAACAATAATCTGAACAGACTATTAAAGTACTCCTCCTTTATGCAACATACCTGTGAGACCAGATTTTATCATGTACTTTAAACAAAACAATTGATTACAACAGACTGTTACAAAAGCAGATTTGAGATATCTGACTTTCTTTTATTAAGCCAGACATTAAAGCTGTATAAACCATAAAATAATGCCATTCTTTTCACTACATTTCTTTTGTTTTGGAAAATATGGTTGTTTTTCTTGAAAAATATATTATTCAGGTTAACAAATAATAAGTATATTATTGTTATTATTTAAAATAAGTAAATATTTTTATGGGGCGCCTGGGTGGCTCAGTCGGTTAAGTGTCCAACTTCGGCTCAGGTCATGATCTCACAGTTCATGGGTTTGAGCCCTACGTCAGGCTCTGTGCAGACAGCTCAGAGCCTGGAGTCTGCTTCAGATTCTGTGTTTCCCTCTGTCTCTGCCCTACCCCATTCACGCTGTCTCTCTCTCAAAACTAAACATTAAAAACTTAAAAAATAATAAATATTTTTAAATTTCTCAGTCTCAACTTCAAATATGTTAAATATTAACAGCTATAAATAGCATAAACAAAAGATCTTTGAATTCCTTAATAACTTTTAATAGTGTAAAGAGTCTACAGACCAATATGTTATAGTACAGTTATATGAGCTTCCTATTGCTCCTGTAACAAATTACCCTAAATTTAGTGACTTAAAACAATGCAGATTTATTATCTTACAGTTCTGGTGGTTAGGAGTCCAAAATAGGTCTTATAAAACTAAGGCAACATTCCTTATAAAAGCTTAAGGCGAAAATCTGTTCCTTGCTTTTTTTCAGCTTCTAGAGGCTTCCCACCTTCCTTGGCTCCTGTCTACATCAATCTGACCTTTGTTTCCATCATTATATCTCCTTTTCTGTGACACTCCTACCTCCCTTTTATAAGGACCCTTGAGATGACATTGAGTAACCTATATTGCTTCTACATGCAATGGATATACCTCATGATTGTAATGCTGAGCCTAAGAAATGACACAAAAGAGTACATGCTGCATCATTCTACCAACCAAGCAAAACCAAGCTACAGGTGCTAAAAGTATGGATAGTGATTACCCTCAGGAAGAAAGGTAGAGATTTGATGGGGAAGTTGGTAATGTTCTGTTTCCTGATCTTCATGCTGAAAACACAGGACGACCTACTTTGTGAACATTCTTCAAACTATATGATTTGTTCACTTTTCTATGTTCATTATTCTTCAGTTTAAAAAACAAATAGCAAATGAAGTTATTCCCTTCTCTAAAAGATGGACTATTTTTTAAAAAACACATTTTTCCAGGGGACTCTTAACTAGAACAAGGAGCCACAGGGGTCACCATATCTGTTTTACAACAGCAGAAATACAGATATGGTCAACATGGCACCAAAAATAGAGTTCTAAAGAAAACTCACGGGGTTCATGTCAGACTTCTTGAAACCGCAGAGTTAGGACCCATTTGTCTACTGAAAGACGGCCTCCCATCCTTGTCACCTCTTTCTTGATCCTAACACTATCTCCCAAAGGAATTACCAAGATACACAATGATTAAAGGAAACTTCCAAGAAAAACAAAAAATAGCAATCTACCCAAACAGAACAAAACACACATATACAAACACAGAACTTAAAGCTGCTTTGCTTCTTTAGTGTGACAATCACTGTAAGTACTGACGAAAGTCTCCATCCTGGAACAGTTAAAGAGAGTAAATCATTCATTTGCAGGAACACTGTAAAGGCAAATTACCCTAAATGAAATAAAAATCACAAGTGTATGTTGTAAACACAAACTCTTTTTAAAAATATCAGGGAAGCATTTCAAGGTAGAAAATTCATTTTTTGGCTGCGTGTGTGTGTCTGTGAGAGAGAGAGAGAGAGAGAGAGAGAGAGAGAGAGAGAGAGAGACTCTAATCACTTTTTAAGAAAGTAGTTTTTCCTTAATCAGGGTCTGGACCTCATCTACAGCCAGGGAGCTAAAGAGCAACAAGCCTGTAGTTGCTAATTCAAAGTAGGAGGAGTCCCCAGGGGCAAGTATGCACTGTGTCTGATTCCCAGTAATGTGTGTTATTTGTTTAGAGAAGTTCAAGCACTTACTAAGCCGTATTAAAACTGTGGCTATAAACCACCATGAAAGTATTGCAGAACAGTGGCATGTACCAGATTCCTGTTCATTTAACTGTGAACTCCTCACCCCACAACATGTGCACTAAACGTGCTACAGTATCTTGGCACCAATGGCAGGCTCAAATTTGCCATCGTGTCAAAGAAGTAAAAACGTACTTTAGAATGACCTAACTGCAATATTCCCAAGCAGCAATTATTTTCTTTCTTGGGAACTTGGATAAATTACCTTTGCAGTGTTTTCCCAACTTCATTCTCAAAGAGATGGAATTGTAAAGCAAAATAAGTTTATATTAGAGAGTTGTAATAGAAAAGATGTCATGTGATAGCAAACAGTCATGTGAGTTGGAAGTCACTGCTCCATGCAGAATGTTGCTATCAGACACATCCAATCTCATCATGACATTCACTGGATACCTACTTAGCGTTGGAGGATATATTAAAAAGTGTAAGACATTTTCCTTCAAAGAACTTGTAACCTGAGAGATGATAAAGGGACTATATTTTTTTAAAAAAAGCAGTAATTTAAGATAACATACCTTACGTTTTAAATAGAGAATGAAACCATTAAGATCTATATAAGTTTGTAAGAAAGTCAAGCCCTTGGGATATGACTTCAGCTGGGGGGCGGGGGGCGGGGTGCACAGTCCAGAAAGACTTCACTGGGAAAACAGGCTTTGAGTTGTATTTTAAAGGAAGGAAAGATTTGAAAGTGAGATGATAAGTCCTTCCAAGGAGAAAGAAAACCATGAACAAAAGTTTACAACCAGAAATAAGCATAGTATGTTTGATAACAGTGAACAGACCTACTTGGCTGAAGTCAAGGGTTTATGTAGAGGAATTACAGGGAATATAGGTAATGTGACTAAGAGTTATACTAGAAAAAGTACAAATCATTAGAAATTTCTAAGCAGAGGGCATGACAGACACACAGGTGTTTTTGAAATACACATCTGAAAATAAAGTGGCATAAAGATAAAGTGCATTATGGTCTTCCTGTAATGACCACACACCCTTAGTTGCCCTCAATGGTGATCTATTATTCCTGATCTAATCCTGATGATGTTTCTCAGTCCCCTTCCCTAGAACTTTGCTAGGACACCTCAATTTGACAGAACCTCCATAAATTCCAAACCAAACTTATTCCTTTACTCTTCAAAATTTTAGGGAAAAAAGCAACTTGTTTACTATAGCAAAAAGATCTTGGGCTTCAGCATGGGAGGCCTCAATCTAAATCTCTATTCTACCATATACTGACTTGTATGATCTTGGACAATAATTTACCTATCTTTGCCTAAATTTAATCTGTAAAACATGTTACTCTGAAGAATGGAATGAGCTAAATGAAGAAGACTGAAATCTTTCACTATTGTAATTTATGAGCAAAGGCAAGTCTGACCTGGAAAAAGCCACAAAGATCTAAAAATGTTTTAATAAAGCAAATGCTTAAATACTTTTAGGTTTTTTTTAATGTTTACTTATTATTTTTGAGAGAGAGAGAGAGCAAGAGCAGGGGTGGGGCAGAGAGAGGGGGACAGAGGATCCAAAACAGGCTCTGTGCTAATAGCAGAGAGCCCGAGGGGGGCTTGAACTCACAAACCACGAGATCATGACCTGAACAGAAGTTGGATGCTTAACCAACTGAGCCACCAGGCACCCCTGCTTAAATAGTTTTAAAATGCCAATACCCAAGGGATACAGGAGTGCTGATGCATAGGGGCACTTGTACCCCAGTGTTTATAGCAGCACTTTCAACAATAGCCAGATTATGGAAAGAGCCTAAATGTCCATTAACTGACAAATGGATAAAGAAGTTGTGGTTTATATATACAATGGAATACTACTTGGCAATGAGAAAGAATGAAATCTGGCCATTTGTAGCAATGTGGATGGAACTGGATATTCACTAAGTGAAATAAGTCAGGCAGAGAAAGACAGATACCATATGTTTTCACTCTTATGTGGATCTTGAGAAACTTAACAGAAGACCATGGGGGAGGGAAAGGAGGGGGAAAAGTTACAGAGATGGAGGAGGCAAACCACGAGAGACTTTTAAATACTGAGAACAAACTGAGAGTTGATGGGGGTGGGGAGAGGGGAAAGTGGGTGATGGGCACTGAGGAGGGCACCTGTTGGGATGAGCACTGGGTGTTGTATGGAAACCAATTTGACAATAAATTATATTTTAAAAATGCCAATAACAAAGAAATTATAAAGTGGCAATTTTGAATAAGATTACGAAGCCACACCACAAACACAATTACTTATAATTCACATATTTCCTCACTGAACATTTTTCCCACTAACATGCTTTTACAGTTTTCACATACTTGTAATCATGTTTGTAAAATTTTCACTCTGTTTTTTTCATTTAATATTATATTATAAACACTTTGCAGTGCAATGTTATTATTTGATATTCATAATATTAGTTTTAACAAACGCATAATAGTTCCTTGATCAATAGTATTATCGTTTATATAGCCATTTACCTATTATTACACAGTTAGGGATGTTTTTAATTCTTTGATCTCCTCATAAGCAATGTTGAAATAATTGTTTTGTCCTCAGAGAATTTCAAGTTTCTCACTACCTCAGCAACAATGAGAAAGACTCAGAGCTGCCTCCTTCCCATTTTATAAAGGTATGTGAGATATTAAAGTGACCAGACAGAGCAGTGTCCAAGATGGTCTCACTGGTATCTCTGACTCTAAACAGTGTATTAGATATGGAGAGTTGTAGATTTTGTGCTCCTTTAAGCACTAGATTCTCCTTACTTTCTACCTTATCTCAGCACCAAAAACAAGATTAGAAGTAAATGTTTCTTAGCATTTAAACTTTCTTAATCTTTTATTTAACAATTATAAGAGCAGGAGACCATGTAAAGACCGATATCATTAAAGAGGCAAAGGACTACCAGCTGATAACTACCAAAGAATGGCCATGGCCGTTGGTAACAGTTTTCCGGAGGAAAAGCGCCAAGTAATAGCTCAACACACAAAGATGTCTCTAAAGAAATACAAAACTCCTGAAGGATGTAAGTCCCAAAATAAACTCACAACCTCAGTACCACACTAATAAAGAGCTAATCGGTTGATTTCTATGTACTCTATGTAACTCAAATAATCAAAATCTTAACAGCATATCATCAGGGAATACTGATTTCTCAGTAGACAGAGAAATTATCAGCAAATCTGTAATTTGTTGTATCACAGGGGGGAAAAACACAAAAAAAGAAAAAAATTCCTTGGACACTGTCTCTACCTATATAATTAATCTGAACAAGAATTTGATAGATATCCTGAAGGCTTTGATTCCTCTGGTTCCTTAAGAACACCTGGAACTTCCTTACAGGCATACCTCATTTTATTGCACTTCACTCTATTTCGCTTCGTAGATATTTTGTTTTTTATAAATAGGAGGTGCTGGGCAGTGGAGGGAATGACTGCAGATGTAGTGGAAAGAGCAAGAGAACCAGAAGTAGAAGCAGAGCCTGAAGATAAGACTGAATTGCTGCAATTTCAGGATACAACTTGAACCAATGAGGAATCGTTTCTTATGGATGCATAAAGAAAGGGGTTTCTTGAGATGGCATCTACTCTTGGTGAAGATGCTGTGAGGACGCTTGGAATGATACCAAGTGACTTAGTAGAACACCACGTAAACTCAGTTGACAAAGAGTGGCACGGCTGGAGAGGATGGATTCCAATCTTGAAAGAAGTTTTGTTGCCAGTAAAATGTGATCGAATGGCATCACATGCTACAGAGAAATCATTCCTGGAAAGAAAAGCCGATCGATAGAACAAACTTTGCTGTCTTTTTTTTTTTCTTTGTAATGTTTTAAAAGTTTATTTATATTTGAGAGAAAGACACAGAGAGACAGAGGCAGAGTGCAAGTGGGGGAGGGTCTGAGAGAGAGGGAGACAGAATCTGAAGCAGACTCCAGGCTCTGAGTTGTCAGCACAGAGCCCAACGCAGGGCTCGAACTCATGAGCTGTAAGATCATGACCTGAGCCACAGTCAGATACTTAACCAACTGAGCCACCCAGGTGCCCCTTCACTGTCTTATTTTCAAGAAAATTGCCACGGCCACCCCAACCTTCAGTAACCATCACCCTGATCAGTCAGCAGCCATCAACATCAAGGAAAGACCCTCCATCACAAAAAAAAAAAAAACTACAACACATTAAAAGCTCAGAGATGATGGTTAGCATTTTTTAGCAATAAAGCATTTTTCAACTAAGGTATATATATTGGATTGTTAAACATAATGCTACTGAATACTTAATAGACTACAGTATAGTGTAAACATAATTTACATGAATGGAAAAACCAAAAACATTCACTTGACTTGCTTTATTGCAAAATTCAATTTATTGCTGTGGTCTGGAACCAAACCCACAATATCTCCAAGCCACGCCTACGTTTTGTTCAAGTGAAAACCACAGAGACTGAGCTGATTTAGAGAATCATTATTACCATTAGACAGGAGAATTTCCACATGAGATGTCAGCTAAGGGAACTAGGTTAGGTTAGAAACAGGCAACCCACTTAACTAGTATCCTTCCCATTACCAGAGTTTCCACTTTCTGTACATATTATCACAATTTACCTCTCCTGCTGGAAACTGTTCTGTTCATAATGAATACAATTTTATACACTAACAAAAATACTGAATAAGAATCTCACAGAGGATAGACATTTAAATGATGGCTCCATGAAACAAAGCCTCGTGTACCCCCTGCAGAGTTCAGAAATAGCAAAGCCAAGAGAGAAGAGAACATGGGCTTTGGAGGCAGTTCACAGCCCAGCTCCACGGCTCTTAGATCATTAATTTTTGATACATAAGCCTCTCCATGATTTACTTTTCTTATCTGTAAAATGAGATAATAACACCTTTTTGCCAATTTCTTGCAAGGAATAAATGAGAACATATATATGAGAATATAATTTTAACATATATATTCTCATTTATTCCTTGCAACAAAATTCACTCACACACACACACACAAACAGAGACAGAGACAGAGACAGGCAGAGAAAGAAAAAGAGCCAAACACAGTAACTGTGATACACAGTATGTACTCAAAAAATAGTAGCTATTATTAAATATGAAGAGATGGTTTTATACAGTGGAGAAAGCATGACCCAGAGTAAAAAAAAAAAAAAAAAAAAAACCTAGGATCTGCCCCACTATTGATTCATTTTCTGACCCTGAGCAAGACCACTTTAGGCCTCAGTTTTCACATTTGTCAAATGGGGAAAATAATAACTGTTTATATATCATAAAGTTTGTTTAAAAATCCAAATGAAATAATGAGAATATATAAAAGAAGTTTGAATATCATAAAGTGAAACATAAATGCAAGTTATGTTTAAATTATGACTCTGTCACTTGAAACACAATGATCTTTTTTAATTTGGGTACATTTAAGGAGATATGGAAGGAGAAAGTCCAGTTTGGAATTTTAAGCCAAAGAGGGGTGCCTGGGTGGCTCAGTCCCTTCAGCATCCAACTCTTGATTTCAGCTCTGGTCATGATCCCAGGGTCATGGGATGGAGCCCTTCGTCAGGCTCAGGGCTGAGCATAGAGCCTGCTTGAGATTATCATTCTCTCTCCCTCTTCCCCCCTCCTCCACCTCTGCCTCTCTGCCCACTGCAGCACACGCTCTCTCTCCCTCTATAAAATAAAATTTAAAAACAAAGAATTCTAACCCAAACTTTTGGTCCTTGTCTCAGAATAACACTTTGTGACTTTTCTTTTTAATAATTAAATGAGTACTTTTAATGATACACATGATCCCAAAATGGTTTTTGATCCTTAGGTAGGAATTCACTTAATTTATTACACAAAATAAGAAAACTCCACAAAAACTTATTGTGCACCACTTCATGCAAGGAACTGCACAGTAGACACAGACAGACATGAATCAAACAAGGTCTCTGTGTGGCCACAGTTTACAGTCCTATGGCTGGCAATCAATTTAATAGGCACAATGGTACAGAGGAAAAGTTATAAAGTCAAATACATCTGTTTAAATCCTGACACTGCCGCCTATTTCTGGTATCTCTTACAAAGTATGTAACTTCCCTGAGTTCACACTGTCATCATTGAAACTGGGATCATACTCATCTGCCTAAGGCATTTTGCATCTTCATTAATTGGGATGACATGTAACACACGTAAAGCGTCTGGAAGATAGTAGGTACTTCTAACTTACCACGCTCCCCTCTCCTGAAATAAGCACATAGGTCAATGACACACATCCCACCCAGGACAGAATTAGGTTAGTGCCATATAATAAGTGCCAAACGAAAAAGAAAGATGTCATACCTGGTTGGGAGAACAGGAGAAGGCTTCATGGAAGCTGTGGGATTTGAAAGGAGCCTTGAAGGATGGGAAAGATTTCAATTTCAATACACACGGTTAAAGTACACAAAAAGGTATGAACAACAACAAGGATGGAAAATAGTTTGATGTGTTTGACAAAGAGCATTACTTCAGTTTGGAAGGAGTATCTTGGGCAAATAGAAAATGGAGAGAGACAAGGACAAAATAGTAGTTTGGAGGTCATATTATGGACAGTCTTGATGGTCACAGAGATATTATACTTAATGGGAGGCACTGACAGTTTCCTAACTTGCAGTATCATTTGGTTGGTCCTGAGATGGCTGCAGTTCACAGAATTAAATGCAGTACTAAGAGAAATGTCATTTTAAAAGGGCTTTAGGCAGGAAAAATGTCAGGAACCTTTATATAGAAAATGACCTTCCCTTAAAGATGGTCCATCAAATAACTGCTCAGGAAGAAAGGCCAAGAAGAGGTAACACTGTGAAAACTAAGAAACCAAGAAACTAAGGCAAACCAAAATGGGTTAAGAGAGATCTTGACCCGGGTCATATAAATTAACATTAAGAGCAGACAGAGAAAACAAAGTCAGGATTCCCTCCTCTGGGTCCGTTACTTGAGACAGCATTTCCTTTCTCTCATGCATTTCTGAGAGATAATTATTAGGATAACCAGGATAAATTCTCAAAAGTATGCTCTTACGCTGAGCATGCAAACTGGGTAGCTGTGCCTGAAATTCTAAATCACACAACTGGAGTCTGCCAACATGCTTGTGTACTTACCTCATCTCTTTAAGGACGTGGCAACAATTTTGAATTCTAACTGTGGAAACGTTATTATTACAATCATTTCTGGGTGCCTCGTGAAAATAGGTAGGCCACCTTGGGCATGAAAACTTCAAGAGGGAAATAGTTGCAAATCTCAACAATTACCCGCCCCCAACCATTCAGTGTTCGATGAAGTAAATTCTAAGACATCCACTTCCACCCAAACACTCTCTTTCCCTCTCCATTCTGCCTCCCTCCCTGTCTTTCTCTCACACACACAAACCTGCACACCGCCCTATACTCTGGGTTATGTTGCTTATGTAGTGACAAAACATCCCTGAGAACTAAGAAAACCTGGAGATTTCAAAATGTAATAGAACAATACAGTCTTTGGCTTTTTCTTTACAGTTCTTTCCATATACATATTTCCTATTATTCAGTCACTCTTTGAGAAGAGAGCCACTCTTGCTAGGGAGTTGAAAATATGAAAAGAAATATTCATATTAATTAAAAGACAAATGATTTTGTTTTTGTTTTTTCCTCAGAAATAGCTCTTTCCTCTCTCATCTTCCACTACTAGTGCACAAGAGCAAATCTCAGACACAGTTCTGTTTGGCTAATACAGTTTATAAATACAAGGTTCCATGCAGAAGTTATCCAGCACGTTGGCGAACATAAACACAAGTGCTGGGTGGTCTATTCTGCTCTGTGTAAACCCAGAAGAAGGGATCGTTTTAGAACCCATACTAATTTGATTCTAGAGAATACAATGGTTGGTGAATGCAAATACTTTTTTTTAACAGTGGCTTCAGAAAGAAGATCTCTATACTAGACTACACAGAAACATGGTATTTGCAGAATATTGAGGATTTAGGGCTGAGTCACCACCCACTTTGATTCTGAACAGCACGATCATCCTGATCCACACTGAGAGGTTATAGTATTTAGATAGCAATGACAGCTCAGAATAAACAAAATAAAAGGAAAACTCCTCAACGAATTATTTACAGTATAGACCTGCAAGAAAGGTCACAACTCTACTGATAGAAAAAGCATGTACTTTGTGTTAGACAAACATGAATCTGATTAACAGTGCTATTTCTAAATGGCCTGGACATTCAAGTAAGTATGGAGCTGACCTATGATAACTACTGAATACATAGGAACTCTGTATTATATGACATGTAAAACAGTCATGCTCATGAGGGTGTCATTTTATTTTTTTAAGAACAGAAAAAAAGCAAAGAAGACGAATATAGGGAACACCTGTTTAGAATGGCTTTGACTGTGAACTACTACATTTTATTTTTCATCACATTCCAAAATCTTTCTCATTCAAGCACCTGTACAATGCTGGAGGAGACATTACAGCCAAAATACTATTAGCCATTTTCCTTTTAAAAATGAAATACATTTGTAAACATCTTTCTTCAATAAAAGTGTTTTTTAATATAAATTAATTATCAAAGAGAATAATCTTGAAACAGAGAATAATAATTCTAAAATCGCCTCCCCCACTCCACAATTATAAAAGTAGCAAATGTTTCATGACAGAAAAAATATTTTTAAACACAGATAAACAAAAAGAAAAAAATTAAAAGCTATGTAGAGATTAGTATAGTTAAACCAGGGAGTGCATAATTCTAGATTTTTTATTGTATATAGTATAAATGATTAATGTGTCTATATCTATATTAATAAAAGTGAGATAATATTATATAAAATGATTTTGCAATCCACTTTTCTAATCAAGAAATAATTAACATATCTTAAACCAATAAATATCTATCTCCATTAATTTAATGACTGACTGACATCACATTATGTGAATATATAATAATTTATTGAGCTAACACATCTATTACTGGCTTTTAACTTATTCTCTACTCCACTATGCAAAAGACAATAAATACTATGTTGAACATACTCACATCTGAATTGTATAATATACCCATGATTATTTCATTAAGTTAGAATGCTAAAAGTGGGATTGGATTGCAGGGTCAAAGGTAAGCAAATTTTATGGGTTTTTTGAGGTATATTGAAAAACTGACCACCAAGAAGGATATACCAATTTACACACCTTCCAGCAATGTATCAGAATACCGATTTTTGGAAATGTTTCTCATAAATATTGAACATCATCATTTTCTTATTTACTTTTGGCAAGTTTATAGGCAAAAATATCCTACAACATTAATACGTTTGTCTTATTACCAGAGTTGCATATTTTGTTCATGTTATCTTATATTTTTCTTCTTTTCTGACTGCCTAAAATACAACATTTACAAACTTTCCCAAGTTGTGTGTTATTTTCTTACTAAATTTGAAACAATGTTGTTATATTGTTATATAGTACAGATTTTAACCTTTTGGAATACTTGTTAAGTACTTTTTTTGATATGTTTACATTCTATTTTCTTTATTAATTCTTTTTAGGTATCTTACAAAACAGTTATTTTTATTTTTCATTTACATCCAAGTTAGTTATCATATAGACCACTAACGATTTTAGGAGTAGAATCCAGTGATTCATCCCCTACATGTAACAACCAGTGCTTATCCCAACAAGTGTCCTCCTTAATGCCCCTTGCCCATTTAGATCATCTGCTCCACCCAGAACCCCTCCGGGAACCCTCAGTTTTTCTCTATATTTAAGAGTCTCTTATGTTTCATCTCCCTCCCTGTTTTGTATTATTTTTGTTTCCCTTCCCTTATGTTCATCTGTTTTCTTACAAAACATTCTATGCAGCCAAATTATTAACCTTTTCCTTAATGATTTCACTCTTTGGTGTCATCCTTATTTTATTTTATTTATTTATTGAGAGAGAGAGTATGTACATGCAAGTGGAGGGGGACGGTCAGAGAGAGAGAGAGAGACAGAAAGAGAGAGATGGGGCGGGGGGAGAGAATCCTAAGCAGGCTCCATGCTCAGCACAGAGCCAGACACGAGGCTCCATCTCACAAACTGGAAGATCATGACCTGAGCCGAAATCAAGAGTTGGAAGCATAACAGACTAAGCCCGTAACAGGCCCAGGTGCCCCTGGTGTCACCCTTAGGATGGTGACTCACAGATTACAGAAATATTTGCTAATATTTTAGACAAATAAATACTTGCTAATATTTTTATTGATTCTCCCCTAATTTCTTTCTTTTTAAAAATGTAAACAGGCATTGGATCTAGAATTTATTTTGATAAGTGAAGTTTGGACTTAACATCTTTTTATCCACATTAGCAGACAGTAGTGGCAACAGCCATTGCTGAACGCCACCTTCCCCATATACTAAATTCTTACATGTACTTTGAACTACTTCCAGATTTTATGTTCTCTTTCTTTAATCTATCAGTTTATTCCAATGGGAGAAGGGTATTTAATTGAATTTTCAGTGTATAATGAACATTTCTAGGAAAAGACCACACTCAATTTACTTGTTCATATCTTCTGGCAAATACTGTCCATTTTTGTCTCCAAATAAATTCTAGAATCATTTTGTTAAGATGACCCCCCACCACTAAATTCATATCACTGCAATTAGATTAATTTTGGAAAAATTCTCTGCAATATGAAATATTCCCATCTAAAATACTGCATATATTTGTACATAATAAAGCCTCTCTTAAATTACTCTGTGAAATGTTCTTCACATTGGTCCTACATATAACTTGTTAAGTATATTTACAGGGATCTTGTAATCCAATAATGAAAACATGATTTTTTTTAAATTTGTTTTCTAAGTGGACCATCTAACCAACTAAAGTCTTACTGGTCCTAATTATTTTTTTAATTTATTTGCGGGGAGAGGGGGTTATCCAACCACACAGTAATAATCTATGAACAATGAGAATATGTATTATTTATTTCTTTTTTTTTTAACCTTATTTGATAGAATAAAAGCAGTAGTAAGCCCAATGAGGGGCTGGAACTCATGAACTGTGAGATCATGACCTGAGCTGAAGTCAGTTGCTTAACCAACTGAGCTACCCAGAAGCCCCACCATACTTCTGATATAAATGCAAATAAATGTTTTTAGTGTTCCACTGTTAAATCCATGGTGGCTGCTGAATTTCACATAGGTGCTCCCTATCATGTTACTGAAATATTATATTGGTTGAATTTTACTAAGTATTTTTTGTAATCAGGAGTGCAGGCTGGATGTTGTACAATGCCTTTTTAGAATACACAATTATGATCTTTGTCTCTTTTACCTAGTAATGTGATAAATTATATTCACAGATTTTTAAATATCAAACCATCCTTGCATTTCCAGAATAAGTCCTACATAGCAGTGGGAAATTACTTTCTTCAAACACCGTGGAACTGCTTTGCTAAAATTTGATTCAGTCTATTTTCTTATTCATAATTGTGAGATTGGTTCATCATGTTCTCCTTTGTGCTACTTATGCCTGGCTTCAGTATCAAGATGAAGCTAGATGAAATGACCTAGTTTTCTGTAGGCCAGTGCTCCCACCGAGCAGTATAAAAGGCAGTAAAAAACGGACACACGAGAAGACTATGAAGCAATGAGGACTAAAGGGAATAACGCTGCAAAGAGGTCAGACCTTTTAAAGGTGAGCTGAGGCTCTGCAGCCATCCCTGGAGGCATCTGCCAAACGTAGGCATAGGAACAGACCAAAAATTTGGGTTAGGTGCAGGCAGGGGAGTAACTACTGGGGTGAAAAAAAAAAAATCACTGAATTTTTGTTGTTTCCACGGGGCTGAAGTGCCAAAATTGGAGATTTGAGGGCCAGCTTTCTCCTCAGACATTTTCTGAATTCTAAAGCTACACAGCAGAGGAAAATAATGGTCTAAGGCAAAACTTTTGAAAAGCAAAGTAAGATCTTCCCCCAGTCTTACAGTGTTTCACAGAAAAAGATTCACTAGTGGGAGGATTCATGAGAATTTCAGTTGGGAGCTGAAAAATCTTGAGGGAGTGGTAAATTGACACTGACAATCTCCAACCACTTTTTTCCTGTTGGCAACTGTTGATCTGGGTAATCCTCCTTCTTAAGACATTTGCCAAATTCTAAAATTAAAAAAGGCAAGAGGCTGAAAGAGATAAGGTTCCTCTGAAAAATGGAAATATCCATAGTCCTCTTGGTCCTGAAGAGACAGTGATGTGTCAGGCTCTCATTAAAGGCTCTAAAGAACCACATACTAATAACAGGGGCAAACGAAAGGTATGCTGCGTCTACAATCCAAGCTTGACCCAGATCTGCGCATGAAGGGAGTAGGTGATGAGGCTCAAACCATAACCCATCTGCCCATGCTACCTACTTAGTAAAAAAAGCGATAAACCGACTTTAGTTGGAAATGTCCTCACCTGGAACCTCTACATGTTTTAAATAAATGCAATGTCTAACATCAACCAAAAATTAACAGAAAAAGTCAGGACCATATGACCGAGAACCAAAAAAAGGATCAAAAATAATTCTACCCATATGTAGATAAACAACATATTACCATTAATAAACATAAAAAATAACTTTAAAATTACTAATTAATATGCTAAAGAAAATAGAGAAATGATAGATAAATTAGATTAAAAGATGGAGAATTTCACCAGATATTTAAGGTTATAAAAAAAAAATTAAGTGGATATTCTAGGATTAAAGATACATGCCTGAAATTCTAACTCCTAAGTTTTTCTTCTATTTCTACCATAGCATGCACTATGTGTTTGCACTAATTACTTCAGGTGAAGTTAGGAGGAACAGAAATACACATGATATTAGGGACCATTTTCAACAAAATAAAAAAAACTGCAAAACTCAGTGAGAAAATGATGGAAGAGATCTCTAAATCTCATCAAGGGGCAATAACTATAGTGTGAGTTTTTATATCCTGAAGAGCCTCCTGGCTAGTTAAAACAGAAACAAACATCTTTCACCAAGATAGATTTTAACAAAATTTTCTTCTATATGATGAGCAAAGTAAGAGCAATTGTCACTTACAGGAAGGTGTGTGAATACAGCAAAAGTGCTTCGTAGAAAGGCAATGAGGTCTACTAGGTAATCACTAGCTTTGTTGCCCAAATCTCCAGTCATCCAGTCATAGTCAGCCAGCTGTAGAAACTGGTCAATCTTCTGGTTTAAATTGGTATAAATTTCTTCTTCAGCTGCATGTCTGGCATCCTGTGAAATACGGAATTTTAAAACTCATTCAGACTTCCAGTAATTTCTACTCGGAGACATCTCATACTTATATCCACTAAGTAACGGAATTGGGACTATCAAGACTATCACAGTCTCCATTAATTTTTCCTTTTCAAAAGTATAGTAGAGTCTCTTCATTCTGTGTCTGCAAGACAATCTATTGTTTTGCGTCACCAGATAGAGAATCTGTCTTTACTTCCCTCAACTATCTGTGTCCTTTTTTTATTTTCTTACATTTCTTCAAACCTATACTCACTCTCAGGTCTTATTCCCATTCATCTCTTCTAGGACTCCAAGAACCTCCTTTCCTGTAATACCAACCTCTCTAGATCTCCTAGTCTCCTCACATTGCTTATTATAAGTTTCAGCTTCATGCTATAAAAATTCCCAGTAGCTACTACCCTACCTCTCTGGTGTCTTTGTCATCACGCTCCTTCAAAGATTGGTATACGCCAATGTTTCTTGAAATGTGTTCTAAGGAACGACAGATCTGAAAAATGCTAACACAACAGCAGAAGAGCTCCTAGATCAAATAAGTTTGAGAAACCATGTTTAAGAGACTCATGATGTACACTAGCATATAAAAGGCTCTAAGAAGTATATGGGACTAATGTTCCAAGAAAAATATTTTCAGTACAAAAGGATGTACTTGCATTAGGGCAATCAGGATTCCAATGTTAACAATCCATCAACATGGATTGGTCCACGGTAACCCAAGACCTCCATCCCACAACATGCAATATTCATTTTTCAGTCTGATCTTACTTGCTCTGTCAAACATTCTCTTCTAGAACTCTGTTCTCCTTTGGCTTTCATGAGTGGTTTTCTCCTGGTTTTATTTTTACTTTTCTGGTCTCTAATCCTCTCAATTTCACTGGGTGATTTCATCAATTCCTAGAGCTCACACCAAATCTGTCCCTGTTTTAGAAGGCTATTAATTACTGATTTAATTTCTTCAATAGATATAAGGTTATTCAGATGATCTATTTCTCCTTGTTTGAGTTTTGGTAAACTATGTCTTTCAAAGAATTGATCCATTTCAAGTAGGTTATCAAACTCTGGGTATAGAGTTGTTCATAATATTCCTCTATTATTTTTTTAATGTCCATGGAATCAGTAGTGATAATCCCTCTTTCATTTTTTTTTTAAACTTAAATTCAAGTTAGTTAACATATAGTGTAGTATTGGTTTCAGGAGTAGAATTTACTGATTCATCACTTACATATAACACCCAGTGCTCATTCCAACAAATGCTCTCCTTAAGGCCCATCACCCATTGAGCCCATCCCCCCACTGCCATCCCTCCAGCAATTAACCCTTTTTCATTTATGATATTAACAATTTGAGTGTTCCCTCTTTTGGTCTTGGTTAGCCTGGCTCAAAGTTTATAATTTTATTGATCTTTCTAAGAACCAGCCTTTGGTTTCATTGATTTTTCTCTTTTGATTTTCTACATCAAAACCATTCATTTCTGCTCTAATTTTTATTCTCTTCTTCTGATTACTTTGGATTTAATTTGCTGTTCTTTTTCTAGCTTAAGATAGAAGCTTAGATTATTTATTTTAAGAAATTTCTTATTTTCTAACACATACAATTAATACTATAAATTTCCTTCTAAGCTCTGCTTAAATGGCACAAATTTTGAAAAGGTGTATTTTATTTTCATTTCATTTGAACTACTTTTTAATTTCTCATGAGACTCTTTCTTTGACCCATGTATTATTTTGAAGTTTGCTGGTTAATCTGCAAATATTTGGGGATTTTTAAGCTATCTTTCTATTAACTTATTTCCATAGATGAATTCTATGTGGCCTGAGAGCAAGTTTTGTATGATCTCTGTTCTTTAAAATTTGCTAAGATGTGTTTACCAGCCAGAACATGGTCTGTTTTGGTGAATACTCTTATGAGTTTGAGAAGTATGTGTATTCTACTGCTGTTGGATGAACTATTCTACAATTGTCAATTTAATCCAGTTGATTGACAGTACCATTCTGTTAGACTATATTTGGATATTCTCCTGCTCAAGCTATCAATTTCTGGCCCCTGGATTTGTCAATTGCTGATAGATGGGTTTACTAGGACACGTAAGCAGGAAGAGATAATGACTTACATAAAATACCTTTTCAGTATCTTTTAAATACTTATGTATTTTTTTCTCATCTGATCTATTAAAGAAGTGGATAATTTTAAACAATTTTCTAATACTAATCATTCTTGGATTCTTAATGTTACTTTTATTTCTACTTTCTATGTCCTAGATGATATTTGATAGTCTATTATTTATGATTTTTACATCAAAATTGAAATTCAATTGTTCAGATTATTTTGGGGATTTCTCTGGGTTTTGTTTTTGTTTTTTTAAGATTTTATTTTTTTTAATGTTTTTATTTATTTTTGAGACAGAGAGAGACAGAGCGTGAACAGGGGAGGGGCAGAGAGCGAGGGAGACACAGAATCGGAAGCGGGCTCCAGGCTCTGAGCTATCAGCACAGAGCCGGACGTAGGGCTCAAACTCACGGACTGTGAGATCATGACCTGAGTTGAAGTCAGACACTTAACTGACTGAGCCACCCAGGTGCCCCTCTCTGGTTTTTGAATCATTATTATGGTGACTTTGTGAAAATGAATTGAGATAGTTTCCCTTTTTTCTCTACCAATCTGGAATAGTTTAAATTACACAGAAATTATCTGTTTCATGAAGACCCAAATGAATTCACAGACAAAATCATATGGATCTTGCCCAAATTTAAGAAGTCTTTAATAACTTTTTCACTTCTTTCATAGTTATTACCTTGAATCACTTTTTATTTTATGTTTTCCTATAGATCCCCAAATTTATTAGCACAGTTACACAAAATATTCTAGGTATTTAATTTCCTCTGATTGTGAATTTCAAGTAATTGTGATTTATTTTTTCCTTTCTTTCTTCTTTCTTTTCTCCTTCCCTTCCTTCCTCCCACCCTCCTTTCAATCCATCCATCCTTCTTTTTAATTAGGCAAGGTAAAATGATTATTTTCAAAGTGCAACATATCCTTGCTTGAAGTGTCTCAAAGACCTCAGTAAGATAAAATCCAAATGATGTATCAATACAAAACAAAGTGCTTCACAAGTTGGCATTTAACTACTTCTCTATCTCAGTGCTGCCCTTACTCTACACTGAACATGTCTGATTTTATTTATTCTTTCATCTTTGTACATGAAGTTCCCTGTCCTAAAAATGTCCCTTATTCCCTCCTCATCTTTTGTCCATCTGGTTACCTCCTGCTGGTCCCAAGACCCATTCCATCTTGTGCCCTTTCTGGGAAGTCTTCCTTGAAGGTCTCAAACCTAAGATAAGTATCCTCATCCTATTCTTCTAGACCTGTAACTATTAATTTCCCTTGAAGCCCAATCCTCTCACCTTTTCTCTATCTATATTCAATTCCCAAAAGAAAGCCAGCCCCACAGCATTAAATACCATCTTTATACAGAAGGATTCTGAATTTTTATGCCCAGCTCTGACTTTGCCCTGTCAATTTAGTATCTCTAGGCAGATGACTACTAGATATCTGAAGCTTAATGTGTCAAAAATGGAAGTCTTGATTCTACTGCCTCTCCCCTGGCCTGTTATTCTTCACTGTTCCCCATCTCAGTGAATACGACCACTATTCATACAGTTTGCTTCATTCAAAAATCTTGGAATTATCCGGACTCCACTCTCTCTTATAACCCCATACCTAGTCTAGCAGTAAAACTTGCCATCTCAACCTTTAAAAATATTTCTTACCACTTTCATCCTACCACTATTGTCCAAAAAAACACCATTATCTCTTACTTAGACCACTGCAAGGACTTCCAAATTGAATTTTCTTCTTCCACTCTTCCTAACCTACAACACATTTATTTTCCACATGGCAATGTGGTAAAATGTGGTAACCACATGGTAGTGTTACCCATTAATATATAAGTCAGATTATCACCACCACTCCCACTTTCTAATGGCCTCACGTTTCATTTCAGAATAAAACCCAAGGTATTTACTACAAGGCCAGAAAACATCTAACTCCCGACCATCTCATTTCTTACCACCTCTACCTCTAATGATAGATATATCACTGCCAGACTGAATTCCTTGTTATTCCTTGAACACACCTACTTGAATATCAACTATTGTACTGTTCCCTCTGAGTGCAATATTTATCTATCAGAAATCTAAAGAATTCTATTTCTCATTTCAATCAAGTCATTTATTTTTCTTCTTAGTTCTTGTCATCAACTGAGATCAAATGAGATTTTTGTTTGTTTGTTTATCATTATCATCCCCACCACAATATAAACTCTCTAAAGTCAGGAGACCTGTTGATTATGTTTATACCTGTAAATTGCCTGGTATGTAGTAGATGCTTCATAAAAACTTGTAGAATTGACAAGAGACAATGTATTTATTGTATTATTCTGGTAGTTCTCACATAGTTCTTTACATAAATTACAGTGTCTGTGCTCCCTGTAGATTACAAACTCTAAATCCAAGGATTAAGTATTATTTCTCTTTCTACCCAAGAGCATACCAGATTGTCACACAGTAGGTACACGAACAATATTTGTGGTGGGGTAAATTAATAAATAGCCTCATTCTATTTTGTAAGAGAGTAAGGAAATTCTTATGAACAAGGAAAGCTAAGAATGCCAGCTTAATTATGTCACACATGGCAGGAACAAGGGGCAATTCTGCAGGAAAATACCTTGAAGACCTTCTGATTATTTTTGCCCCTTTTTCAGCATAAAGGTTTCCATCTGCAAGGGAAAGTTTTCTGGAAACAGTAGCTTAGGAAAATACACAACATGTAGCTGCTATAATTGCTGTGTTTATACTGAGTTCTGGGTTAGTTGGTCTGAAACAGTCCTGGTAAAAATAAACTTTCAATGTGTTTTAAGCAATCAGTGTTTCCAATAAGCACTTGTCAACATGACCTTTAGTGGTCTCCAGAACTTCTCCTTTACTAAGTATTTAACTGGCTACTCAACTCCTATGGCTTCCTGTCTGCCCTTAATTTTCCCTCAGCAATTTTAATGCTGGAACAACAACAAACTACACAAGCCATCCTTTGGGAGGATTTCTGACCATAATTTTAAAAGCCCTTGAAATAAGAAAATTGAGGTGGATTAAGGGAAGAATAGCAGTACATTCTACATATTCCCCATATGAGAGACAAGTATAAATGAACCTCACACTCTAACTCCCTAAGTCCCTCTTCTCTGGTGAACATTCAACTACAGTCCCTCCCACATTTTCTTTCCCAAGAAGTCTTGGCTTCCACAGTAAATTAAGTGGAAATATTTTTGATGAAAGTATTGCCCATCCTCCTTAATAATGCTAATATTTAACAGTAATCATAATTTTTATTACACTGTCTAAGGTGATTCTAAAGTTCTTAAAGCTCTTACCATACTCATTTTTGGGTCCTCTTTATCAGATAAATCTTTTCTTCGCTATAAGAGTTTCAACAATAATATAATGAAACATTATTGAAAGTTTGCAAGTAATGATACCAATATAAGACAATGTATAACAGAATTTTTTTTTTGGTAATTTGAAATGAATGACCCATGGTCACATACATACATAAAGAATATTTTGTGAACATCTCTTTTTTTTTTTTTTTTCAGATTTACTGGAGTATAATTGAAAATTTTAAAAAAAAATGTTTTTTGAGAGAGACAGAGACAAGAGTATGAACGGGGTAGGGGCAGAGACAGAGGGAGACACAGAATCTGAAGAAGGCTCTATGCTCTGGCTGTCAGCATCAGCCTGACACAGGGCTTGAATTCGTGAACCATGAGATCATGACCAAAGGTAGATGCTTAACCAACTGAGCCACCCAGGTGCCTCAGAAAATAAAATTATATTTAACATGTTCATTATGATGATATGTGTACATACTGTGAAAGGATTCCCATCATTTAGTTATTAACACATTCATTATCTTAAATATTTATTTATTTATTTTTGGTGAGAACACTTAAGCTATATTCTCTTAGAAAATTTCAATTATACAATACAGTATTATCAACTATAGTTACCGTGTTTTACATTAGATCCTCAAATCTTTTTCATCTTACAGCTAAAAATTTATACCCCTTTACCAATTTCTATTTCCTCTACCTGCCTCCCCATGCCCTGGCAACCACTTTTCTCCTCTCTGTTTCTGTGAGTTTGACTTGTTTGTTTGTTTGTTTTTAAGATTCCACATAAAAGTGATAGCATGCAGCATTTGTCCTTCTCTGTCTGGTTTATTCCATTTAGCATAATGCCCGTAAGGTCTATCCATGTTGGATGGATGGCAGAATTTCCTCATTTTTCTTGGTTGAATAATGTTCTATCAAATATATGTACCACATTTCCTTTACCTATTCATTCATCCAATGATAAACACTTAGGTTGTTTGCATAGCTTGACTGTTGTGAATAATGCTGCAATAAACAAGGAGGTATAAATATCTCTTCAAGATAATCATTTTTATTTCTTTGGATATATACTCAGAAGTGGGACTGCCAAATCACATGGTAGTTCTATTTTTAATTTCTTGAGTAATCTCCTTACTTTTATCCATTACAGATATACTGGTTTACATGCCTGACTACAGCACACAAGGGTTCCCTTTTCTCTACCTCCTTGCAGGCATTTGTTCTCTCTTGTCTTTTTGATGCTAGCTATCTTAACAGGCATGAGGTAGTATCTCACCAACAGTAATCTTTTCATGTACATATTAGCCATTTGTATATCTTCTTTAGAAAAATGTCTATTCAGTCCCTCTGCCCCCTTTTAATTGCATTATTTGGGGTTTTGCTATTGGGGTGTATGAGTAATTTACATATTTTGGATATTTAATGCCTTATCAGCTATATGATGTGGAAGTATTTTCTCTCAATCCATCAGGTGTTTTTGTGTTTTGCCTTTGTGTTCTGTCCTTTGCTGCTCAGAAGCCTTTTAGATTAATGTAGTCCCACTTATTTATTTTTGCTTTTGTCGCCTTTGCTTTGGTATTAAATTTAAAAAATCAGTGCTAAGACCAGTGTCAAGAAGCTAACCCATTGTTTTCTTCTAGAAGTTTTGTAATTTCAGATCTTACATTCAAATCCTTAGTTTGAGTTGATTTTTGTATAGAGTGTAAACATGGGGGTCCAGTTTCACTCTTTTGCATGTGGCTGTCCATTTATTGAAGAGACTATTCTTTCCTCACTGTGTGTTCCTGTGTTTACACCTTTGTTGTAAATTATTTGACCATATATATACATGAGTTTATTTCTGGCCTGTCTGTTCTGTTCCATTGATCTATGCATATGTGTTTATGCTAATACCATACTATTTTGATTACTAAAACTTTGTAATATTATTTAAAATCAGGACATGTGATGCTTCCAGCTTTGTTCTTCTTTCTCAAGATTGCTTTGGCTATTCAGGTTCTTTCTCATTCCTTTTCTTATAACACAAAAAGAGATCTTACTAACAATTTCATCTCATAAAATATAATAAGCAGTTATGAATCAAATTTGATTTTTTTGTCTTAAATCTATTCTCAAGGGAAGGTGCCAATAAATAGGGAAAGAGGATAAAAGGATAGGAAAAAGTTGACACCAGTGGACATATATCATGATTGCAATCTACAACTTTGTATCTAATTAATACCAACCTCAAAAGGATGAAACAGATTTGATTCCAAACTAAAATAATCAAATAATAACAATAATAACAAAAACCCAAAACAACAGGTTGGCTTTTATGTCAGAGTCTACCATTGTAGTGTTTAAGATGTTAGACTACTTTTTCTGCTTAATATTTATTTAAAGGTCACAAGGCAATATAAAGGAATTTCTTAAGGCCTTTTTAATAAGTCATTCACTCTCCAGAAATTCTCCATCAATCTATTTTCTGCTCTACAAGAGTGTCATTCTTCTCATTTGATCAAACTCAGGATCAAAGCTAGTGCTGTGGCCTTGTGAAATGATTATAAAATTGTTAACTACAATAGTAAGGGGCAGAAATTCCTCACTAAAAAAGTGAAAAAAAATCTGGACACAGAACACAAAGAAGCAAGGACAGCTTATTAAAATAAAATTAATTGATGTTGATTTTAGTTACAACGACTATTAGCTAGACCATCCTTAAGAATTCTTGACTAAAACGAGGGCCAACTGAGGAAACAGTCATTTTCAAGTACAAAATACAAGGAAGATTTAGTGGACAGAGATGCAGACATTTTTAAGTCAAAAAATCCAGAAATTAGCATTGGTATTTGTTTTTCTAAGGAAATTATAAGTACTTATTCTCAAAACCATATTATGAATCATGTTACTAGGCATCCTGGGAGAAACAAAGCCATCTTGGGTAGAATGACCCAGACTCTGTATCTTGCAGGCAGTTTTACCGTACTATAGAGCCTTCTCACCTTAAAAGTTGTGGTGCCATAGAGCTTGGTGGTGTGGACGGTCTCTGGAAGCACATTAGTGATGTTGGTAATGAATTCTTCCAAGTACTTACAGGACTTCTCCAAGTGTGTCGTATTGATAATAATCTGGACAAGCTAGAAAATAACAAGCACATGTAAGAGTCATTTGACTATTCACCCCACAACGAATACTCAATAGGAATCTACCGATAGAAGAAAAACAAAAGTTATAATGGCAGCGGCCATCTATATTCTACAAAGGGCTTGTAAGAGCATGGTCTTAGGTTGTACTTCCTCTATGAAGCCTTCCTTGACTTCCCAAAGCATCTTGTATTTCCCCTACTATAAAAGCACTTGTCATTCTATTTTAAATGTATATCTTCTGTTTAAGAGATTAGACTAAGAACAAAAACTGCTAGTGTTTAGCACAGTGTCTGGCAATAAATGACTGCTAAATGAATTAAATAAATGAACTCCCACTGAAAGAACAAGAATAACTGAAATGGCAAGAAGTTTCAAAATGAATCATAATGAACACAGAGATGTTGGAATAGACTGCAGTATATTAACAAACTACATTAGTTTCTAGAAGAAATAACATGGACATTACAGTCAGAGAAACAAGTGGATTAACTTCTTTCAAATTAATAATCTGGAGAAAGTTTTTTAACTTCTCTAATGGCTGCTTTTTTATCTGTAAACTGCCAAAAATAATTTCTAACTCACATAGTTACTTTGAGGATTAAGTATCCTTTTGTTAATACTATTTTCCTTTTCTAACAGGAGAGATCCTTAAAAACGACAGTATTGGTAAGATAAAAAGTCATTTATAAATAACTTTGAGAGGAGGATGAGAAAGAATGGCTCTTACTGTCTGTATAGAATTAAAGTTTGTAAAGTTACTTCACAATTCATTTTCTTACACTGTATTCCCAGCGACCTGGAAAAGTAAGTTAAGTGGGCATAATTATTGCTTCTATTTTACTAAACAGAAACAGAATGAAATGATTTTCTCCAGCTCACATAACCTAAATGGAATTAGGACTCAAATCCAAGTCCTCTACCTTCAAATTATGGACTCATCAAAATGACTTCTGATGTTGCCTTTTAGCATAAGCATAAGATGGCGGGGGGAGGTGCACATTTACCATACATTAGGCCAAAATAATAGTTTCTGGGTCTGTCACCAACTAGACCTCGAAATGCTTTGATTCCTCTCTTGTAAAAAATAAGTTTAAACTGAAAAAAGGAGAGGTACCTATTACTTATTCTAACTATGAAAAGTATTGACGTTTCGCAGTGTAAAAGAAATTTGAAAAGAAAATGGAATAGAATCTTTTTTTGTCTCTCTTTTCTACATGTTTAACTTTTTGTTTGCACAAGACTGTGTGTGGCGGCAGGGCTGTGGAAGGTAGGGGAAGTTTGGGTGTATAAGGTTACGGATGAACTTAGGTGTACCTTTTAGTCCAGTGAGAGAGTGAGCCGGGGCAGAGTGGGTAGATGACACAAAGGGAAATCAGAACTGAAGACGAAGGTGGGGGGGGGTAACATACATTTTACAATCAAATGGTACTTCAAAACAATGTTTAAAAGTTGAATTACACCTCAGTAGAAGCCATTGTATTATACTGTGGAATATGACACAAAAATATTAATAGGATTATAATCAGAAAGTACACTCTTATCTCCCCAACAGCAACCAGCACAGGGCTAAAGCACAGTTCATTCTCAAAGAGTCCATGTCAAATCATAATGACAATGCTTTCGTAATGGATTGGACTAAGGAAAAAGGTACTCAAGGATCTATTCCCCAAGGATCAGCTGGAAAATGTGAGGGAAATATCTACTTTTGAAACATGAAGACAAAGGGCAGAGACCCAGAGATGCAATTCCAAACAAATGAAATGCTAGGGCAACATTGGGACTTGATCTCTGTATTATTCCCCACAGCCTATCAGACAAGTTCATATTCATCACCCTTCCCTTCATTCTACAGTTTGAATTTGGAGACTCTGAGCCTTGGACACAGATATGATCTCCTACAAAATTACCAAAAACATTAGACTTTTAAGCGTAGAGTGCTCTAGGAAAGAAAACCTACCGAAATAAGCAGTTCATCACCCTCTTCCTTTCAACACATTTCTCCCTCAAAGAAAGGCTAAAATCGTTTAAAAATTTTTAATTGTCTAAATTAAATCACTCTTCTTCCTGAGTGGGAGGGTGGCTACCGGCAAGGTTGTCTTGATGTATAAGTTAGAAAGTCAGAGAGCTAATTTGGAGAACTGAAGAATTTCTATTTTAAAGTCGCATTACCTAGAGGGAACATATTCCATCTATCAAAAGAAATCCTAATAATAAGGAGGAATCATGTCATGTTATCGAAATAAAAAATAGTGGCAGTCAAAGAGAAAATTGTCCTGTTTTGCAGGATATTGGCAGTTAAAAAAAAAAAAAAAGGAGGCGGCTTCACTGGGTACAGTAGTAATTTCCCTTGACTTTTTAAAGATCTGTCAACACAAAAGATCACCATGAATTACATCAACTGGCTGTCAGTCACTTTTGAAATGTTTCATTGCCTAGCACAGAATAGACTATTAAAACACTCTACGATTACATTAGATACCATGTCATTTTCAAAAGGAATATTGTCTGTTCATGAGGCCTAAATGATCTCTACTTCTGAATGACAGCTAACCAAAATCTTTACAAGGGCATTTACAAATGTGAAGCCAGATACTTTAGCGGTAATTCTGAACTTAAGGATGAAATGAAGCAATTTCAGATATCAACTTCCATCAGAGTTTGAGCTCCTTTGATATTTTTAACCCCCACTTCCCACTCTCTTCCATAAATATATCACTGTAGCAATCCAAACTGTCCTTAATATTGTTTCAAGGACATGGTATTAGCAATAGATTAAGTATTGGTTATAGCTTATATAAAGCAGAGTTCTCTGAGGATTGCCTGGAAAAAAAAGAGAGAAAACACTATAAAGCAAACAACCACCTCTCACACATGAACGACATGAGTCACTTAGGTTAAAAACCATTAAGAAGCAGAAAATATTTCTGTCTCTCATTCCCGTAGCAGAGACAATGATGAGGAAAGCACAGAGCAGAGTGTGGAAGTCACCTGTTACCTTCTCACATCCTCTGTTTCCCAAAGCAGAGAATTCAGGACACTGAAGCTCCACAAGGACTGACCCAAAGCAAGAAAATGCTGACCCAAAGCAACAGTGCTTCTCAACTGTTGGATTGGCAAGAAGATGAAGAACTAAATAGCGGCCTTGGTTCTCATTCGCAAAAATAAACTCGACCTAAGATTTCAAGGATTTTTTTCTCCGTTTCACCCAGCAAAGATAAAAAAAAGCTGGTTCGACTACCAATTTTTTACCATCTCCAAAGCAAATACCTAAAATACTGAAGTACTTGGAGCTAGTGGTTCCAAATTCAAAATCTAGTACAAAGCTTATATTTGACAAGACTTACTTACAAAATAAGTGATATTAGCGATATCAGTGCTGTTAACAACAGGGGATGGCAAACAGTGATATGTGGGAGATATACAACAGGATAGAGCTACAGGGTCATCAATTTAAATGATATTAAAGAAAGGTGGAGGGGCGCCTGGGGTGGCTCAGTCGGTTAAGCGTCGGACTTTGGCTCAGGTCATAATCTCGCGGTTTGGGACTTCGAGCCACATGTCGGGCTCTCTGCTGACAGCTCAGAGCTTGGATCCTGCTTCCAGTTCTGTGTCTCCACCTCTCTGCCCCTCCCATGCTCATGCTCTGTCTCTCTCTGTCTCTCAATAATAAATAAATGTTAAAAAAGTAAATAAATAAATAAATAAAAGGTGGAATGCAAAGCATTGGTCATTTATTTGGGTCTCCTGGGGCACTGTTATAAATATAATTTAAATATATATATAAATATTCAATGTGGTATCACCAATAGGAAATCTTAATTTCTTTAACTTAACCATAGGAACCCACCTACCTATCTTTCTTTTTTCTTTCTTCTCTTCATCAATTAAGAACTCCTCTGTGCCAAGGAATGAGAATACAGCTGTACATAATTACACACACGACAGACATGGCCCCTGGCCTTGTGGAGATTAGAGTAACCACAAACTCATATAAACATACAGCATAATATCAAGTAGTAATAAGCACGCTGATGGTAGGGCTCAGATAGGTGGTCGAGGAAGGAAGGGCTCCTTAAGGAAATGACATTTGAGTGGAGACTTAAATAAAGTGAAGTTATATTATTTCTATTATCTACAATAAATACAATTTAATCCAATTTATACATTAAACCTTTCTATCAACTCATTCTTCATAAAGAAGTAAGATGTGTTTTGATTCATCTTAAAATTTTCTTTCAAACGTAACTAATTCTCTGATATTCTGAGATTAATATTAACTGGTGGTTTATTTCCTTCCTCTGCATGGTACTGATGCTTCTAAATTAATGTAGTGCAAGAGTAAAGGTTCAGAACAAAGGAAATCTTATTTTAAACATTATTTCAAATCTTATTTTTAAAAGAAAATTTTGTATTTCAAAACTTGTCTTAAATCTTATTTCCAAACTACTTACTGGTTGTGTGGCCTTAGGCAAAGTTAAGATCTCTCATCATCTTAAAATTGAGATAATAGCATCAATGTCATACCAAAGAAATAATCAATAGATTACAAATTATCACATATAAATATTATATAAATGATAAAGTACTGAATGTAATATATACCAAATTCGTGAAAGCTATTATTGATATGGACTTACTTAACATATCTCCCGTTAAATATGGCTTAAGAAAATCTACAACCATTCTGACTAGTCTCACTTTAATTCCTATCCATTAGCCAGAGTGGGCACTTAATGCTACAAAATAACCACATTATCCAGCACCAACCAATCTCTTTTCCATACCCCAAGATGTACTTTCTCTCTGCTTCAACCCCAACATTTGCTCTGGATCTCTACTTTCAGCTGAAGATCTATCTTTCACTGAGAAAACAGAGCATTTGGAGTATTCCACCACAAAATATGCCCAGCCACCACCATCTGCGTCCACATACACTGAGTCTCATCTGTTACCAGAGATGAACTTTACACCATCTAAAGCCAATCCCTCTGTTTGTGCATTGCAGTCTACATCCTCTCTTCTACTCGAGGGCATTACTCCAAAGATTCCCCCTTTCTCCTACATCGTCAACTTTCTGCTTTCCATTGCAACATTCTCATCAGAAATAACAGGCTATTACATCTCCTGTTAAAAAACAAAACAAGGGGCGCCTGGGTGGCTCAGTCAGTTAAGCGTCCGACTCCAGCTCAGGTCATGATCTCACAGTTTGTGGGTTCAAGCCCTGCATCAGGGTCTGTGCTGAGAGCTTGGAGCCTGGAGCCTGCTTTCGATTCTGTGTCTCCCTCTCTCTCTGCCCTTCGCCCACTCGTGCTCTCTCTTTCTGTCTCAAAAATAAATAAACATTAAAAAAAAAAAAACCTTTTGCTTAATTCACTTCCCCTGCCAATTACCACCTCATTGGCTTACCTTTCTAATAAAATTCCCTGAAAGAGTTGTTTTCTCCTTGCTGTCTCCAAAGTCACTCTTGTCATTCTGACTCTTCTCATACATTAAATTGTGTAATTCAAGTCAACACCTTATTTTAAAATGGTTTTATATTTACAAAATAGTTTCAAAAAGTTCCCAAGTGTGCCACACCCAGTTCTTCCTATTGTTAACATCTTCCATTACTATGGTATATATGCCACAACTAAGCAACCAACATTGGTATATTACTGTTATCTGAGCAACACGCTTTATTCAGATTTCACTAGTTTCTCCCTAATGTTTTATCTTTTTCAGGATCTCGTCTAAGATACCACATTACATTTAGCTGTCATATCTCCTTAGCCTCTTCTGGTCTGTGACAGTTTCTTAAGACTTTACTTGTTTTTGACGACCCTACAAGTTTTGAGAAGTACTAGTCAGGTATTTTGTAGAATGTCCTTCAGCTTGGGTTTGTTTAATCTTTTTTTCACAGTTAGACTGGGGTCATGGGTTTTGGAAGAAAGATCACAGGTGCCTTCTCATCACACCCTGTCAAAGGTACATGCTATCAATATCACTTATCAATGATGATTTTAACCTTGATCACCTGACTGAGGTAGTATCTGCCAGGTTCCTTCACTGTAAAGTAACGTTTTCCCTCCTTCCATACCCTACTTTTTACATGAAGTCATAAGTACAACCTACATACACGCAAGGGGTGGGAGCTAAGTCTCACCTTCTCGAAGGGGTAATATCTACATACGTTATTTGAAACTCTTCTGCACAGGACCCATTCTCTTTTCAACCTTCTCCATCAGGAGCCTTCTATCATCATTCTATTAAAAATAATCTTATTGAGGTCACCGACATACTCCAAGTTGCTAAGTCCCATAGTAATTCTTAATTTTCATCTACCCTGATCTATTATCAGTATTTGTCATAACTGACCACTCCCTCCTTCTTGATACACTTTTTTCATTTGGCTTCCAAGACACCATACTCCTGTTACTGTTCTTGTTTTGTTTTGTTTTCCCTCTAATTCTCTAGTGACTCCTTCTCAATCTCCTCTGTGAGTTTCTCTTTCTCCTGACTCCTTAATAATGGAGTGCCCAAGGGTTCAGTCCTTCATCTTCTCTTCTCCATCTTTACAAATTCCTTTAGTAATATTATCCAATCAAGTGGTTACAAATATTATATTCTCCCAATTTTTCATCTCCAGGTCAAACCTCTTTTTCAAATGCCAAACTCATATATACAACCGCTTATTCAATATCACAAACTGCATATGTAATAAACACTACATATTAAATTTCTCCAAAACCAAATTCCCAATATCCTCTACCCCAACACCAGCTCTACCTAAAGTTTTTGCCATCATAGTGCATGGTATATACAACCTTCTATCTGCTCAAATCAAAACATCATGGACTTATCTTCAACTCCTTCCTCGCTTTCTCTCTCCCTTCAGATCCAATCATCAGGAAAGCATGCTGACTCTAAACTCCAAATCTGGTCACCTGTTACTACCTCCATGGCTGCCACCCACGTGGCCATCAAATCTTGCTGCATTACTGTCCTAGCTTCCTAACCAGTCTCCCTGTTTACACCCTGCAGTATTGGGGATACCCAATACAACAATGTGATTCCTTTGAAATATGGCACATAGTACCACTAATCAAATTCCTGCAATGATGACTTCCCTCTTCACTCAAAATAAAAACCAAACACTTTACAGTGGCCCTACCACAACCCCCTGGCACTTTTGTAATCTAATCTCCTGCTTCTCTTCCCCTTTCTCACTCCACTCTAGCCTTCCTAGCTTCCTTATTGTTCCCTGAACTAACCAGGAACTTAAATATCTTTAGACCTTTGCTCTAACCTCTGCCAAGAAATGCTCTTTGCCCTTAAAACAATAACTCAACATCAAGATGCTACTCTTTTTTTTTTAATATATGAAATTTATTGTCAAATTGGTTTCCATACAACACCCACTGCTCATCCCAAAAGATGCCCTCTTTAATGCCCATCACCTACCCTCCCCTCCCTCCCACTCCCCCATCAACCCTCAGTTTGTTCTCAGTTTTTAACAGTCTCTTATGCTTTGGCTCTCTCCCACTCTAACCCCCTTTTTTTTTTTCCTTCCCCTCCCCCATTGGTTTCTGTTAAGTTTCTCAGGATCCACATAAGAGTGAAAACATATGGTACCTGTCTTTCTCTGTATGGCTTATTTCACTTAGCATCACACTCTCCAGTTCCATCCATGTTGCTACAAAGGGCCATATTTCATTCTTTCTCATTGCCACGTAGTACTCCATTGTGTATATAAACCACAATTTCTTTATCCGTTCATCAGTTGGTGGACATTTAGGCTCTTTCCATAATTTGGCTATTGTTGAGAATGCTGCTATAAACATTGGGGTACAAGTGCCCCTATGCATCAGTACTCCTGTATCCCTTGGGTAAATTCCTAGCTGGGTCATAGGGTAGGTCTATTTTTAATTTTTTGAGGAACCTCCACACTGTTTTCCAGAGCGGCTGCACCAGTTTGCATTCCCACCAACAGTGCAAGAGGGTTCTTGTTTCTCCACATACTCGCCAGCATCTATAGTCTCCTGATTTGTTCATTTTGGCCACTCTGACTGGCGTGAGGTGATATCTGAGTGTGGTTTTGATTTGTATTTCCCTGATGAGGAGCGATGTTGAGAAGATGCTACTCTTTTTAATAAGACCAACTTTGAACCTCCACCAGACTCCTGATTTCCTTAACATGGGTTCCTTCCTTTGTCTTCATCAAATTCACTTCCTTCTATCATACTAGAGGATTTACTATTTATTTTGCTGTTATTTATCACGTTTTCTGCCACTAGAATGTAGGCAAGGATCTCTGTTGTTATTCTTGTTGTTGTTCACTTATTTATCCAAACAGCTTAGATCAGTGCCTGTTAAACACAGTAGGTATGCAATAAATATTATAAAGTCAACAAGCAAGTTATTTATCTTAACAGGACATTTGTTGTAATCTTCTAACTTTTCTTGGTTGAAAAAACTTCACCCCGTACTAAACTTGACAGTCACTGTTTACCTACCCAGACCTCTTTTTCAACAACACCAGGTAACATACGTGGAGTATTTACTACATACTGGGTACTGTTCTAAGTACTTCCTATGTTCATTCAATCCCCACAACAACCTATGAACTACACGCTCCCAAGAACACATTTATTAAGGGAAGGGAACCTAGGCAAAATTGGAACCCAGGCAGTCTGCTTAAGGACACACACTCTTAACCACTGCTCTGCTGACTTTCTTCCCACAGACCTGGAAGAAGCAACCTGAGGAAACCAGCTAGACCTGCTGACTGAACCGGGACAGTCACGTAAGGTCTGAGAGTGTGAAGCATTCAAGTTACAGTAAGCAAGAACTAAAAGGTAATGTTGAGCGGAGTCAATGTGGGGAAGCCAAGAAGCAAGGACAAAAGCAAGAAAACCAGTGTACGGAGAGGAAAAGATAAAAGGATAGAGCATATAGACAGAAAAAAGAAGAAATGTGGTAACATAAATTCGAACAAGACAGGCAGACAGACATTAGCTTACAGGAACTCTTAAGACCTGAAGGAACTGTCTGACAACCTGAAATAGGGTTCAATTAGTTTTGTGGTTTTATAATACTTCTACTGCTTGAATGGATATGTGCTCGCTGACACAAAATCATCTCTACCTAGAACAATTTCCACAGTACTATGGACTTGTAAAAGCCCCTTTGTTATGATGAAATAATTAAATCAATATGGAAATCAGTACATTATAGTAAAAGTGAGTTAAGTTTGGGAAAAAAACAACCCAGACTTAGGTCTCGTTTCTATCATTTTGTTAACTATATGACCTCAGGCAATCTCGCTGAACTTTAATTACGCTTTCTATAAAATAGGAATAATAACACATGCGTAGCCAGCTTCAAATGTCATTGTACTAAATGAGATGGTATTTGTGAATAGACTATGAAGAATACAAACTGTTCGACAAATGTTACCTAGTATGATGATACGTGCAGATGTGAACTGACGCTAGTTACCTGTAAAGGAGGATATAATGTCTTTCCAAAGGTGAGCAATATAATTATTCTAAGATTTACTGGTTGGCGAAAAAAATCACTGGGTATAAAGGGGCGCCTGGGTGGCGCAGTCGGTTAAGCGTCCGACTTCAGCCAGGTCACGATCTCGCGGTCCGTGAGTTCGAGCCCCGCGTCAGGCTCTGGGCTGATGGCTCAGAGCCTGGAGCCTGTTTCCGATTCTGTGTCTCCCTCTCTCTCTGCCCCTCCCCCATTCATGCTCTGTCTCTCTCTGTCCCAAAAATAAATTAAAAAAAAAAAAAAAAATCACTGGGTATGTATTTGTCTGTATATGTACAAACCACCATAAAAGCCAAAATAAATAAATGTGTGTAGATGTTCCTTCATTCATATGCAAGGATATTGATACTGAAAGTACATTATTACCTAGAAAGATCCAATGACTTAGGAATAATATTTAGCATTCACTGAAATAGTGCCAAGAACTAAAATATAGTTCTTTTGATAAGCTTCTACCGCTTCTCCTGTCCTGACCTGATATGTGCAGGGCCCTTGCAAAGGACAATGGTGTCAGGAAAACTGAAGAACTGAGAAGTTAGGTCTTTCTCTTAAGATGTCACAGCAAATCAATGACATGCACAGTCACAACTAAACTCAAGAGACTTCTGAGGCCAAAGCTGTTTCTATCACACCATGTTCCTTCTAAGCTACCTCTTTAAAATGTTTTAAGAGACTGTTAAATGGCATAAGAAAACCTGTATCAAAAGTTATAATACAGAGATAGTTCAAAAACTAAATAACAGACTTCCTGTCCTACCTGGGATCCACATAAGGAGAACAGTGCACTGTAACAGAAGGAGGAGGACTTCCTACTTTTCACTCCACTTCATTCCACTTTTCTTTTGCTCAGCCTTCCTGACGATGAAAAGAACTTAACCTATTCTTAGACATAAAGATAATACCTAATATCTCTATACCCAGCAACAGAAAGGAAGCTCTGCAAAATGAGGGAACTGTCCTAAATAATGTCAAATGTAACTTTCAATCATAAAAAAAGTTTGTTATACACGGAACTCAAACACTGCCAAAGTTCCACATTATAGTAGTTTAAAATGTTCACCCAGGGAAAGAAGCTAGCACTCCAAAATCAGAAGGAGATGTTCACCTGGCTTCCAGCTGTCTTTACCTATGAGTCAGATTCATTAACCATTTGCTGAATTTCACCATGATCTCTGACAGTGTATATCTGAAAACGTCAATTTTTCCTAGAGCAACGGACTTCCAAACTACACCACCTCTACAAGTAAAACATATGGCCAACAGCCTTTCCCTTTCCCTGTGAAAAAAAATTCCTCCAAGCTCTCACTTTTGGCAATATAATTTCCATAAAATGGCAGGTCGACTCTCCCATGCAATCCTGGGTTTCCAAGAGAAAGGAAACTTCACATCTTTCTAAATTTTAGGACTCCACGCCAACGTGCCAAATCTTCAGTTTGCCAAGATACTGTTCGCAACACGTGTGTAATATCCCTTCTTGCTTTGTGAGATTCTGTAAGCTTCCACAGAAATGTGACGATCGCCTTTCTCCCACATTTCCTCAATCCCAGATCCCCAGACTCACATGCTGATAAAGAGTAATTCACCATTCACATACAAGAGGTATCTCAAAACCAAAAGCTGAGTCTAACACAAACCAAGGACTACAAGTGCCAATATCCTTGGCATCCATGATTTACGCACACACATGTGGTTTCATATTGTATGTTGTATTTGAACTGTCATTCGTTTGGATAGGAACCTGATGTTGACTATATTCTCCAACCAACAATTTTGTTTTTATATAATTGATGGCAAATAATACAAATGTATCCCAACAACCTCAGAAAGGAAAACCAGTTAGGTACTGAAAATAATGAGAGAGAGAGAGAGAGAGAAAGAAAGAAAGAAAGTGACTTTTCAAAATGTAATAAATGTCTCCAAGAGGACAAAAGAAAAAAACAAATGATTTGTTTTGCACTTTCACCATTAGGAATCCATCAGTAAGAACATGACGGACCATATAGAAAGTTATAATTAACTTACAAACAGGCCCCAGAGCTTAGGGCATCTGTTCACATATTGCCTTGGCTGCCTCCATTAAGAGCAGCTTTACCTCAGTAAGTCCAATATTCTTCCTTTTAATGACATTCTGCAGAGAGTTGCTCAGAGTCCTGGTTAGCAACAGGTTTGTAGATTTACGAATCATGTCATCGACTTCGGTTGAGCTGAAAAAGAATTATCAAGAGTGAGTCATACCAGGGAGCAGGATTACTCTTGAAACAAACAAGGCACCACCAGTGGTACTTCTGATGATGTTAATGATAATGGCAGCAGCGAATAACATTTATTTTGTGCCAGAAATTATTCTAAGTACTTTAATATACTAAAATTCATTTAGTGGTCCTGGGTGGCACAGTCGGTTAAGCATCCGACCCTTGATTTCAGCTCGGGTCATGATCTCACAGTTCATGAGACTGAGCTCCTCGTCGGGCTTTGTGTTGACAGCATGGAGTCTGCTTGAGATTCTCTCTCTCTGCCCCTCCCCCATTCATGTTCTCTCCCTCTCTCAAAAATAAATAAATAAACATATAAAATAAATAAAATTCATTTAAACTTCACACCAATGATACAAAGTACTTTTATTATTATTTCTACTTTACAGATGAGGAAATGAAGGCACAGAGAAGTTAAGTAACTTCTTCAAGGTCATACATTAAGTAAACAGCAAAAAAAGGCTTTGAACAAGGCCATCCAGCGCTAAAGCCCATAGCATTTAAACACTATGATAAACTGTCTCTCAGAGCACATAAACAGTTACCCAGCATGATTCCTCATCCTGAAACCATTATTTCTCCCATACTTCCAAGTTCCTTCACAGATTGTTAATATTAATAATTTTCCAACCTGGTCTCTCCGTCGGCTTCCTACCACTAATTGTGTACAGCTAACTGCTGGTAACGACCCCTAAGAAAAGTTACCTCTGTATTGTCTTCTTTCATAGAATGTCTGTTTAGCTCTGATTCCAAAATAAGTGTTTTAGGCTGGTAGTTTAATAATGCATAAGTGTCTTGTAATCCTTACTATCCCAAAAATGACGAATAAAGACATTTTCCTTTTTTGAATTTATTCCCTCATTTTTAATCCAGTGAACATTATTAAACCCTTATTGTGTAATCGTTTTTTTTTTTTTCAGGTAAACTCACCACCCCAAAATCAAGAGTTGCATGCTCTAACAATTGAGCCACCAGGCACCCCAATAATGGCATTTTCTATACAGTAAAGGAAACTAAACATAAAGAAAATGATTCAATAGCTATCTATATTTATATGCGAAGTTTGAAAAAGAAAAACAGCCCTGTAACCAATAAACTAAATTCTAGACCTATACATCCTCCATGAGCCCCTGAAAGTATAACCCAAGATGGCTTTCTATAAAAGATGTGCTTTTAAGACAAATATTTCTTCAATGATAAGGTTAATGTTACAGAAATTCTAGTTTATAAACGTCAAGAAATAACTGTAAATAGAGATTTGTGAGTTCTTTGTAAATTTATTGCTTGTGGATGATGGTCACAAATTTAATCTCATCCATTTCTCTTTCTAGAGAAGAAAATCAGAGGCTTAGTATAGTCAGATTAAAAATCTTACAATTCTAAATATATAGGCAAGGTATATTATCAGGCTGTGTGGAAAACAGAAAAATATCAAAACTAAATATGACTACAGAATGCAAGGACATAATCAGGAAGAAATGATACATCAAAATATTTTCACAACGTCCACGTAAGGATACATTTAATTGACCAATACCCTCTGGCCCACTGCTAACCTTTCCAAAATTATTACTGAACTGAAATACTTCATTCCACAAATATATGAGGTGCTGGGCATTATGTGGGTAGAATAATGAGATCAAAATGGTGAATGAACAAAACAGTCATGGTTCCTGCTTTCATATATTAAACTAATAATTATACCAGGTCAATTGTAATATGAGCTACAAATAAGTATAGGTTGCTATAAAAATTATTAACACAGGTATCTAAAGAATCTGGTTCCCCTGATATTAATCACTCTCATGATATCCTGTACTTATTACATATCTCTATTATGGTTTAAGAAGACTGGGGCGCCTGGGTGGCTCAGTCAGATCAGCACCTGACTTCCGCTCAGGTCATGATCTCATAGTTAGTGAGTTCAAGCCTTGCGTTGGACTCTGCACTGACAGCTTAGAGCCTGAAGCATGCTTCAGATTCTGTATCTCCCTCTCTCTCTGCCCCTCCCCCACTTGTGTTCTCTCTCTCTCTCTCTCTCTCTCTTTCTCTCTCTCTCTCTCTCTTTCTCTCTGATAAATAAACATTACAAAAAAAAGAAGATCTAGCAGAAGTTCCACATTTGGATGTGATATAGAAGATTAAGAAAGACCACCGCTATCTTCATCACAACAAAAAAGTCAGGTCTAATCTAAAAGCTATATTTTCCTTCAATGTCCACAAAGTATAATTAGCACACATACATAAATGTATACCTGAATTGCGCACCATGACAAGCCTTTGAAAGGTGACCAAAGGGTAGCAGTCACTTTCATACCTGAGGCCGTTTACTACTCTGGGTACAGATGGATACAAGACTGAAACAGTCAGAGGCTAAAAGGCTTTGGTGAGATGGAGAGAAATTAGCCAAACCATTAACAGTATGGGCTGCTATGACAGTTTGGAACCCTGGAGAACCCCGAAACAAAAATAAATGAATTGATGCAATAATTCTCCCCTACAAGAATTCTGCTCCATAAGAAATGGTGAGGGGGGTGCCTGAGTGGCTTGGTCAGTTGCGCTTCTGACTCTTGATTTCAGCTCAGGTAATGGTCTCACAGTTCATGGGTTTGGTCCCCATGTAAGGCTCCGCACTGATGGTGAGGGGCCTGCTTGGGATTCTCTCTCTCCCCCACTTCTCTCTGCCCCTCCCCTGCTTGTGCACATGTGTGCTCTCTCTCTCTCTCAAAATAAATTAAACACACACACACACACACACACACACACACACACACACACACACACACAAAGGTGAGGGCAGGGCAACTGGGCAGCTTAGTCAGTTAAGCATCCCACTCTTGATTTGGGCTCAGGTCATTATCTCATAATTGTGAGATCCAGGCCCCTATCGGCTTCACACTGAGCATGGATCCTGCTTGGGATTCTCTCTCTCCTTCTCTGTCTCCGCCCCTCCTGCACTCAATCTCCACCCCTCCCCCCAAAAATAAATAAGCAGTTATAAAAAGAAAGAAGAAAGAAAGAAAGAAAGAAAGAAAGAAAGAAAGAAAGAAAGAAAGAAAGAAATGGTGAAGACAATGCTAGAAAACAGAGACAGATCTTGCAAATTCTGCAAGGGGTTTTGTTTTCAGGGCTACAGAAACTCAATCCAAAAAGGAGAAGAAACTAATGATGAAACCAGCCCAGCTCAAATCCTGTTAAGATCAGAGATAAGCTCCTGGATAAAAGTTCTGGAATTTTAGAGTTGGTCTTCTGGACAAAGAGATTCTGCAGTATCATTTGAAATCAGAAGTAATTTGAAACTAATTAAAACTGAGACTCACATTCAGCTCACTCAAGAAATCTGAATGATCTATCAAGCAACTAGGAGTTGCAGAAGAAGAAAAAGAATGAGAAAGGAGGCATATTGAAAGACATAGTGGCAAAATCATCTCCAAACATGACAAAATATTTCAACCCACATATCCAAGAGCTTTAGTACCTCCCACACAAAATTAACACACACATTTAACAACATCAGAGTCATGGGGTGCCTGGGTGATTGAGTCAGTTAAGCGTCCAACTTTGGCTCATGTCATGCTCTCACAGTTGGTGAGTTCGGCCCCCGCGTCGGGCTCTGTGCTGACAGCTCAGAGCCTAAAGTCTGCTTCAGATTCTGTGTCTCCCTCTCTCTATGTCCCTCCCCCGCTTAGACTCTGTCTCTCTCTCTCAGAAATAATAATGAATAAGGTTTAAAAAAAAGAATATTAGATCAAATTGTAAAGTCCAAAGATAAAAAGAAAATCTTAAAAACAACCATGGAAAGAAGACAATACATTCAGAGGAACAAGAATAATAATGGCTTATTTCTCTTCAGAAAACAATGGAGGCAGACAGTGGTATGACATCTTTAGACTATCAACCTACAAGTCCATGTCTTAGAAAATATATTTTGAAAACACAGGTGATAAAAATACTTTCAGAATAATTTTAAAACTATTTTAAAGTATTTTAGAAATATTTTTAAAAGCCAAGAAAATGCCACACCAGCAGATACACCCTAAGGAAATGCTAAAAGAAAATTTTTCATGCTGAAGGAAGATGATGCCAAAGGGTAACCTCGATATGTAGAAAAGAATGAGAAGGCCTGAAAATGGAAACTACGTAGTGGGTAAAAATAATACAATTTTTTTTCTTGAACTTTAAAATATTATTAAATGTTCAAACACACAATAAACTATTTTAGGGTTAAAACAGGTGTATAAGTGAACTATGTGGCAACAACATCAAAAAAAAAAAAAGAGAAGATAAACTATTTTACGCTGTGGTAAGATTCTTAAATTACATACAAAATGATATATTATTCAGGGTAAACTGTGATACATCAACAATGTACACTGTAGTCCCCACAGCAACCACACAAACAAACCGTTGGGGGGAGAAAGCTATACTCAAGTAAAGCCAGTAGGGAAATAAATCACAATACTAAAAAAATTCGGTCAAGAAGAAGGAAGGAAAACATGAAAAGATGAGCAAAAAATGAATGAGACAAACAGAAAAACAATAGCCAGCATGCAGGCTTAAATTCAACCACATCACTAAATTCATTAAGGTACACTCCAATTACACAGATTGTATCAAGAGCCAAGAAGCACCTATTTGTTGATTCAAAATGACACATTTTAAAATAAAGACACATGCCCAGATCTTATTTTCAAGATACCACTCAACACTAAAGGGAAGTGGGCCCCTTGGAGAAATCAATGATACCATGGTTAAGTAAGGAAATGTCCCAAAATGTGACAGGAATGCACCAACAAGGCATAGGAGCTAGTCTGAAAGGTTAACACTCCCTACATCTGGGACAGTCTGGCATCAAAAGGAATGAAGATAGTAAAGGAATGAACCAATTGAATTAAGAATCCGTGTGTTTTAGCTGATGATAGATGATAAACAGGTAGACAGACAGACAGACAGACAGATAGAAGATCGATAGCAAGGAAGAACCCCTTAAAATAGAATGCCAAGTAATATTTCTACAAGGAATTAAAAAATCAAAATTAATTAAAAATCATAAACCAGTAATTATCAGAGTAAAAACTGATTCAGACAAGAATTTTTTTTTTATTAAAACAAATTTTTTTAGCATTGATTTTTGAGAGAAAGAGACAGAGTGGGAGTAGCAGAGGGGCAGAGAGAGAGGGAGACACAGAATTGGAAGCAGGCTCCAGACTCTGAGCTGTCAGCACAGAGCCAGATGCGGGGCGTGCACTCAGGAGCAGTGAGATCGTGACCTAAACTGAAGTCAGATGCCCAGCTGACTGAGCCACCCAGGCGAGCCTCCAGGCAAGAATGGATACTGTAAGAGGGAGAAAGGTGAAGAACATCTAACAACTAACAGAATACATAGTCTCAAAGTATTTCAACAAAAATACAAACATAACTTACTATAAAAAGAAAATGATAATGATAATTATAGAGGGAGAACACACAATATGTTAACCAAGTAATCAAAATTAATATAAACCATAGGACTTATAATATTATACACACACACACACACACACACACACACAGATACATATATAGAGAGAAACAACTAGGGAGGGAAGGAGGGAGAAAGAGAGAGACAGATGGGGGGAGAGAAGGAGTAACAAAGCAAACACACAAAAAATGGTAACTACGTAAAGTGGTAAATATGTTAATTAAAAGTAATTGTATTGTTTCTTAATGTATGTGTATATTAAATCACCATACTTCTTTGCCTTAAAAAAATCATGTTGTACAACCTAAAAAAAAAAAAAAAAAAAAAAAAAAAAACGAGCAACTAAAAACAAAGGAAAAAAATTAGTTTTAACCATTCCCAAAGCCCTTTATTTCATCATTTATCTCTTCATGTGTATAAGTTTCTACCCCGTATACTCCTTCTATGTAAAGAATTTCCTTTTATTTTATGTCTGCAGAAAGACTACACACGTCTGTTGGCAATTAATTATCTCAGCTTTTGTTTGGCTAAAAAAAATTCACTTTATTTCTGAAAGTTGGTCTGTTGTCTATAGAAATCTTGCTTGATTTGTTTTTCTGATTACTTCAAGCATGTGGCTCCACTGTCTCTGGCTTGCATAGTTTTGGACAAGTCTCCTGTAATGCTTTTCATTACACCTACATATAGCATCTTTTTTTTTTTTTTCTAAATGTCTTTAAGGCATTATGTTAATTTTTATGTTCACTTATTTGAAAATGATGTGTATTTTTCTTTGCTTGCTTTGTTGCTATCGCTTTGCTGTTTATCTTAATGAGGTTCTCAAAATCTGGAGTCTCTGATTTGATGTCTTTTATTATTTTTGGAATACTCTTAGCTATTATCTCTTAAAATATTTTCCCCCTGTTCTCTTTATCTTCTTCTTGGCCCCTCAATTATACTGTTTGTAACTGCCCCACAGATCTTGGGCACTTTATTCCTTTCACCTTTTTTTCTCTTTGTGTGTCAGTTTGGGAAACTTTCATTGACCTATCTTCAAGTTCCCTGACTTCTTACTTCAGCTGTGGCAAGTCTACTGATGAGCCTCTCAAAGGAAGTCTTCATCTCTTAAAAACAGTTTCTTATTTCTAGCATTTTCATTTGACTCTTTCTAAAAATGTCTGTTTCTCTACCAAAAGTCCCTATCTATTCATGTATGTGGTATTTTAAAGTCTCTAACTTTAAAAGTTCTATCATCTGGGTCATCAGAGTCTGGTTTGTTGACTTCATTGTCCCTTGACAATAGAGTTGTTTTTAATTGCTTGTTTGCATGTCTCACATTTTTTATTGAAGATTGGATTTCATATGTAAGACATTAGAATCTGAGGTAACAGTATTTATACTTGGAAATGACCATGTTCTCCTCCTGTTGGGCCATTTGCATAAGCAGGAGTTGAGCGGGGTTTGGGTTTTGTTGTTCACATGGTTATCTTCAGTGCGTCACAGATTTCAAATTCTCCTAATAATTGCATGGGACTGGTGTGGGTGCTGGAATCCCAGAGGGTTTTTCATAAAGTTCCTGTACCACCCCCAGCTCTCAGTTATACCTGTGTGCCTATGATATAGAATGGATCTTTCTCTACATTCTTGCCCATCAATCAGTGATAGATTGCAGCCACTTGTTATTCAGCTGCTGCGAAACTATTAATGGAGACCAATGGAGTTTCTCTGTTGTCCTGGCCAGCTTCAGTCTTGGGTAGGCCCTGTGTGCCCAGTTCTCAGAAGCAGAGCTTGCTCAACATCCCTGCCATCCTTTTAGTGGCAGCCAACTCTGCTTTATATCTCCAGTGGGTCTACCACAGTTTTCTGCCCTCCCCCAGTGTTAGAAGACCTTTAATAGTATCGGTATGATCCTAGGCACAGGACTGTTTTCTGCCTTTGTTCCAGGGTAAAAGGATGTTTTTCCTTCAGTGCTTCCTGTGCAAAGAATGGGCCTTTTCCTGTACCCTGCAGAGAGACAGAGCTTGCTGTCCTTATTCCAGTGATGCAGTTCTTGATCTGTGTAAGTGAAGGGTCCAAACCATGGGGGTGGGGCTTCATGCCTTTCTCACAGCAGTGGCTGATCCCCTTTCTACACACCTGCAATATCATGGAGGATTCTTTCCGCTGTCTTATTCAATCCCCAATCGTTCTCAAGGGCACCCAGTAGAGGTCCATGGAAAAGAACATATGAGGGAATGTTCTGGATCTCGGACTCACAACTAGAGGTTCCTTACTAACATGCCAGTTCCAACTAAGGTTTTACCAATCCTAAGGCTCTGATTGATTTCCTCCTCACTTGTATAGTATCTACACCTTTCTTTCTTGATCTGCCACAGGTATGGGAATCTGTGCATCATGCTACTCTCCTTAGAGGGGCCAGCCTCATCTTAGATTTCAGGGCAGTTGGTCACCCTGTAACTTCAGCTGTCTGATGGGTTCCAAAAAAAGTTTTCATTTTGTAGTTTAATTGTTTTGTTTATTTTGTTCATTGTTAAGGAGGAAGCAATACTCTTTCCAGCTTTCTATATTGTAAACAGAAGGAGTATCTCACAGTAATTTGCTTTAAAAAAAAAAAAGTCCTATGCATGTGCATGTATTCACATGCAAGAACGACTAAAAGAAAAAGATTTCCCATATATAAAGAGTGGTTATCACTATGTGTTAAAATTTTGAGTCTTTCAAATTTTTTCTTCTTTGGACTATTCTCTATCTCCTAAATTCTTTACATACATCTAATTTTATAACTTAAAAGAATCTGTGTGTGTGTGTATGTGTGCGTGTGTGTGTGTGTGTGTGTGTGTGTGTATTCTACTTTTTAAGTCCAGCGCAAGTGCTAGAACATTATTTTACCAAAGAAATGCCATTTATTTGCTTACTTTTAAAAGAATTTTCTTTCAAACAGAGTTTTGCGTCCTCAGAATTCATATAATTCAATATTTCTCGTGTTATTCAGCATCCTCTGTCCAATGTAAAAGGGAAATTCTTATAAGAAAAAGAGTTTGACTTAAGAGAATAATTACCCTTAAGCCTTCATAAAAATGTCAGTACAGCAGTTTTTCTTATTTTAAGAGTCTTGTGTTTAAGAGAACTACTTGTTTTTATACATATTATTTTTTTAATGTTTATTTATTTATTTTTAGAGAGAAAGAAAGAGAGAGCATGCATGCACATGCATGAGTGGGGGAGGGCCAGAGAAAGAGAGAGAGAATCCCAAGTAGCTCTGCACTGTCAGCACAGAGCCTAACACAGGGCTCAATACCATGAACCGTGAGATCATGACCTGAGCCGAAATCAAGAGTCAGATGCTTAACCAACTGTGCCACCCAGGTGCCCCTATATGTTATGTTATATCCCATATTAGACAGCTATGATTGTCAAAGTGGTCTCTGTCACTCCAAGTTAGAAGGTAAATATAGCCTAGAAAATAAGGTAAATGTAAACCAAAGAATAAAGGCACCTGTAAAATCTTCCCAAATCAAATTTTTTTAAAAAATTATTTTAGAGGTAGAGAGAATGCAAGTGGGGTAGAGGGGCAGAGGGAGAGAAAGAGAGAATCCCAAACAGGTTCCATGCTCAGCACTGAGCCTGACATGGGGTTCAATCCCATGACCCAGGGATCATGACCTGAGCCAAAATCAAGAGTGGAATGCTCAACTGACCGCACCACCCAGGCACCCCTGAATATTTATTTTTAATTGTCAATGTTAAACATAACAAAGGGAGTTTTCAGGCAAAAACTTGATATATTCAAGCAAGAAAAAAGACTTTTGAACAATTTACTCAACATTATCCCTTTATCATATTGCCTTTCCTCCAAAACAGGATAGAAAGAGTCATGATGCAATGAACTTGTAATATTTTCTATATGGTAACATACGTATCAGTACCCTAGAGATCACTCTCAGTTATTAAGTCATTCGGTGGTAGTGGTAGAGAGGGTGGGCCCTAAGGGGTAAACAACTTTTGGCTTATAACTTCCAAAGATAATCTCATTTCCATGAAATCAACCTCATTTTCAGAGAAAAGAACAAATGAACTCTACAAACCATGCTTCATTTGTTTAATTAGTAAGAATGATTATCAAACAAGTTACTCAAACTATTTTCCAATTATATTTACTTTCAGAATTCCCTGGCATGCCATACATTCCATCCACTCATTCTTTTTTGTTGTTGTTGTTTCTTAACTGACTGAGCTGGTGCAGGAGATGTTGTGCTGAACAAAACATTAAATGTTTCTACCCTTCAAGAGGCCTTTTCTAACATCCTTAATTTGTCTCAACATTTGGTTCCTATGTTGATGCTCTGTCTCTCCATGATAGCGCTTATCACCAATTGTTCAGTTCCTCAGATTATACACTCCTTGAAGACAGGGACTGTATTTTCAGCATCTTAAGGTCCTCACTACCAAGTACAATCTGACAAATGACAGATTACCTATAACATGAGGTGAATAAACCAGCAAATAAACAAAGGAGCCTACAGGCTAACACATAGATAAAAGGAGCCTACAGAAACACCACAGATACAAGGAGAGCAATCAAATCTATGAGCAGCTTTGATCAACAGTATTCATAAGGTACAGAAAGAGCACAAAGGAGTCAGTAGATCAACTCCATTAGGGATGGAGGTGGTCAGAAAGCCTCCATTCATTAAAGGCTTATGATGAGCCTTGAAGGATGGTAGAAGACAGGAGCAAAACCACGGAAAAAGTGATTTTAAGTAGAGATAGAGTCAGGAGAAAAGTCAAGTCTAAAATAGCATCTTATGATCAGAAAATACCAAATAGGTTGTTAGGACTGAGGCATGGACTGACACGGAAATTAGCATGGGATACGAGCCAAGAAGGATACAAGGGAGACTAGGTCAAGGGGTGAGGGAGCAGGCAGATAGAGAAGTACATCAGGTTAGAGTTTGAACTTTATGCTGTAGGCCATGAGGAATCCTTGGAAAGGTGAGCATGTAAAGTTAAATGATAAGATTTGATTGTAGAAAAATTACTCTAGGGAACATATAGAATAGAATGAGGAGAAAGGGTAGATGGTTGGGAAAGCAAAGTCAGACAAATAAGAACAATTAGGAGACTATTAAAATGGCCCAAGTCAATTATAACTACAATGTGAATGAAAGCAGCCACACTGGGGAGAGAGAACTTTAAAGAAAAAAGGAGTGAAAACAAACAAACACCAATCAATATAATTTTGTCACCAACTGGATTTCCAGAGGCTCAGTTACAAATGAGCCATTTGTTAAATGGGAATAATTAACACTTACCTGCAAGAAACATTATGACAATTATCTGAGATTATGCATGTAAAATACTAACACAGTGAGGCCAAAGTGTAAGAATTCTAAACACTGCAGTAATTGTTTTGTTGAGGCTGATGCTGATCAGATTTGAATCCTGGCTTAAACACTTAATCTTGTGTGACCTTGATAAAGTTATTTAACCTCTCTCGGCCTCACTTTCTTCCTCTGAAAAATGGATTACACTTTCTAGGGCCTCATAGATTAGTACTATTATGAATTTTACAGACATTTTTAATACATTTGTAAAGTGTTTACAAAAATTAGACCAATGCTTAAAACTTTGTTTTTAAGAAAAAGTTATTAATAGAAAATAAGGAGTTGGAATGATTCTTAGATTTCTGGCTTGGGTGAATGGTGGTATCATTCACTGAGGGGAGAGGACTCCTTTGAAAGCCAATCATGATGATTATTCTCCCTCAAATTCTTTAAGATGAATTAAGTAGTCTTCTAGGTGTTCTGCAAGTAAATTAAACATATTTCAACACTCGCCATCGTATATTTTCATGCCTAATATCCTCAGTAGATACTGACAATATCTGGGGGCAAAGAACTGTGTCTTTTACTTCTGCAGTCTCAGTAAACAGGATGTATCTGCTACATAAATAGGCTCAGAACATGTTAGTCAAATAATTTAAAGGAGATATGGACACCTTTAACAAGTCCAGAGGATATTTGGAAAGAAGGGTATTTCCAAAGGATTTTATTTGCTACTCCCCTAGTGGCCTTAACATTTCATCAAGTAGAATGTAAAAATTAATATACTATTTTCCAGTAAATTCTTACTAATAAAAAATGTTGAAATGCAAATTTATAATGAAAATAGAAAAAAAGCTAAGTAATATAAGCAAAACATTATTCACAAGTTTCCAACTTTCACTTTTACCATGATTTTATCAATATAGCAGTACTGTGCTGTAAAGGGCTAATATTACGACTTTCATAATCAGCTGAAAAGAGTATCCAAAGGTTTTCAGAATATTTCTGCACATAAGACTCCCAGTCTCAGTATCTGCAGCATTTCCACTGTTTCAGACATACCTTAGGTGAAGATCTTCTGAAAACTTCAGGCAGGCATAGATAAATTCCTTAATTTGGTTGTAAACTTTTGGCACAAATTCAGAGAAAGGAAACTTTTTTGGAAATGGCTGCTGTAAATGCAAAGAATTAGTGAAAGTAAGTCACAAACTAACATATGCTGAAGATACTTAGAAATTAATTAAAATGCAAAAGGAATTTTCTTCCACATTGCAAAGTGTCTACTTAACAACCTCAAATTTAAGAAAGTGTTTCCAAAAGTTTCCTGACACGAAAAAAATAAGCTATAAATTTAACTAAATAATAATTCAAATGTCTTTCCACACATGAAGGGATAAAAAAAAAAAACTGTGGTAAATACCCAACAATAAAAAGGAATGAATTATTGCTACATATACCAACTTAGACACATCTCAAAAGCATCACGCTGAGTGAAAGAAGCCAGCCTCAAAAGGTTACCTACTGTACGATTCCATTTATATGACAATCTGGAAAAGGCAAAAGTAGATGGACAGCAACCAGACTGGTTGCCAAAGTCTGGGGGTTAGGGTTGGGAGAAACTGATTTAAAAAGGAGCAGCATGAGACACCTGGATAGCTCAGTGGGTTAAGCGTCTGACTTTGGCTCAGGTCATGATCTCACGATTCATGGGTTTGAGCCCTGCATGGGCCTCTGTGCTGACAACTCAGAGCCCAGAGCCTGCTTCAGATTCTGTGTCTCCCCTCTTTCTGCTCCTGCCCAGCTGGCGTTCAGTCTCTCTTTCTCTTTCTCTCTCTCTCTCTCTCAAAAAATAAACATTAAGAAAAAAAATCTAATAAAAAAATAAAAAGGAGCAGCATGAGGGAATTTGGGGGGATGATGGAACTGTTTTGGTATCATTATTATGGCAGTACATACATGAATCAATGCGCTGTCGAATTATATACCAAGAGAATTATATATTATATAGCACAGGGTAATTTTTACTGTACGTGTGGGGGAGAAAATGTCCTAAGAGTATGATAACAGTAAGTATTTCAAAGTATAAACCAAATTGGAACATGCCCAGCAATACCCTTAACACTTCGACCCCGAAATCATATGCTGATTTTCAAACAGGAACTTCTGTTCTTTTAAGCCCCAAAACCGTTCTCTGGGGGTGTTCTAGAGCTCTAATGCACTGAGTTGGAGGTAATGCCTTCAATGAAACTGAGAAAATGAAAGCTTTGAGAGTATGCCAAATCAAACAGAGAATTTTATTTCACAGTATTCCTCACCTTTTCCAGCTCTATGTCTTGGAATGGGAATTGGCCTACCACCTTTTTATACATCTCTTCACTTGTTACTGGTATAGGGCTGTAGTTGTCAGAATCAAGTATGTTTCTAGAAATAAAATGAAGGAAGGGTGGGCTGGTTAATCACTGCAGTGATTACAAGTAATTTTCAGGTAAACTCAAACAGTCGTGTATACAAACCACCAAAACGAATGTTTTCTAGTTCCTATTCTATTCCTCTACAATGAAACCATTCATTGCAGGTAAAAATACCTTTGCCAGAAGACACAAAGAAAACTACTCTGAAACAGAGGGAACACAGTTATGAACATGATCTCACAGTATTTGAGATTTACAGAGGAGACAAAATTTTACAGCGACATGTAGAAGCTGTAAGGCAAATGGGTAGTAAAAACAAAAGGATGTGTGTGCTCCAGAAAAAAGCAAAGAGGTTTCATTTGTTTTGTTTTTTTTTTTAAGAAAATACATTTGATTATATTATTTAATCCTGTATTAGTTCTGTTCTAACTTTCAAAACTGGCAGATGAAGAAAAGTAACTTCTATGATAGACCCAAATTATGTTCATTTACTTCATCTCTTATTCTGTATTAAGGATGAACTTGAACTTCATCCAGAGGAACTGACTCCTTAACTAGACTGGAGTTTCTGTAAAAGCATAGACCAAACTACGAAAATCAAAACCAAATTTACTGAAGGGATCAGATCAGACACTTTTAAGACCATGGACATATCATGTTATGAATTTTCAAGGTTTGTAGAGACATAATCCTCCCCCAAATACAATTGTACCATTAGTAATATTAAAGGAAAAATGTAGTATCTTATAGCTAGAAAAATTTAAAAACAGGGTAAGCTTATCTGGGGACAGGCTATTGCAATAAGCTGGAAGATCACATTAAATAAGGGAATAAAAGTTCAAAAGAAGAAGAAACTCAAGTGATATGACATGAATTGTGTGCCAAGAAAATAGTCTAAGGAGATATTTGTGAATGCAAGGTGTAACAGGGCAATAACTGTCTATTAGTGTACACATGATATAATAACGATTTAAATAACGTGTTTCAAACACTGGATTGTAATACACCTCATCTCTATATGTAGAGAAGGAAAAATTTGAGGAACCACATAAGTAAGTCTTCAAAAAAGTTTCCAAAAAAGCCTACATTACTCAAAGGGGTTCAATAGCTACCACCCCACAAGTGAGCTATATAGTAGGCATGATCCTCAAAGAGGAAACCAACAAATATATTAAGAAGACTCAAGATGATCTGGATGGTATTCAAGGGGGGAAAAAAAAAGCCAAAATGGGATCTGGGGAGTCTCCACATAATAGACATGATACACTGAGATCAGTTATCTTGGGAACTTTATTTGGGACATCTCTTCAATTTGCTTGAATTCTGAATCATAACCTGGATCACAGCTATAATAAAACAAGCCACACATACTTGTTGCTTATAATATTGAGAAGCCTTATGTATAAACATGTGTGTACATACACTAGCACATGCACGTGCACACACACGACAAAGATAATTTCTCACCTGAAAATACCTGCCCACTTCTTTAGCAGAGTTTCACTATACTGATCTCTGATTTCTAACAGCATGTCAAAAAGCTGATTCACAGGAAAACCATACACCTGAAACAAAATAAGAAAACAGCTTCATTTTATAAGGTGATTTTTTTTTTTCAACATGAAAGAGATCAGGCACTGAAAGATATTATCATATTCTGGTCAAAGATTTAAATGAAAGCATGACAGCAGCATGTTTCATTCCCACTTCATGTCTAGTGCTTATCTCAAGAATCAAAAGATACATACCAAAATATTTAAGCTAGTCAGAAAAAAATAAACAGATGATAATTAAAATCAATATATACTGGTACAATGTCAGCTAAGTCCTCCCTGCAACTCATCCTGTACCCTTAGCAAATTTCAGGAGTAGGGAGGGAAATGTGATAGATCTCCCCACATCTGGCTCTGTGCTGACAGCGCAGAGCCTGCTTGGGATTCTGTGTCTCCCTCTCTCTCTGCCCATCCCCTGTTCACACTGCCTCTCTCTCACACAAAAAATAAATAAATAAACTTAAAAAAAAAAACAAAAACACCAAAAAACTCCAAAATCACTCAGGCACTGTATCTGAATTAAGGATATTTTAAAAAAACTAAGGTAGTGGGTGGTTCAATTAATTGACTTGCTCTGAGCAAAAAAAGGGGGGGATTGGAACTATTTATGAGAATATAAATTGGTCAAAGTGATAACAATGAAATGCTATAAAAAGATTAAAAGATCTAGCTCTAGGAAAAGAAGAAACACAACTAAAAACTAAAAGGCATTTATTAAGCTTAGGTAGACAATGAAAAGATTTACACCTGATGAATACTAATCTAGAAAAGTTTATGTAAACAGAAATCACAAACCTGAAGTGTGTCAGCAAAAAGCACAATGAGGTTCTTCAAATCTAACACAAGGTTTGGATCAGAGCAGTAAGACTAAAGGAAAAAAAGACAATGAGGAAAAACACTGTAATTATTAAAAATAAAACTAAATTTTTAATTTATTTAATTGTTTGATGATTCGCCTGGTAAAGGCTCTCCAGAAAGGGTCTAACCCTTTCCTGGCTCAAGGTAACACCAGATTTAGGCAGGAAAGAGCTGAGTAGAGACTCCAGTAAACCATGATCTATATTTTTAACAGTTGGAAATTTGAAAACATATTTCTAAATAATTCTTCAGTCAAAACAGAAATCAAAATTGATATTGCATATTATTTTTAAATGAACAAAATGTAATACTTGATATCAAAGCCTATGCAATGTGGTTAAAGCAATTTCAAAATAAAATTTATATTTTTAAATGCAAGCAGAAAACACACAAGACTGAAAATAAACTAAGCACTCAATCCACAAAGCTAACTCAAAAAGCCAAAATAAATCATAAGTACAAGAGAGATAAAAATTGATCAAATTAAAAGCAGAAATAACATAGAGACATGAAAAATTTGATCCATGAAAACAAAAGCTCGTTAAAAATATCAATAACACAGACAAATCTTAGTTAAGTCTGATTAAACAGCAAAAAAAAAATGAAATTAAGCAACAACACAAGGAATACAAAGAGAAAACAAACCTAAATAAAGAGGAAAATAAAAGTTACAAATAAGGTCCATACATAATCTCTTATCAGTAAAACTGAAAACTGAAATGACATGGAAGGTAAGTTATGTGCGCACGATTCAAAGATGTATACATGTTACTATGTGAAAGTTCAGTAATTTTGATATTCAAATTCTCTTAATTACAATTTGGTTACTTCCTGTCTGAACTCTCAATTCCTGAAAGAGGCATACTGAATTCACCCATAACGGTACAGTTCATCAATTTCTCTTATTACTAACAGTTTTTGTTCTATACATATTGATGCTTGCTTGTCCTCTATAAAAAGGCTATTCTCTTTTTGGTGAGTTAAAACTAGAATAGTACAAAATATTCCTTTCCTTTCCCATTTAATGGTCTTCAAATTCAATTCTATTTGCCTTCGAGAATATTGCCATTTCTGCTCCTCTTACCTTATTTTCACTTTTTTTCATACTCACCATAATGCATGAGTATGTCTCAGTAACCAGACTATAAAACTTCCTAATTCTTTGACATTTCCTTTGATTGCTGACGTATCTGAACCTACTCCATCTTTTTTTTAAAAAAATTTTAATGTTTATTTATTTTTGAGAGAGACAAACAGAGTGGAGCAGACAAGGAGTAGAGACAGAGGGAGACACAAAATCCGAAGCAGGCTCCAGGCTCACCTGTCAGCACAGAGCCTGACACGGGGCCCAAACTCACGAACCGCAAGATCACGACCTAAGCTTAAGTCGGACGCTTAACTGACTGAGCCACCCAGGTTCCCCATAAACCTACTCCATCTTAAGTTTCCCATTTACAATGATTGCTTCTTTTTTATTCCATGTTTTTCATTGGATCTAGTTCTTTTTAATTTTCTTACAGTGGTTATTAATAAGTTATATACTTTCTTCCCGCTGTTTATATGAAATAATCTAGAGTTTTCATTAAAAAACTTTTTAAACATTAAGTCTCTCTCCTTCCATATGGATTCTTTAAATTTTTTTTTTCAACGTTTATTTATTTTTGGGATAGAGAGAGACAGAGCATGAACGGGGGAGGGGCAGAGAGAGAGAGGGAGACACAGAATCGGAAACAGGCTCCAGGCTCTGAGCCATCAGCCCAGAGCCTGATGCGGGGCTCGAACTCCCGGACCGCGAGATCGTGACCTGGCTGAAGTCGGACGCTTAACCAACCGTGCCACCCAGGCGCCCCCCATATGGATTCTTAATAGCATTAAACTTTACAAATAATCAAATAGCTATTTAGATTTATCTATGAGTTTTACTCATTTTTTTGCACACATTTTATTTTAATCCTATTCCATCTTGTATTTTGGATTTTTCATTTTTTTGTACAATACCAATAAAACAGGAGAGGTAAAGCATAAACTCTGAATCCTCATGTTTGAAAATGCCTTTCGTTTGGCCTCAAACTAAAATTCAGCATTTCTGATGTGAAAGAAGTGTCTGCCTTCATTTACCCTGCTTGATACTCAATACAGCCTTTCAACTATGGGAATCTGGAAATTTCCTTCTTTTAATTATTTAATTATTAAAGTCCTCTCCTTTGTGTCTATCCTTCCTTTCTAAATCTCAGTTAGATACGATAAAAAATGAGCATCAGGGGCGCCTGGGTGGCTCAGTCGGTTAAGCGTCCGACTTCAGCTCAGGTCACGATCTCACAGTCCGTGAGTTCGAGCCCCGCATCGGGCTCTGGGCTGATGGCCCAGAGCCTGGAGCCTGGTTCCGATTCTGTGTCTCCCTCTCTCTCTGCTCCTCCCCCGTTCATGCTCTGTCTCTCTCTATCTCAAAAATAAATAAACGTTAAAAAAAATTTAAAAAAAAAAATGAGCATCAGCTATCCATCATGTTTCTTAACTTTCCTTTCATATCTTCCATCTCTTTATTTGCTCCATATTTGGGGATATATATTTGACTTTGTCTTCTTGATTACAAAATGATAGTTTTACCTGTTTAATCTATGAATTAAATTTCTGTATTCAGATAATCAGAGATTCCTAAGAAAGCAACGTTTATCTCTGGCTTGTGTGCTTCCTTTTCCTCCTTACTACACTTTTTAAAAATCAGGCCCTGGGCTGACAGCATGGAGACTGGTTGGGATTCTCTGTCTCTCACTCCCTCTCTCTCAAAATGAATAAACTAAAAAACAAAAAACAAAAAAACACTATCCCAGTACAACCCTTGTCCACCTACCATAACAAACTGAAATGTTCACTATATATAATATCTACGAAACATGAGGTTTTTGCCACATGGAATTAATTACATTGTTCCATAATTTTGAATCTTAAAAAATACCTTTTCGGTATTATCAGATGATCTGTTTATATTATTAACAACTATATTAGCAGATCATCTGATGTGGAACCATTCCTGATACAAACTCTCCGTTGTATTAGCATATAATTTTCTAATATATTGCTAAATTTGAATTCCAAGTGAGATGGATCGGGTCAGATCTCTATCATGTTTTGAAATCAGCATTGAGAATACTACACATATTAATACCTGAAATATCGTATCTTTCAAAATGTTTCCAATTTATGTATTGACTAATAATTGAATCAGAAGAAGAGTAGTTTGAAATATGACACAGAAAGTTAGAAAGATATATATAGATATCTATAGATATATCTATAGAGATATAGATATATCTATAGATATCTATAGATATAGATATAGATATAGTTAGAAAGATATATAGATTTTTGATAAACAAGTAGCATAATCAGTTAGATATAGTGTTTCTTTTTGAGATTTGATGTTTCGGTTGTTCTTATTCTAGTTTGCTTTGCTGGGTAATATAATACTATAAATAGAATTAACATCAGTGGCGTCAACTACTCTGTCTCATAATAAATAAAATGACTGTAAATGTATGTGATGCAGAGGTGCTATGTTTTAATTAATGTTTTATATGTTTTAATAGCCTTGTTGAGATCTAATCCCTATACCATACAACTCACCTATTTGAAGTATATAATTTAATGGTTTTTAGTTTTTGTATATTCACAGACATGTGCAAACATAATCACAGTCAATTTTAAAACATTTTTTCATCTCAAAAAGAAAACCTATGTCATTTAAATTATCCTCCTAGCTACTCCCAGCCCAAAGCAACCACTAATCTACTTTCTGCCTCTACAGATTGATGCTGATCTACTGGAAAGAAAACAGGTATTTTGTTATTTGTTCTTCCATTCAAAAGAATATACAGCATATCTACAAAGAAAGACTCCATTAAGATTAATGTTCTCCAGAGATACACATTTCAAACAGTATGCTTGGAAAGTGTCCTCCTCTTAATGATACCAAATACGACTGCATGAAGAAGAGAGGGCAGTTCCCTGCTGAGTGGTGTAGATCCGTCACATCTCAAATGTATCAGTCACAGAGAAAAAGTTAAGAACCCCTGCTTTACAAAAAAGAAATTGCTTGCAAGGAATCTAAGTTTTCTAAAAGAAAAAGCTTTTCCCAGGAAAATAACCGAATTGGTAAAATCATTGACATGGACAAATATAAAATAAACAAACAAAATCAAGGACTCTTCTCCCTAGAATACAGTAATATTAGTTAATAAATATGATTGGGGGCAAAAAACTTTCCTAAAAACATTACCTTGAAAAAAAAACATAAAATACCAAAAATAGGACTTATGGAAAGCATATAAAATACCTTTCCAAAATACATGAAGGCAAATAATTAAGAAAAATATATATATTCCTGGTGAAAAACACCAAATACTGAAAAAAAAATTCCATTTTAATTTACAGATTCACTGCATAATAACACTATAGTTCAATTTGGGGGAGGGAGGATATTGTAAGTGGTAAAAGGGATGTGACAAACTGATTATCAAATTAATCTGGAAGAATGAGAACATAAATAGTTAGCATGTCCTAAAAAGAGGATTTTAGAGAATGTACATGTCCTATATGAAATTAAACCATACTATGTCAAATATAATAATCAAAAAAATGTTACATTGGTTCAAGACAGAGAGGAAAGGGGGGTGGGGAATCATAGAGCCTAGCAAAAGATCTTAGTATTTATAAAATCTATTATTTTTTAAGTTTATTTATTTATTTTGACATGGGTTGGGGGGGCAGGGAGAGAACAGGAGCAGGGGAGGGGCAGAGAGAGAGAGGGAGGAAGACAATCCCAAGCAGGCTCCCTGCTGTCAGCACAGAGCCTGACTCAGGATTCCATCTCCTGAACCATGAGATCATGACCTGAGCTGAAATCAAGAGTTGAATGCTTAACTGACTGAGCCACCCAGGCACCCCTATAAAATATATTATTATATGATAAAAGTAGCCTCCGAAATATGTTGGGAAGAGAAGGATATTAAGGAACAATTATGTCCCCACAAAATTCATATGTTAAGGCCATAACCCCCAGTGTAGCTATATCTGGAAATAAAACTTAGATAATTAAGGTTAAATGAGGAAAGGTCCTGATCTGATGGGATCAGTGTCCTTAGAAAAGAAGTACGCGACAGTAGGATGCCATGTGAGGAAAGGCCATGTGAGGACGTGATGAGAACACAGCCATCTGCAAATCAGCAAGAGTTCTCACCAGAACCCAACCAGAAGCATGCTGGCATCCTGATCTCAGACTTCCAGCCTCCAGAACTGTGAAAAAATACATGTCTGTTGTGTAAGGTACCAGTCTATGGCATTTGATTATGGCAATCTGTGCTGAATAAAGTAAAAGATTAACATGATAATGTTATTGTAATGTTACTGGAAGTGATGTGTAGTTTTAAAAAATAATTAAAGATAAAATCCAACTTCACACTCTATATTAAAATAAACTTTTATTTGTTTGTGATGCGTATATTTAAAAAGTAGCTACAGAAATACCAAGATCAAATATAAACAAATAATTAAATATTCTTTCGAATAAGGAAGACAAATTATAAAGTTAAAAATCAATATATTTACACAAAAATTTAAATTTCTATAATGCCTTGGAAAAGAAAAGCAAAGTTAGAGACACATAAAACTAAAAAAAAAAAAAATTTGCGACCTATATATCAGACTAGAGATTAACATTCAGATTAAAGGTTAGCATCCATATTTTAAAGAAATAATACATAATAAAATATTATAAAGCTATTAAAATATAAATGCAATGCATATGAACAGGAAATTTTTAAGAAGATATATAAATAACTAAAAACATCTGAAGAGAGTTTAAAAAAAATTTTTTAATGTTTATTATTTTTGACAGAGAGACAGAGAGCAAGCAGGGGAGGGTCAGAGTGAGAGGGAGACACAGAATCCAAAGCAGGCTTCAGGCTCAGAGTTGCCAGCACAGAGCCTAATGCAAGGCTCAAACCCAAGAGCTATGAGATCATGACCTGAGCCGAAGTTGGACACTCAACTGATTCAACCTACTGAGCCACCCAGGCACCCCCCGACCTTTTTTTTAATGTTTATTATTTTTGAGAGAGAAAATATCTGAAAAATTTTTCAATACCGGTATTAATCAAAGAAAAACATGTTAAATTAAGATATAATTTCTGACATATTAGATTAGGAATGATTTTTTGTTTTTAAATATAACTTTCTGTGCAGTAAACAGAATAGGAAAGTTGGCATTCTAAAAGATGATAGTCAGAGTGGTGCTAAATGGTACAATATTTTAGCAAAGCAAATTAGCAATATGTATCCAGAGGTTAAGAAATGTACAGATCCTTTAACTCACTAATTTCACATCTAAGAATTTATTAAAATATAAAAAATATAAGAAATATATTTTATATTTTTATATTTTATATTTTATAATATATTTTAATATATTATAATATATTTTATTTATTATATAACATAAGAAATATAAAAAATATTTTTATAGAAGTTGGTTAAGTGTCCAACTCAGTTTCAGCTCAGGTCATGATCTCATGGTTTGTGGGTCTCAGCCCCGCATTGGGCTTTGCACTGACAGTGCAGAGCCTGCTTGGGATTCTGTGTCTCCCTCTCTCTCTGCCCCTCCCCTGCTCGCTCTCTATCTCTCTGTCTCTCAAAATACATAAATAAACATTAAAAAAAATCAATATTTTTATAAAAATATTCACTGTAATGTTTATAAGAGCTAAAAAAGATACATATGTACAATGGAATATTACGCAAGTATATGTTAAAATTAATATAGATTGATGAGACATTAAGTGAAAAACACAGCTTGTTTTTGTTTAAAATATATATTGTATATTATATTTTCATACACAAGAATATTTTTTTAAGATACTCATTTTTTAATGTTTATTTATTTATTGATTGATTGATTGATTTTTTAGAGAGAGAGGGAGACAGAGAATCCCAAGCAGGCTCCACATTATCAGTGCACAGTCCAATGTAGGGCTCGAATCCACAAACCATGAGATCATGACCTGAGCAGATGCTTAACTGACTAAGCCACTCAAGCACCCAGAAAAAGAATCTTTAAATTTACATATTAGAAAGCTAATAATAATCATGCCAAGGATCATGACCAAAATTTGTTACTATCGATAATCATATTTTCTTAGAATAAACATTACTTTGTAAGTTAACATTTACATATAACGACACACCATGCTAAGGGAGAAGATAAGACATTAAAAAAAATTATCTTAGGACAACAGATACACTGTTGCAAAACAATAAAATGAAATCCATAACCATTACTTAAATAAAAATAAATAACAAGTGGTAGTATATACAAAAATGTGTAAAACTCAAGCCATAACATAGTTATGAGACTTTTTTTAGTCTCAGAATAGGCAGAAACTTTTAAAAAGTATGTTTAAATTTGCCAAACCTTATTATGACAAAAAGATAAAATGGTAAAAATGTCAGATAAAGTCCTATGCCACTTATGAACGATGAGGGAAATTTTAAAATAAGATAGATATATAAACAGGCAAACATTTAACATTTCTAAATACCAAAAAAGAAACCGTAAATAAAAATAAAAGGAGAAAATCTTTACAATGCATTCAGTGACATACCTTCTTTGACTTCAAATTCATATTTATTTATTTATTTTGAGAGACACAGAGAGAGCAAGTAGGGGGGTGTCAGAGACAGAGTGAGAGAGAGAATCCCAAGGAGGCTCCAGGCTGCCAGCACAGAGCCTAACGCGGGGCTCAGGCTCACAAACCATGAGATGATGACCTGAGCTGAAATCAAAGAGTTGGGCGCTTAACCAACTGAGCCACCCAGATGCCCCTCAGATTCTAAACTCCTATACTAAACATATACTAAACAAACCCCTATACCTTATTACTTGGATGCCACAAAGGCAAAGTAATCATATCCAAATGTTCAAACCATCACAGGGAAAGAAACCATAAACCTAAGCATTACCTTGATATGCTTTTAACTTACCTTTTATATCTAATCCACCAAAAAATACAGTTAATCTTACCTCCTAAAAATCTCTCCAATTAATCCACATCTCTCCATATACTCTTACCCCTTGTTTCAGCTATCATCACCTCTTGCCTGAATACTAGACTAGCCTACTAATTGTTCTACCCACGTTATTCTCATCCCTCGTCCATAATTTAGCCAAATTGACCTTCTCATTCCAATTTATCCTACCCCCACAATGAACACATACACTCCATTCAACCCAGTGCTTTAAGCATCAAATAGGTCTTAGATAATATGACACCTATCTACTTTTTTCTTTATACTTCATACCACACTTGGCTAACTTTCTACATTCTATGTTCTACCCACTCTGAACATTTTTCAGTTCCCAAAAACAGCTACAATCCCTTCGATGACAGATTTTACACATGGTATTTACTCTGGAACACTTGCTGATGAAGAGATAAGAAAGCTGGCGGGTCGTGGATATCTTGTTTCTAGCTGGCACTATATGGATATCAAAGCCACTTACTGAAATACTCTAAATGCTAAATTATCTTCTATTATTAAGTCCTCACTATCATTCCTCGAACAGTTCAGATAGAAAAGTACACCCAAAGCCCTTGTACTACCATGCCTTATACCTAGAATTCTCTTTAATTGATCTTTGCATACATAATGACTCCTCTGCATAAAGAATGCCACTTCTGATCAACTAACCAAAAGCAGGCACTGTGTTGTCCTAATCTATCACTGTCTCAATTGTACTCAACTGTATTTAACTGTAATTTAACTGTATTATGATGATCTGATATTCTTATTTATTTATTGGGACCCCCCCCCCCCGGCAATTAAAATATAACTTTCTGAGAGGCACCTGGGTGGCTCTGTTGGTTAAGTATCTGACTTCAGCTCAGGTTATGATCTCACAGTTCATGGGTTTGAGCCCTGCATCAGGCTCTCTGCTGTCAGTACAAAGCCCACTTCAGATCCTCTGTCTCCCTCTCTCTCTGCTCTTCCCCTGCTCATGTTCTCTCTTTCTCAAAATAAATAAATAAACTTAAAAAAAATATTTAAAATTCATGCTTTGATAAAATATATCAAAATCATGGGAACTCGTACTTACTAACATTGATATGTTGTAAACATTTTTTTCAAAAAATAAGAATAAAACTGTGAACGCCACATCAATATTAATGGCCTTATAGCAGGCAACACTGAGTAGTGGCTGAGAATATAGTCACTTGTCTGGATTTGAATCCAAGCTCTACCACTTACTGCATAACACTAGGCTGGTTACTTAACCTGTCTGAGGGTCAGTTCCCAGACTATAAGGTAAACATAATAATGATAACTACCTTATGAACTACATATAAAGTACACATAACAATGCCTGACACAGAGAGAGGATTCCAATACATGTCAGCTGTTTTTTGTTTTTTCTTCCTGCACAGAGCATCCACAAAAGTGGGCTCCGTGTTAGAGAATGTGGCAATTTGAAGTGGCTACTTCCATGTGTCTTTGAAAGAGATAGCTCCGGGTAGGTGATTCCACGCAATACGTAAATGATTTTAAAGCAGTACAATATTGACTACTATACAGGTAATCAGCAATAAGTGAGAACTTCTCACGGGCTTTTTACATACCGAGTGGGTGCGGAGTGCCGCGATGGTTTTTGAAAGTGCCATTTCCCAGAGTTCATCAATGTAGGCTCGGTTTACTAAGCCCTGGGTTGTATGTAAAATGTGATCTTCAACCACAAAAAAGCTAAGATTGAGGAAAAAAGAAAGTACAACTGTCAGAAATTACAGTTTGACTATCTCCAGGGTCTGGCAAACAAGAGCTGCCATCAAATCTGAAGTTAATAGTCATTTTTTTTCTTAAAGAAAGCTACCTGGTGTCATGAACAAAATCATGTTTCTTGGACATGGAATTTTGTCCAGCCACCTTATAGAAATCGGAGGTACATTTCTATTAAATGTTAACCATATTAGTCAGCCATGTAAAAGGGAAGAAAATGTTTACAGGTAAGGGAAGCTAATTTCACTATATTAAAAACACCAGGCCATTAAGACATTTTTAAAAAGCTAACCAATTTTAAACAGACAGTGAAAGCTGCAATACACATTTTTTAAGAGCTCAACATACAAAATACCAAAATAATTCCCTTTATGTGGACTTCCTTCTTAAGGTAAAAAAAAAAAAAAAAAAAAAAAAAATGCAAACTTATTTTTTAACACTCTGCTGTAGCTTTATTGTTATACATTTAAAATGTATGTTCAGTTACCTTGGCTAAATGTTCCTACTAAAAAAAATAATTATTTAAATAAGGGATTTTTATGATATATTTTAATCAAAACTATCAATTACATTTAAAGAAATCTCAATTTGAAATAAAAAGAAATTTCATAGAACAATTCAAGTCATTTCCCTTTCTTTTAACTGCAAAGTCATTCTTTCATAATTAGAATAAGCTGTCTATATGGTGTTTATTTGGGAAATGCAATTCCATCCTAGTATGTATACTCTAGATGATGGTGGCAAACTATATAGCCCGTGGGACGAATCTGGCCCACTGCCTATTTTTATAAATATTGTTTTATTGGAACACAGCCACGCTCACTCATTTATATACTGTCTATAGCTGCTTTCCCACTGCAACAACAGAGCTGAATAGTTGTGACGGAAACCGTATGGCCTGCGAAGCCTAAAATACTTTACTATCTGGCCCTTTTAGAAAAAGTCTGCCAACTTTTGCTGATTATTTGGTTCCCCCGTACGGAGAATGGAGAAACAAAACATCAAATATAATAAAATTACAATTCAAAAGTTTTCTTCTTTCATCCTTAAAAACTACTCTTCAACAATATAATGCTGAAACCAATTAGACATTCCTTTGAAATTATCAGAAAGTCAACAATAAATCTCAAAAATTTAAAAGAAAAAAAGAAAAATAATTTCCCAAGGAAAAATTATCTTTCCAAGTCTCATGAGTCTAGGTATTGAAAGTGTATACATTTAAATACACACACATACATATACCTACCCTACAATTTGATTAAAATACTTCCTGTAGCCATCTAAAGTTTCATGCTGCAACAAAGCAAAGAAGAAAAAAGTTATTGTTTCTCTTTTGATACCTTAAGACAAAGTTAAAATCAGTTACTTCTTTTCTTAGGGCTCAGTTCCCAAGACTCTAAGGTAAATATAACAATAGTACCCTCCCTACATGATAGAGGTATAAGGAGGATGAAATTAGATAATTTATATCCAGTACTTAAAATGATGCCTGACACATAGCAATCAATAGATGTTAGTTGCTATTTTCTTACTGTAAGTCACATCCACCAAAAATGATCTCAGAGTGACAGTTTAAAAAAAAAACAAAAACAAAAAACAAAAAAACCCCAGCATATATGCAAAATAATGACAAGATGCCAGAGAAGAAAAGTGAAAAAGAGAGAAAAGTTAAGTTGGAGATCCTACCATGTTAGATGGAGGCTGGAGCACCAAACGGGCCTGTTTTCGCCTCTGTTTTCGGTAGTAGTTCTCAAAGGTTTCACGGGCACCCTGTAAAATAAACAAAAGGAAACGGGTTGACACGATTTGACCAATTATTCTAGTATTTCGTGGGAAAAGAGAAACTCTCAGGTTTGGAATTGAGGCAACCCCACATTTCTCAAAAATCTGCTATTTTAACAGTGATAATAATCATAGAAAAAATAAAAAGAACGATTACCATTTATTGAACCTTACTTACAAATCCCATAAGAATGGATACAAAAGATTCTTAAGAGGACACTACCAGAACTCAACCACCAACACACCAAAGCTGGTTGCTGAATCAACTACCATAAATTCACAAGCATGAAGACAAACCAACATTCTCCTAAAAGCAGTTGAGAAAATGGGCCTTAAAAACCTCACAGAACATTCCAGAAGAAAAATGTTCAGAATGAAAACCAGTCTCAAATGAATCATGAGCAAAGGGCCAGAGCAAGGCAGGAAAAAGGCAGGAGCAAAGAATAGTAAATCAGCCTTCCGAGCTAGAATAGAATCAAGTACAGGATTAACAGCAAAAAAGAAGAAACAAACCCCTAGAAATTCTTGATACACAGTTTCTTAAAATGAAAGGTGCTCTAGAGAGCAAGAGCTGGTTCATGAGCTCCATAACTGGGTTGAACAGCATCCTTTCAAAATTTATGTCCTTCCTGGGATGTCACAATAGGACTTTATTTAGAAATAGGGTAACTGCAGATGTATTTAAATTAAGATGCATTTAGGGAAGCCTGGGTGGCTCAGTCGGTTGAGTCGGTGAGTGTCCGACTTCGGCTCAGTTCATGATCTCACAGCTTATGGGTTCAAGCCCCACGTCGGGCTCTGTGCTGACAGCTCAGAGCCTGGAGCCTGCTTCAGATTCTGTGTCTCCCTCTCTCTCTGCCCCTCCTCCACTCACATTCAGTCTGTCTCTCTCTCTCTCTCTCTCTCTCTCTCTCTCAAAAATGAATAAACATCAAAAAAAATTGTTTTAATTGAGATGCAGTTGTACTAGAGTAGGGTGACCCTTAATCTGATATAACTGGTGTCCTTAAAAGAAAAGGGCTCCTGGGTAGCTCAATGGGTTAAGCATCCAACTGTTAGTTTTGGCTCAGGTCATGGTATCACAGTAGATCAAACCCCATGTCACAGTGTTTATAGCACAGAACCTGCTTGGGATTGTCTCTCTCTCTCTCTCTCTGCCCCTCCCTGGTTCATGTGTGCTCTCTCTCAAAATAAATAAACGAAAAAAAAGGGGGGGGGGTGGGCAGAAAAGACACAGACACACAGGGAGAACATCATGTGGTGACACAGGTAGAAATTGGAGCAATGCAGCTGCAAGCCAAGGATGGATGGATGGATGGATGGCCACCAGCAGAAGCTAGGGAGAGACAAGTCTCCCACTCACTGTCTCAGAGGGAGGACGGCCTTCTGACACTTGATTTTGGACTTCTAGTCTCCAAAACTGGGTCGGAATAAATTTCTATTGTGTAGGCTACCCAATGTGTGGTACTTTGTTACAGCAGCCTAGGAAACCAATATAACTCAAAGCTTTTAAAGCATCATGCCCCCCCCCCCCATTACTAAATTCTACTCTTAATCCAAGACTTTTCTAAATAAATAAGAGTAGAAATGGAGAGACGGCACGCACAGTGGTTAAGAGCACTGATTTGAGAACCAGAGGACTTCTTTCAAATCATGAGTCTGCTCCTTTCTAGCTGTACAACCAGCTGCAGAACTTTCACTAATTTAACTTCCACCATTTAGCTATTTAACTTTCACTCATAGATGTGCTATGGTGTTCTCACTTGTAGAGAGGTCACCCTCATCATAGTCACGAGGATCCAGATGAATCAGAAAGCTTTTAGAACAGCATCTGACAAATAATCACCACTATGCAAGTGCTTATGTTTTGAAAAAGAACAATGAAATCAATGATGAAGATGAAAGCCTTGCCCATGGGAGAAAGTATAAACTCTATGCAATCCCTAAGTTCAGTTTCCTTCACCTTCCCAAAAGTCTGAAGAATTTTATTGGACATGACTTCTTTGCTAGGTCCTTAAATAGGAGAAGTTGATTTAAGGTGTTAAATCATACTAATTCAACAGTGTAAGCTCAGGGGTTGGCAAACACGTCCTCTAAAGGGCAGGATAGTAAACATTTTAGGCTTGATGAGACATACAGTCTCTCTTGCAACTAGTCAAGAGACTAGTTGAAATGCTGTTTGAAATGCAAAAGCAGCCATAGATGGTACATAAATGCGTGTGGCCAAATTCCAATAAAACGTTATTTGTGGAAACAGAAATAAGAATTTCATAAAATTTTCATCTGCCATGAAATATTCTTTTTACTTTTTACCAACCATCTGAAAGTGTAAAAGCTGTTTTTCGGTCACAGGTCACAAAGAAACAAGCAGCAGGGTGGATCTGGCCCACAGTTTGTTGACCCCTGGTGTAGCTTAAAAACAAAAGTTTTTAAATGCTAAAGTGATTATAACCATACACACCTGCGTTTTTCCTGCCATAAAATGAAATCAAACACTAAGGCAGCTATTTCAAGGCTTTCTTATTTCTAAATCCATAAGTTAATGAGGTAGCAAATGATTCTATTTAAGAAATAAGAAGTGGAAACTGCACATTGGTTTGTTAAAGTTATTCCCCACTTGCCACCATTTCACAGCATAGTGGTATTATTAAATGTCAATTACATTCTGTACACACTGAAGGGCTTTTCATTTTAAAGTTAACAGCCCTAAAGGCCCTTTATTATTCTTGCGTGATGTTACACATTCAACATGCTTTGGAGCCAAGGTACACTTAGCTGAGAATTTAGGGAAAGTCTTCTCTCAAATTAGACCATTGTATAATAATTTAATTATTTGTTGTAAATGGTAGAAAATAAGCAAGATGAAAACCTATCATAGACCTATACTTAATTCTTAACTAGATACAGTTTTGCCTTTCAAATATTCATTCAATAAAATAAAAACATAAGGAAAGACCAATTTATCTAATAATTCTGGCTTCTCCCTTTACAAAAATTAGATTTTCCCTGGTGGCAGCTAAATAAATTCACCTCTGATTATTCTATTTCCTCTGCCAATTTTGTCAACTCAATGCTTACAGGTGGAATTTCAGAAGTAGATGTCTGACCAGTCCAGCTGACTGCCTGTCTTTCCACAAATAGATCAAGTTAGCCACTTCAGCTTCAAACTCATCTAATCATTAATATTTATTAAAAAAAAAAACTCAAAAGCTAGTGAAGGTATAGAGCAAATAGATATAAAATAGTATCCAAGTGAAAAGTTGCTTTAGTTTGTTTTCATTTTCTGTCATTACTATTACAGTGGCCCAAAGGCTTTGTAATGATTAATTAATTAATACATATAACATCACGGAAAATCAAGTCACTTAATGTATATAAAGTGCTTGACATGCAATAAAGAATGGTCCCCATCATCACTGAATTTATAGTCTATGGTGGAAAACTAGCAATTAAAAAAACAAAAAAACACCATAGAATCCTCTGGGTTAGATTGATGTGTGTGTGTGCGTGTGTGTGTGTGGTGTGGATGGGAGGAATGTCAGAGAAAGCTTCCCAGAAAAAAAAAATGCCATTTATATTCATAATTGACAAATGAGTGAGAATAAGACAGGTAAATATAAAGGAAAAAATATTCCTCATAGAGACACAGAGGTTCAAGGGAAAAAAATGGCATTACACATCCCATGAATTGAAAAAAGTTCTTCATGGCAGTACCTTCACAGTGTAAGAGAGAGGGAGGACAAGAAATAAGGTTAGAGGGCTTTGTAAATTATGTTAAGATATTTGGACTTGAACTCCAGAGACCGTAAGAACTTCAGATATTTGTACGTTGTCATGTACTAAGTAGAATGAAAACAGAGAAAATCAGATACAAAAAGATCAGTCTGAACCTGACTTATATTTAGGAGTAAAAGCCGATGGTTGATTGGATGTTGGTGGTAAAGGATAGAAAAGAAAGAAAGCTAACATGAGGTTTCTAACCTGGGTAACTGGTCTGATGGTGGTGTCATTTAATGAGAGAGGAAACATAAGAGCAGGGATATATACTCGATTCTTATTCATGAATTCCATATTTGCAAATGTGCCTACTTGCCAAAATTTACTTGTAGCCTCAAAATCAATACTCATGCTGCTTTCATAGTCATTCACAGATGAGCACAGAGTGTTGAAAAATTTGAGCTGCGCCCAACGCACATGTTCCCGGCTGAGGTCAAACAAGGCAAAACTCTACTTCCTTATTTCAGTTCTCATACTACAAACAATTATGTTCTTCACAGTCAACCAGTGCCCCATTTTTTGCATTTTTGTGATTTTTTTAAATTGAGATATAATTGACATAAAACATATTATGTTCAGGCGTACAACATAATGGCTCAATATTGATATATATTGCAAAATGACCACCACCACAAGTCCAGTAACACCTATCACCACATGCATTGTTTTTTCTTTGTGAGGAGAACTTTTAAGATCTACTCTCTCAGAAAATTTCAATTATCCAATAAAGTATTATTTGTTATAGTCACCATGCTGTATATTACATCCCCAGGAATTACTTATTTTAAATTCTTTTTCATCTTTATTTATCTTTGAGAGAGAGAGAGACAGACAGTCCGAGCGAGGGAGGAAGACAGAGAAAGGGAGACACAGAATCTGAAAGAGGCTCCATCCTCTGATCTGTCAGCACAGAGCCCAACATGGGACTCAAACTCACAAACCACAAGTTCACTGAGCCGAAGTCAAATGCTTAACCGACTGAGCCACCCAAGCGCCCCAGGACTTACTTACTTTATAACTGAAAGTTTATTCCTTTTCACCACCTTCACCCAATTTCCCCATCCCCCACTTTTGGCAACCACAAATCAATGCATTCAATTGGGTTTTTTGTCTGTTTAAATGCCACATATAAGTGAGATCATACATTATTTGTCTTTCTGTATCTATTTCACTTAGCAGTTCCCTCAAGGTCCAACAATGTTGTCGCAAATGGCAAGATTTCATTCTTTTTTATAGCTGAATAATACTCCTTTGTATATATAGATTCTACATCTTCTTTATTCTTCATCCACCAATGAACACTTAGGTTGTTTCCATGTCTTGGCTATTGTAAATTATGCTGCAATGAACATAGGGGTGCACATTCTTTTTCAGTTAGTGTTTTCATTTCCTTCAGATAAAAACCCAGAAATGAAATTGCTGGAATATACAGTAGTTCTTTTTTTAATTTTTTGAGAAACCTCCACAGTTTTCCATAGTGGCTACATCAATTTACATTCCCACCAACAAATAACAAGGGTTCTACTTTCTCAACATCCTCACCAACCCTTGTTATTTCTTGTCTTTTTGATAATAGTCATTCTGACAGATGTAGGTGATACCTCATTGTGGTTTTGATTTGCAGTTCCTTGATGATCATTGATGTTGAGCACCTTTTCATGTACCTGTTGGCCATCTGTATGTCTTGCATTTTTGTGCTTCGTGTTGCTGATTTTTGCCATTTAAAGCTTATTATTTATTTATTTTGAGAGAGAGAGAGAGAGAGAGAGAGAGAGCACACAAGTGGGAGAAGGGCAGAGTGAGAGAGTGAGAGGATCCCAGGCAGGTTCCACACTGTCAGTGAAGAGTCTCAATCTCACAAACCATGAGATCATGACCCAAGCTGAAATCAACAGTCAGATGTTTAACTGACTGAGCCACCCAGGTGCCCCTGGTGATTTTGCTATTTAAAAAGACCCCCAAACACAGTGCCAAAGTGCTGTCTAGTATACCTAAGCTCAAGAAGACAAAATGTGCCTTTGAGAGAAAACACATTTAGATAAGCTTTGTTTGGGCATGAGTTATAATGCTGTTGCCCATGAATTCAATGTTAATAAGCCAACAAAATACATTAAATAAGACATCTTTAAAGAGAAACACACATAAAACATGGCTGTGAACTGACTGATGAAATGTTGTGACCAGAAGCTCACAGGAACCTAACCCTGTATTTCCTCTAGGAGCAATGGTTCAGTATTCATGAACTCAGTATTTACAGTGACTTTATAAAATATAACTACCACGAGTAACTAGAATTGTTTGTATTTGAGGAAACTGATGATAATGACCTCTGTACCAAACATGTTTAATTAGTGACTTCCAAGTGCTAAGTGTTCAGGAGCAGATGTATTTGGGCCTGCAGCTCAGGAGAAAGGGCTAAGCTAAAGACAATAGTTTTCAGAATCAAGAATCACTAGCAGAGAGATGGTAATCTAAACCTAGGAGAAAATAAGATACTGTAAGGAATTATCTGTAGAACGAAAGTACAAAAGGACCTAGCACCTAATTTTTGATACCAAAAATTAGGAAATATCTGGCTCTTTCTAATAATTAAAATATAAATTTAAATGTCACCTACTAAGAAAAGACTTTTCTATTACTCAATTTAAAATGGAAAGTTTTGCCAAATACATAACCTGCTTTTAATTCTTTGCATGGCACATATCTCCATCTGATATTACGCTGTTTGTTTATCGTCTGGCTCTTCTCATTCGAAATGTAAGCTCCACAAGAACAAGTTCTTGTTTGTCTTATTTACTGTCATGTTCCCAGCCCCTAGAACAATGCCTGGTATAAATGGCACTCAATATACATTGGCTTGAATAAATGATTAAAAGTATAAATAGAATATTAATCAATATTTTCTTTCAAGGCTCCATTTTTCTAGTTACGCTTTATCTGCTATTGCAGTAATCATTTCTTTGTAATTATTCCTACTTATCTCATCCTGCTGTTTTTCTATCTCCATTTATTCTTTTGAAGATTTCTGTTTCTGTTTCATAGAAGTTATGCCTTCTTCATGCCAACCAATTTTCTAAAATTTCCTTTGGTTCCTGCAGAAAATCATTCTTAGAATCATGTTTCCTCTGAATTTTTACGATGGTGTTCCTTGTCCCATTTTATTCAGGCTGTTTTTGCAGATCTCATATTTTGTTTTGTATTGTTTCATTTTCCCAATTGCTCTGTTTTGAACAATAGGAGCTCTTTCTGGACAAGTGCTTGCTTCCAGGCTTGTTTTGTGGTTTGCCTTGGCCCACTCACCATCATCTGGCTATAGATCTAATATCTTTAGGGAAGCTGCAATTCACAGCAGGTTGATGTGCCCAGGTCCAAAGTTGTTTCAAAGTAAATCCACAAACTGATTCCAGTGTCTAGCAAACAACTGGCCTACCAAGTTCACATAAATACAGTCAAACATTCTCCTACCATACAGTTCCCAGTGTTTAACTCCCTGAACTTCTTAAGTGAATGAAAACCACAATACAGGGTCTTCCTATTTGTGTTCTTGTACAGCACTATTAAGTACTCTCCAGCACAAGATAAACTGTGCTGCCACCAGAAGTCCCACTGTCCCCCCCACCCACCCACCCCACATGCTGACAGCCTTATAAAGGAGAATCTAAACAGAATGGGGATAGAAAACCAATATATTCATCAATTCAGTACTGTATTCTCAAGCCAGATGGCACAGAGTAGAAAAGGCATAAAGTACCTTCTGACTTTTAAGGTTTGTTCTGTTTATGGCAATAAAACACACATCACTCAACAACTAGATTTCTCAATCCATTCAATCAGCCTTAAAGTTGGAGAAAATGTTATTCAAATTCAGGCAATGTAATGTTAATTATAAGTCTTCTTTAACAATGGTGTTACAAATTTTCAGACGCTTATGCATTTAAAGAATTTTAGTGGAAGTTAAGAAAGGCTTAGAAGCCAAACAAGACTTTGCTTAATTTTTTCTGTTAAGTATATATATTCCATCTGAAATTTAACCTAAAGACAGGAGCTTATACTATTATAAAGTATTCCTCACAATAAATTTCTCATCATTCACTTATAGGGCAACTACATAAGAGCTAAAGGATCAGAGAACATACTCTATTTTTACTTAATGCTAAAACAAAGAAATATCCTCCAGGTTCTAGCAACCTCTTCAATTCACTAGGTGCTTTATCTTCTAAATTCATATTTAATTTAAATATTACATCACATCCTATGATAAAAGTGGAGAAGGGTGCTAATGGTCAAATGTCCCCAAAGCCATTGTCAATTTCTCAAGTCTAATCATTAATCCTAGCACCAGAATTAACCAGGAAATAACCCACTTCTCTTCAGGCTATGCTGAAAAAGGTTGTTTGGTTGGTTTCATTTTCTTTTGTTTCAATCTTTTGCTTTTAGCTGTGTTCTTAATATTATCTCTTTGCAATTACTAACTACAAAAGTAAAATTTGTGACTTTTAGAAAAATCAGACAATACAGATAAGGCAAAGAGAGAAAATAAAAGTCATTCATAATCCCATCACCTGGAGATAACTACTGTTTACTTTTTGGTGTACTCCCTTACCAACATTCCTCTATTCTTAACAGGTATTTCACATACTCACATATGTACACATACACACACAAACAGGACAATATGGTACATACCCTTTTCATTCCTTTCATTTTGCATGCAAAAATCTTTTCTCAAACATCGTAATTTAGTATGATCTACTCTTATTGCACAACATTGTGCCAACTTTCTTTCTTCAAACACATGCTGTAAATTGTCATCACACAAATGCTGGAACTAACATGAGCTTTCAATAAATGCTTAAAAACAAAAATAGATACACAAATGATAACTTTGAATTCCCCATGTGTCTAGGCACTTGCCTGGATATAAACATAGGAGGCACACAGCACTACCACTCTGTGTGGGCAAATGAGGGAGGTTTTTTTGTTTTTGTCTGTAAGAGTGGTGAAATTTATTGCTAACAAAGCTCAAAGTCAAACTTTAGCTGCTGTCAGTTTACAAATGTACACTAGTAATCAACTAAGTCACGACTGTATGATCCTTTCCCTCGAGCAGGGGGGAAAGGGAAGACGGGATGAAAGATCTTTCCGTGGATTTCTTTTTCTTCGTAAAAGGTGCCAATGTATACCACGCACACAGACACCCTGAACATTTCATATAGTTACTGAACCCCATGCCTCCAAACATTAGTGGGACCTACATGTCTAGTGTTGCAGAAAAAAAATAAAAACTTATGCTGGGACGATATTATTTCATATGGGCAGTATGTCCAAACAACAGACAACATGGGACAGGCCCATCTTCTTCATTAAATATTTACTGTGCCATTATTTGGGTAAACAGCTCTTCATCTGTGGGCCTTTCCTCGTAGAGACTGATACAGGGTCTACTGGAGAGTGGGCTGAGCCCTTCTCATCCATCACAATAACAGAAAACTCACTCTTGGATTGAGAAGCAGCTAAGGGCAAGTACACAAAGAACAAGGGAGGGAAATGGAAGGATGGAAGCACACACCATTGTTCTTCCGGCTTTGCCTACAGGAAGCAATATTTCCATTTGGTCTTGGGCAAAGCCTGTAATTTCACCACCCTGACTGCAGCTGGAGAACTCCCTTTCAACTGTCCCGGCATCCAAGTGAAGACAGGTTTATTCAGAGTTTAAAAAAAACCAAAAACCTGAAAGGGCCATTTTAATTTGCTTCCATGTGAAAAGGGGAGCACTTTTCATAGGGCCCCATAATGACGTTCAGCGGGATATTACACTTCGCCATATGGCTAATTTGCACAGCAGGCCCAAAGCAGGATTTTCTTTCATTAGAACTGCCCTAAAGATCAGACTACAGCAACATGTGTAAAGAACAAACCCAAGATGCCCCCTATTGCTTAAATCTAGAAACATTCGATTCCCAGATGTAAAGGCCCATTCAGAGAGTTCCCACGGCAAGGTCATTCAAGAGTCGGAGAGGTGGTATGTGTCACAGTTCCATTTACCTACGTTAGGGCTTTGGAAATGTCTAAAATTCAAAAGCCACAAAACTGTCAAAACACCTCAAAAAAAAAAAAAAAACCACCAACAACACATGTACAGAGATAGGATAATAGCTCTGGTAGATAATTTATTATTACACAAAACAAAACAAAAACATTACTTTCCAAATGCCCCAATTCTTGATATCATTCATTAGCCTACAAAATAAATCTACATAAACTTTTGACCCTTTTTGAAGAGAGCAAAGGCAGTCTGACGTTCTAACAGAGCCCTGTTTATTTTTAAGATGGCCCTTATAACTTATGTTTGTCTTGGCATTTCCTCCTTCTGCCATATCCCAAGCCTGAGCCATAGAAAAGAACATCCCCTCCGGGAATGACAGAGTCTGCTGGATTTAAAAAAAGAAAAAGAAAGAAATCTGATGTCTAATGATTATGGAGTAGTTGAGACTGTGCTTTTGAAGAAAGTAAACATTATGATTAACAATCTTGGGCTTTGTAATTAGCTTCCCCCTTCCAAGAGAGAGTGTTAATTTATTAAATATTTTAACAAAGAGTCTTTTATTATCAGATTCAGTTTGGCTGGCTCCTTTCATAGCATTACCAATTACAACCAATAAAGCTTTAATTGATGACTACTTTTTATAACCTTTGACCCAAGATGATAAACAGTTGTACCTCAGAAGCGAAAGGGTAAACCTCAAAGGGAACGGTGTCTTAATCATGCTTCGCAAACCAAACTGCTTAAAATTACAACCTACCTACCTGGTTAGAACAAAAACCCAGACTTCCTCCATGATTAAGGTAATTGATCAGGAAAAGATTTGGATTTCACTTTTAAGATAAGTGTCCTTTTTGTTAGGGAAACCCAAACTAAAATTACCTGCTATCACTCTGTACCATAATGTGCTTACTGTAGATTATAATATGATTTAATCAATTGTAGGCAATTAGCAAGTAAATTTTAATGACATAGCTTCTAATATAAAATAATTGAAATGCAACTTATTTTACTATTTTTTGTAACAAAACACTGTAATTTAAACTATATCCCCCCCCCCCAAGTTCCATCATTTTATTGAGTAGTACCTTCATACCAGGAACCATTAAGCATATGTGAGCAAAGACATAAACCAAATTAACTACTCAACAATGAGACACCAAAAATTCTTGGAGAAATGGTTACCTACACACGACTAGCAAGGAGAGCGATTCCTTTAATTAGAGTGAAGTAATGAGGTTGTCTGCATTTTCTCCCAAGAACAATCCCCAGAGTTGGTAGTGTTCCAAACATACTGTTCAACTGCCCAATTTCACACTTGCCAATTTTTAACGAAAGTCTTTTCTAACTCACACGTGTCAATCTTTTAAACTGCTAAGGTGCTCCAAAATTTGGAAGTTTAAAACTTCCAGACAAATCTCTTAATCTGTGCCATGCTGCCACATGAACGATTACTAAAGTGCTAATAAGAAAATGTGGTGTCTAAAACCGTAAATGAAAATAGTACCATCGTGTCAGAGTGGTTACGCATGAGACACTGTTGATTGTCCTCATGATGGAAGTACTGGCCTAAAAGAAGGTATGGTGTAAGATTTTACATAAAAAGAACTAGGCATACAGCTTTGAAGCGACTTCTCATGTACATAAAGGAAGCCAACACCAGGAAAAGCAAAAAATTCTGAGGTTCAGTTGAAGTACTTTATAAATTGAAAGAGCTATACACATTATTTTTATGATATATAAATGTATGTAATGGCTGTTTTATTAAAGACACATGGCTGCTCTCTGCATTTCAAAATCAAATTTGCCACACACCCAGAAAAAAACAGCCCTTTATATAGTTAAGTGAAGACTGGGGAAATTTTGTATAAATAAATCTATGCTTTCCTCCCCATTAACAGATGCTGTAAAGAAACAGACAAATTTAAAATCTAAGAATACAGAAATCTATCATATTGAACTTCAGATGTTCAGAAAAACAGGCAGAATATCTATAAACAAAGTGGACAAATATTAAGCTGATACCTGGTAAAAAGAGAAAGAAAGAAAGAAAGAAAGAAAGAAAGAAAGAAAGAAAGAAAGAAAGAAAGAAAGAATGAATAACAAGAAGAAAACAGGTTAAGAGAAAAAAGGAACCTAAGAGTTGAATAAAATATGCTTCAATACCATTTTTTCAAATTACACTTTTTATTATTAGAGAATTATAGATTCATACACAGTTACAAGAAATAATAGAGACAGATCCCTTGTGCTTTTACCCAATTTCTCCAATGGTAAACATCTTAGGAAAGTATAGTACTCTATCACGACCAGGATAGTGACATTGACATAGTCAAGGTACACATTTCCAAAACTACAAAGATACCTCAAAGCTTCCTTTCTCCACTTGCCTCCATCCCTACCCTCTACTTAACTTTTCATAAACACTATTCTCCATTTCTTTAATTTTGTCACTTTAAGAATGTTACATAAATGGAATTTTATAGTATGTAACCTTTTGAGATCAGCTTATTGCATTCAGTATAAATCTCTATATAGAGATTCCTGCAGCTTGTTGCCTCTATCAGTAATTCTTTCCTTTATATTACTGAGTAATATTCCATGGGAAGGTATAAATGTACCACATTTGTTTAACCATTCACCTACTGAAGGACATCAGGGTTGCTTCCAGTTTGGGGCTTCTACGAATAAAGCTACTGACATTCATGTACAGCAAATACCTGAACTAAATTTGCATTTCTCTGAGATAAATGCCCAGGAGTGCAATTGCTGGGTCCCATGATAATTACAGGTTTAATTTTTTAAGAAACTGCCAAACTGTTTTCCAGAGGGACTGCACTATTTTACATTCCCACCAGCATCCTCACTGCCATTTGGTATCACCACTATTCTGATAGGAATACAGCAATCGCTCACTGTGGCTTTAATTTGAATTCCTCTAATGACTACCGATGTTGAACACCTTTTCGCATGTTTATTTGCCATCTGTATATCTGCCTCGGTGAATTGTGTCTTCATGTCTTTTGCCCATATTCTAACTGCCTTGTTTGGTTTTAAACTGTTGAGTTTTTAAAAAGCCTTTGTATCTTCTAGATACTACTCCTTTGTTGGATATGTGGTTTACAGATATTTTCTCCCACTCTGTCCCTTGTCTTTTCATCCTCCAAACAGGGTATTTTGCAGGGCAAAAGTGTTCTATTTACATATGGCCCAATTTTATCAACCTTTTTTCTTCTATGGTGAGCACTTTTGGAGTATAGTTTAAGAACTCTCTGCCCACTCCTAGATTCTAAGGATTTTTCTCCTGTTTTTTTTCCTAAAAGTTTTAGTTTTGCACTTCACCTTTAACTCATGATCCGTTTTGAGTTAGTTTTTGTATAAAATGTAAGAAATAGCTCAAGGCTCACTTTTTTTTTTTCCTATGGATGTCCAATTGTTCCAGCACCATTTGTTGAATTGCTTTTGCAATTTTTTCAAATACTTTTGTGGGTCTATCTCTGGATTCTCTACTCTATCCCACTGATCTAATCTGTCTATGCTTCTGCCAATACCGCACAGGCTTGATTACTGTAACCATATAATAAGTCTTAAAACAGAGTATATTGGTTCCTCCCGCTTTATTATTTTTTTCAAAATTGTTTTAGTTGTTCTAGTTCCTTTGTCTTTCCATCTAAATTTTAGAATAATCTTGTCCATAGCAACAAAAATCTTATTGGGATTTTGAAAGGAATTTCACTAAATCTATGTATCAACTTGGGGAAAAAATTGATATTTTTATGGTGTTGTCTTCTAATCCATATACATACTATGTCTTTCCATTTGTTACATCTTTGTTGATTTCATCCATCAGCATTTTGTAGTTTTCAGCACACAAGTCCTGCACACTTTAAAAAAATTTACATGTAAGTGTATCTTTTCTTAAATGATCATAAATAGTACTGTATTTTTAATTTTGGTATCTATATATTCATTTCTAATGTATAGGAATGCAATTGTTTTTTGTAGATCTTGTATCCTGCCACCTTGCTATATTCAGTTATTGGTACTACGTGGTTTTACCTTGATTTTCTGGGGTTTTCATCAGAAACAATCATGTTACTTACAAAAAGGGTCAGCTACATTTCTTCTTTTCCAATCTGTATGCCCTTTATTGCCTTTCCCAGTCTTACTGCACTGACTAGAATGTCTACTCAACATTTAACTCTATGTTAAATATAAATGGTGAGAGCAGACATCCTTGCTTTGTTCCTGATCTTAAGGGGAAAACAGTCTTTCACTCTTAAGTATTTAGCTATAAGCTTTAGTTTAGCCTTTTTTTAAAAAATTTTTTCTTTAATGTTTATTTTTGAGAGAGACACAGAGTGTGAATGGGAGAGGGGTAGAGAGAGAGGGAGACATAGAATCTGAAGCAGGCTCCAGGCTCTAAGCTATCAGCACAGAGCCCAATGCGGGGCTCAAACTCATGAACGGTGAGATCAGACCTGAGCCGAAATTGGATGCTCAACTGACTGAGCCGCCCAGGCATCCCAAGCCTTAGCTATAGGCGTTTGCATATGTTTTGTATCCATTTGAGAAAGGTTTTGTTTTTTTGATTTTTTTTTTTTTTTTAAATAAAGCATGAATGGGCTTGAATTTTGTCAAATGTTCCTTCTGCATCAATTGATACGATTATGTGATCTTCTTTGGACTGTTAATGTGGTAAATTACGTTGACTGATTTTTAAATATTAAATCAGCCTTACATACCCTGAAATAAATCTTACTTGGCCACATATTCTCCCCATATATTACTAAATTCTGCTTAATAATACTTTGCTAATAAATTTTATGCCTATATTTATCAGGGGTATCAGTCTATATTTTTAGTTTTTGTATTATCTTTTTAATACCATTTTTTAAATATTTTTGAGAGAGAGAGAGCGTGCGTAAGCTGGGGAGGGGCAGAGAAAGAAGGAGGCAGAGAGTCAGAAGCAGGCTCTGCATTGGCGTGGAACTCAAACCCATGAGCTGAGAGATCATGACCTGAGCCAAAGTCAGATGCTCAACTGACTGAGCCACCCAGGCAGCCCAGTTTTTGTGTTATCTTTGTCTTGTTTTGGCATCAGAGTACTACTAGCTTCATAAAATGAACTGTAAAGTGCTCCTTCTATTTCCATATAATGAAGACACTATGTTGACTTGGTATTAATCCTTCTATAACTATTTGTATGAATTCTCCAATGAAATTGCCTGAGCCTAGAGATTTAACACTGAAGTTTTAAAATACAAATTCAGTTTCCTTCATAGTCACAGGGCTATTCTAATTATAGATGTCATTTTATGTGAACTGTGGCAGTTCGCATTTTTCACAAAACTGGTCAGTTTTATAAGTTCTCAAATTTATGTGTGTAGAGCTGCTCAATTATCCTTTTAATATCTGTAGTATCAATAACAATATATTCTTGATATCCCCTGTTTTATTCCTGATATTGGTAATCTGTTTCTTTCTTTTTTTCTTTATCAGTCTTGTTAGAGATTTTTCCATTTTATCAGTCCTTTAAAAAAAAGCCAGCACTTTCATTGATTTTCTCAATTGTTTTTTTTCTTTTCAAGGTTTCATTACTACTATTATTATTATTATTATTATTATTATTATTATTTCCTTTATTCTGCTTGCTTTGGGTTTATTTTGTCTTTGTTTTTTTCTAGGTTTTTGAGGTAGAAAGCTTATACTATCAGTTTGAGACTTTTCCTCTTTTCTAATGTATGGAAATTAGTGCTATAAATTTCCCTCTCAACACTGCTATAGCTGCACCCACAAATTTTCATTTTCATTCAGCTCAATATACATTTTTATTTACTTTGAGACTTCTTCTTTGACCCAGCATTATATAGAAGTATACTGTTTAGTTTCAAAGTGTTTGGAGATTTTCCTGTTATATTTTTGTTAGTGACTTCTAGTCTGATATCACTGAAGTCTGTACATGATTCCAAATTTTGTTGAGGTTTATTTTATGGCCCAGGATACAGTCTAACTTAATACATGTTTTGTGGACACTTGCAAAGAATGTGTATTCTGCCACTGTTGTGTTCTATGAATGTCCATTTATCATTTTATTGGTTGCTGAGTTCTATTATCTTTGATGATTCTCAGTCTAGTTGTTCTCTCAATAGTTGTGAAAGGGGTTAGAAGTCCCCAACTTCCATTGTGAATCTGTCAGTTTCTCCTCTCAGTTCTAGTAGTTTATGCTTCACAATTTAATGGCTCTGTTGTTTAGGATATACTCATCTAGAATTATAGGTCTTCTTGATGGATCAATCCTTTTATCATATAAAGTACCTTTGTCTCTGGTAATTTCTTTTGTTCTAATGTCTACTTCATTGATTTTTTTTTTAATGTTTATTTTATTTTTTGAGAGAGAGAGAGACGGACAGACAGACAGAGTGCGGAGTGCTAGCTGGGGAGGGGCAGAGAGAGGGAAACACAGAATCCGAAGCAGGCTCCAGGCTCCGAGCTGTTAGCACAGAGCCCAACATGGGGCTCAAACTCATGAACTGCAAGATCATGACCTGAGCTTAAATCGGATGCTTAACTGACTGAGCTACCCAGGAGCCCCTACTTCATTAATATTAATATTGCCAATTCCACCGTTCTTTGATCAATGCTTCCATGATGTCCTTTTTTGCTCATCCTTTTTACTTTCATCTTGCCTATATCATTATATTTGAAGTGACTTTCTTATAGACAGCAGATAGTTGGGTCATGTTTCTTAGTCTACTATGCCAATATCTGCCTTTTGTTGGTATATTTGGATAATTTACATTCAATGTAATTATTTATATGTTAGGGCCTATGTCTCTCATTTTTGTGTCATATATATATACGACACATATAGTGTGTGTGTGTGTGTGTGTGTGTGTGTGTGTGTGTGTGTATATATATACACACACATACACATATGACATCATGACCAAGCCAAAGTCAGGATGCCCAACCGACTAAGCCATCTAGGTGCCACCCCCTTTGTATGACATTTTGAATGGTTACTCCAAGAATTACATTATATATTCATAACTTATCATTGGCTACTGACATTGTCATTTTACCAGTCCCAGGGAACTACAGAAACCATATTTCCCTTTATGTCTTTACCCTTCTCCATTTATAATATAGTTATTTTTTTTAATTTTTTTCATGTTTATTTATTTTTGAGAGATAAAGAGACAGAGCATGAGTGAGGGAGGGGCAAGAGAGAGGGAGATACAGAATCCAAAGCAGGCTCCAGGCTCTGAGCTGTCAGCACAGAACCTGATGTGGGACTCGAACTCACGAACTGTGAGATCATGACCTGAACCGAAGTCGGACACTTAACCGACTGAGCAACCCAGGCACCCCTGTAATATTTTGAATATTTTCTCTATATACTGTTAGAACAAAGTCAGCAAGTATTGGCAAATCAAATTATCGTTTAAAGATACTCTAACAAGTGCAGAATACACATCCTTTTCAAGTGCACTTTGAACATTTACCAAATTACACTATATACTGGGCCATAAGGAAAATCTCCATAAATTTCAAAGTGCTGAAGCCTATGCATATATTACCTAACACCAATGGAAAAGTAGAAGTTGATAACAAAAAGATAACTATAATATTCCAGTTCTAGGTATTTCTCAAGAGAAAAGAGCATCTAGGTCCATTAAAAAAATACTTGTATAAGAATGTCACAGTAGCTTGATTCATTATAAGCCCCAGACTAGAAACAACCCAAGTGTCCATCACTATCCATAAAGTGAAAAACTACCTCACAATAAAAATGAATAAACTACCAATACATGCAACAACATGCATGAATCTCAATAACATAATGTTGAGGAAAAGAAGCTAGACACAAAAGAGCATATGTTATATGATTACCTATGTATGAAGTTCAAGAGCAGCCAAAACTAAAAAGAGGTAAGAGGAAACTTCCTTGAGAGGTGGAAATGTTCTATTTCCAGATCTGGGTGACACAAAAGTGTATACATGTGTTAAAATCCATTAAGTTACACACTCAAAATTTGCACACATTTTAATGTACGCAACTTATACTTTAAAAAAACACAAAGGGAATGGGGCGTCTGGGTGGCTCAGTCGGTTGAGCATCCGACTCTTGGTTTCAGCTCAAGTCATGATCTTGCAGTTCATGAGTTAGAGCCCTGCATCAGGCTCTGCACTGACAGTGTGGAGCCTGCTTGGGACTTTCTTACCCTCTGTTTCTCTGCCCCTACCCCTCTCTCATGTTCTCTCTCTCTCTCTCAAAAGAAATAAATAAACTTATAAAAACACATACACACGTAGGGAAAAGTGACAGATTGATTCACAAATTTTAAAATTTCTACAAATCAAGGGCACCTGGGTGGCTCAGTCAGTTAAGCGACCAACTTTAGCTCAAGGCATGATCTCACAGTTTGTGAGTTCAAGCCCCACATTGTGCTCTCTTCTGTCAGCAGAGAGCTCACTTCAGATCCTTGGTCTCCCTCTCCCTCTGCTTCTCCCCTGCTCTCTCTCTCCTAAACTTAAATAAACATTAAAAAATTTTTTTTCTACAAATCAAAATAAAAGAAACAATTAAAAAGCAAATAGCATACTAAGAAAATATCAGAAATACACATCAGAAAAAAAAAAAAACTACTTATCTGAATAAATAAAATATAAACATTCCGTGCACACACAAAAAGGAATGAGTGGCTTCTAAATATTAGAAAAATGTCCACAATCAAGAGTGATTTTTAAAATGCAAATGTAATTCACAATGTACCGTTTTTTCACCTACAAAATTAGCAAAAGAAAAAAGACAGCACCCAATATTGCTGAAAATATGGTAAAATTGCACTTCTATACTGTTATGTTAAGAAATGCAAATTGGCATGACTTTTCTCAAAGTTTAGGTATCGGGAAGCTTAAAATGCATATGCCCTTTAATTCACTTTAACAATTTTACCTAAAGTGATAATCAGATAAGTGATGAAAAAAATGTCTAAAATATGCACCGATGAAAGAACTTGTATTCAGATTTGAATAGTATGGGTTAGAACCCTGGTTTACCTCTAACTTTGTGATCTTAAGCAACTTACACACACTAAGTCTCAATTGCCTTGCCTGCAAAATCAGGATATTAATATATATACTTCTCAGGGTTGCTATGAGACTTAAATAAAACAACGTACGTAAATCATACAATATGATGCCTAGTATGTATGTAGTAAGTACTCAATAAATAGTTGCCATCATCATCATCATTACATGATTAATTCTAACTACTTGGATTAAGTAAATGTATACAAGAGAAATAAAAACAATAATGTTGGGTCTACATTTGACATGAACAGATATTTGTGATATGGTATATGTAATAGGGAGAGGAGCAAATCTAAATCATAAAGAAATGCACATAGTACAATTAAATTTTTATTAAAGTATATCAAATATGTTACAAAGAAGCAGACCAAAACTATGGTAGAACTGTAATTTGGTTTCTTCATATTTTTCTATTTTTTTAAATAGGGAATGACATTTAGAAAAAAAATTTAAGATATTTCCTTGGTTCCCTTTTATCAAAGGCATTACAGTGTCCATTAACTGATCTTACCAGCTCAGTTGCAGAAAGAGCCTAGAGCAGACAATGGTGGAATTAGTATAGAAACTACCAGATGCCAAAATAAAGGACACAAGGAAAGGGGGGGAAAAAAAGTGCTCTCTCTGAAGTGGACAGGGGAGAATAGAAGTGGCTAGAAGTAACAGTGCTGGCCCCTAGAAGGGGACTCACCATCCTGGTAGCAGGAAGATGACCATAAAACTACTACTTTGGTGACCCTGTCATCTACCACTTCTGACTACAGACAAGGTAGCTAGCTGGCTGTCTGAGGACTCCTCCCTATGAATGCCAAGTATGCAACTCTACACTAATTGTATGAGATGATTTCAGGCAACAGAAGACACCCTGCACAGCAGAAAAGTTTTAACAGAAGGTCTTTGGAACGGACCAGTATCTGAAAGTCTCCCTTAAGAGAGTAATAATGCTATGCCTGGAAAGAGGGGAAAGTTTTGCTCTTTTCTGAATGGGAGGGCCCAAATGAAGCCTGATGCTGGAACAAACTGCACAATAACCTGGCATTACGAAGGGCTATTTGGCAAGCCAAGGAAGGATGATCTACCAGAAGACGAGTCCAGAATAAGTTTGGCTCTGCCTAACTTAGCACTGGCAGCGATCCTTTTAAAACAGCACTATTAGCACCTACCCCTCCCCTCCTGATTTTCCCAAGCCAGGTCTAGAATGAAGAGCAGGGAGGGAGTGCAGGCTAAGTTTTAATTAAAAATAAATCTTTAGCATGAACTATAGAGAGCTATCTCAGCAAGCCTGAAATTTTACATAGCAGTCACAGAACGCTGACAGGACCAAAGAGACCTGGTGTGACAACACTAACACATTATTAGAGTTCCCCAGAAGGCAACATTCCCAATCTAAGGAGCAAACTATGAAATACAGTTTGCCCATCTTCTCTCTCCACTGCAGTCATTTTTCTAAGCCAAAACCAATGTGGTTTATGCGACTGTCTTTCTCCAGGTCCTTATATCTGATTTCCAAGTCTTTGCCAGTATCAGAAGGTAGGGCATGACTCTCATTTTTAAATACTTTCTTTTTTTTCCAGAAACCACCAAGAGCATTGCTTTCTTAATTAAAAATTTTATAAACAGTTCTTCCTTCTCAAACTTCAAAGAGCAGATATTAAGGCAAAACAATGCCAACGTGTTTACTTTTTAGTGATGCTTTCAGAATGTATCGTCATGGAAAAAGTTCCTTTACTTACTTTATAGCACTTGCCTCCGCAACAGAAACATTAATACAGGAAAGTAAAAAGAGGTTTTCAAATACAACTCATAAAATCAGACTTGGCTCCCAGTCTGGCCAATCACTAGCTCTATGATCCGTCAGGCAGATCAATTAATCTCACTGAACCTCAAATTCCCTCAACCACCAGGTCCGTGTAAGATGTTCACTACAAAACCTGCCTATGTCAGACTGGTATCTCGAGGCTCAAGTAAGATGAAGTGTGTGTGAAAATGCCATGGAAGAAACACAAAACCCCTAAACTTGAAAGGACTCAGCAATGTGGTATGCTGACTACAGCACAGCTTCAGGCTACACCTACTACTGAGTGGAGAAAAAAGACAAAACTCTCTTTCCTTCTAATGAGGATTATATTTTGATCCTTTTCTATTTTCATACTTTGAAGACCTGTTGAAGAGGAGATAAATATAGCACCAGACATTAAACAAGATCCTCTGTGCTTGCCATTTTCATAGAGGATATTTCACAGAAGCCACAAGGAAACAAATATTTTTAATTATCTGCTTTATAAAATAATATATTTTAATTATCTGCTTTATAAAAACACTCTTATTATCTCACGTATTCTTCTCAACAACTTTTTAAAATACATTTTCCTATCCCTGTAAGCAAACTGAAAGCCAAAGTTACCAAGTTTACTGAAAGCAAGAAAAATGTGTCTGATACCAGCTCATGTTATTTTTATTACACGCTCCTGTTCCTAGGCAGGTTTTTCTGCCTAGTTCCAAAGAGCCTCCTTCCAGCAACCTGACAAAAGTAGCTTTCCCCCCCTCCCCTCTCCAAGAATGGGTGAAGGTTTCCTTCTGAATCTCTCCCCTCCCTCAAATCAAGACTAAGTCATACTAAACTTCAGGGGAGGTGGACAGCCTAATGTGGTTTCAGGAAACTTACATCCAAATTGCTTTAATGAGGAAATGTGTTTCACTCATTGACCACAGATGAAAAGCTTAAAATGAAAAGAGAACACTTGCTAATCATATCATTTACATTTCTTTCCCTCTTTAACACCAAGAACCATCTCAATGTCTTTCTTTCATGTTTACAAAGGTGCTGAGACTTGCAGTAAGGAACTCTTTTTTTTTTTTTTTTCAAGCAAGGAATCCCTGATGCACCTCTTCAGAGTCTAGAATGCTAATTGGTTTGACACCTACCCATATAGGATAAAACATATCTGCAATAAATACTTGTTAAGTGAATAGAGTATTATTTAGTTGCTTGATACAGCTGTTTTTCTTTGAAAGAGTGAATTTTAAAGAATGTATGGTGACTAAAATTCACTTTATGAATATTAGATGTGTACATACTCCTTGCCATAAACATCAAATTCTTTTCTATTTTGGTTCCCCAAAATAGATAAAGAAAACTAGTTGGTGGCCCGACCATGTATATCAATGATCTTAAAAAGAAATACAGGTTTTCAAGCAGCACAGAAGAAAAAGAAGAAATACATAAAACCTTCCACCTGTGTTTTGTGACTATTCTACCTACATTTTAAGGGTAGAGGTGGTACTAAAGAAAATTCCCAGGAGCCTCTTTGACAAATGCTAATGGGATTTCTCTGATACCATGACATTCAAGTAGCAACAGTTCAGAGCATTTTATTAAGGCATCACTTGCAAAGACTTGATTTTATAATACTACCCTAGTTCAAGAAACACTGTTGAAGTATGTAATAGTATGCATTTTTATTTTTTTCTTTTATGCCCCATTCCCAGTCCCATTCCCCTTATCAACACAGGCACCTGCTCTAGTATATAGAAAAAGACATGTCATTCAAATGAAATTTCTTTCTTTCTTTCTTTCTTTCTTTATATACATACATATATACATATGCACATATATATACACATATACATATATATATGTATAAGTGTGCCTTTGAAATAAGTATGTATAGTATTATTTTATGGGTTAATTTATATAAATGATATTGAGCTATCAATTGTATTGCTCTTTACTTTGATCCCCCAGCACTATATTTCTGAAACCTTTATATATTGTTACATATAACGGTTGTTCATCATTTAAAATAGGTTGGCATAGGGGCGCCTGGGTGGCTCAGTAGGTTGAGCATCCGACTTTGGCTCAGGTCACAATCTTGGAGTTTGTGAGTTTGAGCCTGGCGTCGGACATAGTGCTGACAGCTCAGAGCCTGGAGCCTGCTTCAGATTCTGTCTCCCTCTCTCTCTGCCCCACCTGCTCATTCTCTCTCTCTCCCTCTCTCTCTCTCAAAAATAAATAAATGTTAAAAAAATAAATTTAAATAGCTTGGCACATGTTGCATATATTACAATCAATCATACGTAAACACCAATGTTACTTATCAGTCCCCCAGTGATGAATACCTAGATTGCTTCCACTATTTTCGACAAGAAACAATGTCAAAATTAGCACCCTCATACATGTATTCTTGTGGAAATACAGTGGAGCTTCTTGTGGGGCATGCACCATCACAACATGGCTTCAAGTCTTCAGAGCAAGCCACTAGCCTCTACATTACAGCACTTTTGAACAAATTCGGAAAAGGGTTACCACAAACTTCCTATTGGATTTATTTTAATTTCATTCATTTTACAAATCAAGTCAGGGAGAAAGTGACAGTTTTACAATGTGTAGACATCCTATTCAAAGAGTGTCTCTCTCTTCATTTATCTACTACTTCCTAAATGTTTTTTAATAGAATTTCAAAATTTTTACAATAGAGGCTTTATTGTACAATTCTGAAATTCTATCTTCCCTCCTTTTCATTTTTTTTCCCTTGGCCTAGGACCTTAGGAATAATGAACACAATGGGTGGTGGTAGACATCTTTGAGTATTTGTCTTTGAGTTCTTCCTAATTTGTTAGGAATCTTTCTAAAGTTTACTCATGATGTATGAGCTTTGCTAGGGACTTTTCATAGATGCCCTTTGCCAAATTATGAAACTTCCATATATATTGGTAGTTATCTCATAGGTATATCAATTTTTCTTGAATATAATAGTATGTCTCATACTTCTTTGTCTCTCCTCAATATATAAGACACAGTAGAAACAATACTCTCAGACTGACTGGTCTTTAACAAGCCCAACGCAAAAATATGTCAACATTAAGTAAAGACAGAGGAAGAAGGAGTCAACACTACGTAACAAAAGGAGGAGGAGGAGGAGGGGAGGAGGGGGAGGAGGAGGAGGTAAAGAAGAAAGAGAAAGACAACAGGATGATATTTCCCATTATGGAGCTGGGCTTGTCTACATGCCTAAGATTCTTCTTGGCTAAAAACCATGCTTCTACCTCCTGCTTAAGCAGCCCTACAGCAGGAAGTCTGTTGTTCCCCTCCCTGAAAGTTGCCTACAGCTTTGTTCCTCATCAGCACTGCTCCCTGCTGGGGCCTCAAGTCACAGAAGCTCCTATAGCCCTGAAAATTATCTATATCATGGTTGAGACTTAGAATAAAAACTGTCCCAAATTCATACATGCCACTAATACCAAATATGACCTACCTAATGAAAGACAAACTAAATCAAAACCATGCAACTATGATACAAAAGATGTTAAGATTGCCACAATCATTTGCAGAGTGTATACACATTGTAATGTATACAATGAAGATTTAGCTTCAAGCTTCTAAAAAATAAAGCCATCTGTAGGGGCACTGCAATACTTATGTCTTGGCAGCCTTCCCGGGGCATGAAAGAACCAACATTTCCAAAAGACACAGCCAGGCAGCCATCAAAACTTTTTTCACAGTCCAATCTCCTCAGAGCAGAGTGCACTGTAGACTGCAGCAACAAAGGGGAACCTTCACAAATAAGTATTAAACAGTTTTTATATCATTTTGTCATCACTGATATTATCATCACTGATCCATAATTTTATAAATGACTAAATGTTTAAGATTAGAGGTGAATTTTTTCCTTCATATTTAATAACCCATTATAGCATGCAATTACCATGACCTTACCTCCTTGTAGCTATAATAGTTAAGAAGAGGAAGAAGAGGAAGAGGAAGAGGAAGAGGAAGAGGAAGAAGAAGAAGAAGAAGAAGAAGAAGAAGAAGAAGAAGAAGAAGAAGAAGAAGAAGGAGAAGCAGAAGCAGCAAGAGAGCCTGTCCTTAACATTTTGGCAGCTTATATAAAAGTTGTACCAAAACCATGAAAATACTACCATCAAGATGGGTCACACTAATCACTTTTACGAATGTCAGCTTGTAAATGAATCTGGTTGCCCAGAGACATTCACCAAGGTTCCAAATTTATTCAGCAATGGTATACCAAGAATTTAACAATTGGACAAGAATTGGTATTTTTGAGATGTACTGACCGCCATCAAAACTGGAAAAAAAAAAGTGTAATAATCACGACTGATATTCACAGAAAAATATTAAACATAGTAATACTAGAAATTACCACCATTGCTTCATGATAAGAGACAGACAGAAAATACTCAGGGTTTGTAAGTATTATTTCATATTTTGATAAGAAGCAATGTTCTACAGAAATATAATGCAAGCCACAAATGTGAGTCACATACCCAATTTAAACATTTTCCAGAAACCACAGTAGAAAAGTAAAGAAAGAGGTGATGTAAAATATCTTACATTCCTTTTTTTGTACGAAGCCTTTGAAATCTGGTGTGTATTTTATACCTACAGCGTATCTCATTTAGGACTCTCCATGTTTCCAGTGCTCAAAAGCCACATGTAGCTAGTGTTGATCACACTGAATGGCACACGCCTATATCATCCAGAACAGAAATTCTACCCAAAGGCAGAAGGATGGACCATGTCCTCTGTATACAACAAGCATGCAATAAATATTTACTGAAAGGATGAATGAACAAAGTGAGACAAAACCCTAAAGCAACAACCACAAAGACAACACAAGTATATAAGTGGGAAAATAAGTCATTAGAGAGGATCTGACTCTTTACGGAGTCCTGGTATCAAGCATCTCTGGCCTGCTGTGCCATTACTATAGTTCTAAAATTCTAGGAAGAGAGTTCTATGGATGAGCCTCTTGCGGTGGGAGTAGACACTGTGACTCCCAGGTCACAGCCAGAGGAGTCAGTGGAATATAACAATGTCTCACTAAACCTCAAGTACCATTTTTCTATTACCAGGATAAACTCAAAGAATCTAATTCACTGGAACACACCACTATCCACAACACTGAAACACAAAAACTCTCCCTAAAGCCCAGAGTAGTGCAAGACCTCCAGCTGACAAAACAGCCTGCCCAGAACGGCTTGATTTGTCAGTAGAGCAAAGGGGGGAAAAAAGAGGATGAAGAAGGGGGAGGGGAGGACCTAACATACTTCTTCTGCCCTGTTATTTCTACTCCCCACGACGACGAGACCTTTGTGAGTAGGCAAGGGAGTTGAGAAGAGAGAACTCAATCTCTGCAGTCCAGGCTGCTTCACATTTTTCAGAAATTACTGCATGTTCAAACAATGGAATATTTGTCAAAGTACAACTTGATCACCAGAATTCATCTGTTTTTCATAACCACATTTGACCTAAACTCTGCTGACTAAACAAGGTACCCTGTGTTTCGCAGTCTGGAAAATGTGGCTCCCACCGTCATTTTCAGACCGCGCTAAAACCTCTGGCCCCTGGACTACAGCCGCGTGGTAACTAAGTGCATTCAGATTAGGCCAAGGATGATGTCTGCTGGCTTCCCTTGTTACATCAATCACAGATTTTCATTTCCAATTCACGTTTTGGTTAATCTCTCTTTTTTTGTAGGTATCTATCAAGAGAGTGCAGAGAGAAGATCTACAAAATTTTTTATATTTTTCCCTATGGGCGAGGTACATACGTATAAATTCACATATATCAACATACATATGCTTTTAAGCTTTTATTTCAAGAGAATTCTAATTTACAGAAAAACTATACGAATAGTATGAGGAAACACCCACGTATTATTTACTCAGATTCACCTACTAACCATACTTTGCCCCACATCCTTTATCATTTGCTCTCTTCCTCAATATTTATTTTTTCCTTAGCCATTTGAAACTTTGTTACATACATCAGATCTCTTTACTCCTAAATAGCTCATTGCGCATTTTCTGAAAGTAAGAATAATTCCTTTAACAAGAGAATAGTTTCCAATTTCAGAAAATTTAACATTTTCCTAATCTACCGTCCATATTCCAGTTTTGTCAATGAATCCAAAAAATGTGCTTTAGAGCATATTTTCTTGCAAGCTCAAGTTTCAATCTAGGACAGGGATCAGCAAACCACAGCCCCCGGGGTCAAATCCATCTTGTTGCTTATTATGTAAATAAAGTTTTATTGGAATACAACCACATCCATTCATGTACATATGGTGTCTGGATGCTTCTCAGGTATAACCAACCGTAAACTCGAGTGGTTGTAACAGAGACCCTTTGGTCCACAAAGCCTAAAATACAACTGTCAGGCCCTTCAGAGAAAATGTTTGCCAATCCTGGCCTAGGACAATGCATTGCACTTAGCCGTCATGCTTCGTTAGCTTCCTTTAATTCGAAACAGTTCCTCAGCTTTTCTTTATTGCTTATGATTGACATTTTTATATTTGTATAAAATATGTATTTGTAAATATGTATATTTGTATATATTTGTTTCCTTCCTTCCTTTCAAACAGAATGCTTCTCATCTGGAGTCTGTAATTTTTCCTCATGAATTAGATTCAAGTTATATACTCCAGGTCAGAATACTACATAAAGTAATGTGGTATCACTCTCAGGGAATCTCACTCAGAGACACACAATGTTTATGTAAGTTTTGATGTAAATTTTGATCACCTAATGATGAGGGTGCCCAATTATATTTTTGCCTCATTATTAATAAGTAATCCTAGGGAGACACTTTAAGACCACACAAATATACTACCACTTACCAAAATTTCCTCACTAGAGTTAGTAAGTATGAATGATTTGTGCCCGAATAAATCTCTATTTTAATGACTACAAATTGAAAAACCACGAAGAGTCTGAGATTTTATCACCTTGCACACCAACAAATCAGCGTGTGCCACATTTTCATGAATGCTAGCGGCAGGTACGAAACTGGATCAGAGACACAGGACTTTATTACTAGTATCAATAGCAGCAGCTCGGGTATCAGCATTTATGCTTGCATCAGTTCCCAGAATCCCAATGTCTATAGGACAATGTGAAGAAGTCCAGGAGACACCTGCACATATAGCGATGTGCTTTAAAGGAAAGGAACCCTGAGCATAGGGACCCAAGTATCTTTTTCCATAGAAAAACACGATCTTGATCTTCCAAAGCTGGAAACATGCCTGCTTCTTTCTCTGGCAGGAGACATTATCCCTACCTTACAAAGCTGTTGGCTGCACAAACATCCCTGAAAAGATAATCTGGAACAAACACAGACAATGCCTCTGCTCACAAGACGTACAGGGATGCAAGAGACCCATAAGTGTCAACACTCAACATTCTACTATAAGAAATAAGACCACAGCCTTCTTCCCTATTAACATAGGGATGTATTTAGATTTATACATGTTCATTCATTCATTCATTCATTCATTCATTCATATATCTGTGTATTGTTTTTTCTTTTAAAAAATTTTTTAATGTTTATTATTTATTTTTGAGAGAGAGAGAGAGACAGCATGAGCAGGGGAGAGGCTGAGAGAGAGGGAGACACTGAATCCAAAACAGGCTCCAGGCTCTGAGCTGTCAGCACAGAGCCCGATATGGGGCTCAAACCCACAAACTGTGAGATCGGATGACCTGAACTGAAGTTGGAAGCTTAACCAACTGAGCCACCCAAGAACCCCTATCTGTTTATTGTTAATATCAACTTACGGTTTCCTATTTTTTCCCCAAAGAAAATACCCTTACTCAGAAATTTTCCCACTTTTGTGTTTTCCATTAAGATTTTAAAGCCTAGCCGCTTTTTATTACATTATTTGGTGGAAGGAATTACACATCTGAATTTCTGAATAATGGAGAAAAATCTAGAGGAAGAAATTATTCTTCTGAATTTCTGAATAATGTGGGAAAATTTAGAAAGACAACAAGTCAATTGCAAATAAAGCCTAGAGAAAGTGTCCTAAAGGCCCTCTCAAAAAATTGAATAACAGCTTAAACAAACTTAACAAATAGTCACTGTTGACCATTTAAGCCCACAACTAGTTGTAAGCCAAGTGTGGTCTGGACTGGACTATTCACTATCTCAATGATACTAGTTTCAATGGCATCTTTTTATGTTACAAGAAAAAAAAAAATAGGCAGACAGACCATTTTCATAGAAAGTAACTGACCTTACCGTTTAAGAAAGGAAAATCCTATTCTCTTCCCAAGTATGACTATGATAAATCAGGCCTCCCTATAAGGCAGTTCTAGAAAACCAGACCAAAACTTTTTTGATAAACACAGTCACATAAAATTGTTACACTCACGTGGTCATAGAATTGCTAAAGTATGCACCAAAGGCAAAGCTGAAGGAGAAAAGATGTTTTGAAAAGGTAGACTAAAAAGATGTAGACGGCCTTCCCACCTCCATCCCCACTTCCAATCATTATGGACAAGAAACCAGGTCCAGTCTCTTACTGATAGTAGAACAAAGAAAACCATGTGCTGATAACGTGTACAAAGTTAATGTACCGATTATGTATCATATGAGGGTGCAATACAATATAATGAATAATTTAATGCTTATAAACGTGCTTAGAATAGCTCTCCACACATAAGCCACTTTAATGATGTTGACAACTGACGGAGGAAAGAACACAAGGCAGAGAATTTATATGTAGCTTTTTTCTTGTACGTTTATTTATTTATTGAGAGAGAGAGAGAGAGAGAGAGAGAGAGAGAGAGAGAGACCAAGAGCAAGTGGCCAGGGGGGTTGGGGACTTGGGATTCTCTCTCTCTCTTCTGCTCCTCCAGCAGGCTCTGCACTGACAGCACAGAGTCGGATGCAGGGCTGGAATTCATGAACCAGGAGATCATGACCTGAGCTGAAACCAAGAGATGGACGTTTAACTGACTGAGCCATCCAGGTGCCCCTATATCTAGCTTTTAGTTCTAATTTGGTTACCTACCGATTATATGACTTTAGATGAGTAATTTAACTGCTTGAGGCCAAGGTTTCCCCTTCTGTGAAAAGAGATAAATAAAAGAAAGGGTAGGCAAAAGTCCTTCTTGCTCGGATATTTCACAGTTCTTAATTTCTAGATTCGTTATTTTATAAAAGTAACCTTAAGTGGGGGAGGGTTGTAGGAGGAAGAGCACAGGTGTTCTTGTACTATTTCTGTATCTGCGCATTTATATCTACACATGCATTAGTCTAGTCCCTTATTCCTTCCTCGCTGCATTCTTAAAGAGTCCTTTTTACAATATAAACATTTAGGGATGGGGTAGGAGTGAGCAGGATTATGTACAAGCTAGAAAGCGAAATATTTCTTTAAGATTTAAAGGTAACATGCCAGGTACTTTTACATCCATTCTTTCATTCCATTCTCACAGAAACACTGTGAGAATTTTTTAAATGGAAAAAATTGAGGCTGTGAGACATTAAGTAACATGTCCTAAGATTTAGAATAGATTCAAGCTTACCTGGTTTGTCCGTAATTTTTTTTGTAAACACCATGTTGACTAGAAATCACTTGGTTTCTAATCTTAATTGTTTTTAAAATTACAACAGGATTCAGCATTTTTACAAAATATTGTATTCTTTGAAGCTACTGCTTTCCTGGTGAACAGAAACAGACTCAGATGGAACGCAGCCCTTGCACTGTGGCCTTCCCACCTGCTTTCTTTCTGAGATACAAGAAAGATGCCTAAAGTTCTGGCATCCATGTTGCAAGTACAAAGGCAAAAACTACATACTAAAGATGGACAACTGGAACCGCTAAAAGAACATAGGTGTCTGGGGACAGTGTAGCGCCACCATACCACACTGAAGTGCCGACACCTGGACTACTTGTCATAGTATAAAAAAAAAAAAAAATACACTCTGTATTTGTTTTTGTTTTATTTTTTAATGTTTATTTATTTTGAGAGAGAGAGAGAGAGAGCGCACAAGTGGGGGAGGGACAGAGAGAGAGAAAGAGAAATAGAGAGAGAAATTCCAAGCAGGCTCCAGCCCGACTTGGGGCTCCATCTCATGACCCGTGAGATCATGACCTGAGCCGAAATCAACAGTCAGACACTTAACCAACTGAGCCACCCAGGTGCCCCAAAACCCTGTATTTGTTTAAACTGTCAAAGTTGGGTCTGAGTTACAGGTACTCAAACACAACCTACACTGCTACAGATATCATCATTAAATATAATAAATGACCTCATTTTCATATCTAAAAAATATGTTAATAAATCTTACGCTTTGTTTCAGGGCAAAAGGAAATCCCAAACCTAAACCAGTATCCCATATAATAGATCAATGACCTTTATTGACCTCAGCTGAAACAACAAAATCTTCTTTGACCATGGCATAATAGCCCTTTTATAGGTCTCCATCGATTTTTCACATTGTACTTTCTGGAGGGATTCTGAACATTCATTCATTCATTTGTTTCACAATTGTTTGTTAAGTTCCTTCTGTGTCATGAGAGAAACACAGTAGTCTGAGATTTCCAGAAGCTCTAGTTAAAGACATTCAGTTAAGGAAATAAGAAGAATTCTGCCAACATTCCCTGAGGAAATCTCGAGTGCTACAGGCAAAGAGTCTGAGTTTCTACTCCAGTGTTGAGGTCCTAAATTACTTCCCCTGTAGATTGTGGTTTGAGTTACAAAAATCTGAAAAAGTAGAGAATCCACTATAGCCTTGGCTTTTCCAAATCTCTCACAATTTAAAATAAATCAGTTCTATTCATAGGTTAAAAACAAACTCTTCATTACACCTGCTACAACCAGCCATATTTAAAACATAGCTCCAATTATGGCATTTGCTTCTGGTTAGATCATTTTGGTATATGCAACTTACATAACTGTCTGAATGACCAAATTTCCTCTATAAAACAAAAGGAAACCCTTCCCCTCCATGTCCTCTTGTTCAAATCATGAGGTTCTGGCCACAATTATTCATGCCCCCCCCCAACACCTCATAATATCCAAAACTATTGGGACAATGTATTAAACTAAGCATCTAGTAAAGAAGGCATTTCAGGGAAGCAAAAGAACCCAAAATTTTTAAATTTAAAAACTGAAAATAAACAAACAAAAACCTGGCAGTCACAACCAAAACAGGAAAAGGAAGAAAAAGATGTAAGAGATCTGGCTGGATATATGAGACGAGGGAGAGAAGATTATAAATGCCAAATCCAGAGATCTCAGAAATGGGAGAAATTTGGCATAATGGAATAGAAAAAAATATCAAAAGGAAGACAGGAAATATGGACTCTATTTCAGGAAAGAGAACTGCCTGTCCGAAGGCATCATTATGAGAGAACATGGGGTCAGTACATGTGGAGCATAGATTGTGAGCAGGAGAAAGAGAGTGACCAGAAAGGAGGTAAGACAGTCAAGCCCAGGATAGAACATGGAAGACTATTTAGACCAAGTTAAGAAGTTTACTTCATTCTGAGAACAATGAGAAACTAAAGTGTTTGAAACACAGTTTTTATATGATTTAAACTGTTTTGAAGGGGTGTTACTGGGTGTGATACGGAGAATGATTTATTTCTTGTTCATTTTGTCAAAGCTTAAAAAATAATTATGTTATTGTGGTATCAAAAGCTGTGTAAGTGAGACATTAGTGTTAAAAAAAAAAAAAAAAGCACCTTGAGTTTAATCTTTCCCAACACAAACATTATAAAATATAAATGTGAGCATATGTAGAAAAAAAATTTTTTTAATCACTTTTTTTGCCTCTTGTTTTTATTCAAAGCCAAATGATATGCTCGGGGGTAATAAGGTCACCAGGTGAAAAGAGCAATATGACAATTATAAACAGTTAGATTACAGCGACTACAAACCAGGGCCCATTAGCCCATACTACAGGAAAGTTATCGCTATAAATGGCTTTTCCTGTGTCCTTATCAATGCAGCACACAAAGAATCTCACCCTCAGCTTTTCTCTATGATCTATGCAGTGTTTATGCCTATCTAACCTCCCCAGGCACTGGTGGGTCAGTGCAACTACGGGGCGGGGAGATATGGCAGGAGAGTGACGAGACCATCTGCGAAGTGTCAGAGATGGACTAGGAGTCACCACATATTTCAGGGCAAAACTTTCCACATTAAAAAAATATCTCTAAAGAAAATACTCCAACTGTGCTCTTATTGCTTGGAAGTACTCAAGATCACCATGGAAGCAAACCAGAAAGCTCCCAGCTCTGTTCTAACAGTGTTAAGTTGGCCCCTCAAACAGTACAACTTGCATTTGTCTTAGAGAGGAGGGGGAAGCAAATGAATAGTTCTGAGATGGGAAAGAGAGTCCATTTAAAGTGAAAATAAAACAACACTTACCAAAAGGGTCACGAGGAATAATGTCTAAAAACCAGAGCCTGAAATGCTGGCCACTTCAAGTTCTTAAAAAATAAATGTCAAGTACAGAAACATCAGAATTCCTTGCTAATATCATTGCTATCCCAAAGATTTGAAAATGGTGCCCACTCATTTCATATTACTCTTCTCAGGAAGGCTTTTCTATTAAAAGTTCAATATTCTTTTCTTATTTCCCAAAGACAATGTATATATTCCAAATAAATATGATGGATTAAAAAACAAACAAACAAAAAGAGGTATCTTCAGAGTCTCCTACAAAGTGGCTTTTCCCTAGACCCATTAAATTATGAACTTTCAAGAGAAGAAAGTATCCTGGTCCTCCTTACCTCTTTCACTCTATTAAGAAATACTGGCTTAAATAAAATTTAACATGTTTATTTATTTATTTATTTTTTTGGTAGGTCTTCTTAGAACATATTTGAATATACTACTGTGATCTGTAAAAAACCCAAGACAGAGAAATACAGTATACAAAGTTCTGATGACATCTGAAACAGGAGCCCTCCTCCTCCTCCTCCTCCTCCTTTTAACAGATCATCTGATGAGCCTGGTGTTCCCTAGAAATATAGCTCCAGAAACAACTTTAGGAGAATCCAGATCATTAAGCTATGTGTCTCTGGCAATGCTGGAATTCTACATCCACAATTTCCAGTTTCATGTGACTAGTGAAATAATGTGATATTTCCCTCTCTCTGTAACACCATCTTTGGAAATGTCAAATGAGAATAAAAACTTATAAACTCTAAGCCCCTAGAATTTTACATATAGGCCTTTCTCACTTGTCTTCATTTCTACCACAGGAGTTGTAAATGACCTTGCTTCTGCTTCCACCCAAACCAAAAATTTAAATGTTCATTCAAGTGTCTCTGTAAAAAATTGAAAGAGTTTAAATAATGGATTTTTATCACACTTACATAAAATAAATACAAGTCAATAGTTTCAATGTTTAAAGTAGAATCAGGATAGGTCTTCAAAAAATAGCCTATAGCAAAGTACAATCAATTTTAATGAAAATTAAAAAACCAGTCAGCATTTGCTGCTAGGTCAATGGTCTACGAGAAACACTAGGAAAACTACATGAGGTTGATGTCTGAATATCCGCTTTTTATTTGCCAATCAACTGTCCTGATACCTAAATGGAACAGAAAAGTTTTTTCTATTTTTTTAAGGCAGTCTTATTTTTTTAAGTCAATAACAATTAAAAGGATCTGGCCATCAAAAATACACCCAGTCCTGCAGACAGATCTGCCTTAAGTCTGTGTTCCAATTCTTGCTGTTAAATTTACTTGATTATTAAATAGCAATAGTGCCTTCTGATAAAGGTACAGGAGTAAGAACTATAATATCTTACCTCAGGTGCCAACAAAAGAACTATTTAATGGCATGATTCAGAGTGAAGCCAGTCTCTACCAAGTGAGGTGTTGTCATATTCGCCATGTGAATAAGTCACTTATTTAATGTAGTCAAATTTGTGAAGTACTATGAGACTGTTGCACAAAGTGTTATATAAAAACCAAGACAATACTATCATAAATACACATATAAACAACAACCCTTCCACTACCACTATTTGAAAGTATCTTGAAGTCTAACCTTAGAATGCCAAAACGAATCATTTTTTTTTAGTTGAAAATCTCAGTAATGTCTTAGGCTCTTCATGTTATGTATTTCCCAAGTGCTTTAACGTAATAGCCAGTTGCTACCACAGTTAAGTAATTTCATTAAGTAATTCCTTTAACATCTCAAAAAATATGTCCCTTAAAACTGCTCATATCCATTCCTTTTTCCACTCTCCAAATACTTTCCTTGCTGTTATCAGTAGTCACAGGACCGTGGATTTTGGAGTTTCCTCCAGTGCCAGTGCAGACCATACAAGTAGATATCCTCAGATTAGAAAGGGAGAGATACATTCCAGTAAGATTCCTGCTTACCCCATCCCACCCCATGCCATTTCTGGCACTAGCAATGATCACAAAGAACTGTAAAGAGATTGTGGGGAAATTCTCGCCCTGCTACTGACTATCTCTCCGAATTATAGCCAAAAAGGAATATTATTAAAGCAAGCAAGAGGGAAAATATCCTGAAACTTAACAAAATTACTTACGTTCAGGGAGATAAATTATCAGCTATAGTCCTCATAATTACTTTTAAACTTCTGTTTGAATCTTCTTAGTAAAAGAATTCAAGGGACAAAGCTATTAGTTTAGGTGCTGAGGCTAACTTCTTAATAGAAAAACAGGTCACCAGCTTGCCATGCCTAATGACTGCCCAGGGAATGAAGATTTATGGCACAGAAGTAAGTTCACTTTGAAATATGCTTTTAAATTGAGATTTTGGCAAGGCTTCCAACTCTAAGAGAAAGACAAGTGGTAGAGAGTCCTTAGGAGGCTTATAAAAGGGGATACTCAAGTGGAATTGGGGTAAGCCATTCTGGGGCATAGGTCTGTAATCAGTAGGTGTCTGAAGCCTAACTCAGCCTCTAGTTCCCTTGACATGAAGGATTCTTTCTAGGTCTAATAAGATTCAGGAGTTGAAGAAGCCTCTGAAATTCTAAGCAAAATACCACACGCCTGTACATATGTGCATTTTGTCTGGGGAGAGGGCTCACAGCTTTCATCAAATTCTGAGAGGCCCCTTGCCCAAGGAAGTTTAAAAGAAATACTGCACTTGCTAGAGCCTTTGTAATATGAATTCACCGCCCAACGACATTCTGCATTCCCTTATACCTCAGGCTGTTTTATAGTCTCCTTTAGTAATTGAAAGAGAATGAAATAAAAATGAGGTTCTTATGATTCATGTAATACTGAGAGGTTGCTGCTTACTTAAAAAATCCACATATTGCTATATACGCTAGCCCTGGATCCAAGATGTCAGAAATCTTTAGAAAGGGCACTTTTATTATGGTATAACACAAATGCGAAAAAGTACATAAATTAAAGGTATACACTGGGCAACATTCTTTCACCTAGGATTTTTTTAAATTGTTAATGAGCAAATAATGCAGATCACTGGAAAAGAAGAAACCACAGGAAGATAAGATCATAAACGAGACCCACACACTAGGAGTATGGTTGTATTTACAGGTTTGCTCCCCCCAGTCTCTTAATGACATCCAAGTTCCTTGATATGGTACATATATACAGTCCTTCAGTGATAGAAGGATGAGCGAGTAGAAAATTTGGAAAAGAGTCAGAAAGATGTTCCAGGGCACAGAGGAGCTAACAGTATATATAAATCTTTATCCAAACTGAGTTGGGTTCAAGGCTTGGGGTCCATAAACATGGCAGACATCGCTGGGTTGGTAGAGTTTTCAAAAACTCTGTAAGACAGCCTGGCTTCTGTCCTCATTAGACAGAGAGTCCATGCATCTTTTTAACTACTACTACACTATGTACAAAAATCTCAAATTATTATTATTCATTTCTCTTCCGGTAAAATTTTTAGTTTGTTACTTTCTCCCTTCCAAAAACATCAGCCTTGATGACTATAAAATGATGTTTTATACCTGCCCCTTGCCTGCCCATCTCTAAACTGTGTATGAAGATTTAAACAATATAAATTGTTTAAAGCAATTCTATAAAATACACCTACATTTGCCCTGCACACTTCCACTGCATTACTATACCAAGAACCAAGTCTCAATTAACCACTATCTGACCCTTGTTCACTTTCTTCCCTCCCCTCCTCCTGCCAAAGTTTGCCCTTCCTGCCAAAGTTCAGCACTTCCTAGAAAAGTCTCACTGCCTGTTTGATATTGTACTTCACTTTAGTCACCAAAGGAAGAATTTACAGGTGCTTGGCCCCATCTATAAGACCATGACCGAAATCTGACCTCCTGTTACAATACGTGAACTCCTGCCCTACTGATAAGGCTGGCAGATATAAGTAGGATTTTTCAAATAATCCTTTGGGAATTTATAAGCAGCACAGCCATAAAAGGGGGGTGAATGGAAGGTCGGTTTCACTAAAAATAATAAATATTGCCATGTTTATTCAAAGTGTGCCTTGTTATCCTCCAGGCCAAAAGTTCAGATAAACACTATTGTAAATGACAAAATATTAGAACTTTTTGTTACTTCTGTTATGATCCTTCCGTTGGACACCAATAGAACTGTTTTCCCTCGTATAAGTCCCAGCCCTGATATTGTATAACACTGCCTGAGGCTAGAAAACTGGATTCATTTGCAGGTCAAAAGGAGGGCAGTTATCTCTCAAAATCAAAAACAAACATTTATTGAGTATTATATACTGTTAATACTAAGTGCTAAGTGCTAAGGCTAAAAAAGATGAATAAAACATGGTACCTGCCCTAAAAGAGCTTACAGTCTATTGAGGAAAAAGAACACATATTTAGGATAAGATAATAGAATACAGTCAGCACTAACAGAAACAGTACTGGGTTGTGTAACAATGCAAAGGGGAAGGGGGCCCACTGAGCTCAACGTGAAACATTAGGAAAATTTGCTGGAGGACACAAGTATGAAATAAGTAGGAGTCCGTAAAATAAAAAGAAGTGGGAATGAATACTCATTCAGGCAGAAGGACCAGAATGAGGAAAGAATGAGAAGCAGGAAATAGCATGGTACATTCAAAGAACTAGAAGCATTTCAGTTTCCTTAAAGCAAAGTGGTAAGCAGCAGACAATATGGCAGACAGGACATGGAAAACCTTCTGTCTTTTGATATGCCATATTTTCTTCTATACTTCTATATTTTACTCAATAGATGACCAATTAGAGAATCTTAAGCAGATAACATATATCCCAGATTTGCATGATGCACAGATCACTATCATCACAGTGAGAAGGGAGTCAGGGATTTATACTATAAGGAAGGGAGAGCAGCTAGAATGTTTTCAATAATCCCAATGTCTAGGACAATCATTTTAGGATAGGGGAGGATGAGAAAGAGAGTAAAACTGTATTTAGGAGGTAACATTTGCAAGGCATGGCGATTTAGATATGGTACTAAGAAAAACGAAAAGGTTTGGGTTTCTGCCTGGGGAACTGATAGAATGCTGTTATTGCCTGAGATCATGGTAAATCCAAAACAGTAGATTTTAGGGAAGGGGTGAGATAATGAGTTCATTTTGAAACATACAGAGTTTGTGCTGCCTGTGGAATATGCCAAAATGTTAATATTAACTACATCCGGAAATTTGAAAAATATATTTATGTTACAAATCTTTATATTAAGCAATTCATTTTTAAATATCTTTGTCATCATTATTATGAAGAGATGTCCTTCACTATATAGTAACACATATTAGTGATGTGAGAATGAGTAACAAATATAGAGAAGTAACAAATTACGGCCCCCCAAAAGCTATGAAAAGGGTCAACTCTAGAAGTCATATGCGTCTAGCCCTTCCTTTAACAAAAGAGACATTTTAGTGCTTAAAGTCCATCTAGCTCTGGAACAGCAATGTCCAAAAAATAAACATGTATTCCAGAAACAGAGCTGAGCTCTTACCACTGGTTGTACTTTTTCAAAATTAGGAAACACTATGAAAGAGGGAAGAAGCTTGTTTCTGCCATATAAACAATGTCTTATCAAATTATTATAAAACCTTTATGAATACCAAATATTGCAACACTACAGAATATTAGCATGTGGAATTTATTTAAAAATTTTTAAACTTCTCGTTTAGGATGACATCGACTTTGTATATTTAAGAACGTGTACATTTAGAATAATTGATAAACTCTGTTGATGGCAGAGACTAGAACCTCTATCTATATGTCTATACTTTACATCATATACTTTAAAAAGTACCAATAATGTGCCTAATAATCAGCATCAGAGACACATAACTCCTGCCAGATTAACGGCCATGTATTAAATTCCAATCATGTACCAAAGACGGAGCGAGGCACCATTGGAACATACCTTTAAGTGCACTAAGCAGATCATTATTACCATAGCTCATATATGAGAAAGCTACGGTTTCGGTAACTTGCCTAACACCACACAGCTAGTGAGTGTGCAAATAAATTACTTCAGTACTCTTATTAACCACTATTAGAGTTCTCATTTGAAGAAAACTTGTCACATTTTCTATACCATAAAATCTTAACAAAGTTTAAAAAACTAACAGATACACAGTGATGAGATACAGTGCTGTTATATTCTAGTCATTCAAAGATTATAACTTCTCTCCTGGTAGGTAGATCGTAATTTTTTTAAAAGCATAAGTCCTTGACTTATTTATACATCGTTGCTCTCCATATCCATTTCATGCAGGACAAAAATTCAGTAAGTGTTTAGTGAATAAATGAGTAATAAAGTTTGAGCTAGCATATGCTCAAACAAATGTACTGCATTCTTTTAGCTACCACTTACTTATTCATTCCACTAATATTTACTGAGTGCCTACTATATGCCAAGTACTGTTGTTGGTACTGAAGATATAACATTAAACTATACAAATTGATTTTCATACTTTTACACTATTTGAGAGGAAAAGTACACTTGACATTGCAATTCTGAGACTTAACAAAAACCATATATAAATACAAAACAGGTTTAAAATAAAAAAAATAAAAGGAGTTAAATTTCACAGAGTATTTTTTAAAAAAGCAGTAATATGTCCTCATTAAGTTGGATTTATCTAAAGAATATAGGAATCATTTAAGATCACAAAAATCTATCAATGAAACTTAATTAGTACATTCATGAGCTAAAGTATAAAAACCACAGAACTGTAGCAATATATTTGAAAAAAATCCAATAATATTCAACATTTATTTATATTCTTATAAAAAATTTACAGGAGCCTAGGAATAACTAGATAAAGAATATTTACCAAAAACCTATTGCAAACATCAGTTAATTGAGAAACATTAGATACATGCTGTTAGAGATCAAAAATGAAACAAGGATGCCTATTATCACCTTCCTGAACAACAAAGTAACTAATGATGATCCTGGTCAATACAACAACAGTAAAAAAACAATGTGATATATGGGTAGGAAGAAAAGAAGCAAGTCAGTATCTGTAGACATTATGAACAACCACACAGAAAATTTACTGAAAACCAAAAAACAAACCATAATAACTAATAAAAGAGTTGAGCAAGGTTGCCAGATATAAGTTAACTTACAAAAATCGAGAGCATTCCTCAATATCAGCAATTACTAATTAAAAAGTAAGGTAGAATATTGTAAAAAAAAAAACAACTATATTTTGCTACTACTTAAAAAATGCCCAAGACCATTAACATAGAAACAAAGCTTAACTAAATAATTTAAAAGTAGACTTTTTTCTTCCATGAATACCAAGAATTAGCAGTAGAAAGTTGTCAATTCTTCCCAAAATATATATAGAGATACTTAGTATATGCCCAAGGTATTCCAAGAATCAGTGGGCCATATACAGATTATGTAGTAGATAGGACTGGTAAAACTGAGTTCATCAAATAAAAAAAATTAAGTTGGATTCCTACACCTCATACTATAACTACAGTGAACCCAAGATGAATCAATATCAAAATGTAATGGGTAAAAGTTAAAGTTAACATAAAGGGAATGCCCTATGACATTGGAATAGAGAGGGGCTTTTCTTTTTTAAACAAGACTTAAAAAGTACAAACTACAAGGTTTAAATTGATGGACTTGATTATATCAAAATCAAGGACTCCTGTTAATGAAAGATAATATGGCCATAGTGTAAAGTCTATGGGCAAACTGGAAAAAAAGACATTTGCAACATCCTCCATTGTCAATATGTACAACATAAAAGGAATTTCTGGGGGCGCCTGGGTGGCGCAGTCGGTTAAGCGTCCGACTTCAGCCAGGTCACGATCTCGCGGTCCGGGAGTTCGAGCCCCGCGTCAGGCTCTGGGCTGATGGCTCAGAGCCTGGAGCCTGTTTCCGATTCTGTGTCTCCCTCTCTCTCTGCCCCTCCCCCGTTCATGCTCTGTCTCTCTCTCTCTGTCCCAAAAATAAATAAATGTTGAAAAAAAAAATTTTTTAATAAAAAAAATAAAATAAAAAAAAAATAAAAGGAATTTCTGAAATTTCTCTTTCCAGAAAAGAGAAAAAAACAAAACAAGGAAGGCAAAACAAAACTGAACAAAGGTCAAAAATAGGCATTTCAGAGAAAAAAGATCTTAAATGATTGGGGAGTCTATAAAAAGCACAATGTTATCAGTAATCAAAGAGATGCAAATTAAAACAAAGAGACATCATTTGATACCCATCAGGTTATCAAAAATTAAAATTAAAATTATATATATACCTTCTGACCCAGCAATTCCAACCTAGGTATAGAAACCTTGGAAACTTACACCCAAGTCCATACAGGGTCCTACTTATTACAGCAGAATGTTAGAAGCAATTTAAGAGTTGATCACTGAAGTAATAGATAAAACACAGCAAATGCAAACCATTTGTTAATAATCATGTAGAAGTGGGAGGCAATGAGTAAGACATATAGACTATAACAAGGTTAGATATTAAAAATAGGCTGAATAAAAAAATACAAGAAAAAACTAGATCCATAAGATAACACCATTTGAGTAAATTAAAAATACCTACATATACAAAATTACTCTATATTTTTCAAGGATACAAACACAACCATTACCAGACATTAAACATATTAGAGTTTGTATATTTGGAGATAAGAGTTGTGGGCTTGTGGATAGGGGATGAATGGAAACAAACAAGATAAAAAAATACAAGAGGGGGACTGATAGGAAATAACGATAATAGCGTGTTGTGTCACAAACTAAGATGAATATGATTTATTTAATTATTGGTACCTGAGATTGAAAAAAAAAATTACTTATTTTAGGTGCCTTGAGACAACTCAATCTATGACCTCCTCCATCTTTATAGAACAAGGAATGACAGATGGAGACAAGGGGTGGAGAGGCAAAAGAAGGGAGGAGGGGAAAAGGAAATTAGCAAGAAGTGGGAGGATGAAGGAGAGGAGAAAAAATTACCAAGTCTTCCCAAACTAATGGAAATCACCCCAAAATACTCCAGCCATGAAGTCCATAGACCAGTGTCCCAAACTGTCTGGAGTAACAACTAAGTGACACTATATTAGATATATGAAGAAAGAAAATGTGTAACAGACTTAAGTAAGACTTACTCCATCATATTATAAAACAACCTGATAGAATCTTTATAGAACTTTGTTATTAAAAAATACCAATAATGGACTTCTCTCATCAATTGGTCTTTAATGATACTTTGGCTTCCTAGTTTAATTTTTTGATTGCCTTTATATCTGTATATCTGCACGTAGGTGACTACCAAGATAGAGAAAGGGCTATTTCTTATAATACCATTAACACCCATAATAATTTCGCCCCCAGAGAGGTTTCTCTTTGCATAGGAGTAAGTGTCATCAGGAATAAAAAGATAAAGTTTTTACAAATATTATTTTAATATATAAAGATAGGTTGTTATTTAAATAACTACATCATTAAATTAAGAATAGAAATCTGAGTGTGTGACTATTTCTAGGTATAATCTTATTATTTGTTGATGACTGATAGAAATTAATGTTATTTGCTTAGCTCAATTACATGGCAAACAAAAGATTCAAGAAGAAAAGAAAGGATTCTTTTTTTGTAATTAATACTCCTTAAATAATAGTTTCTTTTTTCTTACTCTTAATAATAAACAGAAAAACTATAAAAAATGAGAAAGAAGAGTTTTGAACTCAATATACCTCTTTATTAGGCAGAGCTAGATAAAGACTCACCAGGACAGAATATATGTGTAGACATCGATAAACAGGAGAGAAATCCACCAAATCTTGGGCTCCAGGTACCTGCAAGACAAACAAAATTGTCACAAAATATTCAAACAAAGCTATTAGGAGCATTAAACTGCATTTATTTTTTTATTACTCAAGTGTAAAAAAATAAAAGTCAGCTCTAGTTTCTAGGAGAAAAACACAAAACAAACAAACAAACAAACAAACAAACAAACCATGCTCTCATAAACCCAGTTTGGGTATTTTAACCATGAGATTAATAACCGAAGATAGCAAGGCTGACACAGAACAGAAGGATGAAAACAGACAAGAGTAACAGAAGATGTCACTGGCCCTGCATCTGCTTTTAGAGATGTATTTCAGGCTATGGGCCTCCAAAAGGGATGAGAAGATGGTAACATGACTTTGACAACTTGACTGTATCTTCTTGGACACATGGTAGGCTACATAAAAGACTGTTTCAGGAGTGCCTGAGTGGCTCAGTCAGTTACACGTCTGACTCTCGATTTTGGCTCAGGTCATGATCTCATGGTTGGTGAGTTAGAGACCCGCGTCGGGCTTTGTGCTGACGGCACAGATCCTGCTTGGGATTCTCTCTCTCCATCTCTCTCTGCCCCTTTCCCGCCTATACCCTTACCCACGCACACATGCTCTCTCTCAATCTCTCTCTCTCTTTCTCTCTCTCCAAAAATAAACAAACATTAAAAAAAGAAAAAAAAAAAAAGAAAAAGACTAAGTTTCAGTGGTCAAAACCAAAACTTGCTGCACAGGATGAATTAAACGGCCTGCCAGCCAACTTCTGAAGGACATAAGAATTAGTGAATATTTACGTCAGCATGCAATCAAAATACCAGAAAATTATAGTACGAACAATGTAGACAGATTAAATCTAGACATCAAAAGGCAAAGTAAAACAAACAACATTAGGTAAGAACTGGAGATAGTCACAGTGCTAAAACTGTTTGGTTATGTGACCTGACAATGAGTAACTCACAATTTACTTTGGCCTCAATTTCTCAACTGAAAAAGGAAACTATTGCCTATATTGTTGACCTATAGGAATTAAATAAGAGTAAAAGGACACAAAGTAAATACTGAACAAAACAAAATAAAGCAAAAACAAAACAGACAAAAGTGCATTAAAAATAATCAAAATAAAGACCTAGCTGCAGGTTTTACTGTAACACTGCTAATTGTAGGATTCATCAGAATATAAGCAGCAGGCCCTAAATTGGGTTGAGCAGACTTGTGAATACAAAGTCTGTTTCCTCATTTCATCAAGCAGGATCATTTCTTCTTTGGTGGCATAGCTTTCTTCACCAAGATGCTTTTCCAAAGAAATCTACTCATTCTACAACTCAGCAGCCCAATACTTTATTATCTCTCCAAAATCATCATCTCTCTACATTTATTGGTTCAAATTTATTGACTATTTTGTTCATTTGCTTTGCACCCATGATAGCACACTAAATCTCTATGTTTAAGAATCTCTCAGGGCTATATACTCTGAAATCACTCAAAACAATCTCCTGTGAATCCTAAGTTTGATCATAAGATCTACGTCATGGTCTAAGCATAGATTTATTAAAAAAAAAAAAAAGCAATTAGAAAAGTCAGCATTAAAAAATCACTGAGAAAAACATTTTATGGACAGATAAGCACCATGTATTTAAAAACAAAAAGATTAAAAAGCATGTAAAAATTAAGGACACTCATTTTCATCTTAATAAAACAAAAAGAGGCAACAGATGATCATTTTAGGCAGTCTTATTTTAAATGGCCACAACATCAAAATATCTTTATAGTCTCCTCTCTTGAATTGCAAAGTAAAGATGTGAAAGAAATTTATCTTGCCAGAAAAACAGAGCCTACTAATGAAAACTACAACTAAGCAAAACACAAGCTCAAAAGATGAAAAATAAAATTATATTAATAATATTTAAACTACATAAAAATTACACATACATATGAAAAGAGATAAGAACACATGTAAAATAATTTTGATCTGTATAAGAAATGAAACTTTTATTTAGAATGAATGATTATAAATTTATTTACAATAAATTATATACTTATAAAAAGCTTAAGGAAATTTAAATAAATTTCAATCACAACTTTGTTCATATGTTCATCTTTACATAGTTTATTTATTTTGTTTTGCTTTGACTCAGGACCATTAGTTTCATTCAAAAGGAAACTGCTCCCAAGCCATTCCTCAGACAGAGGCCTGGCCCCTTCACATGTCAGGCCCATCCTTATAGAATGAACATCCACATTAGGGGACAGTTTCCCCTAAAAATCTGTGATGAGTAAGCTAATGGTGCCCCTTTCTAACGGGCTAAAAAGAATGGTTTATCTGGGCCAACCAAAAAATACATATATTTAGAGAGGACAGAAAGATTTTCCTGTCAGCTCCAGCAAATATTTACAACCAAACCTATCTTCTGTGAGGCTGTCTTGACATCATCATCCTCAGCTTCAAACAGTTTGAAGTGACCTGACCCGGAAGTATTGGCTTTGCTATTTCTTAGCCTCTGCAACCATAATTCAGTTAAGTCCTCCCCAGCCAAGGACTGCCTGCTTTGAAAGCGGTACACAAATGTAGACAAGAAAAGGAGCAAAATGGGGCTTCGGTTCACAAACTTTACCTCCACCCCCAAAATAGCCTACTATTTAGAAATCATTTTTCCTCCATGCTCCCTTCTGTGAAGAACACTAGGAACACTGCAAGGAACCAAGAAGAGTGCTGTGAGGAGAAAGGTATGTAAAGCATGCACTGACTCATGTTGCTTTGAGCTAGATGTGTTTTCTCTGCTTCCACTAATGAAAAAGAATCACATCTACTGAAAGGCAAAAGGAAGAGGGCAACATACGCTGTACGTGAAGGAATGCCATACGTTTGGAAGGATAAGAAATGAACTTTCAAAACTAAATAAATGGGAGTGGGAAAGAGAACAAAAGGCAGTTTCTCCTGACTCACATAAACGGGTCTGTTTTAAGGTCCACATTTTGCTCCCCATTTAAAATGCAAAATCTCTGTCAAGGTTGTCTTCATTCTTCTTCCCCTCCTGTTTGCCCTTCTCTCCCCTCAAGTGCAAAGAATGATTCAAGCAGGTTTAGATTTCAGCTGGGGCAGAGGGAGGAGTCCAAGGACACTTTCCTAAGCTAACAATGACTGTCCCTAATGGTTTCTGTCTCCTAACAAAAGCCATGACTCCGTCTTTATCAGCTTCATCTAATTTTTCCTTTCCAAAGTAAATAACACAGCCCTTGCATTTTACACATGTCCAAGTTTGACAAATCATTATCGACTGGGACTATAACTGATAAGAGATAACTTTGTGGTAGGACGTTGTCATTTCCTCTCATAAGGGCTTTCTTTCTGAGATACAGAAACATGATTAAAATAGTTAAACATTTCCTCTGCCTGGCAGTCAGGAACTCAAGACATTAAGATACTGGAGTCTGTATTTTTCTAGTTCAAATAGATCTATGAAGATACCAACAGCAGCCACAAACAGTATACTCAAGATTATCCTGCCTTTTTAACTAGTTGTTTTCCTTATGAATTCACATGAAATAATTTCATCACCAAGGACAGCAGCTGCCTCATTCCCTATATAGTTCCTGAATGGAGGGCATTAGTGCCTTCTGTCAACTCAAACCTCTTCATTATCAGAGAAGCAAATACTAGGTTAGATTTTAGATTCTGTAACTAAGAAATTTGTGCCTCAGGACATGTTATAATATTATATAAGTTAAGATATTAAAATAACATAAATAAATAAGCTATCAAGAGAATTTAGGAGTGACTGGACTATAACATTCAGGGGTAGATATCATGAAGACAACTGTTATACGCTACAATTATGCATTCACACACCCATTAGAGGTCATGTATCACCAGATACCAATATACATGGCTAGTCTGTTTCAGTATGCTTCTTACATTTGTAGGATACATATTAATAGCTTCCATCAAAGCTGTAGTTTTTGTTACTTATTGTCTGTAGATTTTGTTAAATAGCATCATATCCTATCGATACATGAGCTATCACACAGTGCCACTATATAGATGACAAAAAAGAGTCTGGAGGCAGAGGATGCTGTAAAATAAGAAAAGTAAATTCATGAATAGGATCAATGAAAGGCACCCTGACTTAGAATCAATGAAAGGCACCCTGAAAAAAAGTCTTATGAGACTCTGCAGACCATGTATTGGAGAAGATGATGTAAAGATTCAGAGTAGAAATGGACATATTAGATGGTCATAAAGAAAAGAAGAATAAACATTTCTGATTATAAAAGTTCTTGCAAAACAGCAGGATCTGACTTTTATGATGTTTTTCTTCTCTAATACATCTTTGTATTAGACAAAGATGACAATTGAAAATTGAAAGGTTACTGGTTAAGTTCTTTCCATAAAGAATAAGGAAAAATGATTGTATTTCTTAAAGAAAAAGGAGATTTTTATTTTAAAATAAGTGACATTAAGCTTTAACAGATACATTTATTTAACATTTTTATACCACCTTTTCCCCCCAACAAGGGAGTTGGAAGTTAGTAGCTACTTCTAGTGAAGGGAAGCAGGAAAGAAAAAAATCTGCAGGTAACAATATCATAGATCTACCTGCTTTACTAACAGGTAAGCATATCATTAAGAAAAGGGAATAAAGTACACAACTGCTTGCCTCCTTCCACTCAAGAATATTTACCTATGCTGCTGACAAAGATAGTACCTGAAAAAAAGAAATGCATTAGTGTTGTTCACAGCTGTCCCAGGAGATACACACACACACACACACATACACTATGCCACACAGGCCACTTATTTTTCTCTTATGAAACCTTTCAAAGTCAGTAAAACATCCAAAAAGGGTATGATAAAAATTTGCAAAGAATTTAGAGATGTTTCTTCTCACTAACATCTGAGTCATTCTCCTTCTTGAAAATACTTTTGATTACCACTTTTCACAAAACAGTTCGTTGGGATTAGTAAATGAATGCAGGGACTTGGTGCCCATTTCTGAGCATTAGTTGGATCTCAAGTCATTAAAATGTACCAGGCATCTTTCTGAAGGGAGAAAACAAGAAATGATTAGCTGAAAAGAGCACTACCTTTGCACTCAAAGGATCAATTTCGACGGTCCATATTATGTCTGGAAGCCAGGAAATACCTGGCAAACATTCTTCACCAATGTGCTTTTCTATACTACTCCGCTTCCAAAGCTTCAGAGAAAAGAAAGGTAGAATTCATTTGGACATAATCTTCCACAGAGCTGGAATGAACACCATGGAGGCACCAACAAACTCCAAGGCCTAGGACTCTAAGTGACTCGAATTAGCAAAAGGATAAAAGAATTTTCTAAACCTTTGAACCTGTAAGAATACCCTGAACAGAGCCCTAGCCTAAAAACTGCATAATATTACTAAGAGCTTCTCGCGAATGACTAGGATTCTTCCTGAGAAATCCCTAAACAAATTACTACATAATTTACTCAAGTGTTTTCACTAAGCAGAAGAAAATCAAGAAAAATCACCATTCTCCCTATACTGAAATGCCGCAAAAAAAACTTTGTGGCCAAAATCAAAAGCTACTCTCTCAAGAATTCTCTGCTTAAAGCTGAACACTAAGGCAGTAAAAATTCAACTGGTCTTTATTTAACAATGGTCTACTATAGGCTAAGAAATGCTAAACTGTTACACAAAAAAGGACCTTTAGCTGTAAATATGGTATTAAATATAAAGGTTTTGAGAGGAAGAAAAATTAAGCTGATCAAAGTAGGTAGAAAAAAATGTTATAGATGAAGAATTAACTTTCCTAATACAGAAACAACTCACTAAGACTGAAAGGGGGAAAAAAACCAAAATTGTTAGAAAAATAGGGACATGAGCAGTTTACTTTAAAAAAATATACAAACAGCTCTCAAACTTATAAGATACTACATTTCACCCATAGCCATAGGAATACAAATTAAAACTATACAGAGAGACCATTTCTCATCTATGCAACTTGTAAATATTCAAAAGCTTAACAAAACACTCTCTTAAAGAAACTGTAAGGAAATAGACACATCACACACACCTAGAGGGGGGATGTAGAGAAAATGGTACGACTTCAATGAAGCAGAATTTGATATTATCTAGCAAAACCATACATGCATTAATTTACTCCTTGAATCAACAATCCTTCTAGGAACTTACCCTGAAGATATATATCTGACTATAAGAAGAATAACTCTCAGGTTTCAGGGTTGATTTTTAAACTGTTTTTTAAATTTTAAGATTTTTTTATATAAGGTAAAATTCACCCTTCCAGTGAACAATCCATTAAGTTTGGACAAAACCATATAAGCCTGTAATCATTATCACAATCTAGATACACAACAGCTTTACCACCCCCAAAATTCCCTCATGCCTCCCTGGAGTCCATTATTCCCTGACACCCAGCCTTTGGCAAACACTGACCCAGTTTATGCCCCTAACTTTGCCTTTTCAGGAGTATTATTTATTCAGTCCCAATGGTATGCAGCCTTTGAGTCTGACTTCTTTCATTTAGCATACTACATTTGCGGTTCATCTGTATTGTTTCATGTATCGGTAGTTCATTTCTTTTTATTTCAGAATGAAACTCCAATTATGGATATACCACAGTCATTTATCCCTTCCCCTGAAGGACAGTTGGGTTGTTTCTACTTTCTGGCAATTTCTGAATAAAGTTGCTATAAACATTCGGGTGCAAGTCTCTGTGTGAACAGATGGGGAAATACCTATGAGTGAAATTGCTGAGTCAGATGGTGTGTGTTCAACTGCATAATACACTACTACACCAAAGTGTTTTCCAAGGTGACGAAACTATTTTGCATTTTTGCAGCAATATCTAAGAGCAATATATACAGTTGCTAGGCACCCTGCCAGTACTTGGTATGGTCAGGTTTTTTTAACACTAATTATAATAGCTGTGTAGCTGAAACACTATATTTTAATAAGAAAATTTTGGAAATCATTAAATGCCTACATATAGGAGATTGGCTGAATAAACTGATACATTCAAATAATGGAGTACTAGTTAGCGGTAAAAATAGAATGAGAAACATGTCTACGAATTTATATGGAATAATTTATAGGACATATTTTCATGTGGAAGAATAAGGTACAAAAATATATATGTATTACGTTACGTTATTAACAGCTGTGTCGTATAAGGTATGGGGAAGGGTATGTGAAAACACACACATACACACATGCTCATGATACTGATTACTTAGGAAGAGTGCATAGGACCAGGGTGGAAGGGATAAAGAGGAGAATGGGATATCACTGAAAAAAATCTTCTTATAGAATTTTCCTTTCTTTTTTTAATTTTTTTTAACATTTATTTATTTTTGAAGGAAAGAGAGACAGAGCATGAGCAGGGGAGGGGCAGAGAGAGAAGGAGACACAGAATCCGAAATGGGCCCCAGGCTCTGAGCTGTCAGCACAGAGCCTGATGTGGGGCTCGAACTCACAAACTGCGAGATCATGACCTGAGCTGAAGTTGGTTGCTTAACCGACTGAGCTACCCAAGTGCCCCTAATTTTGCTTTTTGAAACATGTTTACATTTTACATATTCAAAAAAATTAAATTAATAAGGATGAGGAACCCTAAAAAATATACAATTGAAACAAATGAACCTAATTATATATCAGCTTGGTAACAACCACATAGAAGAAAAAGCAAAAAAAAAAAAAAAAAAGAACAAAATAGTCTGAACTATAGCCCCAGTGGGATATATTGTAGGATAAAAAGAATTGCAAAAAGAATCTTGAACCTAGTTAAGTTTACTCCTTTTAGTGACATGTGCATAGCAACTCTGAAACTTTTTTGTGTTATATGAGTAGACAGATGAGTAAATATATTCATACTCTGGGAACCAGAATTCTTAGAGATACAAATATAGAATAGGAAAAGAGGAAGACCTATGATATTCAGGTGAAATTAGAAGCATCACCTTTAACTCAGGATTTATAAAACTGTCTATGTGTTTGTGTAGTGTGTGTATTTCTTAGCTCTCTCCACAGAAGGAGCATACCTAATGCCCATATCTCAGTTCTATATATCATTCTCCAGTAAAAGGGAAAACTCTTTGACAAACTAGCTGATTCTGGGGATAGGGCAGAACTTGGAGTGAACCAAGAACATCCTGTGCCAGAAAAAGAGGAAGTGCTCAAAAATTGATGGAAACATGTCAAAAGATAATGGGTAAGACTCCCACTGGCCAAATTTGGAACAATTAGAGAATCCAAATGAAAGACAGGAACAGAATATAACCCATTGTATATGAAGTAAGAATTCATGTGCCAATACTGACACTAAAAAAAAAGGGAATGGGACAAAAAGGAAGTTCTTCTTTATAGAAGAATGCCAGCTAATCAATGTGAAAGAAATGATAAAAATAGAAAAATCACTCTTTTATAATCACCATAAATTGCATGATTCAGGGACAAAACATCAATGAATTCTAAATCACTAAATCAGAAAAACTGTCAGGGAACAGGATAGTCCCAGGATCTAAAGTATCATTCCACAGATCACTTATTAATTACAAAAGAAGAAGGGTACCTTCACAGCACAGAAATCTGGTAGACTCCACCTTCACTACTGGTGTACCTCCTGATATGATGCACTAAAAAGGACCTAGTATTACTTTTGTGATTTTCCTGTCAAAAATGATTAATCTGAACTTAATCATGAGGATTATCAGATATACCTAAATAGAGAGATATTAAAAGAGAATAAAGAGACACAAGAATTAAATGCAACGTGTGATACTTGACTAGATGTGGCTGCAGGAAAAATGATAAAAGAATTTGCTATAAAGGACATTATTAAGACAACTGGGGAAATTCACACATTGGTTGTATGTTAAGTGGTAGTGTTGTATCAGTGTTAAAATTCCTGAGTGTCATCATTGCATTGTATATGTAGAAGAATGTCATTCCTGGGAAACCACAGATGGTGGTATTGGGATTTCAAATACAATGCATGAAATACACCACTTTCTTTTAAATGGCTCAGCTTTGGCAGGGGAAGGGGAGGATTGATGAAACAGATTCTTTCAAAGTCAAATTTTTAAGAAAGAAAGTGCCGAATTTTAATAAACAGGGTACTTAAGTGAAGGTACATGGATGCTCATTTTACATTTCTGAAGATTTAAAATTTTTCAAAAAACTAATAAATTTTTATAAAGAAGGTGCTACTCCAAAGGTGGAGTTTGGGGGGTTGGTGAGATAGGTGAAAGGGGTCAAAAGGTACAAATCTCCAGTAATAAAATAAATACGTCATGGAGATGTAATGTACAGCATGGTAACTACAGTTAGTAGTACTGCGTTGTATATTGGGAAGTTTCTAAGAGATCTAAAAGTTCTCATCACAAGAAAACAAAATCCTGTAACTATGTTTTCTGATGGATGTTAACTAGACTATTGTGGTGACCATTTTGCAATACATACAAATATTGAATCATTATGCTGTACTCCTGAAATTAATATAATGTTATATATCAATTATACCTCAATTTAAAATAAAGAATGATGGGACACCTGGGTGGCTCAGTCGGTTAAGCATTGACTTCGGCTCAGGTCATGATCTCTCAGCTCATCAATTCGAGCCCCACAGTGGGGCTCTCCACTCTCAGGGCAGAGCCTGTTTCAGATCCTCTGTCTCCCTCTCTGTCTGCCCCTCCTCACTTGCGTGCACAGGCTCTTGCTCACTCTTTCTCTCTCTCTCTCAAAAATAAATAAACATTTTAAAAATTAGAAATAAAAAATAAATGAAATAAAGAATAGATGTATGAATAGATAGGTAGATAAATAGAAAGATGATAGATAGACAGATAGATAGATAGACAGACAGACAGATGGACAGATGGATGATGGGTGTTCAGAAGAGGTCACATTGAGCCAGTCCTCAGGGAAAAGTAGAAGTTAGTATTTTAGACAAGGATGAGGGGAAAAGGAGTATATTCCCTAATTAGGGTTATGAGCAATTTAGTACAGAGTGAAGGGAGTGACTGAATAAGCAATGAGCATATAAAGGAAAAATTCTAAAAGCCCTGAAAAGGCAGGTAGATGTTTATAATTGAGGTAAATAATTCCCAAATGACAAGACCTTTATACTATCAGTACAATGAAAAGATTTTAAAGATCTTAAATCAATGTGAAGCATAATATATCTTTATGAACAGACAGACCTAAAAGACAAACGAATAAGAAAACCAAAACAGAATGTTTGAGGCATGTTTAGTTTTCATTCAACTTTCTAAACTGCTTTTATTGCTATTTGATTTTAAGTATGGGTATTTATTCTTCATATGACTGCTTATATTCTTAATAGAACAGTTGTCATTAAGAACAGAAGTGAAAAACAAAGTCTACAGTGGTGGGTAGCTACCGGGAATAAGTGAGTCAGGCCAGCTTTTCATATTGTATTCTTTTAACAGGCATACGTCGTATGTGAAATATCTAAAACTATCACTCATTTTTACAAAGAACTCTGTTCTCATCATTTTTTTCCCAAACATGTGGCCCCATCAGTGTACCTTCCAGTTTGCCATTTGTAAATACAGACATGGTATAAGTAATAATGTATTTCCCTCGATAACAGCACAGATGTGATAATAAATGGCAATATCCAACGTGCAGACACAACAGGGATTGTAGATTAGTGAAAATAATATATCCCTGGTGGCAATCTTGCTGCTCACGGTCATTCTACTACTACCATACTTGGAAAGAGCCTACTACATGAATTCGCTACTTAAAAGTTGGCAAATAACTTAAAAACTTTTAAGTGCCATGCAAGCCAATAGCCATTTTGCAATCTATTTCTGGCCCATGGGCTGCCAATATGCAACCTCTGATTTTAACTCCAAAGTTCTAATGGCATCCTTTATTTAACTTACTGAGAAATAAGTAACAACTCATTTTGTTACCTTCCTATCAATAGAAAGTATTGCAATAAGCACTTTGAAATTTGGGAAAATATCATAATAACCACCATTTTTCACAAGCAATTCAGCATTAAGTAATCACTGTCACTATTTTATAGGTGACAAAGAGATGCTCGAGAAATTACACGATTTGCTCCAATAACACAAGGCTGACAAAACTTGTATTTTTTAAATACAAATCTTGCAGTCTTTCCAATCACTCTGTGAATTGTGTCTACCCCAAAGTTCATATGTTGAACCCCTGAACCCCAATGTGACTGTATTTGGAAATAGGGCCCTTAAGGAGGTAATTAAGGTAAAGTAAAGTCATAAAGTAGGGACTCTAACAGGACTGATGTCCTTATAAGAAGAGGAAGACACATCAGGGGCATACAATCACAGAGAAAAAGCCATGTAAAGACACAGCAAGAAGGTAATTGTCTGCAAGCAAAGGAAAGAATCCTAAGGAGAAATCAACCCTGATGGTACCTTGCCCTTAGGACTTCCAGCCTCCAGAACTGTGAGAAAATAAATCTCTGTTGTTTAAGCCAGGCAATCTATGGTATTTTGTTATGGCATCCCTAGCAAACAAATAATCTTGTTACCTCAAAATTAGTACAGTACCACAATCATAAAGACATCTCAGCAGACATTATTTATATTTTACATGATACTTGTATTTAAATTAGCAATCCCATTCTGTTAACTTCATATTTCAAAACAGACACCAAAATCTTGAGAGAGAAAACCTGACATGGATTTGGTCAACAAACATTTATCTGACCCATAGTCTATGAACAGTTGAATGGATAAAGTAATGACTACTGTTCTCTAACAACAAAAATAACTAAGAGAGACACAAACTAGAATATGAGATGTGCCAGAAGTATGGTACCAGGGAATGCTTTAAGAATGCAGAAGCTCTGGGGCGCCTGGGTGGCTCAGTCGGTTAAGCGTCTGACTTCAGGTCATGATCTCGCAGTTCGTGGGTTTGAGCCCCACATCAGGCTCTTTGCTGACAGCTCAGAGCCTGGAGCCTGCTTCAGATTCTGTGTCTCCCTCTCTCTCTTCCCCTCCCCTGCTCATGCTCTGGCTTGCTCTCTCTCTCTCAAAAAAAAAAGAAAAAAGAAAAAAGAAGGAAAAATGCAAAAGGTCTTTGGGGAACCTGGGTGGCTCAGTCAGTTGACCATCCATCTAGCTCTTGGTTTCAGCTCAGGTCATGATCTCACAGTTCATGGGATTTAGCCCCATGTTGGGCTTCACATTGAGTGTAGAGCCTGCTTGGGATTCTCTCTCTCCTTCTCTCTTTGCCCCTCCCTAACTTGCACTCTCTCTCTCTCTCAAAATAAATAAACCAAAAAAAAAAAAAAAAATGCAGAAGTTCTGAAGTAACCCAGAAACAAAAAAAAGAATCATAGGCCCTGCTTCTCCAAATTATTTCTTACTCAATACTGCTTTATTTCAAGCAGACTGTTTTGTTTACAGTAGATAGTGTTCCATCAGTCCACGCAAATATACATTATCAAGAACTGTATCAACTTGTGTTTCACCTTTATTTCCCAAAAAAGACACAGTCATAATGCCATCATCTTAACTAATATATAATGGTAGCATTGTATGTGCCAAGCACTGTGATGAGATACATTATGTATCATATGATACATATGTATGTATGTGCCAAATCATACATATTTCCACTGAAAATCAATTTAATTAAGTTGTAGGTCAAAAATGATCAAGTATCAGTAGTGCATAGTTCAACTTTAATATACGACAAGTTTAAAAAAACTTACATTAATTAAGGTGACTCTTTCATTCGCTTAAATACAAATAGAGAATTTTACAGAAGAATACTTTTCCTACAACATCTTCTCAGCAATCAAGAGACTGACTCTGTCAGGGCGCGCCGGTGGCTCAGTCAGTTAAGCATCCAACTGGATTTCAGCTCACGTCATGATCTCACGCTTTGTGGGTTTGAGCCCCACATCAGCCTCTGTGCTGACAGCATGGAGCCTGATTCTCTGTCTCCCTCTCTCTCTGCCCCTCCCAGCTCAAGCTCTATCAAAAATAAATAAAATAAATGTTTAAAACAATTGATTAAAAAAAAAGAGAGAGAGACTGACTCTGTCAGTTGGTTCTCCATGTGAGCTGGTCTTTCATCCAATATGACAATTTACTGCTGTGACTTCATCTTCATTTCCCAGGCTATTCAGTTTTTCTACCTCTGGCACAAACTTTACTTCAGTTCAACAATAAATTAAATATCTGTTTCCTAAGTTCAAAGCACTTTCTAGGTGTTCGGGTTTTTCTACCCATCTCATTCTGTGGTCTCCCATTAAGTATCACCACACTAAAGACATAGTTAATAGCCTACAAATGTCATTTGACTCAAAGAATACTAAAAGTGCACTAAATACACTTTTGTTCAAAGCACAAGAAGGAGAATAATACCTAGACTTAAATACATTAAATCAGAATCATAAAATTTCACGAAAAATAATGCTGGTAATCTGTAAGCAACAGATTTTAGAAAGCAAAATATAACTTTCTCTTAAGTACTGCATTCATTGTTAGAAAAAATTTAAGACATTTTAATGAAAACTCAGTAATACATCTAAACATTCAAGGGTTTTGTTTTCTTTAGGCACTAAAAATGCTTCCTCAAGGTCCTCTATAGCCTTGCAACTCAAAATGTGCTCTGCAGAGAGAAGCATCATCCTTACCTGGGAGCTTGTGAAAAATGCAGATTCTCAGATTTCATCCCCAACCTGCAGAATCTAAATCTGCATTTTATTATGACTCCAAAGTGATTCCTACGCACATTAAAATTTAAGAAGCACTTAACCTATAACACGGGTTCTAACAGGGGTCCTGAAGAGCAACATGAGTTTCACGAATCCCCTGAAATTTCATGCAGAACCTTTCATGAGTGAATATATGCATATTTCACTGGGAAAATACTCCATATATTTTTTTATCAATCTCTCAAAGGAATATATGACCCCAAATAGATTAAGAATCACTGCCCTACAGGATTGTATGCCACAGTTTAGAAGTCAAAATATTTCAAAAACTATTTACGCTGCTCTCAATGAGGTCTGTTGAAGAATGACAAGAATGAAGGTCAGAACGTCACAGTGGGTCACGAAAGACCTTATCTGAAGAATTTATTCACACCATGCAAGAACTATGCCAAGAAACCAGTTTGGAGACATCTAAATAAATAATTCTCTACATGAGGTTTGAGATTAAGAATGTGCACTTGAAGAAGATTCAAACTGAGAAGTAAATAAATAGAAGGTAGGATTTTTTTTAAGATAGGATGCCATTAGATGACAGCGAAGTGCTGAATTCTTGTTGTAAGAGCTCAATCAGCAAGTCTAACAGGATTCTGTTTGATTTGGGATACATGACCATTTTAAAATGTTAACTTCCAAGTACATTCTTATAATATTTCATTTATGAGGAACCCTCAACACATTTCACTAGTCCCACTTTCTTTATCTTCTCTGGACCTCAGAAGACAAAACAAAGAAATAGAGCACAAAAATTAAAACGGATTTGCCCAGGATCTTCAGTGAGTTTATAATAAAGAATGGCTTACATCCATAAGGTTCTCACTATATGTCAGCACTATGCATATATTTTATTCTTTCATATTATCATCTAGTCATCTCTTTGAGGCGTGTATTATGCAGAAGCACAGACTATGTCTAACTTCTATTTCCTTAGGTCATAGTGCCTGATAGAATATAATTTCCTTAACAGGCACCCAAAATGTAAATAAAAGGCATTAGCTGGTCTATGTTGCTTCTGATGCTTGATTGTGGTACTACTATAACTTGTCATCAGTGATGGGCCTAATACCTGACAATCTGCTCTCCAGGATGGACCCATATCCTACCATATCAGTCATTCCAGACAAGAAGAGACAATGCCAAACACTCAGGGGGATCAAGTTTCTCTGCCCCGTTTTATTTCTACAGGTATAGGCAAACGCCTGATTCTTTTCTTCGCTCTATTTCTTATCCACGTACAATAGGGATTTTGATGGAACTTTCACGCATTATTACCTACTAATGTCCCTCATTTACATAATAAACATATCCCGAGGAAGAATATGGAGGTAGTGAAACATAACAGAAGTCGTCAAAGAAGAGTAACAACAGGACAGGAACTAACATTTACTGACTACCTTTTATGGAGCAGACACTTGTGCAATTCTACGGGGCAGAGACTACTGTCTTTACTTGATAGATGAAGACTAAAGTTCCAACAGGTTAAACAATTACCTAAGATTACAAAATTAGACAGTGATAAGTTTGGGGGTATAGTTTTGGGGAGGAGAGGAAAATAAAGAATAAGAAGGGCAGGAGGACAGAACAAAGAACGCGGGTGGGGAAGACAGTGAACCCAATTTCATCAGGAGACATGAAACAATGAAAAGCAGACAAACACTTGAAGGCAAACAGGTTACAGAGTGCAGGCATAAATGGTTCCTCACACATGTCAGTGGACATTTAAAAAGTAAATGATATGAGTTTTAATGAGAATTTTAAAAAATAAAATTGAATTAAAAGGCAAAGCCAGAATCTGAATAAAATCTGTATGACTCCCAAGTTCATGCTCCTAACCACTACATTCACAAAGAAACTGATCCAGTTTATGCAAATGGTATTTAGAAAAACAGGTTAACAAGATTTCTCAAACGTCACAGTAGTTTTATTTTTAAAAACCCACTGAATGTACTTCTAACAACAAATCAGGACATAAATATATGTACTATTGAAGCCACTCAATCTTATTCTTTACCTGAAAGTGACACAGAACTAATTTAAGAGGTTACAGATATGTCACAAAATTCCCAAATTCTCTATAAGCACTCCTATTTATTTCCTCCAGAAATGTATTGTCAACTTTCTCAAGCCTCTTTATATTTTCAGTCTAAGATCCCTTTATTTGCACACACTGTTTAAAACACTATCTTTTGGGGCACCTGGGTGACTCAGTTGAGCATCCGACTTTGGCTCAGGTCATGATCTCATGGTTTGTGGGTTCAAGCTTCCACATCAGACTCTCTGCTGTCAGTCTGCTTCAGATCATCTGTCCTGCTCTCTCCCTTCCCCTCCCGTGCTTATGCTTTCTCTCTCAAAATTAAATAAACTATTAAAAAAATAAATAAAATAATATATTTTATCTCAAGTAGCTATGTTCCAGTTTCAGTGGAGGTCATCTAGATCTTTCTCCAGGTCAGATAAACTCTACTCTTTCCTTAATGTAGTGCCCAGTCAGTATACAATCAAAAACCTTGAAACTTAAAAAAAAAAAAAAAAAAAAAAAAAAGGTGGATGATTGTATTCAAAATCTAAAAAATTAGATTCTAAGATATCATGGTGCATCTTCAGTTTCCTTACGTTGAGGCTCATCTGGATTTAAAATGATAATTTGATTGTGGGTTAAATTTAATTGTGGATAATTGTGATGCAGAAGATCACACAAGCTATATTACATAGATAAATTCTTCATCACATCTCAAATATACTACATTTAAACCTAGTAATTAGTCCCCTTTCCCCAGTTCAAATGTTGGTTACCTCTTCATCATCTTCCTCATCTTCAACATCCAGAATTCCTGAGTCCTGTTCAGACTTGGGGCTCGTGCTTTCTATCTCTGTATCAAAAATTGTGTATGCATCTTTCTTAGATTTTCTCTTGCTACCTATTCTGGGTTGTTGCAAGACGATGTTATCCAGGTTTCTCTGTTGCTGAGCCTAGGATAGAAACACATATGCACACATTACAAAAAGAAAGAAAGAGAGAAAAGAAACAAAATTTGATTAAGCATTCAAAGAACTTCTAATATTGAACAAACTGGTATCTTAAAGGAAAATACAACAAAATGTCTTAATTCATAGTTTTAGTCCCAGAAATAAGATCAAACATATTAACATATATTTTTTAAAATGTTTTTAAAAGTTTATTTATTGGGGCACCTGGGTGGCTCAGTCGGTTGGGCATCCGACTTCAGCTTGGGTCATGATCTCACAGCTGGTGAGTTCAAGCCCCGCGTCGGGCTCTGTGCCAACAATTCAGAGCCTGGAGCCTGCTTCAGATTCTCTGTCTCCCTCTCTCTCTGCCCCTCCCCTGCTCATGCTCTGTCTCTCTGTGTCTCAAAAATAAATAAAAACATCAAAAAAAAAATTTTTTTTAAGTTTATTTATTTTGAGAGAGAAAAAGAGGGAGTGCAAATGGGGTAGGAACAGAGACAGACAGAGAGAGAGAATCCCAAGCAGACCCCATGCTGGCAGTGCAAAGCCCAATGAAGGGCTTGAACTGATGAACCGTGAGATCATGACCTGAGTCGAAACAAAGAAACACTTAACCAACTGAGCCACTCAGGTGTCCCTCAATGTATACATTTTTAACCCTGATGTTACCCATCTTGATTCATTTTCCCCAGAAAGAAAACAGATAATCAATATTATCATTAGACTTTCCAAATATACCCAGTAAATAATCACAAAAATACAATCTACCCTTTTTCACATAAGTAGCCAAGAGATTAGTGCAAATGACTAAATATGTATCTCTTATGAGATAAATGCCATACTGGAATCATTGTGGTTGAGGGAAGAAAGACAAGAACTTTTTAGCTTAGCAGACTCTTAAGAACAGTGGTTATAATCTCTGTGGTATTAAGAGACCAATAGAATGTAATCAGGGGAATGAAACATCTTAATAATTTGAACTAACTAATCCTTCAGGATTGCATGGCCTTTATCTGTGGAAAACAAAGTTTTAAAGGGTTTCTTCTTCTGAACTTTCATAAAAAGGAAACGTAATCCCCTCAACTTTACAAAATAGATTCAGATGGTGTGGTTTTAATACATACAAAGAGGTGGAAAGTGTCACGATGCAGTCAACAACACAAGTAGTAATCCACACAGTATTAGAGCTGTATGACCTTAGTCACTATTTAGGAAACTGAGTCTAGAAGGCAAAGGATCCGTTTGAGGTCACAAGGCTAGTTGGTGGTAAATCAGAAGTTCAACGTGTGACTTCCCAAATTCCGGGTCAGAGATCTTCCTACTCTACCCACAGTCCCTCAAAGCATGACAAAATATTTCCCCCACAAAAGGTTCTGTTGTCAAATAAATGGGAAACACTGCTGTCTTGGAGCCTTCTTGGAGCCACAATGCACATTAACAGAATAAAAAGTAAGAGAAATCCTTTTTAAGGAAACTTCTTTAATTTGGTTTAACTGAGCATGTTCCAAAAGTTCATAATGGAACTTCCAGTTTTTTTCATAAAACTTGGTATCATCCCAAGATACAAAGCTTAAGAACTTATAGGTCACTTATACCTCAATAAAACTGGAAAAATAAAAATAAATAAATAAACATTAAAAAAATTTTTAAAAATAAAGAAATTTCACATTCCAATGCCAAGAAGAAGAAGAAGAAGAAGAAGAAGAAGAAGAAGAAGAAGAAGAAGAAGAATGGCCTCTCAAAATATACATTTCTGAATCAATATATGACATTTTTCCACAGTGACAGGTAGAAATAGTTCTGGAGAAAATAAAAGTCTCCAAATATTCTGAATGACATTAAGAAATTCAAGATAAGGGGCATTGGGGTGTCTCAGTCAGTTAAGTGCCCGACTTCAGCTCAGGTCATGAACTCATATTTCATGGGTTCAAGCCCCACATCGGGCTCTCTGCTATCAGTGCGGAGCCCACTTCAGATCCTCTGTCTTCCTCTCTCTCTCTCTCTCTCTCTCTCTCTCTCTCTGCCTCTCCCCTGCTTGTTTTCTCTATAAATAAATAAATACTTTTTAAAAATTCAAGATAAATATTAAGTATAAGATGTTAGTCCAGGCACTGGTTAAATGAGGCAATTATAATAGGACAGAGAAAAAACTTGAACTATGTGAGCTAGTTTCTGCCAAGAAAATGAAAAGAATCTACATTCCAGAGATTTGAATCAATGGACAAGCTTGTTCCTATGCATAATACTCACTGATATTTTGATTTGACTTACATAAAATATACATGGCTTCAGTAACAAACTGAGATAGAGAGGATATCCAAAAACATTTAATTTACATATGTACATAAAACATACCTGTCCTCCAAGCATTTGACCCCTAAATTAGATAGCATAGTCTTTCTATCTCTCTCAAAAGTAATAAGTTCTTTTCTACTTTCAAGCAAACCACACAAAAAGGGATCCAGGTCTCTGGGAAGGCACAAAGGAAGGAAGAACTTCCTAGAGTTTTCATATTTAAAAAAGCAAGCCCTGGACTACAGTGATCACTTGTCCTTTAAGCCTATCTTCTTCAGTATAACAAAACCAAAAGCTTTCATAAGGTGGTCTTATTCCATTAAATCCCAAGTCATTTATTTTTCTTCATAATCAGTAAAATACTATCAGCATATCAAAAGCAATCAAGAGAAGCCACACTTCAGTACTGTCATTTAAACTTGAAATGATACAAATCTGAAAGTATCCTATCGAAGTAATTTTAGGTCTTCTATGATTTGTTCTTTTCAGGTGGTGTCTGGTGTTCCCATCAATTTGAAGGAATGCAGTTTCGGCCAAATAGGCAAATTAAGACAGCAAACCCTCTGCTAGAAATCAAAGCACTGCAAGTTGTATTCTAAGGCTTTAACAGAACTTGGGGTCCTGTCAAAATTATCAAGGCTTCAGTCCATAAAAGAGCAGTCAGAGCAGATCTGCTAAGCAGAAGTGGCCAAGTCAGAAACAAAGAATCGCAGGTAGAACAATGAAATACTAAGATATTACTCATTATGAATGCAAATGAAAATTACCATCTATCCAAACCATACGTTATGGGGTTGGAATGAAGTGGGAAAGAGTAAATACAGATGTAAGTATATAAATACATGTAATATATGCTAAAATTAAAATGGGATCCTAAGTCCATGAAAAAAAAACAACAACAAAAGCCCTTCAGAGCTCTTTTCTACCATGCTAAACTATCTCACCAGGACCATTTATTCTGTCCCTCCAAAGACAACCCTTATAACCATGAGCCAAAGAAGCAGCTGACCAATTTCTGCCTCCTATGTTAGAGTTGGGGGAGAAGGTGCCAAGCAGACAAGCAGACATTAGAAACTATTGAGGTATTTTCTTTTTCTTAATTGTTCATTCTCTTCATGACCAATTTTTACACATTAATTACCTCTTCCTCAAGATTCCCTCATGTATATTCTTCTCTGATTTCCTAATATAGAGAAATTAAGCAAGATTTCTCCCTCAAGCCCTCTTCTCTTACCAGTCTCCCATGACCCAGCAGCACATCTCCAGTAGCACATTGCCTACATTGCTTTTGAGTTTCTCCACCTCACTTCCAACATGCCTAAAATGGAACTCATCACCTTCTCATTAGAATTCCCCTGCATACTACAGCCAGGCTCTTCTTAAACCACATTATTCATCACACAAATTGAGTGTGAGGGGAAGTGGGAGGAAAAATTTCAAAAAGTACAAATCCCAATTCGATCCCAACTTCCCTTCAACTCCACCATAATGGAAGCTGAACCTAATTTTCCAATGTACTTACCCAGTACTCTCCAACATGAGTCTTCCACTTGGATCAAACTCTACCACTTAATATACTACGAATATTATGCCATTTCTCTAGCGGATGACCTCTCCCCACCTGAATCCAACCTGTACTCTGAATCCCAACTAGAATTCTTTCTTTAGGAAGCCTTCTCTCACTGTGCTAATTCCCAGAGCATCCTCTCCGCATCCCTACTTTCAGTCAAACAGGTCCTGAATATCTATTGGTACCAGGCATTGTGCTACATACTGGGTCTACAAAGAATAAGATGGAGTCCCTGACTCACAAACCTCATGTCATACTGTTACAGGAAACATAGATAGGCAAATAAGTGACCGAAATTCAGTGTAATAAGCAGAAAAACAAATACACAGGTACAATAATTGGACATAGGAGAAAGTAGTCATATATGTGTGGAGGGGATTAAAAATGGACCCCACAGAGGAAGGGGTAGCAAACTGTGGTTTTAAAAGATAAATATGATTTTTACAAAGGGAGATAGGTAAAAAGGATAAGCATTCCAGAAGGAAGGAAACAGCATGAGAAAAGATCACCGCATGTGAAATAACATTATTCACCCAAGGAATAAGTAATCTTGTATAAAAGTGTAAGTGATAATGAACTACCAAGAGATAAAGAAACCATACAAAGCAGTTTCAAGGTTCACTAGTAGGTAATGGAGAAACAATGAAAGAACATAAGCAGGGAAGAACAAGATCAGCTTTCTAATTCAGGCAAATTCTCCAGGAGCAAAAGAGTGGTCAACTGGGAGAAGGTAAAGACTAGAAACAGAAAAACTAATATAGATCACCGTAATAGTCCAAACAACAATGATGAGGACTTGAATTAAAGGTAGGCAGCAGACAGATAACTAGTAGAAGTAATAGAACTTACTGATTTCTGTTGTACATGGAAGTACATGGAAGAGGTGAAGGAAATAAGAATAACTCCAGGATCCTGGTCTTGACGACTAGATGGTGGCAAATAATAAAAACCACGAAAATAATAAGTTGAAAGAAGAGAGAGAAGATGAGCTTGGCAAACGTGCCAGGTAGACAGGTTAAAAAAAACAAACAGGCCAGTACAGCCCTTGAGCATGTAACTCTTCTCTCTTTGAGGATAGGAAACACATCTTACCATTCTTAGAATCCTCCAAACCGAGACACAGTGATATATACGGAGTAAATTTATATAAATGTTTACTATATAAAGGCAATAGAAAACAAAAGAAATATATGTAAGAATGAAATCTAGTTCAATAAAAGAGATGATTTGGATGTTTTCCTACCTATGAAAGAGGGAACAAAAAAGAGAAGGGTGGAGGGAAGGAACGCCTATACAAATTACTTAATCTGGACTATTAACCTAAAAATGTATCTTTTGACACTTTTAAAACTGTCAAAACGTGTCTGTGAGGTACCCTACCTATCCTAAGAAGTTAAGTTTTATTGTGAAATACCACTTCCAATGGTACCTAGCAGTAAGACTCAGTTAAAATTCTGTGAATAAAGCAGTCTCCAGTCTTTATCAACCCAATCCTGACCTCTAGTGGACTAAAGAAACACATACAAATGACCTTTAGAATCAGAAGAGAGGTCTAGGCTTATAGGCTTGGAGACCTGACATAATTATATAAACTTCAATTATAGGGTGTGTGTGTGTGTGTGTGTGTGTGTGTGTGTGTCTGTATATGTATAGGCTTCTTGGAGCAAGCCACATCTTTAAATCTAAGCTCTTAAACTCAGTAATTCTATAACTTTGGGTAAGTTCTTTCGTTCTCTGTGTAACATCCCTATCTGCAAAGAACAAAAACAAAAACAAAAACAAGACTGAGAATTTTAAGTTCCACCTGTCATCCTTCTGAAAATGAGATAGGAGCCTTGTTTTACCATCTGCTATGAAAGCACCTGAGCTAGCAATATTTAGATGCATTATCATTAATGGCATCTAATATTGCTACACACTGCCACTCAATTTTGCATCCGTACTACATTTTAAGGCCTAGATATCTGTACCAAACACCTCTTGTGCTCCACTTCAGATCCTCTCAGCCTCAGCTTATTCCAGGTAGAGCATCAGCAACCTGTTGTGGGCAGCCTTGGATAATGTCTCACAGTAGAACCTGAAACCAGCTCTCACACTTATACCATACCTCTAGCTTCCTTCCTGCCCTGGGGCTTTGAGCACCATCAGAACTACTTAGCATTCATGAGTCTTAACCCAGAAGGGAGACAGCCTTGACCAAAGAGCTGACAGATAAATGCTTCCCCATTCTGTCTCTCCCACTGCCATCAGTTCCATATGGCTTCTCAGAAGGCCCCATGGATTAAAGAACCAGACTGCCCTACAAATGTAACATTGTATGGACTCCACCAACTTCTCTTCTCACTCCTCCTGACCCCTACTCTGATAGATCATGTGCTTGAATAAACCACTCAAATACAACCTCCCAGCTTCCCTCAGAGAAACCAAAGCTAAAATAATATCCCATACGATAATAAAGTGAAGTAGGACTATGACCTCTGTTTTAAGTCTGAGGCCCAAAAAATAACCATGAAAATAACTGTCAAGATCAAGATATAAAAAATCTAAAGTTGCCTCTTTGAATCTCACCAAACAAGAGAAGTACAAAAAAGCTGCAATATCAGAACTGAGTTTCTGCACATTTACCAGCACTAGCTCTGGCAACCAGCTCCAATATCCAATTCTTTTTTTTTTTTTTTTAATTTTTTTTTCAACGTTTATTTATTTTTGGGACAGAGAGAAACAGAGCATGAACGGGGGAGGGGCAGAGAGAGAGGGAGACACAGAATCGGAAACAGGCTCCAGGCTCTGAGCCATCGGCCCAGAGCCCGACGCGGGGCTCGAACTCACGGACCGCGAGATCGTGACCTGGCTGAAGTCGGACGCTTAACCCGACTGCGCCACCCAGGCGCCCCTCCAATATCCAATTCAAAGAAACAAACAGAAAACAAAACAAGATAGTGATTCAAAATTAAGGAAAAGCAACCTATGAAAGATCATATTTTAAAAGTTATTGTTGCATATTAGTGTCCATAGGAGTGTATATATGTATACATGTATGTGTACTTTGTATAATACTTTTAACGAGGGATAAACGAGCACCTGGGTGCCTCAGTCTGTTAAGGGTCCGAGTTCGGCTCGGGTTGTGATCTGGCAGTTCGAGTCCCGCATCCAGCTCTGTGCTGACAGCTCAGAGCCAGGAGCCTGCTTCAGATTCTGTGTCTCCTTTGCTGTCTGCCCCTCCCCTGCTCATGTTCTTTCTTTCTCTCTCTCTCTCTCTCTCTCTCTCTCTCTCTCTCTCTCTCAACAATAAATAAACATTAAAAAAATTTTTTTCACTTTTTTAAAAAAATTTTTTAATCTTTATTTATTGTTGAGAGAGAGACAGAGAGACAGAGACGAGTGGGGGAGGTACAGAGAGAGAGGGAGACACAGAATCCGAAGCGGGATCCATGCTCTGAACTGTCAGCACAGAGCCCCACGTGGGGCTCGAACCCACGTACCACAAGATCATGACCCCAGCAGAGGTCAGGCGCTTAACCGACTGAGCCACCCAGGAGCCCTCCAAAAATTTTTATAAATAAATACATAAATAAATGAGGGATAAACAGTTTTGCATGTAACTTAATCAGATCCCCAAAAATTTCCATCAGTAAGATGAGAAATCTAGGATTATGATACCATTGGAACTTTTTGTTTTTTAATTGAGGAAGGTGTTCACTACATTCCCTTTGAAATTATAACCGGGATCCTGGGGTGCCTGGGTGGCTTAGTCGGTTAAGCACCCTACTCTTGATTTCAGTTTAGGTCATGATCTCACAGTTGTGAGATCAAGCCCTGCATCAAGCTCCATGCTGGGAATGGAGCTTGCTTAAGATTCATTCTCTCTCTCTCTCTCTCTCTGTCTCTCTCTCTCTCTGTCTTGCTCCCGCTCTCTGTCTGTTCCCTTCCTCTGTCTCTTACTCTCTCTAATTAATTAAATTATAACTGGGATCCTTAGCCCTTTGAAAGTCTCCAGTTCATATTTAAATCTATATTTTATATGGGGCGCCTGGGTGGCTCAGTCAGTTAAGCCTCCAACTTCAGCTCAGGTCATGATCTCACGGTTCATGAGTTCAAGCCTTGCATTGGGCTCTACACTGACAGCTCAGAGGCTGGAACCTGCTTCAGATTCTGTGTCTCCCTCTCTCTCTGCTCCTCCCCTGCTCACTCTCTGTCTCTCTCTGACTCTCAATAACAAATAAACATTAAAAAACAATTTTTAAACCTATATTTTATATTTCAATGGCAAGGGGGATGTTTTTGCATTAACAAAATTCACTGCAATAAGATGTACTACATGTAGGGTGCTACGTTTTGTATGACACAATAGTAAAATTACAGAATTCTCTTGTAAATTAGAATTCTCTGCTCTTTTTAAACACTATCATTTTCCTTTGTCAACACACAAACATATGTTAATTATAATTAATTATAAAATAAATTACAAAAAAGTAAAGGGAAAAAAATCTATCAAAATCTCCACTCAGTAATATCAGTTATTTTGGTGAATGATAACCCCACATATAAAGATTTCTGTGCATGTAAAAGACTGTTCTTCTTGCTTATCTGCATTTTCTATTTATGAGCAATTACCATGTATACTGGTAGGCCAAAAAAAGAACCATACTAAATAAAGTTCTTTTAATTTTCTTTTTGCTCAAAAATATATCACAAATCTACTTCTCTACAAATAAAACCATCTATTACAATATTTGCATTGTATTGCATTTAAAAGAACACATTTATTTAGGGGTGCCTGGGTGGCTCAGTTGGTTAAGCGTCCAATTTGATTTGGCCTCAGGTCACTATCTCACAGTTCATGAGTTCAAGCCCCATGTCGGGCTTTGCACTGACAGTGCAGAGCCTGCTTGGGATTCTCTCTCCTTGTCTCTCTCTGCTCCACCCTCGCTCTTCTGCTCTCTCTCTCTCTCTCTCTCAAAATAAATAAATTTCAATAAATGAATGAATGAATGAATGAATGACTAAAAGAACACATTTATGTAAACATAACCTACTATAAGAGATTTATATTGCTTCCAATATTTTGCTGTTTAATAATGCTGCACAGACTATCTCCAGAGCTAAAAGTTTGTGTGTATAGTTAATTATTTTATTAGGGGAATTTCTAGAAGTAGAAAATCTAGATGAAAAGATAAATGTTGAAAATAAATAAATTAGATTTGGCTATGTAAAAAAATTTAATGTCCACTCTACAATTTTATCAGTATTTATTTTCCTCTAGTACTTTTATCATTTATTTTCCATTAATATGCTTAATCCTCCTACAACTTACCTTGAATGTTACATAGAGACAGAAAACCACTCATTCAAATGGTTATTTTGCACCAACTCCATTTTTTAAAAAACTTCATCTTTTCCCAATTAATTTATTTCACTTTATTTTTTTTTTTTTTATTTTTTTAAAAATTTTTTTTTCAACGTTTATTTTTGGGACAGAGAGAGACAGAGCATGAACGGGGGAGGGGCAGAGAGAGAGGGAGACACAGAATTGGATACAGGCTCCAGGCTCTGAATTGGATACAGGCTCCAGGCTCTGAGCCATCAGCCCAGAGCCTGACGCGGGGCTCGAACTCACGGACCGCGAGATCGTGACCTGGCTGAAGTCGGACGCTCAACCGACTGCGCCACCCAGGCGCCCCTTTATTTCACTTTAAATGTCTGCCAAATGAATATAAGTTCATGGTTTTTTTAAAAAATCCAATAATACTATTTTATGATAATAAGTAGAACCTCCTTATGCTTTTTCCTACACCCCAATTCTGTTCTGTAGAGTTAACATTTTATACCCACATTTCTAAATAATACCCTTATACTTTAGAGTAAAAACTTAGCTCACTTAGGGGTGCCTGGGTGACAGTTGGTTAAGCATCCAGCTCTTGGTTCCAGCTCAGGTTGTGATCTCACAGTTAGTGAGTTCATGCCCCACCTCGGGCTCTGGGCTGAGAGCCTGCTTGGGATTCTTTCCTCTCTCTCTCTCTCTCTCTCTCTCTCTCTCTCTCTCTCTCTCAATCTCTCTCTCTCTCTGCCCTTCCCCTGCTCACAAGCTCGCTCTCTCTCTCTCTCTCTCTCTCAAAATAAATTAATCTTTAAAAAATCTAGACTCCTTACCTTTTTACCTTTCTGCTTCATCAATTATCTTCCCAGCATAGTATTTCAAGTTAAAGCAATAATCAGTGTTGATAATTATGTCATGTAAGCATCCTGTCTCACAGGATGTATCTATACGATGACTATATATATTTGATTATACGTTTTTGTTTTGATTATAGCTTTTGTTGTTCCTTGAGTTTCAAATTCTCTAATTTTTTAAAATTCTCTAATATTCTAACTATAATAATCTTTATTTCTTCAAAAAGCTTATCATAATAGGCACCCTATCCAGACCCTATTTTTCCTACAGGTTTAAGTAACCTGAGCTGATTGTACTATAGGCCCTGCTTCATAAATATCATTCTAGAGGGGACTTACTTTCACGTCTCACTGGGGTTAGAGACATAGTTTCATAAATTCTATATCTACCTTGCAATTAATTTAGTCCCACATTTTGTTGGAGCACACCTTCAAGTAATTCCTAAGAAATGAAATATGAGAGTTAAATTTCCTGAGTCCTTGCAATCAAAAAATGACTCATCTTCACATAAACTGATAAAACATTTAACTGAGTATAGAATTCAAGGTTCCTCAGATTATTGAAAGCATTGTTCCATTGTCTTCTAGTACCCATTATTGCTAACCAGAAAGACAATGTCATTTTGATCTTCATTCTTTTGTATAAGACATTACATTTCCTCTCTAGAAGCTTTTCAAACCTCTTTACCCTATCTGTTGTAAATTTCACAATGGCATACCTTGGTGTTAGTCATTGTGTCATTTGTTCATTATGCTAGGTAAGTAATTTATCCATGAACCTGGATATTTGAGTCCCACAGAATAAAGGGGATTTTCTCATATTACTGCCCTGATCATTTTCTTCCTTTGTCTGGAATTCCTAATGGACAGTGAATTCTCCTATAAAACCTCCTGATGATCTTTGTACCACTTTTATATTGAAAAAATTGTTTTAATTTTTGAGAATACAAATTAATTTTTTAACATATTACTCTGTTTCTGCATTATCTGCTCCCTCCTGATAATTTTTATTGTTATTACTTGTTTTCTCATATTGGTAAATTTGGGTCTCTCTCTTCCCAGTTGGATATTTTTTCCCTGAAATGTCTGTTTATCCTTGGGGGCCATTTATATTTAACAATAAGTCACTCAAGAGTTGACAGAAAGATCTGTAAGGATGAAAAGACTTGTCAACCAGCAGGCTTCACTTTAGGGAGTTCTAGGAGGGAGATAACCTCTTTACTGGTGAAATCCAAATGGCACTTCATGGCAGTCTTTTATGAATTTCTCTAGAAAAGAATCTTCTAGTCTTCCATCTAAGAATCTAAGTGCAAATATTCCATGCATGAGGCAGAAGAAAGAAAAGGAATTCACTGTTTTGCACACTAACATTCAACAAATCACACTATTTTTAAGTCCCTCATCTTACCCCATCATCTATTATTAACTCATACCTCCAAAGTCTCAGCTTCACTGGAGGCACCAATATGTCCTGAACTGTCTTCTCCATTCCACGCGTACCTCTGTTTATACTTTCACTTGTGGATTCATACACCCTGCTATATTAGTTATCACTCTTCCTAGTGCTTTCTTTTTTTTCCTTCCAGCTTTCCTGAGATATTATTGATACATAATTTACATAAGTTCAAGGTGGACAAAGTGCTGTTTTGATATGCATATATATTGCAAAATGATTACAACAGGTTACCTAACATCTCCATCCACTCACATAATTATCGTTTCTGTGCATGGCAATAACATATATGACCTGCTCTCCTAACAACTTTCAAGTATATAATATTGTTAATTATAGTGATCATGCTGTACATTAGATCCCCAGAACATACTCATCTTACAGTTGGAAATTTGTGCCCTTTGACCAACAGCTTCTTATTCAACTCACCTCCCAGGCCCTGAAAACCACCATTTTATCCTCTATTTTTATAAATTTGGCTTTTTACATTTCACATATAAGTGACACCATACAGTTCTGGTCTTTCCCTATCTGACTTCTAAATTAGAATAATGTCCTCAAGGTCATTCCATGTTGTCACAAGAGGCAGGATTTCCTTCTTTTTATGGTTGAACAATACTCTCTAGTATATATACACCACATTTTCTTTATCCGTTCATCCACTGATAGACACTTAGGTTGTTTCCATGTTTGGGCTATTATGAATAATGTCTCCAGCTTTGTTATTTCTCAGGATAGCTTTGGCTATTCAAGGTCTTTTGTAGTTCCATACAAATTTTAGGACTGTTTTTTTTTTCATTTTTTTAAACTATTTCTTTGGAAAATGTCATTAGACTTTTGATAGGAACTGCACTGAATCTGCAGATCACTTTGGGTACTAAAGTCTTTTTAACAATATTAATTCCTCCAATCAGTAAACATGGGATGTGTCTTTATTTGTGTCTTCTTCAATTTCTTTCATCAATGTCTTGTAATTTCCAGTATAGATATTTCACCTCTTTCATCTCCATGGTTACATTTATTCCTAAGTATTTTATGATGCTTGATGCTGCCATAAATAAAATTGCTTTATTTCTTTCAAAGATAGTTTATGGTTAGTGTACAGAAATGAAACTGATTTTGGAGTATTGATATTGTATCCTAAAACTGTACTGAATTTATTAGTTTTGATGGTTTTTTGGTGGAACATATAAAGATTTTCTACATATAAGATCATATCACCTGTAAACAGAGACAATTTTACTGCTTTTTAATTTGGACGACTGTTATTTATTTTTCTTGACTAACTTCTCTGGCTAGGATTTCCAGTACTATATTAAACAGAAGTATTGAGAGTGAGCACCCTTGTCTTCTTCTTGATCTTAGCAAGAAAGTTTTCAACCTTTACTGTCGAGTATGCTGTTAGCTATGGGTTTGTCATATGTGGCCTTTATTATACTGAGGTACATTTCTTCTATATCCGATTTGTGGAGAGTTTTATGATGAAATGATGTTTCATTTTGTCAAGTGCTTTTTTTCTGCATCTATTTAGATGATCATATGATTTTTACCTTTCATTCTATTAATGTGATGTATCGCCCTTATTGATTTGAATATGCTGAACCATCCATGCATCCTAGGGACAAATCATACTTGATCATGGTATGATCCCTTTAATGTGCTGATGAATTTGTTTGCTAGTATTTTCTTGACAGTTTTTGCATCTATATGTATATTCATCTGTAGTTCCCTTTTCTTCTAGTGCCCTTACCTGGGTAATGCTGGCCCCATAAAATGAGTTTGGGAGTGTTCCCTCCTCTTCAAATATTTGGAAGACTTTAAGAAGGATTAGCATTAATTCTTCTTTAGATGTTTGGTGGAATTCACCAGTGAAACCATTTGGTCTTAGACTTTTCTTTGTTGGGAGGTTTTTGATTACTATTTCAATCTCATTTATTACTGGTCTATTCAAATTTTTTATTTCTTCCCGATTCAGCCATGGTAAGTTGTATGTTCCTATAAATTTATCTGTTTCTTCTAGGTTATCCAATTTGTTTGCAATTACTGATTTCTTATGATCCTTAGTATTTCTGTGGTGTCAGTTGTAATGTCCCCTCCTTCATTTCTGATGTTGACTCCTGTATTGTTTTCTTAGAGTCTAGCTTAAGGTGTATCAATTTTGTTTATCTTTAAAAAAAAAAAAAAAAGCTGTCTTAGTTTCATTGATATTTTATATTGATTTTCTGGTCTTTCATTTATTTCTGCTTTGATATTTGTTATTTCTTTCCTTCTCTTAACTTTAGGTTTAGTTTGGCCTTTTTCCCCCCTAGTTCCTTAAGGTGTAAAGTCAGGCTGTTTGTTTGTCATCTTTATATTAACTGCCATAAACTTACCTCAAAGAACTGCTTTTGGTACATCCCACGAGTTTTGGTATGTTGTATTCCCATTTTTGTTTCTTTAAAGATATTTTTTGATTTCCCTTTTGATTTCTTCTTTGACCCACTGGTTGTTCAGGAGTCTGTTGGTTAATTTCCACACATTTATTAATATTCTAGTTTTCATCCTATTATTGACTTCTAGTTTTTTACCTTTGTGGTTGGAAAACATACTTGATATGACTTCGATCTTCTTACATTTGCTAAGGCTTGTTTTGTGACCTAATATATAATCTATCCTGGAGAATGTTCCATGTATGCTTGAGGAGAATGTGTATTCTGCTGCTGTTGGTTGGAATAATTTGTATATGTTTGTTAAATTTATTTGGTCTAAGATATAGTGTAAGTGCAATGCTTCCTTATTGATTTTCTGTCCCACTGCCCTATCTGTTGTTGAAAATGAGTTACAGAAGTCCCCCTGCTATTATTGTACTGTTGTCTATTTCTCCCTTCAGATCTGTTAGTATTTGCTTAATATATTCAGGTACTCCAATGTTGGGTATACCTCCTTACTTTCATTCTTCCAAAGATGTATTATGTCCTTTTTATCATTTTCATTCAATTCATTCACTGGATGAATTTTTAAACAGTTATTATAACTACACTTAAGGAGATAAAGAAAAATATGCTCACAATGAATAAAATACAGTGAATCTTGGGGCACCTGGGTGGCTCAGTTGGTTAAGCCACCAACTCTTGATTTTGGCTCAGGTCATGATCTCACAGTTGTTGGGATCGAGCCCCCTGTCAGACTCTGTGCTGACAGCACTGAGCCTGCTTGGGATCCTCTCTCTTTCTCTCTCTCTTTCCCTCCCCCACTTGTTCACACATGCACACTCACACTCTCTCTCTCTATCAAAACAATATTTAAAAAAAAAAAAAGAAAATATAGTAAATCTCAGCCAAGAAATAGAAACTATGTAAAAGAGCCAAAGGGAAATTCTAGAACTAAAAAATACAATGTCTGAAATAATTTATCATTTAATGGGCTTATAAACCAAATAGAGATAACAAAAGAAAAAGTCAGTGAACTTGAAGACAGATGAAAAAAAATTATCCAAGCAGAAAATAAAGGAAAGAAATGAAAAATTAAACAAACACCAAACCAGAACCAGAGGAACATGGGGAATAATACTGCAAAAGGTCTAATGTAAGTAGAACTAGAGTCCTGAAAAAGAGGAGAAATAAAATATTTTGTAAAAAATATTGGAAAAAATAATAGATGAAAATTTCCTACATTTGATAAACAACATAAAGTAACAGAGTTAAGAAATTCAGTGAATCCTAACATAGATAAATGCAAAGAAACCATGCTTATGCACATCAGAGTCAAAACACTGAAAATCAGAGATCAAGAGAAAAATCTGAAAGCCTTAAGAAAAAACTCTACATTATATATGGTGGAGAAACAATACATGATAAATGACTATTATCTCTCAGGAGAACTACAGGGGCCAGCAAGTCAAAGAAAAGAAAATGAAATGAAAAAATGTAATCAACCCAAATTCTACATGTAACAAATATCCTTCAGGAATTACATGATGAATTGCACCTTCTAGACAGATATATTGAAGTCCGAAACCCTGGCATCTCATAATGTGACCTTATTTGAAATAGGGTCAATGCAGATGTATTGAAGATGAAGTCATACTGCATCAAGGTGGGCCTTTAAGGCAATATGACTAGTGTCCTCCTAAGAAGAGGACAAGACAGAGACAGAAGACATAGAAAACAATATCAGGTGATGAGGAAGCCAGAGATTGAGGTGCTACAACTGCAAGTGTTAAGGAAAGCCAAGAGTGCTGGCAAATCAGCAGGAAAAGGCAAAGGAGGATTCTCCCCTAGTGGTATCATAGGAAGCATGGCCTAGATGACACTTGGATTTTGAACTTCTAGCCTCCAGAACTGTGACATGGTAAATTTATTTTAAGCCACTCAATTTGTGGTACTTTGTTATGGCAGTGCTAGGAAACTAATACAGGAATGAAAGTAAAAGAAAAACATTTCAGATAAAAGAAAACTAAGGGAATTTAAGACCAGCACATCTGCACTATAAAAAATGCTAAAGGAAGTTCTTTAGCTGAAGGGAAATGGTTCCAGATGGAAACTCAAATCCTCAGAAATGAATGAATTAATTAATTAATGGCATCAGAAATGGCAAATTGTTGAGCAAATATAAAAGAAGGGAAGAAAGGTTGCTTTTTAAATACAGAGTAATCAAGAAGAGTCTCCTTTATAAGTATCATTTGTGTTTCAGACCTTACAGCTTATTTATTTAGTGTTGGTACAGGCTAAGAAAAGACAGACAACTACATAGGGTCAACCCTTTAATCCTGAGCTCTCACAGAATTTAAACTATTATAAACATTACATTCTAATATCTAGAAGGACAATGTCAGCCATGTTGATCACATTTCAAGAATTTCTTAGTCATTTTAAGATACAAAATGAATGCCAACTACTAAAGACAGGAGCATTATGGTAGCTTATGCTTAATGTCTAACACATTAAGAGATCATTCATGCACAGAATCATTTATGCATGGTTCTAAGATAGGCTGGTTCATGAATGAACTAAATTTCAATATAATCTTTATTATTTCTGACAATAGCATCAACTCTTGTCTACAATTTTTTACCACAGATTAGTTTGAGTTTTACATCTTTTATCATTGTCATCTTTAGGTGGTGGTGAAAATGACCCCAAAATACCCAAAGGAAAGGTAAAACTGGGAGGAAAAATAATCAAGGGTTATTGATTACTACTCTCAGAGTAGTATTCCCCTAAGTGCTTAATATTTTATGTTTTAACCTACTCTTCCAGAAAAGATAAGGCCTATATAAGCAAGGCTTCACTCAAGGACCACCCAATCCCACCCAAAAAGAGCCAGAAAATGTTATAATTAAAACAGTTCAGTCAATATTTCACTCAAACCAGTAGTCTCAACTATAACTACAGTATCAACAAAGATCCCAATTTAATATCCTAATTTAGCTAAGTTTTCATTGTAATGAACAATAAAATTACCTAAAGAACATCAGAACATCTTACTAAACTACTATCCAAGCCATATTCTTTTTCAGAAGACAACTGATAAAATTAGGGGGAAGAAAGAGAGTAGGCATATATCCACCAACTACACACACTCTGTGGTCAGCTGAACAATTCACAAAGGTTTTAAGTCATTTCCCTCAGTCAACAGAATCCAAATGGCACCTCAAAAGTAAATCTATAATAAAAGTATTACTGGACAGCACAGTCATAGTGTATCAATCACCAAACTAGATAATGAGCTATTATTCTTTGGGTCCCTTCCATTTCTGCTTTACAAAACAAACTCAAAGAGAAATAACTTCTTTTTTCTATTCCATTTACAAGATTTACAATCAAAAGCAGTTGAGGAAAAAAAAAAAAAACAAATAACAGCAACAACAACAACAAAACCAGAAAGACACAACAAAGAACTGGAGTAATAGAAAGTAAAATCAATAGCATCTTGGGGTCTATTCCTGAACAACAAGAATTATTCCATAATCACATAAATTATTGATTTCACCCTTTCAGCAAAATAAAAGTTCTAATATATCGATCTTTATTTATCCATTATCTTCCTTCTAGGAAACCAGGTAAGGCTTGCCTTTTGCCCAGACCTTTAAATTCTGTAGTGCATTCCTAATAAAAGCCAGGGTCTCAAGAATCTCAGATGCAGAGGAGATTCCCGTCTTTCCAAAATCTCAGAAACAAGTTACTTTACCCAAGGCAAATATTATTACATTATTAATGTATTTCCTCATTCCTTCCAAACTCTGATGATTATATTGGTTTGAGAGGACGGGGAGGAGGAGGAAGAGGAGCGGGGAGAAGGAGAAGGAGGAAAAGAAGAGGACAAGGGGACAGAGGAGGAGGCGGAGAGGAACGGGGAGGAGAAGACAATGACAAGGAAGATGACAACCAGGTATCACTACTAATAGATCCCAAAGGGCAAATGCTTCCGAAAATAACAACATTGTATTGAAGATTTCAATCCAGTATAATTCTTCTCAAATGTACTGTTAGGCTTTCTCCCTTGTAATACCTACCATAAGAAAAAGAATCCAACTGGGCTCAGTTTGGAACTGTCTGTCAGAAAGACTTTTTTCCTGACAGACTTCTTCCCAAGGAAGTTAATATTAAAGCAATGGCTGTGACAAAACAACAAAGCAGTGTGAGCTAAGAAGAAAAAACACTGGACACTGAATCATGAGATGAAACTTGTAGTCTTAATTGCTACTAGTAAGTTGTACAACCTTGTATAATTTTAGTTTGTTTGCTGAAAACAAATATTTTGAATTGCTAAAGACAATTCGAGCATTAAAATTTATACATGTATTATTTAAACACATGAAACAACATAAACTCAGTTTTAAAATATAGAATAAATTTTCATCAGATGTTGAAAATTTTAAAAAAAAATTGATTTTTTAAGTACCATAACTCTGACTAGACAGATGATACAAAGTTACAATTCCTATAATAATTAAAATCCATACAATTTGACTGGAAATAATAACTTTAGTGCTATGTAAACAACAAATTGCTTTTCCTTCTTCCATCTTCTTCAATAAAGTGTTACAAAGTGCTCTGAGTTTCTTAAACGTTATCAAGATGGAAAATATTCAGTAGTATATTGAATGTTGAAAAAACACTAAGCATATGGTCCAGAAAAAGAAAAGTAATTTTTTGTCAATAGAATAAGTTTTAAATTTTGCAAAGGAGCAGGATATCAAATGTATATTTGTAATTTCTTTGTACCCAAGTGATCACTGAGACATATTAACTGCCTAAAATTTGATTTTCCCCTAGCAGAATTAAGAGAAATCTAAAAACAAGTTACTATATGTACACTGAGTCACTACAATTACTCCCCCATGTCTATCTTACTATCTTTTCCTTATGTTTTTGTACCGAAAAAATAATATAACAGATCCAACATAACTTACTTGACATGGTAGTGAATGAAAAAAAAAAATGATGTGTTAGAAAGCCACAGCTGAATTTAAACATTCTGTTTCAAATAAAGGCTTCTGTAAGAAGTCCAATGAAGAGAGAAGAAATTTAAAGACCACATCAAAGTGAAGGGCAATACTCCAAACTGCCCTCTAAAGAGGGGAGACTGATGAAGGAAGCCAATTTTTAGCAGGAGAAACCAGTACCTTTAGTGTGGTTTAACTAGGAAAGCCAGGGTATGCTTTTCCTATCCTGTAAATTACCTTGACTTTGGGGCATGATCTTAGGACTGCAGTAAAGTTACTGGATGTAAGTCATTGACTATGGAGAGTGCTAATGAGACCAAGAATGGGGAATCCAAAATGTACAGAAGACAATTTCCCACAAAGAAAATCTCCATACAAGGAAAAACTTGGTTATGGTCCTAGTAAAATTCATACAATGTATAAACTATTGACAACAAAGCATATCTGGAAAGATAATATGGATAACATTGTTGTTTATAAATATAAATGGAAAAGTTATGAAAACACTAAGCTTATGTCCACATTCTAACACAGAGTGCCTGAAGAAAAGCTATCAGAACACCCAATCTATTAAAAATACGAGTATTTACATAAAAAGCATGTGTTACTATGTTGTGCTTGTTTCACATCCTCTGGAAATAGCAAAAATAACAAAGAAAAAATTAAAATATTTAAGATTTCCAAAGCTTAACTTCAACCACCTTGAGAAATTTTCACCTTGAGAAGCATTAAAGTTCTAAGCAAATCATTCTCCTCTTTTATGTGAGAGTGCCTAGCACTATAATTGGCCCAGGATAAATTTTTGAAAAATGACAGTTTCTTTTTTCCTTCCATAATCTAATGTTTTCTTGCTTTATCATTAGCTTCCTATCAACACAGAAGATATGTTTTTCATGAACCACACCAGAGGGATAAGAAGAGTATCAGAACAGGGAAAGCATATCTCTAACTACCCACTCCTATGAGAAGTGCCATAGGAGGGTGCCTGGGTGGCTCAACTGGTTAAGCATCTGACTCGGTTTCAGCTCAGGTCATGATCTCAGGGTTTGTGAGTTCGAGCCCTACTTCGGGCTCTGCACTGGCAGTACAGAGCCTGCTTGGGATTCTCTCCCTCCCTCTGCTCCTCCTCTCTCTCTCTCAAAAAATAAATAAACTTAAAAAAAAAAAAAAAGAAAGAAAAGAAAAAAAAAAGAAGTGCCATAGGAACAACATAATTGCAGTTTAATCAACCTATAAAAGACAACATAACAACCACTATCCAGTTCATAATAAAAAACTGAACCAAATTCCCACAAAACTGACCTTTGATGAACCATAGTAGACAGAAGAGTGTTATAGAATAGAAAGAGCATGTCTTTACTTCCTTCAAAAATGCCACAGGAAAAAAAAAACAATAATTACAATTTAACCAATCTATGAAAGACCATCACTACAAATATGAACTATTGTACAAAAACAAATAAAAAGGCTATAATAAATGTTACACAAAAACTGAGTACTAAGCTATAAGATTTAATCTCAGTTCCAATCAGGAATATCTATTTACAAATGTGATTTTAAATGCCTCACTCTTATCCACAAAAGAAGCTAGGGATGATCGTTTCAAAAAGAAAAATTAATTTGTTGTCTTGTGATGATCATTACAAGCTGATTTACTATGACACAGAACTAGAAGTGAGTTAAGGCTAACTCTGTGGTTCAGACTAGTTACTGCATATTTTGTGTTGTGATGTTTTATGAGTCTATTTAATGGACTGAGACACACGATTTTAAGACACCATTTTACAATATCCTTTTGAATGGAATCATATTTTTTTAAACAATATTATAAAAAGCAGGCTTTCTATAAGAAGAAAAAGAGAACAAAGTTAATAAAAAATGACAGCAAAAATGGCTCAGGGCCAAAGACCCATTTGAAACTTATAAAATCTTCCTAAGATCAGATGGACATGTGTTCTCTTATTGCTAGGTGTAAAACTATACACTAACACAAGCTTCTGTTTCCAGTTTTAACTTAAAAGCCAGGTGTTTCTCAAGATATTAAAGGTTTCTATGCATCCTCATAATAAAATTCAATTTTGTTATCACAGCAGGCATCTAGTTCAGTAAAAATGATCAAGTTTACATTTATAAAATGTGTAAAGTAGAGGGTCTGCAAATAATTTTGACTCTAGAAATATCATTATGTAGGAAATACAAAGAAGAAATGTAAATGTCTAGTAATATGGAATTAAACCAGAAAAAAGAATAGAAAATTATACAACATAATGTGAAGAAATATTATTCAATTTATTAATAACGATGACTTTCAAGAATATTTATTTACACTAAGAAGTAGCTATTAATATTATGTTAAGTTAAAAAAGTTAAGATATAATTTACATATACAATTTGATCAAAATTTTATAAAACAGATGTGGATATAAATAACTATAAAGGAATATTCTCTTCAGGCAACATTGAACTAAATAATTTAGACAAGAAAAGCAGAATAAAATATAAAAGCCATCTGCTCAAAGGCTTCAAGAGAGCTAACAAGATTGTAGAAACTTATTAGGCCAGAATGCAGGAAAGGGAAGTGACATGGGTAAGAAATAGCAATATTTGAAGCTATTCTTCCTTTGAGGGCATTTGCCAATACTAAAAGGGTAACAGACTGACTAAATAGCACCTTTTTCAATGCCAAAGGATTAGAAAACAGAATAAGAGTTGAGTTCCATCAGGAAGGAAAGACTTTGGTGAACCATTCGTTGTGGGTTGGAACGCTGAATAGTTGCACCCTGTGACACATGTAAACCAGGAATCATACAGACCCTTATAGAGATTCATAGCATGCATTAAATTGGATCAAAGTGATCCCAAAGTCCCCTAGAATAATCCTGTCTACTAGTATCTCATAATAGCAAGCACAATTCTTTTCCAAGGAAGAATACCATCATTCTAGACTTAAACTGTTTCTACAATTTTGAAATTACAGTACCTAGCAACAACCAAAAGTAACCAAACACAAAAGGAGATAAGACAACATGCACAGAAACCAGTGGGGGAAAGAGGAGGTGAAGGAAATACATCAGAGATCTAAAATTCATAATTATTAGATATGGACTTCAAAGATTCAAAATTAGGACATCACTACAGACCCAACATACATTCAAAAGATTAGGGAATATTGTTAACAACTGTATATCTGCATATTCAACAATTTAGGTGAAAGAGACAAATTCCTTGAAATACATAAACTACTAAAGGGCAAGAATAAATAGATAATCTGAATAGCATAGATGATTCACTAGTAAATTCAATCAAACACTTAAGGAATAAATACATATTTTTAAAATATATAAAAATTATTCCACACAATGCTTCCAGAAAATAGAAGAGAAAAGAACATATCCAAACTCATTTTAAGAGGTCAGTATCCAAACTGGTGCAGCCACTGTGGAAAACAGTATGGAGATTCCTCAAAAAGTTAAAAATAGAACTACCCTATGACCCAGCAATTGTACTACTAGGTATCTATCCAAGGGATACAGGTGTGCTGTTTCAAAGGGGTATGTGCACCCCAATATTTATAGCAATGCTATCAACAATGGCCAAAGTATGGAAAGAGCCCAAATGTCCATCAACAGATGAGTAGATAAAGAAGATGTGGTATATAAATACACAATGGAGTATTGCTCGGCAATCAAAAAGAATGAAATCTTGCCATTTTCAACTACGTGGATGGAGCTAGAGGGTATTATGCTAAGTGACATTAGTCAGAGAAAGACAAATATCATATGACTTCACTCATATGAGGACTTTAAGATATAAAACAGAGGAACATAAGGGAAGGGAGGCAAAAATAATATAAAAACAGGGAGTGGGACAAAACACAAGATACTCTTAAATATAGAGAACAAACAGAGGGTTGCTGGAGGGGTTGTGGGGGGGGGATGGGCTAAATGGGTAAGGGGCATTAAGGAATCTACTCCTGAAATCATTGATGTACTACATGCTAACTAACTTTGATGTAAATTTTAAAATAATTAATTAATTTTTAAAAAAGAGGCCAGGATCACTCTGATATTTAAAAAAAAAAAAAAAAAAAAAACTATACAAGGAAACGACCTATATCCCTTGTAAAAATAGACACATAAACATATGTAATACTCTTAGCAAACTAAAAACTAAACTAATCAAACTGTAGAAATGTATGTGTGGGTATGTGTGTTGCTAATACTTCATGACAAGATGGGGTTCATCTTAGGAATGCAATCTGGGGCTAAGATCTTTTTTACATACAACACATCTGTTGTATGCACAAATGTGCAGGTTTTTCCACCCAAACCAACTGGGTGTCCTACCATTCAATTCAATTCTGACATTACCCAGAGTTAGTGTTAGACTCCACAGGTGTATGGTCTCAGCCCCAAAATTTTGCCATCACTTCAGACACCAGCCACAAATATTGGGTGCCAAGGTACCCACCCCTCTGTCCAATTTGGCTATAAATTAGAAAAGTTCCTATGCCCTTTTCAGAAGTTCAAAATTTTGCTAGAGTGGCTCATAGAACTCAAGAAGGTGCTTTACTTACTAATACCAGTTTATAATAAAGGATAAAACTCAGGAACAGCCAAATGAAAGAGATGTATAAGGTAAAATAAGGGAGTGGAGTCAGAAGGAGAACTGGTGTCCAGAGATTCCATGCCTTGTCCTGGTATAGCACCTTCCCAGCACCTTGATGTGTTCACCAACTTGGAAGCTTTCCAAATCCCATGGCTCACAGACTTTTATAGGCGCAGTTGATTAAATCATTGGACACTGATGATTTACGTGATCTCTAGTCCCTCCCTCCTTTCCCCTTCCCAAAAGTAAAGGAGTAGGGTTGAAAATTGCAACTCTTGGGGCTCCTGGGGGGCCTGAGTGCTCAATCGGTTAAGCATTCAACTTTGGCTCAGGTCAGGATCTCATGGTTCCCGAGTTTGAGCCCTGCATTGGGCTCTGTGCTGACAGCATGGAGCCTGGAGCTTGCTTTGGATTCTGTGTCTCACTCTCTCTCTGACCCTCCTCCACCCACACTCTTGTCTCTGTCTCTCAAAAATGAATAAATGTTAAAAAAAAAAATGTAAAGAAAAAAGAAAGAAAAAAAGTTGCAGCCCTTTAATCACAAGGTTGGCTCCCCTGGTGACCAGCATCCATCTAGGAGCTAAATAAGGACCCACATAGAGTAATCTCATTAGCATAAACTCAGTTATGATTGAAAGAAGTTAGTTATGAATAACAAAAGATGCTCCTCTCACTCCTATAACTCAAAAAATTCCAAGGATTTTAGCAGCTCTTTGCCAGGAACCAAGGATGAAGATCAAATATGTACATTTTATTATACTGCAGTACAACACAGGTTCACATTAAAAAATCAACCACAAATGGGTACCTGAGTAGCTCAGTCAGTTAAACATCCGACTTTGGCTCAGGTCATGATCTCAGAGTTCATGGGTTCAAGCCCTGCATCAGGCTCTCTGCTGTCAGAGCAGAGCTGGCTTCAGATCCTCTGTCTCCCTCTTTCTCTCTCAAAAATAAATAAACTTAAAAAATAAAAAATTAACCATGTAATTCACTATACATAAATAAAATATATAAAATGAAAAACCAATGATCACCTCAAGAGATGCACAAAAGAACAACTGAAAACTTGTAATACCTGGGGCGCCTGGGTGGCTTAGTCGGTTAAGTGTCCAACTTCGGCCTAGGTCATGATCTCACCATTCCAGAGTTCGAGCCCATGTCAGGTTCTGTGCTGACAGCTCAGAGCCTAGAGACCATTTCAGATTCAGTGTCTTCCCCTCTCTCTGCCCCTCTCTTCTCTCTCTCTCTCTCTGCCCCTCCCCTACTCACACTCTGTGTGTGTCTCTCTCTCTCTCAAAAACAAACATTAAAAAAAAAAGTGAAAACTTGTAATACCCTTTCAAGCGAAAACTTTCAGCAACCTACAAATAGAAGGAAACCTCCTCAAATTAAAGGATTTCTACTTGGATTAAGTGTATAACATCAGACTTAATGGTAAACAACTGAACAACCAATAGTGTATAATACCTGTACAGTAAAAAATGGCAAGTATTGCTGACAAAAAACCAACAAAGACTAAAATAAATGGAGAGGTACATAATTCCCCTGGATAAGACTTATTATCGTTAAGATGTTACTTCTCCCCAAGTCGATCTATAAATGCAATAAAACTCCCAATCACTGACAGGCCGATTTGAAAATTTATAGAGATGCAAAGGATATAAAATAGCCAAAATAATTTTGCAGAAGAAAAATAAGTGTACATAGTCTACACAACCTGATTTCAGAATGTCTTATAAAACTACAATGGTAAGACAGAATGGTATATATTGGTATAAAGATAGACATGTAGATAAATACAACACAATAGACATTTATGGCCAACTCACACTTACTAATTACAAGGGAAAATAAGTAACTTTACAGTGGAGAACCTTGGCAAACATCCTATTAACAAACCAATCAAAGTTAGTAATAAATATCAGTATCATGTAACCCCCAAAATGATCCACTGAAGACATATTACCTCTTTGGTATTCATCCTAATAATGTACAACATCAATCTAATCTTAAAAAAAAAAAAAAATCAGACAAACCCAAACTTAGGGGTAGTCTACAACATAACTGATCAATATGAAGGTCATAAAAGAAAGAAAAGACTGAGGAAAAGTCACAGATTAAATAATAATAATGAGACAGAGAAACTTAACGCAACAAGGGATCCTAGATTGGATCCTGGAACAAAGAAAGGATATTAGTGGCAAAACTGGTGAAATTCAAATAAGTTCAGTACAGTAGTTAATAGATCTGTATCAAGTTAATTTCTTAATTTTAGTAAATGTTAGTGTTCTACAGTTATGAAAGATACTAAGAGGAAGACTGGTAAAGGTATATGGGAAATCTCTACACTATTTTTACAACTCTTATGTAATTACCAAATTATCTTCAAACATTTTTTTTAAACCAACAACAAAAACGTACTAAATGCCACTAAAATGTTCACTTTAAAATAGTCAATTTTATGTTATCTGAATTTCAGTTCAATGAAAAAAATTTACAAATTTTAATAATAATAAGCTAAATGCATTCAGTTGTAACAGTTGATGGATAAGGGAAATATATAACAGTAATGACATAAGGGACCAGAAGGAGGAATTGGGAATTCTCTGTTATATCTATTCTACCTGTGAGGTGGTACAGCATTATTTAAAAGTGGACTTAGATTAATTATAAAAGTATGTTGCGAATGCTAAAGCAACCAGTATAAGAAAACTTCAATAAAGCATAATCAGTTGTTGAGAGGAAAGAAAATCAAATCATAAAACACTCAATTAAAACCAGACATGGCAGAAAAAGAGAAGATAAAACACAAATAAATGCAGTGAATAAGAAAATTACAAATATGATATATATTAATCCATCTATAGCAATAATCACTTTAAATGTGAATGGTCTAAATACAACAATTAGAAGCAACTGAAAGTTGATTAAAAAAAAAAAAACAAAACAAGACCCAATTATCTGTTCCCCACAAGAAACCTATTTCAAATATAAAGTCACAGATAGATTTGAAAAAGTAAAGGGATGAAGAAAGCTACCCCATGCTAACACTAATCCAAAGAAAGACGAACTTAACTATACATCCTTTTCACACAAAGCAGACTTCAGAACAAAGAAAATTATCAGGAATAAAAAAGGGTGTTACTTAATTATGTATTTCCTAAACTTGATGAAGAATACCTATAAAAAAATCTTAAGCAAATCATCCTTAATGGTGCGAAACTACATGCTTTCCTCCTAAGATCAGGAAGAGGGTAACATGTGCGCTCCACCACTGCAATTCAACATCACATCAGAAGCCCTAGCTAAAGTAATATGGCAAAAAAGAGGAAATTACATGTATACATTGGGAATGAAGAAATAAAACTGTCTTTGTTTAAAGATGACATGATTATCTATATAGAAATTTCCAAAGAATCAACAAAAAAAGCTCCTAGAACTAGTAAGTGATTACAGAAAAGATTACAGGATGGAGGTGAATACACAAAAGTCAACTGTTTCACTAAACTCCTGCAATGAACAATCAGAATTAGAAACGTATAACATAACACTAATTGCATTAGCCCCCAAAAGAAATACTTAGGGGGGTGCCCAGGTGGCTCAGTCAGTTAAGCATCCCACTCTTGACTTCAGCTCAGGTCACGATCTCATGGTCATGAGATTGAGCCGCAAGTCAGGCTCCATGCTCCATGGAGCTCAGCATGGAGCCTGCTTAAGATTATCTCTCGCTCTCTCTCTCCTCCTGCCCCCCCTACGTGCCCCTCCCCCACTTGTGGACTCTCTAAATAAATAATAAATTAAAATTAAAAAATAAAATACATAGGTATAAATCTATCAAAATATGTACAAAATCTATAGGAAGATAACTGCAAACTTACAATGAAAATCAAAGAAGATCTAAATAAATGGAGAAAAATCTCATGTTGATTGATAACAAGACTCAATATTAAGATATCAGTTCTTCCCAATTTGATCTATAGATTCAACACAATACCAATAAAATCCCAGCAAGTTACTTTGTAGATATTGATAAGCTAATTCTAAAGTTTATATGGAAGAAAAAAAGACACAGAATAGTCAACATAATACTGATGGCAAAAAGTATCAGAGAACTAATAGCATCCAACTTCATGACTTAGTATAAAGCTACAGTCATTAAGACAGTGTGGTATTGGCAAAAGAACAAACAGATCAATGGGAACAGAACACAGAGTACATAAACAGACTCACACCAATATAGTCAGCTGATCTTTGACAATAAAACAAATGCAGTTCAGTGGAAAAAAGATAGTCATTTCAATGAATGGTGCTAGAACTGGACATCACATACAATAAAATAAAGCTAGACATAGATGTTAATACCACTCACAAAAAAAAAAGTAATTAAAAATGGATCATAGACCTAAATGTAGAATGCAAAAATGTAAACTACCAGAGGAGAACATTAGAGAACACCTAGGTGACTCTGGGTTTGGTGAAGACATCTTGGGCAACCATACCAAATGTATGATCCATGAAAGAAAAATTTTTAAGTTGAAGTTCATTCACTGAAATTAAAAAACATCTGTTCTGTGAAAGACACTATTAGGAAAATAAAAAGACAGCCCACAGACTGTGGTAAAATCTTTGCAGAACGCTTATCTGATAAAAGAATTGGTATCCAAAATATACTTGGGAAAATAACAAACATAACAAAAAACAAAACCCAATTTAAAAATTAGCAAAAATTCTGAATAGACACCTCCCCAAAGGAGATGTACACGTGGCAAATGAGCATATGAAAAGATGCTCAACACCATCTCTTATTAGAGAGCTGCAAATTAAAACAACAACTAGATACCAGTATAGATCTATTATGGCTAAAATTAAAAACAAATAAAACAACTGCCGATACCAAATGCTGGTGAGGATGTGGAGCAACAGGAACTCTCATTTATTGATGGTGGGAATGCAAAATGGCATAGCTACTTGGGAAGACAGTTTGGTGGTTTCCTACAAAACTAAATATAGCCTTACCACATGAACCATCATGTGCATTCCTAGGTATTTACCCAAATGAGTTTAAAATCTATGTGCACACAAATGTATTATAGCAGTTATATATTCCGAATTCTCAAAAGCTGGAAGCAACCGAGATAGCAGAATGGAGAACAAACTGTGGTACATACATACATACAATGGAATATTGTTCTAAAATTAAGAAAAATGAGCTACCATGCCATAAAAAGGAGAAGAACCTTAAATACATACTGCTAAGTGAAAAAACCCCAATCTGAAAGGCTACACACTGTATGATTCTAACCACATGACATTTTGAAAAAAGCAAGACTAATGAGGAAATAAAAAGATCACTGGCTGACAGAGATTTGAGGGTGGGGGAAGGCGTAAACAGTTGTGAAGAACAGGGGATTTTCAGCCTGGTGAAATTATTCTGTATGATACTTCAATGATGAATACATGACATCATGCACTTCTCAAAACTTACAGAACTTTACAACATAAAGAATAAACCCTAGTGTAAATGATTAACTTTGGTTAACGATATATTATGTTGTCACAAAATGACAAGAATAATAATAATATATTGTCACAAATAGCAGGATTTCCTTCTTTCTCATAGCTGAATAATATTTCATTCTACACATACAGATATAAAGCTACTAATACACACACACACACCTCCCAGATCTTCTTTATGCAGTCATTCACTGACAGACACTTAGGTTGTTTTCCTATCTTGGCTACTGTAAATAATGCTGCAGTAACCATAACAGTGCAAATATCTTTTTGATATCCTGTTTTCATTTCCTTTCATAAATCCTCCCACTTGTGACAACATGGATGGACTCTGAGGGCATTATGCTAAGCAAGTTAAGTTGGGCAGAGAAAGACAAATACAGTATGATATGCCATATGTGGAATCTAAAAAAAACCAAATTCATAAAAACAGAGGGTAGAATGGTGGTTAGCAGGGGCTGGGCAGTAGAATAATTGTGGAGATGTTGTTTAAGAGCACAAATTTGCCACCAGTCGAGAAAGAAGTGCTCGAGCACAGCATAGTGATTAGGGCCCAAAATACTGTATTATAAACTTCACAGCTGCTGGGAGACTACATCTTAAGTGTTCTCACCAGAAAAAAGAAATGATAATTATGTGACATGATAGAGATGTTATGGTGGTAATCATACTGCTACATGTAAATATATCAATCAACACAGCTTAAATGTACAGCACAAATTTATACGATGTTATATGTCAATTATATCTCAATTTTTTAAAATTTTTATAAAGTTTATCTTTACTTTTGAGAGAGAGACAGAGCATGAGCAGGGGAGAGGCAGAAGAGAGAGGGAGACACAGAATCGGAAGCAGGCTCCAGGCTCTGGGCAGTCAGCACAGAGCCCGACGCAGGGCTTGAACTAGTCAACTGTGAGATCGTGACCTGAGGCGAAGTCGGACGCTCAACTGACTGAGCCACCCAGGAGCCCCTATTATATCCCAATTTTTAAAACTAATATCAGTATTGGTTCATCAGTTCCAACAAATATAATCCACTAATGCAAGATAATATAAGGAAAATTGCTAGGAAGAAAAAAGGCATATGGGAACTGTCTGCTCAATTTTTCTTTAACCTAAAACTTTCCTTAAAAAAAAAAAAAAAAAAAATCCTATTAATTTAGGAAAAAGCCAAGAAGAACTTTTAAAATAACAAATATTATGGGGCGCCTGGGTGGCTCAGTCGGTTGGGCCTCCGACTTCAGCTCAGGTCATGATCTCACGGTCCGTGAGTTCGAGCCCCGCGTTGGGCTCTGTCCTGACAGCTCAGAGCCTGGAGCCTGTTTCAGATTCTGTGTCTCCCTCTCTCTGACCCTCCCCCGTTCATGCTTTGTCTCTCCTTGTCTCAAAAATAAATAAACGTTAAAATAAATAAATAAATAAATAAATAAATAAATAAATAAATAAAATAACAAATATTAGGGAGACATATTCATATATTTAAAAAATCCCTAAGTAAAACTGCATCTTATGAACCTTCTTGAAAACTCGGGAGTTAGAAATGCAGCTAAGCTTGATTCAAAATAAATTACTCATGACTGGGAAAGTTGGCAATGAATGGAAGAACACCAATTATTTTAAAGTTTAATTAGCGCTAAATAACTTACCACATATTGATAAGACAACATGAACCTTCTATAATTAGCAGAAGCTTGATATTACATAAAAATTATGACATATAAAAAACTTCATTTTATATAAAAAGAACAACTCATTTATAATTATAACCAGATCTCACCCCTCCCAACAAAAGATAAGAATAAAAGAGATGAAAAGAAAAGGAATATAAAAGCATTAATTTCTTTATCCTCCATTAGGAGACTCATCAGACATTCAAAAAGAGATGAAGAATCAAAAGACAAATTGAAGGCACACTGTGAATGCCAGGGTAAACTCCCACAGCACTGAGTACATATCTCTATTGGAGCTTCTATCATGAGGTGCCTGGGTGGCTCAGTCGGTTAAGCATCCAACTTTGGCTCAGGTCATGATCTCACGGTTCATGGGTTCAAGCCCTGCATCAAGCTCTCTGCTGTTAGCACAGAGCCCACTTCATATCCTCTCTCCCCTTCTCTCTCTGACCCTCCTCTATTTGTTCTCTCTCCCTCTCTCTCTCAAAATAAATAAACTCTAAAAAAAAGAGCATTTATCATTTAATATTATAACTAGATCTAATCTTCTTTACTAGACTGAAATACACATAAACTCTTAGAAGACAGAGGCTGTAAACTGGTTGATTTTTGTGCTGGGCACATAGAAGGCCTCAGTAAATACTGAACTGAACTGAAAAACTTCAAAAGTATGACTGCTACAGCATTAAAAAGAACTATAAAGCTAAAGTTCCATTCGAGAGGGGAGTATGACTAAAAGAATACTTTTTTCTTTTTTAGTCTATTAGTATTAGTATTATTTATTATTGTAAAGTACAAGACCAAGTTTGTGGGCAGAAGAAAACCAAACAAGGGACTGAACATGTAAGTAAAAGAAGAGATTACTTGAAACATTTTAAAGAAATTAGGAAGAAACAGCATCAAAAAAAAAGCTTATATTAAGGGCACCAGGTCCTTTTTTTCCCTCTGAAATAGGCAAAGGAGGATGATGACCTAGGGGAAATTTGAAAGAGAAAAAAAGAAATTTGAGAAAATTATCCTAATGGCCTAGATTTCTACCTAATGACCTTCTTTTCTAGGTAAAAAATCATCTGCTCAAATGTAGAATAGAAGTTGTGGGATTGAGCAACATGAGAAGAGTTGAGAATAGAAACCAGGACTTATGAGATAATTAGGTAGCCCTGAATGCTTAGGTGAGTTCAGGTAGCATGATTACAATGGATAAAATGTGGATAATCATATTACTTTTTCCAGGAATGAATTCTCAATAGCAGCAATTTTTTTTTTCCTGTTAATGGATTTTACTGCCTCTATCTCTTGCTTGTTCAGTAAAACCATCACACTTCATGTGAGAAAGAGAACAACAAAACATAGTGGCTAACAGTTAACAGAATATTCTCTCAGCAACATGAGAGCATACCAACCACGCTGACAACTCACATGCCCAACAATTAATTAAAATCTTATCAAATACCTGGTTGTTACTTCAGAACCCATTTGCCGTAACAGACTGCTTCTATAGTACAGCAACTGATACAAACTTTAATTCCTAACACTTAGTAACTTCATGCCAAATGTGTCTTCGATTATAAATACCATACGTAATTCCTACACAGACCATTGACTTCTGCTAACATATCCAAGACATACAAACAGAAATGAGCCCCAGATTCAAAAGAAGCAGTCTGAGACTGAACAGCAGCCTCACATCAAAATTAAGCATTTTTCCTCCTCACTCAATATCCTTGGATCTGGATTAAATTAATCAGAGCCATCACTGTATGAAAATGACAGCTTCTGGAAGATGGTGACACACAAATTTTTGTGAGACCAAAGATCTGGCTTTAACCTGAGTCTTCCACCAGGAAAAAAAAAAAAAAAAAAAAAAAAGAGGAGGAGGAGGAAGAGGAGGAGGAAGAAAGAAAATAGTCAGGGTTAACTTGTGTACAGACAGATGGATTTTTTTAAAGCACTTTCTTTTCCACCAGGGAATATCAATAGCCTTTTAAGCAGTCTCGCATTTAAATGTGTGTTCTGACAGTCATGTCAGAGCCTGGGTAAAAGCCTTTTCATGGAAATCATTAAAACGAAAAGATCCAGACAAGAGGCCTGTTTTTTTCCAGGGAGTGAGGGTGGAACAGAATAATGTCATTTTTTTAAAAAAATGGTAGTACCTTAAACACTGATGAGATAGATGAAACACCTTCCTTCCCCTCCTATCCATCCCTGGCCCACCACCCCCACCCCCTGAAAATTTTTCCCTGCTGCTGTCTAGAACACTCTATTATAAACAATCAAGGAACCTTGGGGGCAGGGTTAGGAGTGAGGAGAAAAAGAGGAAAAAGCCTACAAGCACAAGCACACCTCAGCCTGTGATTCAAAGCAGAAGGGAACAGAGCAATCCCAGAAGTATTCCAAGGGAGCTAGCTGCCCCTCCTGGGTCTTCTGTTCCCTATGTGTAACTCGCTGAGTCTCACGGCTCTCTACTTTAAACTGCTGAATCATTTCAGCAAGTAATGTGTACCTATCTGCTGGTGAGAAATCACAGTCATTCCTTGCTTCAACCATCATTTCCTTGCTCCCCACTGTCAAGCCCTGGAGCAATGCGGACGGACTCTCCCTAGGAAAACTTGAGGTTGAGCCAGCCAGCCATGAAGGTCACTTTGTATCTTGGCTCAAACACTAGCCCTCTGCAAAAAAAAATGTTTTTTGTTCCTGAAAGACCACAGAGATACTGGTATTTCCCTTACCCAAGTTAACAACTTTTCAAGGACTTCCCCCACCCACCACATTCTTCCTTTATGGTCCTGGAGTTTGTTTTTGTTGTTGTTGTTGTTGTTGTTGTTGTTTTCTTAATATCAAGACTAGATCTTGAACTGTTAGAATGTTTTTTCATTTATATGTTCCAGTAAAGTAGTTTCTGAATAATCATGAACTATGCCAGGGGGAACAAAAAATCTTAGATTTATTAGTCCCTGGTCACTTGATGCTGATGGAAGTTTCTGTCACACTGATCTTCTGGAGTCCCCAAATGATTTAGTGGCTCTAACCACCTAAGGAAGAAGAATACAAACCCAAAGTAAGTGTTATTGAAATAAATCTCACAGATGCATGGAGATTTCCTCCTGAGAGTTAGTGTTATTCACAGTCTTAAACCAAATAGAAAAAAAATGTGTGAACAAAATCTGGTTTCAGGTCCTTCAAAAATATTTTTAAAATTTTTCCTTTGCCCTTCAAATGAGGAAAACCATATAATTTTTTGAGTCTAAAAAACAATTACAAAAAGGAATCCTGTAATAACAATAAAAATGTTTTTGTGTGCTCTTTATGCACCAAGTACCATCCTAAGCACATAATCTGAATTTTTTAATTTACATCACAAACAACTATAAAGTAGTTACTTTTGTTATTCCCACTCTAGGCAAGAGGAACCTAAAGTTTAGAGGGGTGGCTTTAAGTGACCACAGGTCACAAACCTCAGAGAGCGGTAGAACGAAGATGTGAAGGCCAAAATAACAACAGTGGCGATACCCTCCATCACTGCAAGTGTATTCTCATGTGCATGATAATTACACTCTCTTACTGATCATACCATACCACCGATTATATTTGAATTATTTACTTCCAAGTCTGGTCTATGTGATACCAAAAAGTGAGAGACAGCATTAAAACATTCCTGGCCAGGGGTGCCTGGGTGGCTCAATGGGTTAAGCGTCCAACTCTTGATCTTGGCTCGGGTAATGATCTCACAGTTCATGAGTTCAAGCCCTGCATCAGGCTCTGAGCTGATGGGATGGAACCTACTTGGGATTCTGTCTCTCCTCTCTGCCCCTCACCTGCTGGTGCTCTGGCGTGCGTGCGCTCTCTCTCTCTCTCTCTCTCTCTCTCTCAAAATAAATAGATAAACTTTAAAAAAACTAAACTAAAATAAAATAAAACATTCCTGGCCAAAAAAACAAAACAAAAAAGGGCTTTCTCATCAATAAAGTTTTCAAATTTTATACAAATTAATTCTTCAGAGTTATTTCTCATTCATTTACTCAATTTCCTGACTACTCACAACTAAACAACCCCCCCAAAAAACAGTGAAAGCCCGATGTACTTGAATTCAATGGTGTGTGCACAAAAATACAAGCACCTCTCATCACTTAAGCAGCTCATAAAATCTGAAGGCAAAACAGTACCTATAAAGGTCACGATTAACAATCTCTAACTTAGGGACAGAAACACTAAAACCCTGCATGAGAAGGCATGTCCATCAGTTTATACTGTGAAGAGACATCACTGAGGGTTTCGCAAAGCCCAGTCCAGCTTTTCCCATTCTTGTCTTGATTATATAACCGTCCTCTTAGCCCAAAGGAAAAGCCTTTTGTAAGTTTTTACTACAGTTCTCACTATATCATGTTAACTTGTCTCAAAGATAAAAAGAACTAAGCTGCTTTCTTCGCATTTTAAGGTCCCAAAATGCCTGCAATTAAGAAGAAACCTTTATTCTTTTTGTTGTTGTTGTTCAATGGCAAGGATCACTTCCATGGCATTTCATGTAAGATCAGACTAGCACACATACATTAAAGCCTGATTCATAAACTAATGCATCCCAGGCAAACAATTCTTAGGAAGTTTTATTTATATTTATATTTATTAAAATCCCTTTAAGCCTAGTTCCTTCATTTAGTCCTCAGAAAAAATGAAACGACAGTAAAATAAAATATTATTGTAACAAAAAATTCACTATAATTGAATTAATTTTATAGTTTTGTAACTATCTTTTCCCTCAACCCAATATCACTAAAGATAATAATCCTCATATTTATGATATATCATAGAATATGTGAATAATAACTCAGAAACTATTCACCACGTACAATGACTTTAGATGAAAACTGAAAACACAAAGCTATCTGTATTTACCATACATGTAATGCCCTCTGCAGGCCATCAGTGGAATGAATCAGAAAGAGAACTAAAGAAAGAGTTCTCCAAAAGATTCAGTTATTATGCACTAATAAAATTTTATTTTCTAGATAGGTCAATAGGAATTGCTTTCATTTTCAACCAAATAAACTTCGGACAAAATATTCTACATGCTTCCAACTCTTTAAGCAAAATCTTTCTCAGGTCCAATGAGATCATTTATCAAGCTTATTTAAATTCAATTTCCTATAAAGATAAAAGGATCTATTTATCTACTACTATATACATATGCCATAAATAAATAAACACACACACTACTGGACAGGCCTATGAAGTAAACATTAAAAAACTATTCCATATTAGCAAAACTTTCTATCCATCCCCTTTCCATAAGAAACCATATATTAATGAGGATTCTATAATATAAGTTTTAGAAGATAAGTACTTCCCAGAAATATAAAATACAGTCCATTCACAATCTTTCTAACCTAATGTTACCAAGATTTAATCTAACACATATTCTAAGTATCAAACTTAACAAAAACACCCTCATGGCTAATGCATGTAACACAACAAACAAGAAATTTATTTCAGTGAAATCATTTTTTCATGGGCATTTAAAAAATATTGCCATTCTTAAAACAGCATTAAGGAAAGACAGTGAACAGAGACTGTAATATATTTTTAAAAAGCTATTTCCCAGATATGGTTAGATTTGAACTAAACCTAACTCTAAATCTCAAGCTCTTTCCCCAAATAATTAGGACAATCTTGCCTCTCATAACTTATTGAAGATATAACTGTATGTACCCAATTTTTTAAAAACAGCTAAGTTTCACAAACTCTCTCCTTCTCAAGAAGAAACATTTTTACAAATACTGTATAATGCTCAACCCAAATCTTTGGGTCAGTGTTTGGAAAAATATGTTACACTCTAGCATCCAGACAGTTAGACACTTCCTGATCTATAAATAGGAAAAATCAGTCCCCCTTTTTAATGAGGTTTACATGGTAACTGGACAATTAATAACATGATAAATCTTCTTCTAAGTTCAGAAAACTTTTTATATAAATAACTTTTCTAAGATGTTGGGAAACACATTAAGTCAATTAAATGCCCACGTGTTAGTATTACTTATATGCATAATCTAAAAACAAAGAAAGTCAAACTCAAGAAACAGAGTAGAAAAGTAGCTGCCAGAGGATGGCGGGTAGGGGATGAGGGAAATAGGGAGAGGTTGTTAAAAAGGTACAAACTTTCATTTATAAGATAAAGTTTGAGGATCTAATGTATAACAGGGTGATTATACACAGTGTATTGTATAATTGAAATTTGCTTTTAAGCAAAAAACAGAATTTAAATGTTCCCAACAACAAAAAAAGGGTAAATCTGTGAGGTGACAGATGTGTTCGTTAACTCGAGGGGGGAAATCATTTCGCAAAGTATACGTATATCAAATCATCACACTGTACACTTAAATGGTTTATAGTTTTATTTATCAATTATACCTCAGTAAGGCTGAAAAAGTGCCCATTGTAAAGAAAAGAGGGATACATATGTTAAAAAAACAAAAAGCCAGCACATGATCCCAATTTAAAGTGGAAAAAAAAAAAGACATTAAGGAAATGAGTCACAATGAATGGAATGTTTGAAGGAATGGTCATTCCATATAAATTCAGCAAATATGAAAGGTCATCTTCAAAAATAAGTTTAAATGAACTAAACAATGCTGTTTAGACCAGAATGCACAGTGCTAAATAAATGAAAACAGAAAACAATATACAAGATTCTAACAATTCTACCCTGAACTCTTAGCTTTATGAGTCTCAGAATGGAGTATTAATATTCAGTACATAAAGATTCAAAGCTTTAAGGAACTTTAAAACCCCTTGAGAACTTAATAAGGTACTCAGTACCATCACAAAGAAGATATTAAAAGGATGTAGGTGTAAAAAGGAGAGATTAAGGGACAAACAATAAAGTATAGCAAGACTTCCAGATACTAAAGATAATTAAATTCCAGAAAGTCTTTCTTGTGAGGGGTGAAAAATCCCTGATCTTAGAAATCAGTGAGTAGTTTATTAAACTAACTAAAAGACCTATGTATGTCTTAATGTTAATGGTCATCAGTAGCCTAATTATTCTTCCTATATCCAACCCCATCCCTCCGCCCCAAAATAGTCATATATGCACACAAGCATTACTGAAACAAAGATTCTTTATCATTTCTTTTATTGCCTACCCATACACACACAGTAGCCATGAGATTTCAACCTACTTTCCCTCCACGCTAATATTTCAGCAATGAATGTAAAAGCTGAAAGAAATTTTTAAAAACTAAACTTTAAATTTTAAAAACCCTAAATTCAAAGAAAAAGGATATTTGGTTCTAATTATGCTGTAGAAAATCACAGTAGACCATTGCTCTCACCACACCAACAACAACAATGAAAATACATATCAAAAAGTAAATATATTTCTTATTACACATGAGGTATGAATGGAACAAAAATCTAAATGAACAAAGTACCAGAAGGAAACAAGCCCTTCTCGATGTTAACAGAAAATGACATCCATTATCTTCACTGGAGACAGCTGCCAAGTCTGGGTCACAGGTGAGAAAGGAATAATCCTACCATAGATTTAAAAAAAAAAAATGTTGGAACAAGGAGAAACCAGTCAAATATTTAATACCAACCCTTGGGCTGGTATGGGAGACTGAAATCTAGAGATGTCCAAACACAAACCTAGTTATCCCTACTTTCCGATCACCCCCTCATAGTCCACCTCTGCTCACAGGTCCATAACCAAGTAAGCAACATATGGGAAGACAGAAAGGGTATTGGAAAACAGAGGGAAATCTACAGCCTTAAGTGCTTAGTTCTCAAAACTCTGTTGGAAGAGCAAAGGAATCAAAAATTGAGACATGGAAAGAACCAGAACAATGTAACTCAGAATCAGGAGAACTTAACAGCAATAGAAGTAGACCCATAGATGACCTAGTTGTCCAAATTAGCAGACAAAAAATTTAAAATACTTACTATAAATATGTAAAGAATTTATAAAACTGGAAGAAATGAGAGAGAACATGTAGACAATTTCAGCAGAGAAATAAAAATTCAAAAAATAATCAAACAGAAATTCTAGTACTGAAAAATACAGTATCTGAAATGAGGATTTATTGGATGTTCTTAGAAGCAGACTGAATAAACTAGAGGAAAGCATTAATGAAATCAAACTATGAAAGTACAGAAAAAGGATCAGAGATTAATGAGTCCATTTCTCACAGTACGACAGATGTATAACTGGATTCTTAGAAGGAAGAGAGACACAATATAGGGGGGAAAAATTTAAGAGATATGAATAAGAATTCCCCCAAACTAATGAAAGATTTCAAACCACAGACCAAGAAGCTCAGTAAACTCCAAGAAGGCTAAAAACTGATATACAAGTACCCCACAAACCCTCACCTGTAAACTGTACAACTCAACAATAAAGAAAAATATTGAGAACAGCTAGAAGAATAATATGCATGACATTCAGACAAAGAACAATTAGAATACAATGGATCTCTCTTATCAGAAACAATGGAAGCAGAAAACAATGGAATGACATGTTTAAGTGCTGAAGAAAAAACTAAAGTAACCTAGAATTATAATAGTAAAACAAAGAATATTACATATTTATTAAGTAATAAATAGGGAGATTGCAGGGATGCATAAAAATCCAAGGAACGTTAAATGAGAATATAGAACAAAACAGCATGCATAAACTCTTACAGTTATGTAAAAACAAAGAATATAATATGGATCAGGAAGGATCATAAAATCTGAAAAAGGAAATGTTCTGTCATTTCTTTTATATTTTACTATATATTACTTAATATGAAATGATGAAGTAAATATGAGTCTGGAGATATATATCCTGAAATCCTAACATTGCAAAACACCTAAAAATCCTAGATAAAACAAAAAATATTCTTTCAATCTTGTATTAAAATGAATATTAAGCTTAAGCTTGCATGGAAGTGAGAAAAATTCTAAAAGGGCCAAGAATGACAGCAGCAAGGAGGAAAGATATCTTAATAACCTAAAACATGAGTCGGAAAAACTTGGTCCACAAGCCAAATCCAGCTTATAGTCATAAGCAAGAACGTTTTTTAAAATTTTAGTGGTTGAAAAGAAAAAAGAAAAACCTTAACAAATGGAATTATGTGAAATTCAAATTGTAGTGTCAATAAAGTTTTTTGAACAGCCATGCTCGTCATTTAAGAACTATCTACAACTGCTTTCATATCACAACAGCAGAGGTGAGTAGTTGCAAAGAACACTGTATGACCTGCAAAATCTAAAACATTTTCTATCTGGCCCTTTACAGAAAAAGTTTGCCAATACTTGGCCTACAACTTCATTTTTAATGAATACACAAGGGGGACAAGAAATAAAGCCTCTGGCTCATGCAGGGCAAGGAATCAAAGTAGAGATGCAGTAAAAAAGCAGTAACAACAAAGGGCTAGACACATAATAAAAACTGAACTAGAGAAATACATATCCCACAAAATCACATGGCATAGACACAAGCCTGCTTCCACAATGACTCTTCATAAAGAGGAGAGCAGGGCAGGGGACAGGGGTAAGAAGGCGAGTTACCCTGAGCATTTGTGGCCACTGAACAGCCTGCATATGGGTCTGGGACTCAAAAAATACCAAGTTGAAAATTTAGTTAAAATTGGACTCATGCGATCAGTGTCCCCCACCCTACAAGCACCTGACTGAAGCCACTACAACTTTTCTCAGAAAGACTACAGAACCCATAAATAAAGTTCCAAAGAAACTGAGTCAGCACTAACAACATCAAATCACAACAGAAATTCTAATAATGGAGAGCTAGGTTACTCAAACCAACATTTCTGCTTAAAACAAACAAAAATGTTAGATAAAATATTATAAACATCAAGCCAAGTCAAAAGCACTGAAATGCTAATAAGCTACTGTGAACCATGGAGACAAATTCCTGGAGAAAACTTACACCCAAAGAAGTAAGAACACTTACAGCACCAAAGCTAAAGGTGAACTGAGGGCATTTGCCAGTTACAATTCCAGAAACTTCAAACTTGGGTTCATTTTGGAAACCTGAAAGAGTGAGGAGGACAGAAGTTAAGTCTCAGGCTCATAAACCTTTGGAACCCAGGCCTGGATGGACCACATGAGTTTGGTTTAAGACAGTCCCTTATTAGCAGTGCTCTAAGGTACCTGACAGAAATAAACAAAATATCTTGGGAGAAAGGAACTTTCATCCCAGGCCTCAAGGGACACTAGCCAAGTCAGAGTCAAAGAAAGGCAGGCACAAAAGAAAATCAAGATCCATGAGTGTGGACAAAAAGAAAAACACCCATAAAGACTTCAGGTCTTATAATGAACAAGCACAAACATTACAACTCTTCTTACACTGTTTGAAAAAATAAAATTATTGAAAATACCTCCCAGAAATAAGAAACAAGTGACAGAGAGAGCCAGAGATGGACAGAGAGGGAGAGAGAGAGAGAGAGAGAGAGAGAGAGAGAGGAGAGATTCCAGATTTAGGGAAACAATGGAAACTAGAAAAGAAAAAAACTGAAATTCAAAATTTTATGAATACCATTGATAGATGGAACACAGTAGAAATAAGAATGTTAAGTGGAAAATAGATCAGAAATTATACAGAATGAAGCCAGAGAGAAATGGGTGAAAAATATAGAGCAGATAATAACAAGCAGTTTAGTATGAAATGAATCTAATATACGTTTAAAGTTCCATAAAGAGAATGCAGAGAGATTGAGGCAAAGGCAATATTTAAAGAACGAATAACTGAGAATTTTCTGGAATTGATTAAAGACACCAATCCATAGATTTAAGATATACAACAAACCAATAGTATAAATTTGTAAAAAAAAATCTACTTACAAATATAATCGCAATGAAGCTGCTGAAAACCAAAGACTTGGAGAAAATTTTAAAATCACATGGTGGGAGAAGGGATAAATTAAATTCAAAATGGCACCCAGACTGACAGCTAACTTAAAAGCACCAAAAATAGAAGCTAGAACACAGTGAAATAATATGTAATGTACTGAAGAAAAGAACTGCAAGCCCAGAATTACATACCTACTTTTAAGAATAAGGGTGAAATAAAAAAAAATTTCAAACTAAATAAGGGGAAAAACTGAAAATGTTAAAGACAGACTTCTATCAATGGAAATTATAAAGGACATACTTCATGCAGAAGGGAAGTAATCTCAAATGGAAGGTCTGAGATCAAGGGAAAGAAGGAATAAAGAGCTAAAATGCGGCAAATATAAACTAGCATTGATTGTATGTAATAATAATGTCTGGTACAACTAAAAAGAGAATGAAGTATTGGGGTGTCTGGGTAGCTCAGTCAGTTGAGAGGCTGACTGTGGCTCAGGTCATGATCTCATGGTTGGTGGGTTCAAGCCCCAAGTCGGGTCTGTGCTGGCAGCTCAGAGCCTGTAGCCTGCTTTGGATTCTGTGTCACCCTCTCTCTGCCCCTCCCCCGCTAGTGCTCTGTCTCTCTCAACTGAATAAACATTAAAAAAAAAATTTTTTTAATGAAGTATAAAAAAATGACATCACAGATCAGGTGGGAGATGAATGGAATTTAGATAATGTAAGGTCCCTATCCAGGTGGAGAGAAAGGTTTTTGATTAACTTCAGACTTGTCTAAGTTAAGGGTGTTTCTAGGCTAACTACACAAAGAACAGAAAGTGTATTTAACTCTCAAAAGAGGAAAGAGAGTTTGAGAGATAGGGGGTGGAATAATTTTTAAAAACTCAAGTTCGGAAGATAGATGAAATTTCAAATACCATCAGTAGCAGATGAAAAATGTAGACTGAATGCCCATTAGTAAATGCTGATAAAGGATATGCTATTTAAAGAGACAAATCTAAAAACTTATTTTCAAAAAAAGTAAAAATAAATATTGCACCATGAAAATACTACTGACAACAAGAAAAGCCAGTATAATTTTTTTTAAATATTACACGAAATATCAAGCAAAAGCATTACTAGAGATAAAAACAATCTTATAATTAGAATCAAACACCTAATATAACACAGCTTCAATTTAAGTAAAACAGTGATAATATGTACAATATAATATGCACATGCATAACCATTATATATATAATCTTACATACCAAACCATACTATACTACTTTCAAGGTCACCAAACTTGCCATCTTCCAGTATCCACCTTTAGTTGAATGGTGAAGTACATCCTACTACTTTTCTAGAGCAATGAAAATAAAAGAGCCACCAAGAAATGGACGATTTGTAGTAACATAGTGTTCAGTGTAAAATGCAAACCCAAGATCTGTTACCTTTTTTATCAAGACCAAATAACAAGGAAAACTAAATAATATATTAGCTGTGGTTACACACAGAACTACAAAAAACAGAAGTAAATGATATATACAAAATGTAGCATTACTGGTTATCTCTGATGAAGGAGGAAATAGGAATATAATGAAGCAGAGCAACTCAAAGGGTTTCAAAGTTGTTGATGACATCTACCTTAGCCTGGAAAGCAGTACAAAGATGTTTATCTTATTTTCATGCTTTATAATTTACATACATTACATATTTGACTGCATTAAGTATTTAATAACAAATGAAAATATAAATACTAAACTATGTCCAATAATCCATTTATAAATATGATGCCAATGTTGTTAATAAATAAATATATGTGCCTGTATATCCTTAAAAAATAATATGTATTAAAGTGTTAACAACTTCTTCCTAGATGATACATCACTAATGATATATATTTCTTCATTGTACCTCTTAGCATTTTCTAAGTTCTCTAGAATGAACATATATTATTTTTATAATCAGAAAAAAAAAGTTAGTTTCCATAAAATTAAAAATAGAAACAACAGCTCAAGGCAAATGTTTGGAAAAATCTCTGCCTTAGTGTTCAGTGGAATTGCAACAGATTTTAATAAAAAAATATGGTCGCAATTTAAACAACAACAACAACACTTTTATGTTTCACATAAGGAAAGTCCCCAATAATGTAGCCCTTGGGAAACTTTAAAAAACAGTGGAATACTGAAATGGTCACAGTGTTCTCAGGCCAAGAGCACCATCAAAAGCAAAGATGTGGGTAACAAACTATTCCAAATACCGACAACTGAAATTGGACTTAGAAAACTATGTTCTCAACTTTTACTTCTGTTTCTGATAAACAAAAAAACATATGATCCCAAAAAACATATTGTGTGAATTGATAATTAGCTGCCTACAGACTGATCATGTCCATGCAAGACCCACAAAGGTCAACAAACAGGTAGGCAACTTAAGTCAGCTAAAGTATTCTCAAAAGATAAAAGGTGAGGCAGAGGTTGCTATCCTGTCTTCTTTCTCTCTATCCCTTGGATTTTTATACTCTCACAATTGTGGAAGGAGAGAAAATCACAGAAGCAATCATTTTGGTGTCATGAGAAGAAGAGTGGGGCTGAGATAAAGCTAAAGGAAAAGCAGGTAAGTGTAAAGAATAAGGTTAAAATGCAAATAGAATACAAAGTCAACTGTAGGAGAAGACTGAGCCTAAAGGTTTATAACTAGAATCTACCATCAAAGATCTAAAAAGTCAGTTAACTTCTTACCAAGTATTTAGCAAGTATTCACAGAATTGTGGATCCTGCTAGTCATTCTCCTAATTTCAATTTATTCTAGGAGGTAACCATTTCAGATGATGGTTGGAAAAATACATTCACGAAGTTTAAATGACTTCACTAGAGTCATAGACCAGTCGGGAGCAAAACTAGAACCAAATACAGCCACAACATTCTTCTTCATGTGCTAGAGCTAGAACAAGCTGCTTGAATCTACCCATAATCTCTATTATAAACTGATTCATATGTATTTTAGTATAAATAAAAATGGAAATGACAGTCAACAAAAACAGTTAGAACTACTATGGTAAAAAATTCACTCTTAGATAATGTCACTTGCAAAGAATACAAAGTAAGCACAGAATGGAAAGTTAAGCACATTTTCTTCCTTCTTACTGAGAAATTTGGGGAGTGCAAAGCTAATCCTCTCATTTTTTCATCCTACCCAATGGAAATCATAAAGATGTGACAGAGATTAAATAGTCAGTGCAAAGCACTTATAACACTAGTAGATTACAGCTGTGTAACAAATGTGTAAGGATTTTTTTTCAGGGTTTTACACACCAAGTATTCAAAAATACAGGGGGTGCAACAACGAAGTACACATTTTTTACCAGATTTAAAGAGTGAGAAAGCACAATCTGGCAGGACTATTATGATGGCAAGGGTGCTATTAAGACTACAAGAATAAGAAGTCCTGACATCATCAAAGCCAGAGGGAGAAAAGTCACACACACACACACACACACACACACACACACACACACACCTCAAATCCAAAAACCAAAAACCAATACAAGGTCAGAGGCAAGAATTAGCCTACTTACAAAACAGAAAGAATCACCAAAAAACCTAGGCTAAGTGATTCCCAAGAGACCATAAATAAACCCAGTAACATGAACCAATCACCATAAGAAAAAGCAGCTCCTATGTGGATCCTGAGAAACTTAACAGAAAACCATGGGGGAGGGGAAGGGGAAAAAAAAGGTTAGAGAGGGAGGGAGACAAAACATGAGACTCTTAAAAATTGAGAACAAACTGAGGGTTGATGGGGGGTGGGAGGGAGGGGAGGGTGGGTGAGGGGCATTGAGGAGGGCACCTATTGGGATGAACACTGGGTGTTGTATGGAAACCAACTGGACAATAAATTTCGTATTAAAAAAAAAAAGAAAAAAGGCAGTTTAGGGGTACTTGGGTGGCTCAGTCAGTTGGGCATTCAACTTCAGTTCAGGTCATGATCTCACAGTTCATGAGTTCAAGCTCCGTGTCAGGCTCTGTGCTGACAGGTCAGAGCCTGGAGCCTGCTCTGGATTCTGTGTCTCCCTCTCTCTCTGCCCCACCCCTGCTTGTGCTCTGTCTCTCGCTGTCTCTCAAAAATGAATAAAGATTATAAAAAAAAATTTTAATAAAAATAAGAAAAAGCAGAGTTTGGGAAAATATATCAAGAATGGATCAGGACAAAAGGTAAACATTTATAAAAGTACTGATGATAGCCCAGTGATTTCTAATGTATTCACAATGGCCCATAGAGACTATCAGCATTAACTGCCAGTATTTTCAGGTGAGAAAACCAAAATTCAAAGTTATGTGTATGTGTATGTATGTGTGTGTGTGTGTGTGTGTGTGTGTGTGTGTATATACACACACACACACACATATACATATATGTATATGTGTGTGTATATATATGTATATATACATATATATACACACACACATATATATACATATATATGTGTGTGTGTGTGTGTATATATATATATATATATATATATATATATACACACATATATATTACTGGTCCAGTATCACTCAGCAAAGCAGAAGCAAGATGTGAACCATTACATCCAACATACCATGCTTCCAGTGAAATACTTTATAAAAAGCATTTTACTTACCTTCTAATTACTGATTCCAGATATTTAGATGAATAAATAAAATATTTCAAAGATAGGCTGTTTAGCAAAGAACTTTCCCACGTCCTTCTGTTCATTATGCAATGAAAAACACTGCACAGCTTCATACTAACAAATGAATTCATTTAACATGTATTTAGACAGCAACAAGTATATTACACATACATTGGTTAATATTAGAAATAAAAAGATGAATATATAACAATTAGTTCAATCTTACAAACATCCACTGTGTGTCAGGCACTTTATTAATGCTCTATATAAATATCAATGTTACATGGTTTCTACCCTCAAAGATCCCAACTGGGTGGGCAAGACCAACAAAAACAAATCACTGCACTGCAGACTAAGTGCAGTGATGGAGATATGGACAGGGCACCACACTAGTCCACTAAGGGAGGAGAGGGACCTCAGAAACCAAGGAATATCAGGTGATGAGTTGCCTGATGGGTTGTTGTTGTTTTGTTTTGTTTTTCCTTTTTGGTTTTTTATATGCCAGAGTGGGTATAAGACTAACCCCCAGGTACAGCCAACAAAAGCAGACAAGGTCAAAGAAAAGCACCTTCTCTCCAGCCAAAAGACTGGAAAGGGGCAACCTAGCAGTACAGCAAACTTTTAGATAGTAACCATCCCACTCCAGCCAAACATCATATGGAAAAAATGTAAACCCCACCCCTACCCCATCAGAAAAGGCTGGGTGGGAAGCCCAGATTTCCACCCTCATCAGGCAACTAATAAGACCCCTCAATAGGGTGTCAGTGGAGATCATGTGGGGATCCTGGCTTCCAACCCCCATAAAGTAGCAGTGAGACCACGGTAGTGTCAGAGAAGGCCCAGTAGGAAGTCAGATTCAAGAAGCTGAGTCAACTCCAAACAAGATAAACCCAAAGAAGTCTACACCAAAACACATCATAATTAAACTTCTGAAAACTAAAGACAATGAAAACAGTGTTCAAAGCACCCAGAGGAAAATGGTATCTTACTTATAGGGCGGAATAAATTCAAGTGATAGTAGCTATTTCATCAGAGACAATGGAAAACCAAAGGAAATGATGCAATATCTTTCCAGTGCTAGAAGAAAAGAACTGTCAACCCCAAATTTTATACCCAACAAAATTATCCTTCAGGACTAAAGGAGAAATAAAACATATCTTAGATATCTTCATTAGAATGTCTCAAGACATCCAAAATGAAGGAAAACTAAAAGAATTTGTCACCCACAGACCTACCCTAAAGAATGGCTGAAAGATGTTCTCCAAATAGAAAGGAAATGACAAATGAATGAATCTTAGAACATCAGCAAGGAATAAGAAATAATAAAAAGAGGAAAAAAAGTATGAGCCAATACAATAGGCTTTCTTACTCCTCCTGAGGTTTCTAAATTATATGATTAAAGCAAAAGTATAATATTGTGTGGCATAGATTTCAATATACATAGGAAAAATTAAGACAATTATATTATCAACAGAAGAGGGTAAAGAGACAACAGAGGTAAGATTTCTACACTTTAATTGGTAAACTGTGATACCAATAGATCTTTGCAGTGATGGAATAATTCTATATATTGACTGTGACAATACTTAATAGAAATCCACTACACAAGTGCTAAAATAACACATACACACAAAAATACACTGTATCAATGTCAATTTCCTTGTTTTGATATTTTACCATAATTGTGTAAGATATGGCCGCTGGGGAAAACTGGGATGAAGGGTGCACAGGACTCTTTAAACTATCTTTGCAATTTTCTGTTAATTCTATAATTATTTCAAAATAAAGCTTAAAAAATTTTTTTTAATATTTATTTTTGAGAGAGACAGAACATGAGCAGGGGAGGGGTGGAGGGAGGGAGACACAGAATCCGAAGCTGGCTCCAGGCTTCAGAACTGTCAGCACAGAAACCAATGTGGGGCTCAAACCCGCAAACTGTGAGATCATGACTTGAGCCAAAGTCAGATGCTTAACCAACTGAGCCACCCAGGCACCCCTCAAAATAAAGCTTGTAAAGAAAGCTAACTGAAGACACCAAAAACCTATACAAAGAAGGTGGCAGTTGATCTGGGATTTAAATGTAGTGCTGGGTTGTAAGTACAAGGAAAAAATATAGGTAAACTAAGGTCCTGATATGCTCACAGGACAACCTTGGTAGGAAGAGAATATTTGAGTAAAGGAGCAGAGGGCGAGATTAGAGTGATAGGCTCATTTTACCTTTATAAAAATGAGATGATAGGCTGGAATAGGCTGGGGAAAGCCTTGGTGGCAGGTCTCTGTAACTTGTAACTATTCTGCAGTCAATGGAAATCTCAGAAATAAGTCCAAACTTGAATGAGTAAAGTGTCATTAACAGTATAAAGACTTAGATTTAGTAAAGCAAAATAACCCGAAATTTAAGAAATATAACTAATGTGGCTAGAAAACAAAACATCACATATTTTAGGCACACTCCAAAAGCACTAAAGATTGACAGAAGCATAGACTCCACACTGAGAAAACATAAGAAACGTTCATAATCGGATAAAGCAGTGCCTGTTTAACTATTAAAGCAGTAATATCCCTGGAAAGCAGGTAGCCTCAATCTTTTCCCTATGTGTCTTCTCCTTATGTCTCCGTAAGTGTCCAAATAACAAGAATCACAGAGAAGAAATATCAGCAAACAATATAGGTTTTTAAATAGTAATAAATACTAGATATTTGGAGAACTTAGTACATAGTAAAAGAAGTACAGGAAATCAGTTAAACATGGGTCTGAATTCTAGCTGTACCACTTACTAGGTATGTGACTTAGATTAAGTAATTTAACTTTCACTGCATCAGTTTTTACCTTTACAAAAATGAGTTGATACCAACCTCACAAGGTTACTGTAAAAGTTAAATGAGATTGTGTATAGAGCAGTTAAAGGAACGAAATAGTGGCTTGTAATATTTTTCATCTGCATATATTATATCTTAGTTGTTTAAAAAACTAATAAATATTAGATCACATATCATATAAATATTAACCACATAAATTTTTTAAGGGATAAAAGAAATAAAGCAAGTGTGAAAGCTCTTTGTTAACCAAAGAAAATTAGAGTGATTTTAAAATTTTCTAAAAAGCCAAAAGTCCAAGGAGGTCTAAGTTAGAGATCATTAAAGACTACATTATCTGTCAATGTTTAATAAATGTTTATTAATATAAAAAAGTAAGCATTATTCAGGGTAACCAAGGTTCTTTGAGTTGAGTTTAATGTGCTAAATTACCTTTCATTTGCCCCTAGCTCATAAATGAAAAACAAAAATTTTAGAAAAAGCTCTAATAGGGGCGCCTGGGTGGCGCAGTCGGTTAAGCGTCCGACTTCAGCCAGGTCACGATCTCGCGGTCTGTGAGTTCGAGCCCCGCGAACTCTGGGCTGATGGCTCTGGGCTCTGATGGCTCAGAGCCTGGAGCCTGTTTCCGATTCTGAGTCTCCCTCTCTCTCTGCCCCTCCCCCGTTCATGCTCTGTCTCTCTCTGTCCCAAAAATAAATAAACGTTGGAAAAAAAAAAAAACTTAAAAAAAAAAAAAGAAAAAGCTCTAACCTTATTATCTCATATTATAGGAATGTAAATAGTGATAATAATTTGCTATTTAAATGTTTATTTATTTTGAGAAAGAGAGAGAGAGAGCACAAGTGGGGGAGAGAGAGAAGGAAAGAGAGAATCCTGAGCAGACTGTGTCAGCACAGAGCCCTCTGCAGGGCTTTAATCCCACAAACTGAAACCCTGGGATCTTGAACTGAGCTGAAATCAAGAGTCAGACACTTACCTTAGCTGAGCCACTCAGGTGCCCGATAATTTGCTATTTAAGTATGACCTGCTTAAATATTTGGATACAGTCCAGAAAGGAGGCACAACACTACATTTTCATATATATCTTCTTTATTAGTGTTCGAATCAGAAAAAGGTAAATAAAATTTCAACAGGAGGTAACTGCCATTTTTTCAAAGTTTGTAATTCACTGGCTCTCTCAAAACCCATGATTTATTTCTGGGTTATGAATAAATTCAATAGAATATAATAAAGTAAAATCAAGGACCCATGGGTGGTTCAGTTGGTTAAGGGTCAGACTTTGGCTCAGGTCATGATCTCACAGTTTGTGAGTTCAAGTCCCACATCATTCTCGTTGCTGTCAGCATGGAGCCCGCTTAGGATCTTCTGTTCCCCTCTCTCTGCCCCTCCCCAACTCAATGCTCGCTCTCTCTCTCTCTCTCTCTCTCTCTCTCTCAAAAACAAACTTTAAAAACTTTAATAAAAATAAAGTAAAAGCAGATAGTCTCAAGGTTTAAAAAGTGATTTTATTTAGTCCATCTTAATTAGAGCCATCAGAGATATTTTAAATCAAAATCATAGCTTTAGAGTGAGATTAAGATTCTGTTTTTTACAACAAGGCAATATATATAAGATCTTTGAAAGAGCTGCCATTGGCCCTAATATTTGGATTGGTGATAATTTAAATATCTAGTAGTAGAGAAATGGCTCAATAAACTGTGGCACATAGATAATGATGACACAGTCACTTAAAAATGGTTTCAAAAAAATATTTAGTCAAGTGAAGAAATACTTCTAACATATTTTAAAGATAAAAACCTACATACAAAACAGTATACACATTGTACTACCCATATTTATTTAAAAATTATTGTTTAAAAAAAACAATATTGGGGGCACCTGGGTGGCTCAGTCAGTTAAGCATCCGACTCCTGATTTTGTTTGGGTCATGATCTCACAATTCATGAGTTCAAGCCCCACAATCAGGCTCTGCACTGACAGCAAGGAGCCTGCTTGGGATTCTCTCTCCCTCTCTCTGTCTCTCCTCTGCATACATACTCTCTCGCTCTCTCAAGATAAATAAATATTGAAAATATATACATTGCCAAAGCTATCTGTGGGTTGCAAAATTCCATGTGATGAAATTACATGTTATTTTCTATATTTTCTAAAATGAGCATGTATTCTCCTTACAATAAAAAAATGTAAGCAATCCATATTAGTACTTAAAAGCATACCTGATTATGCAAAAAATGAATCCATAGGAAGCTCTTTCCAAATAGGGAAGGGGGGGAGAAGGCAGGAAGACAGAGCCAACCTAAGAATTAAGATTTTACTAGGTTTGAAAAACCAACAATCATTCAACAAATATTATTCTGTGTGCCAGGGCACTTACCTAGGCACAAAAGATACAGGATGAATAAAACAACAACAATCTGCATAACTGGTAGGTGGAAAAATGGAAGTCATTATTTTAAAAGCACAACCAGTCACACACTTTTCCCATTTGCATCTGCACATATTTGTGAGGTTATCTTTTTCAGCTATGAAAATCATAAAAACCAAGTATCAGAAGGAAAACCTATTATATGGTCTTTGCTATATTACAAAATGTTAAACCAAGATTTTCCAAAGTAAAGAACGTTCACCTTTCTCTACCATTGCTTTCCCTGAAAAATACTAATAAAAAGTGACTTAATGAGAATTATAAGAAATTCTTTCCAGTTAGTAAATGAAAATTATTTTAAAAATTCATTTCATTATATGATAATTTTTTAACTTCTACTTTGTGTGCATGTTTTATAATGTCATAGTATATTAGTATAGTAGCACTCATTTCTAAATAAATATTTATTATATTATAATATTTACATTATAGTATAGTAAATATATAATTATATATTAACATATTACTATATTATATATAAGTTAATACCTAAATCAATAAATTTATATATTTTTTACTATCAGGGATGTACTATCAAAAGATTTGGAAACCACTGACTTAAGTCCTATTCCAGAACTCACTGAACAGAATTCCTTCCAGGTAGGGTAGGGTAGAAAGAATGGTAACAAAGCATCACAGGACACCAACTCCAGTTCAAATGCTGTTATCATAAAATTCTAGGCTTGCCATCCAACTCTTCAAAACTTCTGAATATAAGTTGTTCAGGTACATCATTAAACCAGCCTCCTCTCTTTAAGTGTCTGTGTTTACATGTCTGTAATTTAGAAATGTACTTCTCATTGTGTGACTGTATATTTGCCTATCTCCAGATGGTAAAACCAAATTAGATTATAAATCTCTTAAAGTAGCTCTATTCTGATTGGCTCAGAGATAAACAAGCACTTCTACAAAGAGAACAGTCCTTGAACTCCTAGCAATTAAGGAAATTAAATATCTAATGCTTTCAGTGTGAAAAAAAAAAGGTATTCTTATGGGAACTCCAAAATATTCCATGAATTCAAGTTCACACAATATTGGTAAATCTTTGGCAAATAAGACTATTTATTTTGGTTCATTAAAAACAGCTATTTATTCTCTAATACCATTATTAAGTATAACATATGCAGAGATTTTTTAATTCTACTATGTTCTTCCTAAACTTTTACCTTACTGATCAAATAAACTAGTGCTATATCTACTTAATGTTTAAAATTGTGAAAAATGTAAATCTATTTATCCAAATTGAAAACTTATTCTGACACATTTTATTTCAACAGTAATTATGTCAGCTTCAAGACAACTTCCAGGGGTGCTTGGGTGGCTCAGTCAGTTAAGCGTCCGATTTCCACTCAGGTCATGCTCTCCCAATTCCAGGAGTTTGAGCCCTACATCGGGCTTTCTGCTGCCAGAATGAAGCCCATTTTGAATCCCCTGTCTCTCTCTCTCTCTCTCTCTCTCTCTCTCTCTCTCTGCCATTTCCCGTCTCATGCATGCTCTGTCTCTCAAAAATAAATAAACATTAAAAAAAAATGTTTAAAGACAGTTTCCAACATCTTTAGGTAACTTAAAATCTTGCACCAATACTAAATTTAGTTAGTTAGTGGGCAGTCATTAGATACCTGGACCATTTCTAAGTAAGATGGTATACGGAAACAACTAATTACTAAACATAACTTAAATTTGTACACTTTTTGCTTATTTTAATATGCTACAGAGAAGCTACATACACTTAAATCTGTTAATGAATGAATTCAGTTTTGCCACTTTGAAATATGTATGGATAAAAAATGTTAGGCAAAGTTTTGAAAAAAAAATTGTATTTGTCGTGGTCAAAACTAAGGTTTGACGGACTTATTTATAAGATTTTCATAAAGAACTTTAGTAACAGATATTATATTGATACAAAAGTATAATTTATATTCTCTGTTAAAAATTGCAAATTTTTCGGGTCACCTAGGTGGCTTAGTCAGTTCAGCGTCCGACTTCAGCTCAGGTCATGATCTCATGGTTCGTGGGTTCAAGCCCCGCACCAGGCTTTGTGCTGACAGCTCAGAGCCTGGAGCCTGCTTCAGATTCTGTGTCTCCCTCTCTCTCTGCCCCTCCCCTGCTCACACTCTATGTCTCAAAAATAAATAAGCATTAAAATTTTTTAATGGCAAATTTTGGGGGGATATTGGCCTGCTTTTAATAAGAGGTTGTAAAATAGTATTCTTTACCCTCTTGTACCCTCTTATCTGCCCAGATAGTAAGGATTCTGTGTCTTAATCAAAAAACCTTCTATGATTTATGTTGACTTTATTATCTCCTTGATTATTAAAAAAAAAATCTCTCACTAGGAAAGAGGTTTCTTTAGAATCATGTTTATTGTTGCTTTGGTTAAATAGATAACCAAGTATTGGGTGCCTGGGTGGCTCAGTCGGTTAAGCATCCGACTTCAGCTCGGGTCATGACCTCATGGTTCAGGAGTTCAAGCCTCGCATTGGGCTCTGTGCTGATAGGGTGGGAGCCTGCTTCAGACTCTGTCTCCCTCTCTCTGCCTCTCCTACCTTCTCTCTACATATCAAAAATAAACAAAATAAACATTAAAAAAAATAGATAACCAAGTATTATTTCCCTATAACCATGAACCCATCTCAACCACATATTCAAATCTCTTAACAATCTTCAATATTTTGCCTTCCTAAAATTGAATCCTAAATGATATCTTTTGCACATCAAACTGTCCTTGAGATTTCTGAAAGAGACCCTGGACAATCACAAAGGACTTGTTCTTTCACCGTGTAAAAACAGAAGTGCTAGAAATATTTAAGTTTAGTTGATAGGTTACTATTACTGAGTTAGCAAATCGGAAGAGATGCTTAGCCTTCCCTAGATTAAATTTGTAAAATGTGGTGTTTGCTGCATGAGAAGATCCTAGAAAACCGTAATATCCTCACTGTCAATGACATGGACACCAGAGTCTTGGTGCTGCTTTGCCTGATATTAGATAATAGTAGAGTGTCATCATAATTTGTTAGTGTTTAAAGTGTTAACCACAACTTTACTTAAGTTAAATCTTCCAGAACAGTGGTTTTCAACTAGGGATCCACATCACTTATCCACTAAGTTTTATTCATATACAGATGTTTAGAACCTACTCCAGACATATAGAATCTCTTTACTTGATATACTTGATATATTTTGTGATATGTCAGGATTATTGTGTTATAGCTGAAGATATTTTTATCAGTAAAGATGGTGTCCATTTTTATGAATTAGAAGTAATATATACTCTTCTTTGGAAATAAGGTTAATCTATGTTTTTAGACTAAATATTTATTTAAAAAATTTTAATTGAATTTTATATTTTCCATGCCACAGAAACAACCAAATTTCACTTATATTATTATCATAATAAACTCTCCTTAGATCTTCCACTTTTAAAATTGTTTTTAATGTTTATTTTGGAGAGGGAGAGAGACAGAGCACAAGCAGGAGAGGGACAAAGAAAGAGGGAGACACAGAATCTGAAGCAGGCTCCAGCTGACAACACAGAGAGCCTGATGTGGGGCTCGAACCCATGAACCATGAGATCATGACCTGAGCCAAAGTTGGAGGCTTAACCGACTGAGCCAACCAGGAGCCCCAGATCTTCCACTTTTAAAGTAAATCAAACACAGCAAATTTAAATCTTTTGTCATTTACATATATTTTTCTGATGTTTCCCTGAAAGTACGTGCAATCAGCTACAGGCTAGAATGCTTCATCTACAAAAAGAAATCTTGGAACCCAACTTTGGATAAGGACTTTGGCAGGTCCTTTTGGGCATAGGATTCTGATACATCACTTTGAGGCAAAACTAGTAAAGTGAGGATTTCTAGAATACCAGTTGAAAGCAGATGAGTTCATGAGACAAGTAACCCAAGATGAAGCAGAACAAGAATTAACTAACTACACAGGACTAAATGAACTGTGAATGATTGTAATTTTTGATTGGAATATTGCTCATATTTTATCGTTCTATTTCTGAATATATAAGGAACTACTTTCCAGTTTCACTTCTATAGTCAAAAACCAAATATAATGCTAATAGAGAAGTTTAATCTCTATGCCGTTTTTAGTCCTCAGTAGAAATGAAGAAGGAAGATTTAAAGAGTAACTTTCTATATTTTCTCCACTAGTTCAAGATTAGAGGATCTTATTTTACTGTATTTTATTCTAAAAGGCGTTTATATAGTACCTGCCATTTGCCAGGCACCATTCTATGTACTTTACACATACTACCTCATTTAATTTTCCTATCAACTCTATGAAAGAAAAAATGGACACAAAGAGGTTAGGTAGCTCCCCAAAGTCACACATATTATAAGTGAAACAGACTGTCTGGCTGCAGAGTCCACATGGAATGAACCAGTCTATACTCTTCCTCTACTAATCAACGGTAACAGCCTGGTGGTTGGTCTGTCTTTCCATACCTTTTTCCATGCTCAAGAACATACATTTTTTATTTTATATAAGAAGAGACATAGGGGCACCTGGGTGGCTCAGTTGGTTTGGCGTTTGATTTTGGCTCAGGTTGTGATCTCGTGGTTCACGAGTTTGAGCCCCGCTGACAGCTCAGAGCCTGGAGCCTGCTTCCGATTCTGTGTCTCCCTCTCTCTCTGCCCCTTGCCCGCTCACACTCTGTCTCTCTCTCTCTCTCTCTCTCTCTCTCTCTCAAAAGTAAATCAACGTTAAAAAAAATTTTTTTAAAGAGACATAAAAAAGACTTTTGATACTGCATAATATTTGTTCAATTATAAAATTCCAAGTGCGACTGAAACAGTCTTTTCATATTTGTCTGTAATTATATAGTCAAACACACATCTAGAGCCCTCAAGACAGCTCTGCTAGGATCCCTGCTTTCAGTTCTCTCGCACACAATTTACTGCCAGTCTCTGAAGAACTGGCCCTCTTGCCTGTCCACAATGATGGTAAGGACACATCAGTTTCTAGTTTTCCTTATAGTCCTCATTCCAGCAACTCATGAGAAATTCTCCCATGTAACACATCTGGAAAGAGAACTTTTTTTCCAAAATTTGCTAGCATACGCCAAGAAAGGCTCCAGGCCATACCAATTGCCTCCAAATTCCTGCACTATTCTTCAAGATCCCAAATGTCATGCATTCTCTGGGGATTGTTGGTCTTTTACAGAATTGTATAAATATCTGAGGATATTTCTATTCTCCTTCCACTGCTACAAGGCCACCACAGTAGGTCCGTTACAAATCTAACTTCAGGAACTTCACCTCCAATTCACATTTGGTCATCATTTACACTAAACAATGGTTTTCAACTGAATTTACTGTGGCTTTTACAAAACTATAACTTTTCCGTGGTTTCAAAGAGACTAAACTTATTTTTTTTTTTTAATTTTTTTTTTCAACGTTTATTTATTTTTGGGACAGAGAGAGACAGAGCATGAACGGGGGAGGGGCAGAGAGAGGGAGACACAGAATCGGAAACAGGCTCCAGGCTCTGAGCCATCAGCCCAGAGCCCGACGCGGGGCTCGAACTCACGGACTGCGAGATCGTGACCTGGCTGAAGTCGGACGCTTAACCGACTGCGCCACCCAGGCGCCCCGAGACTAAACTTATATGTTCTGGCTATCCTTCAAAATTTCTACTCATCTGTCCCTCCCTTCTGAATTCACCCTCCATCAGAATTTAACAGTAGCTTTTCCTTTCCTTTTTCAGGACTACTGCATAAATCAAAGGAATTTAAAGTTACACTTTCCCATCTCCCAGAATACCTCATTGAATCCAGAAAAAATAATTTAAAAATTCCAAAACACACATTTTTTTACTTGAATAAGAAATGATGAAATAAAAAACTATCCTATATTTATTCTTGTAGACAACTCACATTCAACAATAAAAATGAATGGTTCCTTCAGCATTCATCCAGCTGGAGCTATCAAGAAGAGAATACACACTAAATGGTTATCAAAAGAAGAATACCAAGGATTCCTAATAGTATTTAGAGTTCCTCTTAAGGCAATAAATAGCTAGCAAAAAAGCTCCCAAGTCTAAATTAATAAATATTTTATGATTTAGTCTCATCCAAAAATGTTAAATGTGCAATTTTTAGAGGTAACTGACTGCCGACTAGTCAATCCCTAAATGGGTTATGACAAGATGATTTCGAGATCCTTTCAAACTGCGAGACTGTGAATTCTCTTATTTAGCTGGCCTTGACCATCCTACCAACAATGATCTCTACCTGTTCTGATAACCTTTACTATACAATGCCTATAATATTTGCTGTTTATATAACCACTGTAGTTTCTATGTATAATAGTTTTGTCTTCCCATGTAGATTATAACAATATTAAAGACAACATCATGACTTTTTAGATGAATTTTTGGCATCTAACTGGCACAATACTTTATATATACTACTAAATATTGTTGAGTATGAGAGAGGAAAGCAGTTTCCCTCCCCAGTATCCCATAATCTACATAAGGGAGAGAAAATCCCTTTTGGTTTTTATATTATTTCTAAATATGCTTATTAGTAATCTAAGGTGTACTAATCTTATGCTGTGGGCTAAAGTTTGATCCCTACTGGGCATGATCTTAATTAAGATTACTCTGATCAGGGCACCTGGATGGCTCAGTCGGTTGAGTGTCTGACTCTTGAATTCAGCTTGGGTCGTGATCCCAGGGTCATGGGATCTTGCCCAGCATTGGGCTCCATGCTGAAGGTGGAGACTGCCTGGGATTTACTCTCTCTCTTTCTCTCTCTCTCTCTCTCTCTGCTCCTCTCCCTCCCCTCTTATCCCCCTCACGCTATGTGCATGTGTGCGCTCTCTCTCTAAAATTAAAAAAAAAAAAAGATTAATCTGATCTATGTCATATTGGATAGATATTAGTATTCAGAAGCAATTTTAATTTCTATTTCCTAAGACTGACTGAGAATTCCTTTGCAGAGGGCAGACTAGTTGAAGATTTAAGGAGAGCAGGTTCAAATGAATATCTGAGTAAGTTAAGTCAGGAAAGACTGCCCTCTGAGCTATCATGAAGACAGGGAATGAAAGCAGAATTCATGCACAGGCTTTTAGTAAGCAAAATGGAAAATCAGTGTCTTACTGTTTTTCTTTAGCTGTCTGAATGCTGTTCTACATGCAAATTGTTCCTTTCTTCATCTCTGCTTCTCAGGTTACTGAAAGTCAGGGCAAACTGCAAACCAAATTCCTTCTCTAATTGAGTCTAAGACTCTGCAAATGTACATATTAAAAACACTCTCCATTTCAGCAGTGCTCCCTTTACTGGTGCCACATCAGAGATCCCTGCCCAATTGTATAATAACTTGATGCTCATAGAGCAGAACCTCTGTAATTCAACAAACTATGCTGTACACTCTTTCTTATGCAACCAGCGTTCCATCCACAGAAATCGTTCCTGAGCAGAAAAGTTTTTCGGAGTTAGCTTCAAGTAGAAAATAACATATTTTTATATTCAAGGAAAATAATCAAAATTACTAATAAAAGCTCTTACGTGAATTAATGAAGTATTGGTTGTGCTTATGTTAACCAATTGTCATCCATAATTTGGCTACCTTAGAAGCAAGTACTCTGCAGAGACCTGGCATAAGCCTGTCTTTCTCGTGCAATCTTCCTTTCTCTTTCCCTCTCACTCTCTCTCTCTGGAGAGAAGATGATATAGTGTATTCTTGATGTTTTAGGTCCTGTATTCAGAAACCAACATGGTTGGAAAATCCACTCACAAGAAACACAAAGTAGTATATAGAAGGTTGAGGTTCCTTTTTTCTCATTTTTTGTTGTGATATTTTTATGATATATGAATTCTTGTAGATGCATTTGTTAGTCTTTGCTAGTTTTGTACATGCAGGATGCAGAGCCATTTAAAGTAGATAATCAGATTACCTTAAAAAAATTTTTTGGGGGGCGCCTGGGTGGCTCAGTCGGTTAAGCGTCCGACTTCGACTCAGGTCACGATCTCGCGGTCCGTGAGTTCCAGCCCCGCGTCAGGCTCTGGGCTGATGGCTCGGAGCCTGGAGCCTGTTTCCGATTCTGTGTCTCCCTCTCTCTCTGCCCCTCCCCCGTTCATGCTCTGTCTCTCTCTGTCTCAAAAATAAATAAACGTTAAAAAAAATTTTTTTTAATTTTTTTTTTGATGCTTATTTATTTTTGAGAGAGACAGAGCATGAGCGGGGGAGTGGCAGAGAAAGAGGGAGACACAGAATCCAAAGCAGGCTCCAGACTCCTAGCTGTCAGCACAGAGCCCAAGGCAGGACTCAAACTCACAAACCATGCAATCATGACCTCAGCCAAAGTCAGGCACTTAGCCAACTGAGCCACCCAGGTGCCCCTTGGATTAGCTTTTAAATGTGGTTTCAAGCAAACATGGAGTTAGCAAATTTTTTTAGATATTACTACTTTTAAAACCAAAGGGGCGCCTGGGTGGCGCAGTCGGTTAAGCGTCCGACTTCAGCCAGGTCACGATCTCGCGGTCCGTGAGTTCCAGCCCCGCGTCAGGCTCTGGGCTGATGGCTCGGAGCCTGGAGCCTGTTTCCGATTCTGTGTCTCCCTCTCTCTCTGCCCCTCCCCCGTTCATGCTCTGTCTCTCTCTGTCGCAAAAATAAATAAACGTTGAAAAAAAAACAAAAAAAACAAAACAAAAAAAACCATGTTTTTATAGAAAATTAAATTATTATTAAAATAATATTTACTGTATTGGATGCTATAGGATTATATGATGTAATACATATGAAGTCACATGTAGAATATAGAATGTTGCTCCCCATCCCTTTGTTTCCTTCTTCCTGCACCCTAATCTTTACCCAATCCCAAAGCTTCTTCTACCCACCTGATGTAATGCTACTCTCGGGCTAAAACATTACAATTCTAACCAATTTTCCATGTTAACCCTCTTAAAATATAAAGCCATATCAATAGCCCCAGAAGTTCTCTGTTTTCCAGATTAAAAACATATTTTAGTCCTTCAACTCTCATCATAGCAGTCATGTTTTGTTGGACAGCTACTCTATTTCCTTTCCACTGAAGATGTTCTGCTTCACTTATAGCCTATTAAACCGTGGCTCCAAAAGCTGAAAATAGCATTCCAGGTGTGTTCCAAACAGGAATGGAATGATCAACTCCTTCATCCAGTACTAAACTAAATTCATACATCCTTGGTTTTTTAGAGTGACCATATTGCAGTGCCTTTCTACACACACACACCACTATTTATAAACTTTTCCCATCTTGTACTTAACAATTATTTTAGATTTAAGAGCAGTGCAATATACTCAAGATAAAATTGTATTGGATAAAGCCAATTCATTACCCTGTAGAGACCCTTCAGAATCTTGATTCATTCATTCTATTCACCAGCTAGTAATCAGAAATATAATAGGCATATGCCCTTAACATCTTTATTCTGATAAAAAAGCCAAGACTCAACACAAAGGACCCTACTATATAAGACCACAAGGGCAGCAATCGTCCCTTCTCACAGATGCATTTATCACTGCACTTTATGTTCGATCAGTTATCTATTTATTCATCTTTTTTACTCAATTCATCATCCTTCACCACATATAAACAGTGACTAAGATGTCAATGATATAAAACAGTGTTAAAAATAAGAAACAGTTATAAGAAGTAAATTATTTTCCAATTCCTAAATGTACCATCCTCTCTAGCCTTCAGACCTTTGCAAACTTTGTTCTCTACCCACAACACAACCCAACTACCACCCCATCTTCAAACTCAGCTGATATACCACTTTTACGGGACGCCTCCCTTAATCACCCAAACCTGAGTTAGATAACCTCCGAGGATTCAAAATAACCCTGTACTTCCTCTATTATAGCATTCACTGTACTTTATTATACTTTCTTCTTTACTTCTCTTTAATACTCAAAAGACTGCAAGCCTTTGGAGACATCATTAGTCATGGTCATCATTACATCACGCCAAGCCTCAAATAGACAATAAATGCAGAAAAGAAATATCAAGAACCAGAGCAAGAGATCTGTTTACTCACCATCCTTTCATAAGCTTCAGGGACTAATTCTATCATACCTCCCATCAGTGATTGGGGCCTAACGTTCTTTAATCATCCATTACCTTCCAGACTCATCCCCACATACTCTTTAGATCTCCTAGGTAAGCAATCACAAATGTGTGACCTGCCAATATTAAGAAATTAGGAGAATTCATACCAAAATCCAGGTTGCCAACACCTCTTAAGGGAAAAAATTAAGGTCTGATAATAATGGAAATAATGAAAAATATAAAAATAATCAGCTAAAGTTGAATAGTAGCTAATCCCCTTAGACCTGCATAGTCTTTACTATGCTCATTTACATGCCACCTTAATTCCTGGAGTTAACTGAATAGGCAACATCTGTCCAAATGTAACCTAGTCCTATCCATATTCATGACCTCTTCCACCAATCCTTCCACTGTGACCTCTGGAATCTGATTCTGAGATCAAACTTCTACATACCTTTCTATATTGTACAATAAATGTGTATAGATTTTTCCAAACAGAAAAAAAAAACTTTTAATATTTTTGAAAGCAATAATGCTACCAGAAGTTAGGAAATATAGGATTATTTTTCAAGTTAAATAAGAGAAAAGAACTCCCAAGCTAGCTAATTAAATAATTACAATAGGGGAAATAGCAATCCTGAAGAATATTAACTGCATTTTGCCCTGGAAAAAAAAATTCTAATGCTCCAGTGCAAATCTCAGGAGGAAGTAGCAATATGAATAATAACATCACAGTAGTCAACCCTAATGGAGAATCACTGGCACTGTATCAAATCACCAAACTAAATAATCCCAAAGTGATGTTCTAACATAGCAAACTACATAATAGCACATTCATCATGACTTTGCATTACCATCACTAATCAGAACATCCTGCAAAAATTAACTTTTACTTACAAAGGAAAACACATCATAGTGTGAACAGGCAACATGGCATAGTTAATACTTCTTCATAGTTCTAGAGCAAAGAATTGTACTTGTGTGTATTTATAAATGTATATACACGTGTGTGTGTGTGTGTGTGTTGTGTGTAAAACAATGTAACTTAAATGCGTCAAAGATAAATTATCCATAATCCCACATCACTACTATATAGGACCCTGACTATTCTATTCCATCACTACATCCAATCATAATGTTTAAGTACAACATCAAATCTGTAAAAGATAACGTACAAGCACAAGAGTATGTACAGGAGTCAAATTCATAACAGAATGCACAGATTAGCCAATACATGTTGATGCCAACTTGGAAAGCAATATAGATTTTTATAACACACCATATGCCAAAATGAATTCCAGATTGATTAAAGAGTCAAATTATGGGGGAAAAAACACTCAAGCCATTAAAAACAAAAATAAGAATAAAAACAAACAAACAAAAAACCAAGATCAAATATAAATATCCAAACAAAAAAACAACAATAAATCACAAACAAAAAAGATCAGAAGATATACTTTATGGGAGTGGATACAAATTGATAACAAGAAAGCAAGAAAGCAAGAGAACAAGAAAGCAAGAAAGAAAAAAGCTAGGCATTACCTCCCAAAAGAATACAAGAATGAACAAGGGAAATGAGGACACAATTCACAGAAGAAAAATGTAAATAGTGGATAAACACATGTTAAAAGTTTTTAGTATCACCAGTGATTAGAGAAATGTAAAGTAAAACAGTGCCTATTAAATTTTAAGAGACTGAAGAAAATAATAATAGGATCTACTGGCAAGAGTACAATGAAACAGAAATTCTCTGAAAGTATCAGGAAAATGTGAAAAATTAATTTGGAAAACAATTTTTTAATATGTAGCAAGAGCCTTAAACATATTTATACCCTTTAACTCAATAATTCCTTTTCTCAGAGACTCTATCTTAAATTATCTTAATATGGACAAGACTATGAGCACATAGTTGGTGTTTTAATATTTTTTTAAACCTGGAAATAATCTAAATATCCATTATTTAGTAAAAATAATTGATTAACATATAGAATAATGACTCTCTAGAAGAACAGGCTAATTAAAAAGAGAAATTTACACAGAATATATAACATGAAAATATTTATAAGTAAATGTATAAAATAAGATACACAATTGCACAGACAGAACAATTAAGATTGTTTTTCAAGGTATCACCATGAAGAGAAAAATTCTATAGAAAAATAAGCAAAAATTAAATAATGGTAATCTCATACATTCTACTTAGTTTACCCTCAACTTCTAAGTACCCAATATTACATCTGATAAGAAACTACAATAACTGTCCCCCAAGAATTAAGTCCCATATACCAACTTCTTAATTTACACATTGGTTTCGCAATGATGAAAATGAGATATGAGCTAACTTCTTTAAACTGTCCAGCGGGAATAAACTGTACCCTCCTGAGTATATCCATTGATGTATCTTCTTTGTATTTTATATTACACCATGTATTTAGCTTGCCTTATTAGTTTATTAGCTCAATAGCAAATGGCCAAACACAAAATTTGCCTCTTACACCAAATATTAAGGCCCTTAACAAAAAGTACTCTATCTGCCAGCAGGTGGAGGTGCAGGGATTCTAAACATAGGAGCATATTCCTATCTGCCTGTCTTCATCTTCACGCCCCTGAACTGGGGAAGGAACTAGGCAGGATCATATAGTGTTTGTGTTTGTGTTGATGTTGTGGTTGTTGTTGTTACTTTATTTTTTTTTTTTAATTTTTTTTTTCAACGTTTATTTATTTTTTTGGGACAGAGAGAGACAGAGCATGAACGGGGGAGGGGCAGAGAGAGAGCGAGACACAGAATTGGAAACAGGCTCCAGGCTCCGAGCCATCAGCCCAGAGCCCGACGCGGGGCTCGAACTCACGGACCGCGAGATCGTGACCTGGCTGAAGTCGGAGGCTTAACCGACTGCGCCACCCAGGCGCCCCTGTTGTTGTTACTTTAATATCACTTCCCAATCCCCTACTGTCAACAAGATTCTGGGGCCTCAGTGAGAACCACTGATATAATTAAAACAAAACGAGTTTAGATTCAGACTGTCACCTGAGTCTGGTCCTTTCTATCCCTCCAACCTTAAACAAATTACTTTAGCCCTTAGACCTTCAGCATCCTCACCTATAAAAAGGAGGAACAATATCCATCTTAAAGATTTATGTTAATATTTAATTAGCAAACATAGTTAAAACTCCTAAGACAATCTCTTGGAACTCATTCAAATTAAAGTTTCAACTTCCCCTTAATAAAACTGCCGAAATGTCAACTACTGTGTTAAACACTGAAATGTTGTTCTAGGGCTTTGGAAGCTAGTAAATAAAACAGAATTTGTTCCATTAAAGAACTTGTCATTTTTGTGAGAATAAAAATAAACTTTAAACCAATATCACACTTATAAATTTAGAATAACATTGTTAAAAGTATGATGAAAGGAAAGTTGACAGTGCTATGAAGCAGCATGGAGAATCTCACTTAGACTGCTAAGGGCCAAGGAGGTTCCCTTTGAAAAGATATAATACATAAGCGGAAACCTGATGGATAAACAGCATATCTAGGGAGACAATAGAGAGAAGAATGATACACATGAAAGAAAGTGCATGTGTGAAGTTCCAAAGACAGAAAAGAGTTGGATGGTTTAAAAAAAAAAAAAAAAGCCAGTGGCTGTAGCACACTGAGCAACCAAGGGACTCAAGATAAGATTAAAAAGATGAAGGCAGCTATCACATTGGAAAACTACAGTCTACTATAGTAGACGATACTATAGATAGTATATATCTACTATAAATATACAGGATATATCTACTACAGATATACCCATATCTACTCCACAGCCTGTTTTGGCACAGTCTTTGAGCTAAGAATGGTTTTTACATTTGTAAGGACTGTACAAAAACAAAAACAAAACAAACAAACAAACAAAAAAACCCCGCTACAAAACAAGATACCACTACGCACCTATCAGGATGGCCAAAATCCCAAACACTGACAATACCAAATACTTACAAGGATGTAAAGCAACAGGAACTTTCATTCATTACCAATGGGAATACAAGATGGCACAGCCACTTTGCAAGACAGTTGGGCCTTTTCTTATAAACGAAACATAATTTTACCATACGATCCAGAACTGTGCTCCTTGGTATCTACTCAATGGAGCTGAAAATTTATGTCCGCACAAAAACCTGCATGTAAGTGTTTACAGCAGCTTTATTTGTCATTGCCAAGATTTGAAAGCAACCAGGATGTCCTTCAGTAGGTAAACAAACTGTGGTACTTCTAGATAATGGAATATTATTCAGCACTAAAAAGAAATGAGCTATTGAGCCATGAAAAAACATGAAGGAACCTTAAATGCACATTACTAAGTTAAAGCAGCTAATCTGAAAAGACTACATACTTTACAACGACTACAGCCTCAGGACATTCTGGAAAAGGTAGACTATGGAGATAATAAAAAGATCAGTGGTTGCCAAGGGTTGGGTGGGGTGGGGGTAAATAAACAGAGAACAGAGGATTTCTAGGACAATGAAAATACTCTGTATGATACGTTGTAACGGTAGATACATGTCATTATACATTTGCCCAAATCCACAAACTATACACCACCAAGAATGAACCACACTGTAAACTATGGATGTTAGGTGATTATGATGTGTTAACATACATTCATCAGTTGTACCAAAGGTACCACTCTCATGGGGAATGCTGATAATGGGGGTGGCTATGTATGTGTGGGGGATGTACTTTGCTCTCAATTTTGCTGTAAACTAAAACAGCTCTAAAAAAAGGTTTTAGAAAAATAAACCAATAAAAAACAAAACAAAAAGCAAACTTCAACGTCCAGAAAAATAGATGTATTTTTTTCCTACTCTTCCTAAATACAGCTAAGAACCCTAGACATTACATAAACATTCTGAGAGTAGGAGAAAAGGCAGCAAATCATCTAGGGACCTTGGGACCCAACAAACAACATGAAGTGAGTTCCCTGAGTTTTATTTGACTCATATATACCACACTGGATACTAGGGAAGCCAGCAACATGGAAAAGTCAACGAAAACAGACCAAAAAAGGACCCAAAATTTCCCTGTATCTAGCCAAAGGACCAGGAAAGGGTCAGTCTACCAAGTCAGAAAACTTTGACTCTGCTCTGGCCACACACCACAGAAAAAGACTGCAGCCCCATCCACCACCACCTCATCAAAGGCCTAATGAGGAGTCGATATTTATACCCCCTCCAGATTACAATGATGTGCTCTAATTCCTCCCCCCTTTAAGAGATGCTGTCAGGAAAGGGAGAGTAGGGAGTCAGAACTTTAATGCCTATCAGGCAGTAACAGGGAACCTCTGCATGATGTCCATGTGATAGAATGGAAAAGAGACAGACAAATTCACAGTTATAGCTGGAGATTCCACACCCTTATCTCAACAACTGGTAGAACAAGTGAACAGGAAATCAGCAAGGATATAGAATTCAACCATGCCATCAACCAACAAGAGCACATTTACAGAACATTCCTCATTAACAGCAAAATATCCATTCCTTTCAAGTATCCACAGAACTAAGACAGACCATATTCTGAGCCATAAAACACATGTCAACAAATTTAAAAGAACTGAAACTATATAGTGTGAGCTCTGAAAACAATGTATCTCCCACATACTTAGAAACTAAGCAAAACACTTCAAAACAACACATGAATCAAGAGAAAGTATCAAAGGAATTTAAAAATACACTGACCTGAATGAAAATGTAAATAAAGTACATCAAAATGTGTGGGACACAGCTAAAGCAGTAGAGAAATTCATAGCACTAACTGTACACATCAGGAAAGAGGGAAAAAATCTCAGATCGATAATCTAAAATCCCACCTCAAGAAACAAAAAGAAGAACAAAATAAACCCAAAAAAGCAGAAGAAAGGAAATAATATGGATAAAAGCGAAAATCAATTAACTTGAGAACAGGAAAATAACAGAGAAAAAAAAAACAATGAAACAAAAAGGTGCTTCTTTGATGAAAATATCAATCAACAGACTTCTAAGAATAAAATGAAAAAAAAAAAAAAAAGGCATTAAGTCAGGAATGAACCAGGGGATATCACCACAAACTGTGCTAACATGAAAAGACTAATAAGGGAACATTACAAATAACTCCACACATATAAATTTCATATAAATTTGACAACATAGATGAAATGGATCGACTCCTTGAAAACTACACACAAAAATCAAACTGTAGCACATTCATAACATGAAGCAATGTATCTCAAGGACTGAAAAAAAAACTAATCCCAAAAAGTCATACACTGGATGATTCTATTCACATAACATTCTCAAAATAAATAAATAAACAGAAACGGATTAATGGTTTCCAGTGGCTGGGGATGGGTAAGATGGGTGAGAGGAGGAGGTGGGTGTGACTAGGAATGGGTAGCATGAAGGAATTCTTTGTACTTAATGGAATAGTTGCGTACCTTGACTGCAGATTGAGGTGGTAGTTACAGAAATCTACATATGTGATAAAGTAACATAGAAACACACAAACACACACACTTCAATTCCCTGGTCTTAATATTGTACTATAATTATGTAAGCCGTAACCACTCAGGAAAGTGTATAAAGGGTATATCAGACCTCTCTATTATCTTTGCAACTTAATGTGAATCTATAATTATTTCAAAATAAAACATTTTGTAAAAAGAACATATGACAGACACTGTATGTAGCCCCAATGCCTAAAATATCTACTATCTGTATTTACTCTCTTGACCTTTATACAAAATGTTTGCCAGCACCGGATGCAGAGTATTTGGGACTGGAGAGAAAACTGACAAAAAAATGGGAACAAGAAACTAATCTCGGAGACTATTTAATCTCTCCTGAAAATGCTATACATATGCTAAGCAATAAAATTCTGAATCCTTAACTTTAAGAATAATGGTCATCTAAAGATAAGTATTATCCAAGTATTCACTGAAAAAGTGAATTGAATAAAATCGGTGAATGACTAAGCAAATGAATAACGACAAAAACAACTGCCAATTTTTACTGAATGCTACTGTGTACGAGGAATTACACTAAGGACTATCTAATACTTAATCTGCTTTAAACCTTCAACTACCATTTGAGTTAGGTTTATTACCTTAAACTGTAAATTACAAAAGTTAAATTCCTCACCCAAAGCCTATTAGAAAGTGTAGAACAGGAATTCAAAATTCAAGTAGTCTGACCCACAAAGCCTTCAGTTCTTTGTCTTTTTAATTTGAGAGAGAGAGGAGGAGGAGGAGGAGGGGGCGGAGGGAGAGGGAGAGACAGAGAGAGAGAGAGAGACAGAGAGAGAGAGAGAGAGCGAGAGCATCCTAAGCAGGCTCTACACTGAGCCCCACCATACAGGGCTCAATCTCACAACCCTGGGATCATGAACTGAGCTGAAATTAAAAGCCAAATACATAACCCGCTGAGCCACCCAGGCGCACCACTTTCAATCCTAATCCATGATGCAACACTGCCATTATTACACTATCCTCTACCTTCATCTGTGAGTGGACAACCAAATAAGATGTAGGAAATTAAATTTAATACCAAAATGAAGTAGCTGGACCTAAACGGATATAAATTTAATTGACCTTTGAAAAGGCACTTGAAAGGAAAACCTCTGAAGACACAATTATTCTAAGTATAACTAATTGATTAGAAGATGTTACAACAATTTATTTAGTGAGCATTGAAGTTTATAATTGGAATGCCTACACTTATTAAGCCTAAAAAAAAAAAAATCAATGCTTTCATTCTACTTGAAAACAAAATATAAGTATGACACAATAATATATAGATCCAGGTATAATATGGTCTGCCTCTGGCAAGGATATGAATTAAATAACTTCTAAAAGTCTCTTCTAAATGATCCACAATTTCTACTTTGTAATTTATGCATTTTATAAATGAGTCACCATATGTTACTTTTCCAAATTTCTATAAAACAAAACCATACATTGCCAGGTAACAGAATTCTGATATACATCATATTAAATTTCAAATTTCCTCCCTAAAATAAGAAAACAAAACTGAGTGATTATACCTAATAAACACAGCAGTTGGAAAGTCAATCTTTAAAAAAACAAGCGGGGGGAGGGGGTACGGGGGTGTGCAAGACAGTGGGTTAAAAAAAAAAAGTGTAACCATCTGGCAACCATACAATATTTGAGAAAATGTTAGTGTTCTAATTGAGATCTAATTGAGTTTGATTTACTTGTCAAGATAATTGCTTCAGTATTAATTAAATATGTCTCCTGCAGCTGCAGAGAAAGCTAAACCTTACATTCTGCTGATTATATAGGATACACATCATTCATTCAAGTCAACATTACTAGGCTCATGTTACCCCCAAAATAGCTCTCTGTATATTGATTATTAACATCTCAGATTTTGACAGTATTTTCTCCATAAATTAAGGCTACAGTTTCTTAAATCTTGAGAGGAAACTGGTGAGGCTACCTAGAGATTAGTCAGAAAACTATTCACTTATCAACAATATTCAATTCTAAACAGCACTTTCAGAAGAGAAAATTTAGTTTCAAATCCCCTTAGTATCTGAGGCACTACAATTATCTGTATTTTATCCACTAACAAAATTAACACCATTTCTTTACAATATTTCTTACTTATAAGATTTTTTTGCAAATTAAAACAAAAAAAAAAATTGGCCCTTCCCATGGTCTCATACAATAAGTAATTCCAGAATTTCTTGGCAGTTGTTAAAATTTCCCCCCAGATATTGAATTTAAATTCTGCTATAGAATCAACCAAATTATTTTTCCTCTTTAAATGGTGGAGAGCTCATCAATATTCTTAGAAAATTAACTGTGCATGTATATACTTAAAGATAGTTATTAGATCATCCTAATTTTCAGGCTACTTATAATCCTCTCAATTCCTTTAATTTTGCCTCACTGGTTCTACTTTCTAGCTCTTTAATCATCAGGGTAATTCTCTTCCAAATCTTTTCTAAGTTTGTCTTCTGGTAGAACAGAGAGTAAAGAGAATTCCAGTCTAATCAGAACACATTACATGAATTATACTTAGGACCCATCCATCAGTACATCTCTACATCTCATCTTCATGTTTTATTTTTCATCCATTCATTCACTCAGTCATCAACAATTATTTCTGAAGCTCCCACTCTATACTAGGTACTGATCCCTATGAGGATGTAGTCAAATGGGTTAATATAGACAAGGAAAGAGGCAAATAAAAAGCAATGTGGAAGGTCCGACGTTAAGAAAAGTAAAGAGGGGCGCCTGGGTGGCGCAGTCGGTTAAGCGTCCTTCAGCCAGGTCACGATCTCGCGGTCCGTGAGTTCGAGCCCCGCGTCGGGCTCTGGGCTGATGGCTCAGAGCCTGGAGCCTGTTTCCGATTCTGTGTCTCCCTCTCTCTCTGCCCCTCCCCCGTTCATGCTCTGTCTCTCTCTGTCCCAAAAGTAAATAAACGTTGAAAAAAAAAAAAAAATTAAAAAAAAAAAAAAAAAAAAGAAAAGAAAAGTAAAGAATGCCATGGAAATACACAGGAAGGGTACTTAACACAGAATTAACACAGAAAGTAGTACAGGGAAGAAGAATCTTGGAAAAACTTCCCCAGAGGAAACAATATTATGTTGAAGTCACCAGGAGTTAGCCAGGCCAGGGGTGAAATAGCAGGGTAAGTCCCACAAACAGTGGGGGGGAAAGTGTTGAGACCTGAATGGGGAAACTAAAATTTTACAAGAACTAAGACAAAAGGAGCTTAGAATGTCTGTAAAGTAGAAGGGGGGAATTATAAAAGACAAGCAAGAGAGGAAAGAGTCTGGATTTTATCCTGACAGCTAAAGACACATTAAGTGCTTAATGCTTCAAATTTGATTTTTACAAAGATTACTCTGGCTGCTGTGTAAAGAATGGATTGGAAAGGAACAAGACTGGAGGTAAGGGAACAAGACAAAGAGTCTATTCCAGAACTCAACAATGAAATTATAACAGACTAGGTTGAAGGAATGGCAGAAGGAATGCCAAGCTGAGGAAAGATAAAGAAATATTTAGAAAGTAAAATTGGGGGCGCCTGGGTGGCGCAGTCGGTTAAGCGTCCGACTTCAGCCAGGTCGCGATCTCGCGATCCGTGAGTTCGAGCCCCGCGTCGGGCTCTGGGCTGATGGCTCAGAGCCTGGAGCCTGTTTCCAATTCTGTGTCTCCCTCTCTCTCTGCTCCTCCCCCGTTCATGCTCTGTCTCTCTCTGTCCCAAAAATAAATAAAACGTTGAAAAAAAAAAATTAAAAAAAAAAAAAAAGAAAGTAAAATTGATCTTTATAACTGATTGCATGTGAAAGGTAATAGGGGAGAAAGGAATCATGTATACTTGAGATTTTTAGTTCTCACACCAAACCTGAAAAGAATTAAGACTTCTTCTACCTTATCATTTGGTTTTTTAAATTGTTTCAATTTGTTCCTTCATTTAAAACTTTTTTCACTGGGGCGCCTGGGTGGCTCAGTCGGTTAAGCGTCCGACTTCGGCTCAGGTCATGATCTCGCGGTCCGTAAGTTCGAGCTCCGCGTCGGGCTCTGGGCTGATGGCTCGGAGCCTGGAGCCTGCTTCCGATTCTGTGTCTCCCTCTCTCTCTGCCCCTCCCCCGTTCATGCTCTGTCTCTCTCTGTCTCAAAGATAAATAAACGTTAAAAAAAAAATTAAAAAAAAAATAAAATAAAACTCTTTTCATTATGGAAAGTTTTTAAAAACACAGATTAACAGAAAGTATTTAAATCACCCACATTTCCATTATACAAAATAACCACAGTAAACATGTTGGTGTAATACTATTTCGACTTTTTTTCTTCAAATCCATTTTATTCATCTCACTTATAAAGTAGAATCATATTATAAACAGTTTTATAATCTTCATTCTTTCCCTAAATATTTATCTAAAAAAGTGGTTCTCAAAATATGGTCAGTCCCCAGACGAGCAACGTCAACATCACCAGGTGCTGATCAAGAGCAACTTCATGGCACCTCAGACCTGGCAAATCAGAATTTCTGAAAAGAGGGTCCTAGTAACCAAGTAACCTTCAACCTAGTAACTTTCAAACCTGAATGTGCCTCAGTTCTAGAACACCATTCAGCACATTCTCCCACTGTTTAAACATGAAATAATTTATTTAATGGTGGACATTTAGGTAGTTTCCAATTTTTACTGACATAGTGCAGTGTATATCCTTATATCTAGATCATTGGACACATCCTTGATTTTAAGTGGGCTAATTCCTCAACCTTGAAATTCTAGGTAAAAGCTTTTAATGTGTGTTCTCAAATTTTCTCTCACTGACTAATATTTCCTCCAATCAGAAGTATGTGAGAATCGCTGTCTCTCTACATTCTTGGTCACAGTATATTACCACTTTTTGAAAATCCCTGCCAGTTTCATAGGTGACAAATGACATCGTATTAGAGTTTTAAAGTATATTTTATGGAAGTTGCCTTCTTTTGTAAGCAATCTGTTCATACTTTTTGCCCATTTTTTATGGGGCTCTTGTCTTTAGAGTTCTCTAAAACTAAACATGTTAACTATTTATTTATGTTCCAGAATACAAATGCTTTCCAGTTGTTTTGCCTGTCTGGATTTTTTCAGACATGATTTTTTTAAACTAACATTTTGCATTGGTGTGGTACATGTGTTACAAGTGATGAACCAATAATGACAAATTATTTTTAACTAATACAGTTAATACTACAGTTCTGTGGGTTTTGACAAATGTATAATGTCGTATATCTACCATCATAGTATCATACAGAATAGTTCATTCTTCTAAAAATCCCCTATGCTCTACCTACTTATCACCCCCCACACTAGCACTGATCTTTTTACTGTTCTCCCATAGTTTTGCCTTTTCCAGAATGTCATATAGTTGGAATCATACCACATGTATGTAGTCTTTTCAGACTGGCTTCATTCCCTTAGCAATACGTATTTAAGGTTCTTCCATGTCTTTTCATGGCTTACCAATTCTTTTTTTTTTTTTTTTGGTGCTGAACAGTATCCCATTGTCTGGGGGGAAAAACACAGTTTATACATTCACCTACTGAAGGACACCTTGGTTGTTTCCAAATTTTGTCAATGATGAATAAAGTTGCTATAAACATTCAGGTGCGGGTTTTTGTGTGCAAACGCATATTTTGGGTAAAAACCTCGAAGCATGACTGCTGGACCATATGGTAAGAGTGTATTTAGCTTTTTAAGAAACTGCCAAACTGGCTTCCAAAGTGGCTGGACCATTCTGTATTCCCACCAGCAATGAATGAAAGTTCCTGTTGCTTCATATCATCAATGGCATTTGGTACTGTCAGTGTTTTAAATTTTAGCCATTCTGGAGCACCTGGGTGGCTCAGTCGGTTAAGCGTCCGATTTCGGCTCAGGTCATGATCTCACGTCCATGAGTTCGAGCCCCGCGTCGGGCTCTGTGCTGACAGTGCAGAGCCTGGAGCCTGTTTCAGATTCTGTGTCTCCCTCTCTCTCTCTGACCCTCCCGCATTCATGCTCTGTCTCTCTCTGTCTCAGAAATAAATAAAGGTTAAAAAAAAAAATTAAAAAAAAAAATTTTTAGCCATTCTACCAGGTGTGTAGTGTAGGTATCTCATCATCTTTTGCAATTCCCAACTGACATATGACACACAGCCATCTTTTCATATGCTAATTTTCAAATGTTAGTATCTTCTCTGGCAAAGTGTTCAGCGCTTTTGCCAATTTTTTATTTTTTTATTTTTTTAAATATGAAATTTATTGTCAAATCGGTTTCCATACAACACCCAGTGTCATCCCAACAGGTGCCCTCCTCAATACCCATCACCCACCCTCCCCTCCCTCCCACCCCCCATCAACCCTCAGTTTGTTCTCAGTTTTTAAGAGTCTCTTATGTTTTGGCTCCCTCCCTCTCTAACCTTTTGTTTTTCCTTCCCTTCCCCCATGGTCTTCTGGTAAGTTTCTCAGGATCCACATAAGCGTGAAAACATATGGTATCTGTCTTTCTCTGCCTGACTTATTTCACTTAGCATACACTCTCCAGTTCCATACAAGTTGCTACAAAAGGCCATATTTCATTCTTTCTCATTGCCACATAGTATTCCGTTGTGTATATAAACCACAATTTCTTTATCCATTCATCAGTTGATGGACATTTAGGCTCTTTCCATAATTTGCCTATTGTTGAAAGTGTTGCTATAAACATTGGGGTACAAGTGCCCCTATGCATCAGCACCCCTGTATCCCTTGGGTAAATTCCTAGCAGTGCTATTGCTGGGCCATAGGGTAGATCTATTTTTAATAATTGGGCTGTTTAACTTATTGTTGAGTTATAAAAATTCTTTGTATATTTTGGATACAGGTCCTTTATCAGATGAAATATTCTCTCCCAGTCTGCAACTGACCTTTCACTTTTGATAATAAGACATAGGTTTTTAAATTTGTAATGAAATCTGCCAAATTTTTTCCAGACACCATTATACTTCTTCCAATAATCATGTTTAGAAATCCTCCTTGACTTCAAGAATAATAGTCAATCATATTGTCCAGTACTTTGATGATTTCTCACATTAATTCTTTAATCCACCTGTACTGTTTATGTGCCACAGTGAACCCTTTAGTCTTCTTACTAGTAATTTAAAATGCTGCCTCTATCATATATCAGTTTCTTAAATGTACTAGGGTTTGTTTATGTACTTTCTATTCCAGTCTATTGTTCTATCATTACTGTATGCTGTAACTTTATATATTTTCATATGTTAGCAGCAAATCAATAATACATACCACAAAAGCCACACACCATTATTCATGGTACTATGATTATAGCTACTCCACCAAGTGAATTCTGGAATCACTTTTTCATTTTACCCAAAAGAATTTCATTTCATTGTGACCTTCATTAGAACTATGTTAAATTTATGATTTCCCATTCATCAACATAGTCTCTTCATTTATTAAAGTCTTACTTCATGTCCCTTAATAATGTTGATTGCTCATTTTTTCACACAGATCCTATATCTTCCTTGTTAGTTTCATTAAGTTCTTTAATTGTCTTATTGTTTCCTAGGAAGTATACATATATTTGAGTATGTGTAGTTGTTGTCAATGCTTTTGTATATAGTATGTTTTTTTTTTCCCATTTTTTCTACTTGTAATTTCTTACATATGGTAAAGCACTGATTTTTATATATATATATTGACTAGTCACTAATCTCTCATTAGTTCAAATCATTTTCCAAGTGATTTTCTTGGGCTTATCCAATAAATGGCATTGTATTGCAAGTTAAAATAAATAATTCTTCTCCTCTTTATTTTTTGCACAATTCATTTCATATTCTTCTTTCATTGCAATGATTGAAGTTCTTTCAAGTATTGAACAGAGGAGCACCTGGGTGGCTTAGTCAGTCAAATGGCCAACTCTTAATTTCAGCTCAGGTCATGATCTGACAAGTCATGGGATGAAGCCCTGAGTTGGGTTCCACCATGAAAGTGGGAGCCTGCTTGGGATTCACACTCTCTCTCTCTCTCTCTCTCCCTCCCTCCCCCACTCACATGTGTACATATGCACATGTCTCTCAAAAATAAACTTTAACAACAAAATGTTGAACAGTGATAATGGTAAAGAGTACACTGTCTTATTTCATAATATTAAAAATTTGTATTCCATAATAAGCCCTAGTTATAATGAAATCATATTTTAATAAACCACTGAATCTCCATCTCCCTTATAGCTTATACCTAGCTTATACATATTTTTTCTCTCTACTCTAAGTTTGCATCTACATGTCTTTCTAGTTTCCTCTGACTTTATATTAAATCCAAATCCTATCATCCTGTGATGATCTCCCAACTTCTTCAATGTGATATCTTCTTTACATTTATTCAGGTCAGTAACAAAACTACCCAACAACCACAGAACCATTACCAACTCTTTGGTAAAGCCTGTTCTGCAAAATATTAAAGTCAGAAAATGAAGGGAAATTAAATGTGATAACCACTTTATGAATAGGAAAAGCTGATTAACTTTTGAGCTGAGAAGACACAGAAATACTACTTTTCAACAGATTTTACTGCCATAGTACAAACCACATCAAAAATCTGTCATAGTGGGGCTCCTGGGTGGCTCAGTCAGTTAAGCGTCCAACTCTTAATTTTGACTCAGTTCATGATCTTATGGTTCATGGGAATGAGCCCATGTTGGCCTCTGCGCTAAAAGTTCAGAGCTTCCTTGGAATTCTCTCTCTCTCTCTCTCTCTCACTCTCTCTCTGCCCCTCCCCTACACACTCCCTCTTTCTCTTTCTCTCTCTTTCAAAATATAAACTTAAAAATATGTCATAGTGACTTCAAAAATAATTCGTATCACTCACCAAAATAATGTTGCTTTTTTTAGCCAATAACAGAGTAAACGTTTCTAAAGAAAAAATATTCTTCCTATCATTTTTTGTGATTAATCAAGTGAAACTTTGCAACTATCAGCAATGACCAAATGACAGAGATTTTCTTCTTTGTTGCTAAAAATGATCTAATTACAGTCTCTATTGCTTACCTGTTGGAGCAAAATAAAATTCCATGAAAATAAGCCATACACATCCCCCCCCACACCTTATCTATGTAATAGATATAAATTTTTATATATATACATATGTATATACATGCACATATATTATGCATACCTCATATATAATTATAAAATATTTCATATATATAATTCCACAGAAAAAAGAAAAAAATACTTTTATAATCATTATGCCTTTTTCTAGAAAGCAATATATTAGAGCAATATCTTTCAATTGATACTGAGTTGAAAGAGACTTTGAAAAATCATCTAGTTTTTTTATCGTGATAAGGACCAGCTGAAGTACAGAAGTACTGAACCACTACACTGTATACCCGAAAGTAATATAACACTGTATGCTAACTGTAGTTAAAATTAAAACTTAAAAAAAAAAAATTAGTGCACCAAAAAGATAAAAACAAACAAAAAATCATCTAGTTTTACCATTAACCCTGAATACAGAAATATACTCTAAAGAAGGAATAATATCAACTGACTGGACAAAGTTATAGATTTAATACCTAACATTTACGAGCAACATTTAGCAGAGGCTTTATCGAATATAAACATTCCCATATAGATGCCTCAATGGGATATACCAAGCTTCCACAAGTAATGATTGTAGCATAGCTAGAAAAGAATCTAAATCTAAAGTATCTAAAGATACTAAGTATTAATAATATCAAAGGGCTATAGGGCTAGTGAAAGAACACTGGTTTACAATAAATCTTTGATAACATACCATTGCATAACATCCTGCATTTAATTTTTTAAAAACATACTTTTAGACATTAGATTTTCTTCCAGCTTTCAACCTACATAGAAGTCTTTAACAACTGTCTTCTAGGAAGTCTTATCTTATCCCCAAAAGGTGTATATATTGAATCCTGAGGTAAGTCTCCTATTTCTTTCACATTTATGATTTCCTGGGTTAACTAAGAAAAACTCAAAGGAAATTAGTAACAGTCACTTGGGTTGAGGGGGACACTCGATTTTAAAACTGACATATAGAGTTTAACTCTGGTTTTGTCTTGTTATTTTTGGCTTCTCTAGAGATGTAAATTAAACAAAGTGCCTTTTCATATTTTCTAAATATATGAATTGCTTACATACTGGACATTGCAGGTAAGTAATTTCTTTTTCTCTCGTTCTCTCTTCTTCTTCTTCTTCTTCTTTTTTTTTTTTTTTTTTTGCATTTCTTGACCACACAACTTTCTAGCCGAGTTATCTTAAATTCAAAGCCCCCAAATATAATGCTCAACAGCTGTTATCACCCACACATCAAGACTGCCACAAATGCTCCAGCTACAAAAATATCTCAGCAAGTTAGCAGGCTGTATGATTTTATAGGTTAATTAAGCAGAAAAGAGGCTGAACATGTTTTCTTGGGTTTTACTCTACACGAACTGTCTTAAATACGTTCCAAGAAAGACACAAGGATACTGAGTGGAAACAAATAATACCATATATAAATAGTAATATAGAATTAATTCATTCTTTTCATTCACATATACTTGTCTTTTCAAAATTGTTAGCCCATGTAGAACCAAGTCTAAATCTAAATCCTACTCTACAATTGTTAACCATACTTCTGCCAACAATTTTCCTTAGGAGAACAAATATGATTTTCTTACTAACATGGGCCACATACTCAGTATCCAGAATTACTGAATGATTCAAACAATTAAGTAAAAGATCTGAGTAACCACTCCACACAAATGTCTGTTAGGAGCAGCGAAGTTTATGTAGAAACAATTGTAACTATGATCACTCACCCCAATAGCTGGGGAATATGAAGGTCAATTAAAAAAACTACAAGCATGCATTATAAATAACTGTATACTAACTTATTCAAAATGATCAATATTTTTTAATTCCCCAAACTTGTAGATTTTTTTAAAGATAAACTAAACAGAAAAATCAAGCAGACATCAGACTTCTACCATAAATGTCAGAAGACAATGGAGGAAAATAATTCTGAGGGGGAAAGCACATGACACAAGAATTCTACATTCCAAAAAATGGTTATTTGTGGGAGAAAAAATGAGGGGAGAAAATTATTTAGTTATACGATAGTTCCACAAGATTTTCATCCATGTAAATTCCAATGCATGTAAACTTAGCGAAAAAAGTATTCAAAGATGCACGTCAAACACAAAATGAATCAAAGAAAAACCAAAACATGGAGAAACTCCAGTGTCCAGTGCCTAGAAATGAGCACTGAAATATTTAACAAAACAACAGATTCAAATAATTGTTGAAAGCAAGATGACCAAAATTTAAAATTCCATTTATGTGTAGACAGTGCCTTTCTAATTTGGCAATATTAAACTAGTTAACCTTCCCTGAGATGAAATATTTTGGAAAGGCTCCCAGTTTAAACGTACATATTTTCTGAGCATATCTTGGTCTATGAAACTTAATAGACATAAAGTAGACCAGAATAAATGAATATACACACCATGCTCATAGCCGTGATGCCTCTATTATAAATATGTCTATTCATCCAAAAGTTAGAAATATAATGTAATTTTTTTTCCAAAATTTAACAAATTCTTATGAAATATAACTATATTTTCAAAGGAAATGTTAGAAATGATGGAATAAATGAAAACACCTCAAATCATTTTCAGCTAAAGAATAGTGAAAGGGAAGCTAAAGATCAGAGTATAGTATAAAGTGATGATAGCTGAAATAGTAGTATGCAATAGAAGAAAATGAATAGAATGGAAAAATCCAAAAACCGCTTAAGTTTGTAAAGGTAGCATTTCAAATTGGTGAGGAAAAGATTAATTATTTAATAAATGGGATAAATAAATAACCTTTGGTGAAAATATGAAACGCCAGGTTTCTATCTCATACTAAACAACTATACTATAAGAAAATAAAGGAGGGGCGCCTGGGTAGCTGTCGGTTAAGCGTCCGACTTCAGCTCAGGTCAGGATCTCACAGTTCATGGGTTCGAGCCCTGCACCGGGCACTGTGCTGACAGCTCAGAGCCTGGAGCCTGCTTCAGATTCTGTGTCTCCCTCTCTATCCCTCCCCTACTCATTCTCTCTCTCTCTCTCTCTCTCTCTCTCAAAAATAAGTAAACATTTAAAAAGTTTTTTTAAAAACTACTTATTCTTGAAATGGACAAACACTTCATAACAGAAAACAAAGGAAAACCTCATTAGATATGAATACATAAAACTAAAATTCCTACACATAAATGCAAAGGACCAAAAAAAGGGCAATTCACCAAAGAAGAAATAAAATTTTTTAATTGCAAATCAAAACAGCAAGATATCAATTTTTGCTTTTTATACTAGAAAATGTTTATTTTTTAAAAAACAAGGGGGTGCCTGCATGGCTCAGTCAGTTAAGCGATCAACTCTTGATTTCGGCTCAGGTCATAATCTCACAGTTCTTAAGTTCAAGACCCACATCAAGCTCTGCGTTGACAGTGCAGAGCCTACTTGGTATTCGATATCCCTCTCTTTCTGCCCCTCCTGCTTGCTCTCTCTATCTCTATCAAAATAATCGATCAATCAATCAATCTGCCAGCTATAAATAAAAAGCCAAACTCATTCAGTACTGGTGAAACTAAAAATCTTTGTTTCAGGATGTTTATCACAGAACTATTTTCAAACAATTTAAAAAAACCCGTAAAACTGTCCAGAGAGGACTACTACCATTTTGTTATATGTCCTTCCGGACATTTTTAACGTGTATGTGGGTATATGTATACATGTACAAACATATTTGCATATATACATATACAAACATATATACATATTATCTTATAACCTGTTCCTTGGTTTTTTTAATTAACAATACATCATCAATATCTATTTTATTAACTATTTAACCATGACTCTTCAATATTAGGTCTTCTTTTTTTCTGTCTCCAAATTCTCCTGGCTGAAATATAGATAGGACAAATAGAACTCAGTCATCTTGGACCTGGGTAGTACTGACAGATGGCAAAGCAACAAGTTAAAAAAAGTCTGGGTCTCTCATGATTTTGTGGAATAGTCAGTGAATCAGTCTTGGAGAGGCTACCTTAGGTTTTTACATAAAAGAAAAATAGAGTACCCATTTAATATTAGCTATAATCATTATTGAAGAATATATTCCCACATAAAAATTGTTCACAATTCACTACAGTACTAGATTTTAAAAACTAGAATCATAAGAACATTCACCAAAATATTATCAGTGGTCACCTCTAAGCACTAATTATAAAACACAATTTTCATGTTATTTATTTCCCAAATGTCCTGCACTAAGCAAGCACTACTTTTGAAATTTGAAAAATTATATGGATAATTGAAATAAGGCAATAGACATTGGAAAATAAAGTCCAAAGAATAGGTTAACTATCCAGTCCTGCTCTTTAGTTCTAACTTTCTCTATAACTATACTGAAGGTCACACAAAAACATCCTCAAGGAACCAATATAGACATTGGTCCTTTGAAGGATCAATGTATTCTGAGACAGTCAAAGAGAAACAACAGAGATGGAAGAAATCAAAAGTAATTTATAAAATAGTGGGGAAAAAAACTAGTTTAAAAAAAAGACAAAATCAGGGCACCTGAGTGGCTCAGTCGATTAAACATCTGACTCAATTTCGGCTCAGGCCATGACCTCACAGTTCCTGAGATCAAGACCTGCATCGGGCTCAATGCTGAGAGTGAAGTCTGCTTGGAATGCTCTCTCTTCCTCTCTCCCTCTCTCTCTCTCACTCTCTCTCTTTGCCCCTGCCCTGCTAGCACACATGTGCTCTCTCAAGCTCTTTCGTTCTTTCTTAAAATAAATATTTTTTTAAAAAATACAAAATTAACTTAAAAATCTAAAACCAATAAAAGTTCAATAATTTAGGCCAAATACCACTTAATGGCAACAAGTGAACCACAGATATCTGTCTGTTAAAATAATTTGTAATTGGGGGCGCCTGGGTGGCGCAGTCGGTTAAAGCGTCCGACTTCAGCCAGGTCACGATCTCGCGGTCCGTGAGTTCAAGCCCCGCGTCGGGCTCTGGGCTGGTGGCTCGGAGCCTGGAGCCTGTTTCCGATTCTGTGTCTCCCTCTCTCTCTGCCCCTCCCCCGTTCATGCTCTCTCTCTGTCCCAAAAATAAATAAAAACGTTGAAAAAAAAATTTTAAAAAAATAATAATTTGTAATTATTGTTAGTTTCATGGCTGAACCCCATTTTTTTTTTCAAATATTATAATGGACCTGGGGAAGAGCATGAAGTTTCAACAGCAATGCTCCCTCCCTCCACTGCCTTTTCCCCGTCATGGAATTCTGCCCCTTTCATATTCCTGACATTGTGGTACTGGAGCCAACAAAGGGCTTTTGCTTGCTTTTCCTAAGTGACTGGCCATTTGATTGTTACAAGTCTGACTGACAAGAAAGAGAGAAAAACAGACTGAGAAATACAAAAACATTTTCTAATAAGTGTATATATCATTATAGAGATAGTAATTTTCTTTTTTTTTTCTTCTTTTGCAAATATACTTTGTTTTTAGCCGTGGTTACTGTTGTACCACCCCACCCCAAAAATCAGGAGATATCTTTAACAAACAAAACAAAACTCTACATTCTCTTAGAAACTGCCAGGGGGGATAAATCACACTTCTTTTAATCACACAAAGATGAAAATTACCCATGTTTTCTTTTTTTAACCTTGGGTGATAGAAAATTCAGGGTAAGGTTACAAACAGAAATGTAGTAACTTTCAGTAGATCAATTTCCTGGTATAATTATTTCCTCTTCCTTTTAGTTATGCGTCCTATCCACTAGCATTTTCATTATGATATTACTGCTCATTTAACCCCACTATTTGTAGGTCTCTGTCTTTTCCCAGGAGTACCTCAAATTATCTTAGGAAGTAGGTAGAAGCATATAATAAATTAATACACAAATTGGAATATATACAATATGAAAATAATGCAATCTTTTGGCCACAGCCCAAATTCCTAAAAAACGATCTAAAATGAGATATTATCCTCTCAACTGAAGAAGATAAAAATCACACAAAAGCAAATCTCTCCACAGGATCCCTATCCTTCAAGTGACTGCTGATCTTTTACCAACTGTATTAACAAGCAAAATCCTTCCCACCTACCCATGCTTCATGTTACACGGAATTCCTACAATTCTTCTTATTTAGTCCTGAGAAAGGAAGTGAAAGAATTGTCTGCACATCCATATTTTATTTCCTCAAGCCTACTTAAGTGTTCTTTATCTTGTTAGTCAAATGCTAACAGACTCCTGTGAGGGTTTTGTTTTGTTTTGTTTTGTTTTGTTTTGTTTTGTTTTGTTTTGTTTGCATCCAAAATTTCACTATTGCAGTGACCACAATGCTGGCAAATGCCTCCTGAGCTGGAAGCAGAACAAGATTTAAAATAATTTATAAATAATCATTTCAAGAACACATCTTTTCTTCTTTTATCCCACAAAAGACAGCATTTTCTTCAGGACCCACAAACTGTCAACTTCTCAGCATACCCCAAATCCCACTTAGGTCTCTATTGTAAACAGTGTAGTATTTCGCTACCACATCAATAAATAAAATTCTTGAAAGAATCATTTTGTGTTTGATTCACATTTGTTCTGCATATGCCAATGAACCTAAGGTATTTGTAATGTTAAGCTCTTAAAGGCCTTAGCTAACAAAAGAGTCAAGCAATCTGAAAACAGCAAAAGATCTATCCCATATAGATCAATCTGGACAAAACCCAAAATAAGGAATCAAATCATAAAGTGATACAATATTCTCCTTTACTACTCTATCTCACTCTCTGCTTTAGTAAACTTTTATTAGTGAGGAGTGAAGAGTTGGCTATTAAAACTCCATTTGCAGATAGGCAGCTCTACCCTAAGTCTTAACACTATGATTCACCTAACCAAAAAGTTGAAAGAAATAAAGCCTATAATAAGTTACAGTTGAGCCTTTAAATATGCAAGGATGAGGGGGAGCCGATCCCCAATAGTCAAAACTCCACATATAACTTGAATCCCCAAAAACTTAACTACAATAGCCTACTGTTGGCCAGAAGCCTTACCAATAACATAAACAGTTAACACATTTCGTATGTTATACGTATTATACACTGTATTCTTCCAAGAAAGGAAACTAGAGAAAAGAAAATGTTATTAAGAAAATCATAAGGGGGGCGCCTGGGTGGCGCAGTCGGTTAAGCGTCTGACTTCAGCCAGGTCACGATCTCGCGATCCGTGAGTTCGAGCCCCGCGTCGGGCTCTGGGCTGATGGCTCAGAGCCTGGAGCCTGTTTCTGATTCTGTGTCTCCCTCTCTCTCTGCCCCTCCCCCGTTCATGCTCTGTCTCTCTCTGTCCCAAAAAAATAAACGTTAAAAAAAAAAATTTAAAAAAAAATAAAAAAAAGAAAATCATAAGGAAGAGAAAATACAAAAAAAAAAAAAAAAAAACATTTACTGCACTGTATCTATCAAAAAATCCATTTATAAGTGGACTCATGAGTCCAAACCCCTGTTTTCAAGGTCAACTGTAATGACCTTATATTATAGACATGAAGCTCTTTCTAATGGCACAAAGAACTAACCTATGGTACCTTGGAATTTCCTTCAGGAGTAGCGCACAAACACTATCTTGATTCAGTGCCCCCTAACAACAACTTTGTCTTCATTAGTGCACTTGCCTGTTAAGTGCTGTATCACAAAATATTTTCAATTATAAATATGGCAACATCATGAGCTCATTCACTCTTGATTACTTAGACTATGCATAAGAGAGATGGTTCAGCTCAATCTCCATAAAATTCCATCGATGGAGTCCAGTTTCAAGTAAAACTGAGTAAGCATACTCAAACCTATGACTCCCACTGAATATAGCTATAAAATCTGGGCAGAAGGCAGAGAGCAGCTATTTTAAGGACTTTGAAAAGTAAATAGTAGCAGGCTGACTAGGGAAGAAGACCAGGATTTGAAGTACCACCAAGCTAACAGTAAATTAACCAATTATCTTTTTTTTTTTTTTTTTTTTTTTTTAACTTCTGTTATCTCCAAGCTTGGACTCAATGTACCAGAAACCCGGAAGTGGGCCTTGAAGCTTCAGGACCATCCCTCAGTTTTAGCCCAAGGAACAGAAAAGGTACTACCTAATGCTCAGTGAGAACAGGAATATCCCACGTTTCTTCTCTTTTTCTTCTCCATCCCACCACAACCTATAAGCAATCTCTAAGCAATAGTGGCACTGGTCACTAATGGGAGTCCACAGGAGCTAAAACTCTAAGGGAAAGCAGGAACCTTTCCCTCCATATAGTGGAGCTGTGGTCCTAACAGGGTGGGGCCAAACAGCATGCTTTTTTCTTTCTATCTTCTCACTCACTCTGTGGCTCAGGACGAGGGGGCAGGTAGAAAAGTCTAAAGCAAAGCAAAGTAACAAATGCCCCAGTTTTCTAGTCAGAAGATTAAAGAAAAAAAAAAAAGCTAGGGAACTGAAAAGTACCTGGTCAATGCAATAAGACAAGAATGAAAAAGTAAAGGCATACAGATTAGAAAGAAAAAAAAATAAAATTGTCACTATTCACCCACAATGTGATTATCTACCTAAAAAAATACCAAAGAATCTTTTTTATAAAAAAATCCTCCTACGGTAGAAAAGTTGAGTTTGGCAAGCTTGCAAGATATAAAGTCAACATACAAATATCAACTGTACTTCTATAAACTATCAATAACAATTGAAAACGAAAAAAATTTAGTATCATTTACAATAGCAAACGAAGTATGAAATAATTGGTTGAAATCTAACATACATACACAGGACATATAGGATGAAAATTACAAAATATTAATGAAAGATATCAAAGGAGACCTAAATGAATGGAGAGACATACCGTATCTGTGGATTAGAAGACTAAGCCTAATAAAGATGTCAATTCTCCCCAAATTGAATCATAGATTCAGTGAAATTATAAGTAAAATCCCAGCACAATTTTTTGTAGATATTGACAAGCTGGTTCTAAAATTTATATGGAAAAGCAATGGAACAAGAATATTTTTTTTAATTTGGAAAAAGAAGAATGAAGTGCGAAGAAACATACTACATACTTTTAAGACTTACTTTAATGCTACAGTAACCAAAACAGTATACGATTGGTGAAAGGATAGACACATACACCAAAAGAACAGAAATGACAGAAACAGACTCAACACAAACATGGCCATTTGATCTTGGACAAAGGTACAAAAATTATTCAATGAGAAAAGACAGTCTTTTCATCATATGGTGTTCAAACAACTAGACATCCACATGTCCGAGAAACAAAGAATTCTTAGACATGACAATGAAGTCCTCAGACATGACACCAAAACCATGATCCATTTTTTAATAATCTGATATACTGCGCTTCATCCATATTAAATGCTTTTGCTGTGTAAAAGATACTGTATAAAAAAATTTTAACAAGCTACAGACTGGGAAAAGATATCTGCAAATCACATATCTGATAGACAACTTGTATCCAGACTATATAAAAAACTCCCAAAATTCAAAATAAGAAAACAAAAAGCCCAATTTAAAAATGGGCAAAATATTCGAGCAGACACTTCACCAATAAGAACACCTGGATGGCACAAAAAGATGCTCAAGATCATTAGTCAGTGTAGACAGATCAATTCAAACCATGATAACATCACTACACATCTAAGACTCAGAGGGAAAAAACTACCAAGTGCTGGTAAGGATATAGAGCAACTGGAACTCGCAAACACGGCTAGTGGAGCATGCTGAGAACAGTCTAGTCACTTCCTTAAATGTTAAACATATACCTACCTTATAATCCAGCAATCTCACTCCATTATATTTATCCTACATAAAAGAAAACTTAGGTTCACACAAAATCCTGTACACAACTGTTTATAGTAGCTCTATTAAAAACTGAAACAACCCAAGTCCCTTTGACAGTTGGTTGGATAAACAACTTGTGATACATCCGTACAACAGACTAATACTCAACAAAAAATAGGAATGAATTACTAATACAATGATTTGGATGAATATCAAAGACATTACGCTGAATGAAATACACCAGTCTCAAAAGTGTACATATGTACACCATTTATACCATCTATGTGACATTCTCAAAGAGACAAAACTATAGTGATGGAGAATATATCAGTGGTTGTCAGGGGTTAGGGATAAGGACAGGACTATAAGGGAAGAGCACAAAGGAATTTTAGAAATGAATAGCATAAATATAGCTACTAATCCCAAAATGCTTTGAGAATAAAACACACACACACACCCCTAAGTAACACACGGATCAAAGAAGACTCAAGAGAAACGTAAAGATATTCTGGTTGGGAGGGGGTTTAATGTTTATTTACTTATTTTGAGAGAGAGAGAGAGAAAGTGTACAGATGAGCATGCAGGCATGTGCATGAGCGAGGGGTGGGGGGGGGGGGGGGCTAGAGAGAGAGGAAGAGAGAGAATTCCTATGCGGAGGTCAACCCCACCACCGAGAGATCATGACCTGAGCCGAGATCAAGAGTGCAATGCTCATACCACTGAGCCACCCCGGAGCCCTAAGGATATTTGGTACTAAATGAAAGTACAACTTATCAAAATTTGTGTGATGAAGAAAAAGCAGTATGTACAGGGAAATTTAAAGCAACATGATTCCAAGTATCTGACATTATGAAAAAAGCAAAATTATGGAGATAGTAAAAAGATCAGTGGTTGCCAGGAAGCAGACAAGGGAGTGGAGGAGGAATGGACATGTGGAGCACAAGAGATTGTTAGAGCAGTGAACGATTCTGTATGATACTGAATAACAGACACATGTCACTACATATTTATTATCATATATATTTGCTATTTATATTCTTATAAAATCCATAGAATATACAACACAAAGAGTGAGCCTATGTAATGTAAACTATTAGTAATATTAATAATAAGATATCAATTTTGGCTCATCAATTATAAAAAATGAACCACACTAATGTAAAGATAGAATGAAGTGGTATATGGAAATTCTCCGTAGTTTCCTCTCAATTTAGTAAACTTGAAACTGCTCTTTAAAAAATCTGTTAATTTTTTTAAAAAGACAAAAAAAAAACACTCATTATTCAAATCTGGAAAAGTAGCTATAAATCTTGGGAACATTAGTCACCAGGAACAATGCTGCAGCCACTACAAGCAACCAAGAAATTTTCACAATTCCCAAGAAACAAGTGAGAGGTTCACTACAAGCTTCCCTCACCCAAAACATAACTGTAATCTAAGCTAATAAAGACCAGTAGCCTTTTTATAAATTTTTTATAAAATAGAAGGGAAAAACAAAGTCAAAGAAGTGAGTCTGATTTATAAGGAAGCGGGTACTATTTTCATCAAATTGCATTTATATGCTTCAGAGAAAAAAAAAAAAAATATATATATATATACACACACACACATGAGAAATTAACACAAAGATAAAGATACTATGGCTAGGACCACAAACTGTTTGAATGTACACCTATCCAATTACAGAGACACCAAACAGTATCATTTCCTGATGATTCATAAAAAGTTCCAACATGACACTATAATCCACCATAGGTTTCTCCTCAAAATTCTTTAAAAGAAGAAGCACCAAAAACAAAGAGATCAATGTGCTATTATGCCTTAAACTAGGGATCTGTACTCTGTGTCAGAAAGGAGATAATTAAGAAATTGTGGAGGTCTGGTTATCACATTAACTGGTAGGTAGTGAGGCACTACGGGCAGTTAGTGGGCAATGCTAGGGATATTAGAAATCCTGCCATGTGTGGGATAGTCCTACAAAAGGAAGAAATGTCCCACATCACTCTCAACCATCTGATATGCCCGTGCACATTCACGTAATCCAAAAACCTCTGAACCCATAACTTAAAGCTTCTGTCTGCACAGCGTTAATATACACTGAACTTTCAGAAATGCAATGACTATGTTAATTGAGGGGAAATTGCATTCTGCGGTTTGTTCAGAACTTTACAAAGAGCTGTTCTCTAAATCAGAAAATCAAGCACCAATGGTAATGCTGCTTATGGTATTTAAATTGCAAATACAACATGCTGGTATGAGTCTGTATTACATCTCTAATATAGAAAGTTAACAAATTCCTGACTCTTTCATTATGCCTTTGATATATTCCATTATGTCTTCAAGTATTTTTAAATAGAATATTTAACTATTTGGCCATTGTTGATAATTTTGCTATAAACAACATGGTGAATGTATCCCTTCAAGTCAGCATTTTTGTATCCTTTGGGTAAATACCTAGTAGTGCAATTGCTGAATGGTAGGGTACTGCTATTTTTAACTTTTTGAGGAACCTCTATACTGTTTTCCAGAGTGGCTGTACCAGTTTGCATTCCCACCAACAGTGTAAGAGGGTTCCTGTCTCTCCCCAACTCCTGTTGTTCCCATGTTGTTAATTTTAGCCATTCTTACTGGTGTGAGGTGATATCTCATTGTAGTTGTGATTTCTATTTTGCCCATCAACTGATGAACGGATAAAGATGTGATATATGTATATATATCACACAATGGAATATTATTCAGCCATAAAAAAGAAGGAAATCTTGCCATTTGCAATGACCTGAATAGAACTGGAGGGTATTATGCTAAGTGAAATAAGTCAGTCAGAGAAGGACAAATATCATATGATTTCACTCGTATGTGGAATTTAAGAAACAAAACAAATGAACATGGTGGGGGCTGGGGGGAAGGGCAAACCAAGAAACAGACTCTTAATAGAGAACAAACTAAGGGTTGCTGAAGGGGAGGTGGGCGGTGGGGGGGCATATGTGCATCTACAGACCTAAGAAAAAGAAGCAGCTTCAGATTGCAGGGATAAAATAAGACTCCTAACCCTGAAGCAAAGACTTCCTCACAGAGGAATGGCCAGTATCTACCACAATAATACCTTCTACCCCCCACTGTATACTCAGTTCCCAATTACTCATTGTTTCCTCAAGGTTGGAGTGTCAGAAGAGACCAAATCAGGAGATGTCTGATAGAAGCCCCACTGGGGAAAGCTGCTTAACAAACTTTTTAAAAAGATATAGGCTCAGTTGTATTTTCTGGGCCCACATTTACAGGCATTATGTTATACAGCACTGGTCTTAAACAGTGTCTGCTTCTGATTCACTCATGCACACCTGAATGGGTTGTAATAACAATACTATAGAAGTCAACATCTTATAATAGAAGTTTTATGTCATGATAATATTTTATTATAAATTTATTTTACTTCTCCTTGTTACTACAATTAGGGTATTATATTAGCTTCTGAATTTTACATATACATAGATTATATTATCCATGAATTTCATTTCAGGACTATAAGGGGGGCATTACAAAACATTCCTTATAAAATGGCAGTGTTGGGTCAGACTGGGTTGCACCACTACATTAAAGTATTTCATCTTTCCCCTGAAATTCTGCAATAGTCTCTCAGTCAGATCTCTTTTTGTTTAATCTGGTCATCACACTGCTTACCGGTAAGCCTTTCTAAAACACAAACCTGGTCTTGCCCTTCTGCTGTCCATAAGCATTTATTAGGGTTGACAGGAAAATGGCACTCAAGGCCCTCTGTAATAAGATCCTACTACTTGCCCAACAATCTTTATTTTCTGGTCATACTGAAAACTTTCCTCGCTATGGAAGAACTGAGAACACCTCTCTCTTCTGTTTCCCCTACTTGGTTACTGAATGCTATTCTTAATATGTTTATGACTGTTGTATTTTGTTTTTGTAAAATATTATGAATCTTGGGCATGTTTGTAAAAGAATTGCTCAAGATTTGTATAACATGTTGTTTATAGATCTCTCCGTGAATAAACACAAAAATTCCATATATAAAATAATTATGTATTTATTTTCTTATGCTTCTACATATATGTTTATTTTTTTCAAGTTTGTATTTAAATTTCAATTAGCTAACATACGGTGTAATACTAGTTTCAGGTGTAAAACTTGGGGATTCTTCACTTACATACAACAGCCTGTGCTCATCACAAGTGACCTCCTTAATCTCCATCACTTATTTAACCCATCCCCACCCACCTCCCCTCTGGCAACCATCAGTTTGTTCTCTATAGTTAAAAGTCTGTTTCTTGGCTTGATTCCCTCTCATAGCCCCTTCTCCCTCACCAAAACCTACTCCACCCACATTCTTCTCCATCTTGTTGAAACGCAATTCAATTCTTTGAGCTATTTGAACCAAAAGCCTTCAGAGACATTCTTGATCTCTCCTATCCTACAACCCACTAATCTACCTATTGGTTCTATACTCAACATTTATTAACTTCAGTGTCTAATCCTTGTCAATATCACCACCACTACAGTCTGGTCTAAGCTATACTCAGTCCTCTCATACCTCTATCACTAAAATTGCCTCCTACCTGATCTTCTTACTCCACTTTCACCCTTCTGGTCCATATTTCACACAACAATAAGAGTAATGTATCCATAGGGTCAAAAAAGTGATCTATTCTTTTGATCTATTCAAAATGCTCCAATGGCTTCCCTTTCACTCAAAAATAAGTCTCTATACTAACTCTCAAGGCCTACATCAATATTCATCAAGTCTGGATATATACTGGAATCATTTGGGAAGCTTTCAAAATCTACCAATACTCGAGCCTCATCCTCAGTGATTCACATTCAATTGGTCTGGAGTGCAGGGTATTGGTATCTATGGAACGAATGACAGTGACTGTCAATAACATGCTCTGCCTTGGGAATGACCATACAAGCCGGGTTAGCCAAAGTACCCCATTCTTCTGGTTTTAGTTCAGGGTTGAGCATATGACCCAAAGTGAATCATTTCCTGAGCTTTTGTTGATGTTATCTGGAGAAATATACGGCTAATGTTTAATATTATGTAAGCCTAGAGTCGCTAGGGGCCATTTTTGCCACCCTGTAGAAAAAGTCTCCTTTAGAATGAAATCATCACAGGGGCGCCTGGGTGGCTCAATCAGTTAAGCATCTGGCTTTGATTCAGGTCATGATCTCACAGTTCATAGGTTTGAGCCCCGCATCAGGTCTGACAGCTTGGAGCCTGGAGCCTGCTTCGGATTCTGTGTCTCCCTCTCTCTCTGCCTCTCTCTCTCTCTCTCTCTCCCTCTCTCTCAAAAATAAATAAACATTTTAAAAAAAAGACTGAAATCATCACAAAGAAAAGCAGAATAATTAGCACATTAGATGCGTCTGTGAATCCATTCTTGGAACTTTCATTTATGAGCACCAGTAAATTCCCTCCTTTTTTGGAGAAGGTAATTAGACTTGGGTTTCTGTCACTGAAAAGAAAAGAATTCTTACCACAATTGTAAGTATGTATTTAGTTTTTAAATCTCTTAAGATTATTCTTTCTCTACCATCAACCCCCAACTAGACAGTAAAACCCATGAGCAGAAAGACTATTTCCTTCATACCTGTATCCACAGCATTAATAGTACACTGTCTGATGCATAGTAGGAACTCAATAAATATTTACTGACTGAGACCAAAAGGGTTTTTTTAACATTTAAAACCTCCCTTCAGTTATAGGTACTACTGAAGAAGGATTTTGCATTGGCAGAAAGGTTAGATTATATGACTTTAAATATTTCCTTTAACATTTTAATTGTATGAATCTATGATTTCTTTATTTTGGTGACATATACTAGGAAGTCCTAGATATCCCACTTCCCTATGTCCTCAGTTTGATCCTTTTTGCCCCTGCCAATCAAGCATACTCTCAACCTCCCTTCAATGACACCACCCTTCTGAGATTTCTCTCAGGTCTCACTGTATGATTAAGAAAGTCCCATCTCGGGGTGCCTGGGTGGCTCAGCTGGTTGAGCATCCAACTCCAGCTCAGGTCATGATCTCACAGTCTGTGAGTTCGAGCTCCGCGTTGGGTTCTGTGCTGGCAGCTCAGAGCCTGGAGCCTGCATTGGATTCTGTGTCTCCCTTTCTCCCTGCCCCTCCCCCACTCATGCTCGCGCTCTCTCTCTCTCTCTCTCTCTCTCTCTCTCTCTCTCTCTCTCTCTGTCAAAAATAAATAAACATTTAAAAAAAATTTTTAAAGAAAGTCCCATCTTTTACAGATGACCAAGCTGCCTACTTTTCAGTATTCTTTCAAATCCAGAGTTCCATCTCTCATACCAAGTATTTTTTTAAATAATGGTCTTGGAACCAGTGCTATCTCAACTTTCAATGTTCTTCACTTACTTTACACACTTTTGTACACATAATACAAGATACATCTATTTCAACTACTTATATCTATCCAATATAATGATTCATATACCCTTTATTTTTTTATTTTACTTTTTTTTTTTTTTTTTTTTTTTTTTACTTTAGAGAAAAAGAGATCACGCAAGGTAGGGAGAGGGGAAAAGGGACAGAGAGAGAGAATCTTAACCAGGCTCCACACTCAGTGCGAAGCCTGAAGCTCAATCCCATGACCCTGGGAGCATGATCTGAGCCAAAATCAAGAGTCATATGTTCAACTGATTGAGCCAATCAGGTGCCCCAATTCATATACTTTTAAAAGGTGGAGCAACTGACTGGAAAACAATAAACAATGTTTAGCTATTTTAGCTTACAAAGGCCTAGAGAAGAGATGGTATCAATTAACAGTGTTAAGTTGCTCAGTGCACAACATAAATTTGTTTAATAATGATGCTTGAATGCTTCTTAAATATACTGTTTTCCTATCTTTAGGTTAACATCAACCTCAGTTGCATATCCCTTCTACAAAATCAGGATGACATGTATTTTACATACCACTCAACACAAGCACAACTAAATTATCTTGCTCCACCATTATAAAGGTCTGCACCCAACAGAGTACAATCTAGAGGAGAGGAGAGGCATTGATACATGCTACGTGATCAGGGCATATCACTAACTGGTTCTTTTAACTTTGTACTGACTTTCATATCTGGAATTCTATAATGCAACTTTTCCATAGCTTATTTTCAAAACAGACATAAAAAGTGAACAAGATCTCTCAGTTTAAAGATAACATTTAAAATATTCTATTAGTCTGATGTCATTAAACAGAATCTCCTTTAAAAATCTACCATTAAAAGATGGGATTCTCTGCAAGTAACTGACCCTGCAAACTGGACCAATTACTTAAATTCTTATATTGAGGAATCTTTATGGCTCGTAAGATTCCCTCAGGCAGTTTCATGCAGCTAAATGCCTTAAATTCACATGCCTAACATCAGGATTAGAAAAACAATGCACAAAACACAAATTCTTCGATGATTACACTATTATATGGTGTTTTCCTCTATGTTCTATTAATGTGTCCACTGTACCCAAATCAAGCCATAGCTTCCTCCACAGAATTAAAAAAAAAAAAAAGAACATGCACAAATAAAATACACATACACAGCCCCTCAATGACTACCTTCATTGAATAGAAGGTAGACTCTGGAGAACAGCCCTTATGAAAGAGCTGACATGAATAGACAAAGCTCTGAACCAATGTGTATGCATCTTATTTTGGTTAGAAAGTAGTTTTTCAATTTTTGAGGGAGAAAAAAGTCAGGTTCGCTTACGATAAGTCATTCTTAGTCTTTAGAGAATGCCCTGGCCATTTTCTGTCTCTCAACTCAACCTTTCAAATGATTTTTTTAAAAGGTTCAAACACTACAGAGCATCTGATTTAGTGAAAAGCACTTTAAATACCTCTCCAAGTACTCCCCACTGGATCAAAATGTCATAGAAATGTTGTAAACACTATCAGTCATGTTCCAGAGAACAATTTAAACAAACATTGTTTTGCTCTTTTGTCTGGAAAAGTAATTTCTGAAGTGAAGAGTTCAAAACTTTTAGCCCTACATACTATGCAGTAAGAAAAAAAAATACATCTTTTAAGCATCAGAAGCAGAGTACACAATAGGCTTTGTCTTGTTAAACAAAAGAACATGCTTTTCCTTTCAATCATTTCCAGCTGTATGATCTGGCCTTCATGGAATCAGAAATTAACAGCATATGGCATCTGGCTACCTGCACAGACTGCATATAAAATCCAAAGTCTTCAATAAGATTAACGGGTCTAGCAGTTGAGAGTGGAGGGGGAACCACCAAACGCTATTTCCAAAATTGAGGCAATACCCGTAACTAAAAGAAGGCAAGAAAAATTAGTGCCTATCTAATCAGATGTCAATTGTATTCTTGAGAAATGACTCAGACCACAGTATCTTCTTGCCCCCTAGGCAATTAAACAAGATACCACAACTGACTCATAACTATTTTGGTTCTCAAACAAGGAAGGAAGTGATACAAAAAACAAAAACAACCCCAAAAACAAGAAGTTCTGGGTTAACCCACCTTATGACACAGCACAGTGATACTCCGCACCTCACTAAGCCATGAACAAAAAAGCTCAAATGACTTATTACTCTTATAATAAGTTCCACTAAGGCTTAATACCAGAATGTTGAAATATATAGAACCTTGGACTAAAAGGTCTTCAAGGGTCTTCCAAAATAAAAGCATTCCAGACAAAACATTAATTTACCTTTCTTATTAAGATCAGGAGACCAAAAATCTATCAGCTAACTCTTGGAATATTTTTCAGTGTTTCAGAATCTATTCAAACCCTAATCTCTATCCTGATTCTCAGCTGTCAGACGTAAATCCTACACCTTTCTTCCTGCGGTTGGATAGTGTGGGGGGAGTGAGTGCACAGTAATAAAGAATAACTAAGTACCTTCAAACTTAAAAGAAATAGTTGCTCAAAATGCCACTGTCTGATCCTTTCCAGCCCCTCCCCAGTGCTTTCTTCTACAGCTTCAGGCACTCAACACCTCCAAGTCTACTCTTCACACTTTTAATCCTATTTAATACTTTTATCTGGACCCTCTCCAAAGCATTATAGCTGAGCTTCAGTGGGCCCAAAAGTCAAACAGAGATATTCCTTGACAGTTTACTTCTTAACTCCTAGAGGAGAGAGAAAATATAATTTATTAATAAACATTATGAGAAGTGGGCTTAAAATAATTTCATCAACAAAGTTTAATTCTGCCCTCAAGCATTTGGATTTCATAAAAGAGTTCAACAGTGCCTTAAGTGAAGACAGAGGAGGAAACCCAAACACATTCAAAGGCAGAATTAAAATCTCATAAAGGCATACAATTCAGAATAGACAAAATAAAAAGATGGGCAATCCATGACAGAGATAACCACTTTAATATTTTTTAAAGCATGCATAGTCTGAGCACAATCAACCACTGGAATTCCTATATCAAAAGCTCTCTTAGTGACTACGGGAATTAATGGATTCCAGTAGAAACTATCTAGATTTAAAAAAAAAAAAAAAAAAAGAACAAAACCTACAAGAATAACAAACTTATTTTCATCTCAGATTCTTCCACTCCCGACAGTTCTCACCAGGACCCTGACAGCCTGACAACATCGATGTATTGCATACCCTAAGGCACTAGGTCAAATGCAGGAATCTATCACAGCTGCTGATGTTTTATCTTCACTTGAAATTTCAGAAATGCAAATGCAATGCACCAACAGCTGTTCACACTTTCAACTTTTTTTGCAAAACTGGTCATGAAATGTGTGGCTTGCTGAACATTTGTAACATGACTACCAATTTCTGTTTCAATGGCTATATGTGCTGCTACCACTGGTGTATGATCTGATTTCACTGCCCAGTAGTGAAACAGCGTGGTTGGACTGGCACTGGTTCCCTGAAGGAGATGGCAGTGGGGAGGAGAAAGGGGTGCTTATTAAGGAACTGAAGCAGACTAATAGCTAAAACATACACGATAGGAGTCTATTTAAATTAGGAACATGGGTATACTTAACATGTGCCTACAACAGATTGGTGTGCAATGGAAATTTTCAATAAGTGCATTTGATTAAAATTTGCTTGGACTTACTGTTTTATTGCCTACCAGGATTTCCGAAGGCACACAAAAAAATGTTTCAAGATACATTCTCTCTCCTCTAGAAGTTAACAAACAGCGTAATTCCTAAAATTATTCTGTGCTATCAATCTTGAAACCCTAACAAAAGGTATGGACTCTCCCTCCAGAAATATATGTAAATACACATCATATTGCATTTAATTTCAGAGGGTTAATGGACCTCTTGGACCTATATAGAGAACATGGGCCACAATTAAGAACTCCAGTTTAAAAAAAAAAATTCCTTGGGGCCCCTGGGTGGCTCAGTCAGTTAAGCATCCAACTTCGCCGCAGGTCATGATCTCCAGGTTCCTGAGTTCAAGCCCCTTGTCCATCGGGCTCTATGCTGACAGCTCAGAGCCTGGAGCCTGCTTCAGATTCTGTGTCTCCCTTTCTCTCTGCCTCTCTCTTTCTCTCTCAAAAATAAATAAACATTTTTAAAAATTCCTTTAAGGTAAACAAAGGAAATGTGGGTCTCTTAGTTGCAATCTGACCAGATTATGTTTTTGGAAGTGTATTTTCAATGAGAGAAGAAAGAAGTTTGGGAGAAAGGGTAACACTTTTCTAATATTAAAAACTGGTGATTTTCTGGGACTCCACTGATAGTATTATAAAATGAATTGGGAGGAAGTAACAGAAAAAAGTGTACAATTATAATTGGATAAAAATTCCTGAAAAAGAGAGAAAAAAGAAACTTTGAAATTATTAAATCATTGAAACTGACAGACATAGCAACAGATTTCAAAAAAATAAAATAAAATATAACCAATGTTTAGCTGAAGACAATGATTCTGGTAGCCTGCCATAGGACCAGCCCACAGGAAGCCTGCACAGAATGGAAATTAAGAGCACAAAATCCAAACAGTGATCTGGGATTGGATCCTGGACCAGAACAATTTTTTTTTTTTTTTTTTTAGAAAATATGAACAAGGTTTATAAATTGGATAATATGAACATTAATTTCCTGAGTTTGATAATGTGATTATATAAGAGAATGCATTTTTTTAAAGGGGGCATTATATCTGCAGCTAACCCTAAAATCAATTGAAAAAATTAATAATAGGTATAAGCAATTAGATGTACAGAGAGAAGGATGAAGCCAATATGGTACAATGTTAACACTTGAGCAATCTGGATAAAGTGTATGTATGTGGACTGGTTTGTACCACTTCTGCAACTTTTTCTTAAATCTGAAATGACTTCAAAAAAATTTTTTGATCATGTGCTCTGCAGCATGGCTGCCTAGGTTCAAACCCTGGCTCTGGCACTAATTAGCCATTTGGCCTTGGGCAAGTAAGTTCTGTGATGTCTCTCTGCCTCTGTCTCCTCATTTGTGAAATAGGAATAATACAGTACAGCCCCAAGATGTTATAAAGAAAAAAAAAATGATAATTCATGTAAAGGGTTTATTAGACCAGCAGCTGACAAATAAGCACTCAAATCTTAGTCATTACTGTTGATCCTTTCCAAATACCATCCTTATTCCCTCTCCCTTTCAACCCAACAGTCTTAGACCAAGCCATTACAGAGAAAAAAGGAGAGAAATGAACAATGAAAAAAGCCATGGTTTTTCATCTTTAGCTTTGAGTTTATCGATTTTCTGTGTCAGCACCCTGTTTCCAGGCTGGTCATCCTTTAACATATTCTGTTTGCTGTCAGTGGGGGGTTATTTTTTATTTCATTTTTTTAGTAGTCTCCATGCCCAACGTGGGACTTGAACTCACAATTCCTAGATCAAGAGTCACATGCTCTACCTACTGAACCAACTAGGTGCCCCGATCAAGGGGGTTTTTTACATATACAACTCTGAAAAGTCAATGCCTTCCTTAACACCTTAATATTAGCTATAGAATTAAAATTCCAATTCCTTTAATTTACTATATAAAATCCATCATGATTTGCTTTTAGCATTCCTCTTTGTTCTCATCTGTCTAGAAATATTCTAGAAATATTCCTTCACTCAGGCCTCAATGAACTACAGTAGTTCTCTGAATACAAACCTTCAACCCCCAAAACAGAATATTCTCTCTGCCTAGAACAGGATTTCACCCTCATTCATCTAGCCAACTCATATTCACCCTCAAAACTTATGTTAGTATGATGTATATGCCTCTTTGAGCAATAAAACCTTATATGCACCCTTCTACCACAGGATCATACTGTAATTACTGATTAGGCTATAGTGCTTATTAGGTTCTGAGCCTCTTCAAGGCAAGTACTAGATCTTCTCATTCTTTGAATTCCAAGGACAAAACCTGACATAACATAGGCTTTCAACTACTGTTGAGTGAATGAATCTCAACAAGAATCTCTTGACAAGAAGTTCCAATACATGTGTACACAGAGAATAATCTATTCAGTAGCAAATAAAAGCATTTGTCAAAGGCAGAGGGGTTATGCATAAGTCAAATCTATAGATTTAACTAAGTGTGTAAGATGTCTGCCATGCAAGTTCCAATCATGAAAAACTAGCTCCATGCCTCCAGAGTTTAGAAAAAATAGATGGCAATACAGTTTGGTAAGAAAGGGGATTCCCCTGAACACATGTTCATGGATTTCCTAACAGACACCAGTCACGACAATATTGTGGCATTAAGTTGTTAAACACAATATTAATAACTGAAAATATTTTCGCTGCCAGAGCAGCCATACATTCCATATAAAATAAAAACTCTTCTAGTCCTTTTCTCCACTACCCATGAAATAGAACGGCCTAATTTCAGTTCATAAAGTTATTTCTAACCAGAGCAGCTGAAAAAAAGAACTAATGCAATCTGTCTGAGAAGGCTTTTAATCTTGCTAGTCACAGTGCCTGGTTAATTCCTGTAGCTAAAGTCCTGACCAGAGTTCCCTTTCACACCACGAGCTGGGCAAAACACATGGCCAAATAAAAAAGGTGCTGGAAACAGGCCCCTGAGCCGTATTAAACACAATGGAAATAACACTTGAAAACAGTATCCTTCCCAGCTGGGTAAGAAACACAATGGCTCCAACCTTCAGCTCTTTCCACAAATGGATAGACTGACTTATTATTTATTCCATCCAAGAAACAAGATCCCCAGGGTTGAAGATTACAATTTAAGTCAGACAAAATTCAGACAGTAGTAAGATCAAAAGTGTACAAACTCCCAGACATATTTTATTGTGTTCCTCTTTATATTATATTCTCCACCTCATTTACTATCCTGTCGGTAAGTAAGAAAACTCAGTAAGAAGCTTCTTGGAAGTAATTCTAGAGTATGTTCTAGAGTAACTCTGAAACGGAGAGACGAGGAGCTAGAATGCAAACAAACCACTGGGTAACCATAAGAGATGAGGAGAAAGCACAGGAGAACACCAACCATTCACTCATTTGATAATCTAAAAAGATTCAAGTCATTGGTGAAAAAGTAACCATCTATTAATATATGAAATGATTTGCCTCTGATTTTCCAAATGTAACTAAGGGGGAAACTATAAGGAAGAAATCTATCTTGATTCCATATGAAATAGAAAGACCATGAATCTATTCCATGGCATTGTTTTATAAAGTAGATCTTCAAATCCCATTGTAAACACTGGAAGAGACACAGCCCTATGAAAATGATTCTTCCAATGAACCCCCCATAAAGTTCTCATGCAGTTCTAGGGTTCTGTGGAACAGCAACTGAAAACCGCAGGAACAGGTTTCTATTCCCAAGTGCAACTAGTTTACCATACTTCTTAGAATACCAAACTCTATCAAAATTTGGCAAATCTCGCTGCCCGGGTATACTGACAAAGGAGGGACCAGCAAAAGAGTCCTAGAAGTCTGACAGAGTTTTTGCACAAACCACCACACACTCTGCACATTCTGCAAAGAAAAATACTTAACTTTGAAAGCTTTCAGCATCTGATTCAGTTTCACTGGATTATGAGTGCCTACAAGGCAGAACTCCATCTTTTTCATCTTTGAATGACCCCAGTGCCTAGCATAGAGCTTTACACACAAAAAGGACTCAAAAAATATTACAAACAACCTAATATCCAGAGATAGAGGAATGGCTAAAATATGTTATTTATATAATACACTACTAAAAATGATTTGGTATATTTATACTCTGGGACATTAACTATGTCTTAGATATGAACGAAAAGGCTATGGTTTATATGTATGGCTCAAGACCATTTTTGCAAATATGTAATGCTCACATGCATATATACATAAATGACTTTCATTTATCCACAGATAAAAATCTAAAATCTTTTCATCGAAAGATTATCTGTGAGCTTTGGGATCTTTAAATAATATTCACATGCCTATTTATATACACCTTTATGTAGTACATGAAATGTTTAAATAATGACTATTAATGCCTCCCATAGATACAATAATAAAAACGTTTTCATGCTGGAAAAAAGTCAACTAAATTTAACTCTCTATGCCAACTACTATTCTTCTCCTTGCCAAATATCTGATGTGACTTCAGCCCTGGAATCCCTCAGGGCATAGCCCCCTCATCGCTTGTCTTCTCACTCCACCTCTCTGTCTTATTTTTCTTTGTGTTTTCTTCACTCACTTCATCTACATCCAACAAGACAGAAAATTCACTATCTGGGCTACTACTATTTGTTTTGATGTCCCTTCCATCTCTTACTCTTCATTTCCCACACTAAGCCAAAAATTAACGTTGACCATAATGAGACACCGTTACATACCCACCAAAATGACTAAAATTAAAAAGACTGAGAACAACTAATGTTGGCAAGGAGGTAGAGCAATTGCAACTTTCATATATTAATAGCAGGAATATCAAATGGTATGACCACTTTACAAAAAGGTTGGGCAGTATTTCATAAAATTCTGACCCTGAAATCTACTCCAGGTATATTTACCTAAGAGAAATGAAACAGACGTCCATAAAAAGACTTATACAAGGATGTTTACAGTGGTTTTATTCATAGTAGATGAAAAGTGAAATGTCTCAAGTGTCCATCAATAGAAGAATAAATAAACAAACTCTGTAAATTCATGTAAGAGAAGAAAATTCAGCAATGAAAAGGAATGAGCTACTGAAACATGTAACAATATAGATGAATCCCAAAATCACTGTGCTGAGTAAAAGAAGCCTTACCATATGATTCAATTCATATGAAGTTCTATAACAGGCAAAACTAATGTACAGTAGAAAAAAATGGTTGCCTCTGGGGAGGGAAGGCACCAGACTGAGTGGAAAGGAGCAAGACAGAATTTCTGCGGTGACGGTAGTGTTCTACGTCTTGACACGTGTTTAAGTCAAACAGGTGTATACATTTGATAAAAACTCACTTGGATTTGTACATATCATCATATTTGAACTTTACCTCAAAAGAAAAAATAATCCAATATTAAACTCTAACTAATGTCATGCATGCTAAAGTATTTAGAGATGAAGTGTACTGATGTTTCAAACTTACTTTGAAAAGCATAAAAAGGATGTGATGGGTTGATAGATGACAGATGGAGAGAAATACAATAAAGCATGTATCATAGAATGTTAACTGTAGAATCTAGGTGGCGGGTAAACATTGGTGTTAACTTTTCTGTAACGTGTGCAATTTTTCAAAATAAAACATCAAATAGAAAAAAAGTAATCTCTGATCTCCAACTGAAGTTATTTTTTGCTCAGTCTCCAGAGATAGACAACCTCATTTTGTGTCAAGCAAAGTCCAATTTCCCTCTACTGAGACCACTAGGCAGGCACACTCGGTGTGCTACTTAGCAGGGGAGTCAGAAGTGGTAAATCAACAAGCTTGCCTGGAGGGAAAACTGGTCCCAAAGGATGAGCCAAACAGGAAACTCACTGGTACAAAGCGATCGCAGAGCAACTAGACTACTCCTAACTATAACAAACAGCACCTTTGGTGACTACTTTCTTGAGCTAAAACACCAACAGCATTTTCAACCAGGACAAATCCCCTTTAGGGGAGTCTGCCACCACCACCCAAATACTCACTAACATTCTTAGGCAGCTTTTCTTCCCTAAGTACAACCAGAAGTACCTTCTAACAAAAACACACACAGCTTTGAATCGTAGCATGGGACAGATTTATGGAATATGGAAGACATTAAAGTATTCGCTTTCTCTCTGAAAATAAAGAGCGCAGACTCATAAACAATGCCTGAAAGGCATTTCAGCAGCTTAATCCACACAGGACATGTTTTGCTTTTTCAGAAAATCAGGAACTGTTGGGCACAGGAAGCCATAAACAACAAGAATTTGGCTTAAGAAGGAGAACAAAATAAATGTTTTTTATGGAAATCACTTAACATTTTTTGAAGGGGTTTATTTATCTGTGAGAAGGTCTACCAGACACAACTTGTACATAAGCAGCAGCTCTTATAATATATTTAATATTGATTGACTTTTCACAACAGTGGCACCAAGCAGAACCAGTCTGTCAGCATTTCCATCAACAACTACATTTGCTGGGCTTAATAATTCCCTTTTTCCAATTTTCTCCAGACAGAGAAAACCATTTAGCTGGTTCTCAGCATTCAAGCTCAGCCAAGGGTTTTTCTTTTAAGTTCCATCACACATGAAGTCTGGGGTTTTGGAAAGTGCATTTCCTTAGGTAGGTGCAGTCCTTCTAAGTTTAAGAGGCAAAAGAGTCATGATAGAAAACCACCCACAGAATTCTGTAATTTAACAAAGATGCCGTACACAAAATTCACTGAGTTAATACAGTTTAAGACAGAATAAACCAGTCAATGCTGTGGGTGGTAGGTAAAAGATAATCTCTTAGAGAAAAATTACTATTTTCAATACATATTTCCTTAAAGCAAAACAAGTTATATAGAAGACACAGATTTTTTTGTCAAGGAGTAGTATCTGGAAAAGTCCAGGCTTCAGAAATGAACAATTAGTGTTCTGCTTTGAAACTTTGGTGTCACCATAGGCAAGAATGTGAATTCTTCATTTACCCATCAATAAAATTAACCAAACTTCCTTAATTATTTATGTTCAAAGACTTCGAACTTCTCAAATAAGCAATAATAAATAAGCTATGTTCTTATTTCTTCCCACTATAAAAGAAGAGGTCCTGCACAAGACACATAAATAGTACTTATACTCCCACATGATGACATTCAGCACAAATATCCGACACAAATTGAGAATACATACCCCTGCACACTAAAATCGTTAAGATCTTCTTTGACCCTTAAGTTCAACTTTCACTTTTATGTTTCTCTTACTCAACAGTATTTTATGAATACTTTGAAAAGAAATAATTGTTTGAAATGTTTTTTCTCAGATGCTCAAAAATACATAAATTGTTAACTTATTAGGACACTATGCACAACCTACCATTTTATTCAATACCTTTGGCTGTACAGCCGCCATTTTTTTTTTTTTTTTTTTTTTAATGTGAAAAAAAAGACCATACAGGGTGTGTCTGGATGACTGGGTAGACTAATCTGACAAGGGTCTTGGAGAAGACTGCTTTGGAGATGACACTGGAAAAGTAGGTTTGAGCCAAACTAGCAAGATTCAAATGACCACCTGGGACGTTTAGATTTTGTTCTGATAATAATGCTGTGCCACGGAACAATGTGAGCAGACAAATGCCAGGTGGAAACGGGAAGGCGGGAAAATTAGGTTAAATGCCAGTTAGACCAGGGAAGAGAGATGGGAAGTCAGAACACGATAGCCAAGCTTCTTTTATTATTATGTTTTCTTTGGTGAAAACTAACTCACATGATTTCAAGTTAAAGATGGCAGACTGAGCATGTGCACTGAGCTGAACTCCCTCCTTAAAGCTCCACTTAAATAAAAACCAAACAGCCTTTTTAAAAAAGGCATAAACCCACAAAATTAAAGACTACAGAAGAACCAATAGCAACAAAATGATGGAAACGGGAAAGCAGAGGGCCCAGTTGGTAACCAGACAAAGCAAGGAGTAGGAAAAGCCAAGTGGCAGCCTCACCTGCATCACACTGGCAGAACGAGGCAACCGGAAGGGAAGGTAGAAAACGCAGACTGAAGGGGCTTAGCTGAGAGTCTGCTTACAAAGCAATCAGACCTCGGATTCTCCTTTCTAATAAGCACTATCCTTCCTCACCACAGCAAAAGGCTACGAATTTATTTTACAGAAAACATAAAACAGAAGGTCTCAACTTGAGAAGTGTCACTAGTGAGAAGATAAGAATCATCCTGAAAATGAGGAATTAAGTAATGAGAGTGTACCAATGAGATCACCAATCTCTTTTTCCCACTTAGACTCCTTAAAATGAGGACAGGCAAGAAGGATTCCCAAAGTTCCTATTTGGAGTAAGTAATTTGATCATCCCAGAAAAAAAAAAAAAAAATCACCAAAAGATACTGACAAAGGACATTTCTCCCCAAGGAAATCATCCATCCAAATCATCCTACAGGTGAGAGAAGGGGATGGGGAATAAGTTTAACAGAAGCTGGAGTTAAGTGGCTATGTATGTGTGCTTCATCTTGGATCCACTAAAAACTCACATTTATTGCTGAGTATGTATAGAAATAGAGTCCAGACTTTCCTTTCTCTTTCTTTTTTTCTTTCTTTCTTTCATCTTAGAGACAGCATAAGCAGAGGAGAGGGGCAGAGGGAGTGAGGGAGGGGAAGGGAGAGAGAGAGAGAGAGAGAGAGAAGGAGGAAGAATCTTAAACAGCCTCCATGCCCACGTGGAACTCAATCCCATGACACTGGGATCATGACCTGAGCCGAAATCAAGAGTCAGAGATGTTCAACCAACTGAGCCACCCAGACTTTTCATTGCTATTGACTACTTTCTTATTTTCGGTTCCCCTAGAAGGAGAACCTGAGAAAAGGATGTGAGTCTGAGGAATTTATGTGGGAGAGGACCCCAAGAAGGACTTGTAGGGACATGAGGAAGTGAAACAATAAAAAGAATGAAGTCATTAAGGAGCATCAAGCAAGTTATCAAGTAAGTTAGGTCAACTAAAAATTCCATGGGGGATCTCGGAAATAGTATAGAGCGCTTACCTCAGAAGTATTCTCCACCACCCACCCACCTGATGGGCAAAGGAGCTGATATTTACGAACCAGCTTCCATCAGTTATTGATTGAGAGCCACTAGGACAGGAGGATGGGCAGAAAAGCGGCATTAATTCCCCATTTCTGGCATCCAAAGAAAGCCCTTAGGCAAAAAAATGCAGATGCTGGCAACTGGAGGTTTGGTCAGCATACACTGAAATGATAAGAGCTGAAGGGATATAAACAGAGTACCAACAGCATCTACTAATGTCCATCATGATAACTGAGCTCATTTATCACTATCCTATCCAATGTAAGAAAACAGTTTCATAGGTTCACTCTTGAATCCTTTGCTTTCCTATCTTTTACTAGCCAAAGCTGTACATCATTTTGGTTAATGGCACTAACCTCATCACTCTCTATTGGAGATAAACTCTAACCACCCCTATTTCACCAATGAGAAAATGACTCCAAAGCATTGAAGTGATGCATTAGGTCCAAACGTAAATTGAGGTAAAAAAAAAAAAAAAAAAAGCTAAACTCATGGTTCCCATTTTCAACTTTCAAAATACACTGCCTGCTCACATTCACATTCATATTAATTATGCCAATTCCCAGCTCTAAGAATTTTAGTCCAGAGCAGCTGGCCAGAAAGGTACATTGCTTTATTTCATGATTAAGTTACCAAAACTAAAAGTTATACCTGGCTGCGACATTCAATCTCTGAAAGGTAAATGCATCCTGAATGTCCCCTAGGCCCATCAATCTGAATACCCAGTTAGGCTAGTCTATGTCTCCAAACACATTGGCTCAAAAACTTCACTTCTCAAAATGACTGGACTTCATTTTCCATTCATCGTAGTCTCACTTACAGTCCATTTTGTATGAGTTTTTCTCTTCTTTAGAGAAATGCCTGCTTTTTTAATACCTACTCTGTTTAAAGGTGGGTACTCCACAGTGGAAGGATTAGAATTCCTAATGATCTTAATACCATCTTAAAGTTTCCTATCCTAAAGCATTCAATTGCTTGGCACTCGAGTGAGGTTAGAGGAAAAGACCAGGTGAGAATGGATGGATCAATGTTCCTTCCTAGTAGTCTGGTCCTGTAGCAAAGGATCCTTACTTGCATGTTAATTTCCCCTAGAGGTTCTACTGCCTGCCCTTGAAATCAGATCACCTCACCTCAGCTTTTAGGTATTTATAAATGTGCACAGTGTTTACCTTCTTTCCCCTGTGTCCATGATGTAGCAGACAAATGAAGGACACGGCTAGGTGCTGCTTAAGTGTCCCTGAGATTCCTGGGACAATTAAGGAGACTGCCCAAAACATCTGTAAGACACATCCACTGGAATATTACTGAACTCATTCCAGCCTTGACTCTACCAAGACATTCTGCTACATGAGTTTGAATTCTTCACAGCAGAAGAGCAGAGGTAGTAAGTCCAGGAATTAAACCTTCAGTTTCAACAAGTTTATCATCAAGTTTCCATGCCCAGCCAGCCCAAAGAAGTTGTTGTTTCTCACAGCACCTACTTTTCTAGCCTATAAGGTAGAGAGGAAAAAACACTGACCTACTTCACAAAAAAATGTCAACAATAACTCCAAAACCTCTAAACAGATGCTTCATGTAATCAATCATCATTTCATCATTTAAGCACCACCTGAGTACAGGATAACCAAGGAGAGCAACATTATAATTAACAAGTGACTGATGGTTTTCTTCATATCCCCATGGGTAGGCATATTCCAATTATCTCATTTCCATGGAACAAGAAATAAAGAGGACAGTCTTATTTTCTAAATTAAACTAACCTAATTATTCCTTTATCCCCAAGTTGCTTCAATAGTTATAGTATCAGATGACAACATGTCAATTCACCTTTCCTGAAAATGTTCTCAAGGAATTTTTTCTTTTGAATCCTTTAGCAGTATCTAATATAATTCCTTGTACTTAATGGTCACATTAAAAAAAAAAAAATGCCACTACTATTGACTTGTTGACTGCAGTTAGGCACAACCTGTTGACAAACACTAATAACCAACCACAGATCAGTCTTCCTAATCAGGCTGGCAACTCTGTGCATACAGTATTAGTCTGAGTTTCTGAATATAGAGACTATTTTACCTACTTAGTTTTAATTCGTTTTTTATAAAGTACAGATTTTTTTATGCTAAAGATTTCTGGGGCATTTAGAGCTCATTTCTCATTTTCCTTGTGGTATGACAATATAGAAAGTTGATAAGAAGGGCATGCCAGGCACTCAGTCAACTTAAATTTAAATTCTACTGTAGTCAGTTAAATTGTGTCCCCCCATAATCAGAAAAAGATACCTGAAAGTTCTGACTTCCAGAACCTATAAATGTAATCTTATTTGGAAATCGTGTCTTTGCAGACATTATCAACTTAGGATGAGATCACCAGCGTGAGCTTTAATCCAATATGACTGGTGTCCTTATAAGAAAAGGAGAGGGGACACAGATACACAGGGAGAATATCATGTGATGAAGGAGGCAGAAATTGGAGTTATGCTGCCACAGGCCAGGAACACCAAGGACTGTTGGCAACTACTAGAAGCTAGGAGAAAGGCGTGAAATAGATTCTTTCTCTGGGCCCCCAGAAGCTATCAATCCTGCCTACACCTTGATTTCAGACTTCTAGCCTCCAGAACCACGAAAGAATGAATGTTGTTTTTTTAAGCTACCTTATTTGTGGTACTATGTACAGCAGTCCTAGGAAACTAATACATCCACTTTAAGTTTAACAATAAACTGAGGGGGGGGAGCGCCTGGGTGGCTCAGTCGTTTGAGCATCTGACCCTTGATTTCGGCTCAGGTCATAATCTCACAGTTCATGGGTTAGAGCCCAGCATCGGGCGCTGTACTGACAGTGCGGAACCTGCTTAGGATTCTTTCCCTCTCTCGCTCTGTCCCTCCCTCTCTCAAAATAAATAAATAAACTTAAAAAAAAAAAAAAAAAACAATAAACTGAGGAACCAAATTTAAAAGAAAAAAATTAACCCACAACATCCTTAGCTATAAAGCTTATAGGAAAAGCCAAGCTAAATGGGCAATGAAATTTATGGAGTTCTAAAAAGGTCAATCTATAATATATTATAAATAACTTTTACTCTATTTTAGGTTAATATTTCAGAAAACTTTAAAATATATAGGAAAAGCCTGGATGGCTCACAATCTCACAGTTCATGGGTTCAAGCCCCGTGTCGGGCTATATGCTAACAGCTCAGAGCCTGGAGCCTGCTTCGGATTCTGTGTCTCTCTCTCACTCTGCCCTTCCCAACTCGTGCGCGTGCACGCACTCTCTCTTTCTCTCTCAAAAATAAACATTACAAAAAACTTTTTAATAAAATACATAGGAAAAGAAAAACAAAAATTCAACAGGAATGCTTGAAGAAAACATAAACTAGCAAGGCTTCCTAAGGATAAACACAATGTTCTAGAGCTTCTGAAAAGTGTTTCTAGACAGGAATCTTTGGGGATCCAAAGACTCTCTTAGCTCCTGCAGATTAAGGGTCAGCAAACTTGCTCTAAAAGGGCCAAAAAGTAAATTGTTCAGGCTTTGTAGGCCGTATAGTGCCTATTACAACTAGTGAACTTTGCCTTCGCAGCACAGAAGTAGACAACAGGAAAACAAACTAGTATGGCTGTGTTCCAATTAAACATTACTTACAAAAACAGGTGGTCTACCCACAGGTTACAGTTCCAACCCCTGCTATGGAGTAATGGTTCTTAATCATCCTGGAATCATAGACACATAGTTGTAATGTGTCAGCTTGCCTAGGTCAAACTACATTTCCCACCATCCCACCATCCCCACACAGTTAGGGGGAGGCAGAAAAGACATTCCCGTGCAAGATTTAGAGAGTGGCAAGGAAGCATCAGCTGTTTTGCAGCTCACACTTGTGGCACGTATCTTCTAGTGAAGCTTGTTGGCATGGGGTGGTGGCCGGCCCTGCAGTTATTCCAGTTTCCCCTGGAACCTCCTTCAGCTGCTCCTGGGCCAGGTGTGTATTCAGCTCCAAGATGCAGGGCGCCAGTTTCTCCTGCAGCTTACTCACATCATTACCATCAGAGGCAGTAAGAAGTACCAAAAGCTTCAGTCCATCCTCCTGGGTTCCGGCTCATCTTTGCTCTCCCTTATTCTAGATCCACTTTCCCTTCCTGACTACCTTCCGATTCAACTTCAAACTCCAGCATCAGACACCAAGACGACAGCCCTGCTTAAGAGAGTGGCCAAAGGCTACTATGGGAAGTGGGTAAGCACTCTGCTAGGGGTTCTGCTCCCCTGACTGAACCCAGACTGACACAGAAACTACCATGAGAGGCCATGAAAGCCGTGAGCCAAGACAAAGTGCACACACATATACACAGGGACAAAATGTGAAAACACTTCAAGGGATTCAACAAATCCATCTCAAAAACCCTATTATAGAGTAAAATAAGTAAAATTACAAGTGTCAACTAAAAGACTGAAGAATCTGAACCCTTCCAGCCCTGAAATAGTAGAACACAAATGTGCTACCAACCTGGCTGACAGGTTGGCTAAAGTTAGCTCATCAAAGCTGTCGACTGCAACAAAAACAGGAAAAGCATCCAAATCTGTTTTTGATTTAATATATAAATTTATAATGCATAAAACCTTCTTTAATCTTGAAGTTTCAAATGCTTCTTTAAAAGAAAAAATCAGACACTATTATCTGGGGATCTGCTATTGTACTTGGCTCTGCACTAGAACTACTATAAAAAATGGGGACAAGGGGCGCCTGGGTGGCTCAGAGGTTTAAGCATCTGACTTCGGCTCAGGTCATGATCTCACAGTTTGTGAGTTCGCACCCCACGTCAGGCTGTCAGCGCAGAGCCTGCTTCGGATCCTCTGTCCCCTTCTCCCTCTCTGTCCCTCTCCGGCTTGTGCTTGCTTGCTCCCTCTCTCTCTCTCTCTCTCTCTCAAAAATAAACAAAACCTTTAAAAAAAAAAAACAGGGACAGATACAAAATTCTATGCCCATTTACCTAATAAACAGTTGTTTATAGTCAGAATCTGGGCTAGTGAGGAGGCAGAAGCATGAAGCGCTGCCACCCAAAGATACCCTAAGGTCTAACAAAATGATAAGACTCAGCTGATGTGAGAAGACAACAAACCTTGAAAATATAATTAATTTGTAAGTATCTAGCCATAGAACACCCAAGGATTAGACACCTTACCCAACCTCAAATAAACAGCTAAAACTCCCCACCCCCTGCTGGATTTCTCTCCATAGCAAATAGCACTGACATATACTATACTGACTTATGTTTAATACACTCAACAGGCATTTGCTGACTGAAATAATAAATGAAGTATAAAACATCAAGACATTAATCTTGACATTTTTAAAAACCTGTATTCAAATTTTGAGATGTTACTCAACAAGGATAATCTTTCACACACTAAATAAATTAGTAAGGTGAAGTGTTATATAAGGAGAATGCTACATGATCACTGCCCACTTCCAAAGTCCTTTTCTAATATTCTTCCCTCTTTTACAACTTTCACTACACAAAGAAGGGGGGAGAATCATCCTCTTCTTTTGTCAGAGTATTCTTTACCAATTAAGATTGCTTTACATAAGGTGAAGCTTCCATTCAGTAAATGACCCATTTGAAACTCTAAGATGGTCCTGGGAAGTAAGTGGCATTCACTAAGATTCAGGGGCTGACAACCTTCCAGTTGCATTTTCCTCTCTGTGCAAACTATTCTACAAAAGCCCAGGAGAGGAAACTAAGTGGAATCTTAGGTTTCAAACTTCTTTTGCATGAAGTCAATACTAATATCCTCAGGGCAAATCCTATTTTGACCCAACCAGGACTCTAGAAGAAAGAAAACCAGATGATCAACCTCTCATCCCAAACCACTCTTAACAGAAATTTATAGTCAAAAATACTCTTTAGAAATAAGAATCTTCATGACTGGAACACTGGAGCTTTAATACCAGAGGGCAAGGAAGGAACTCCGTGAAATTTAATAAAAACTCCAAAATGGAAGGCAAACAGGCAGCATTTTCTCTTTCTGTTCCCTGCACATTCTCCACCCTCATTTCAAAAGGGTAAAGATGGAGAAGTAGGGGGAGGAGAGGAAGAAATCTGACTTAACAAAGAAATATGATAAAATCATAGAGAACGCTTGAAAGCAGAACAGATCTGATGGTCTCACCTGGAAAACTGAATATATCCATATGTCTAAAGTTTGCTTTTTTTTTTTTTTAAACATAGAGTTAATAAAAGCAAGTTCTGAACAGTAAAACGGATTTGTTTTTCCCAATCCAGGATCTGCTATACATAGTGCTTTTCTTTGCCTGTGAAGTTTCTATGCCTTCCCCACCTCAAGTGGGGAAGTATAATCTAGGTAATAACAAAGTCCTGTAGTGAGTCCCCAAAGCCGCCCTTTGGGCCATTTTGAAAAACAAAAGAATACTGTAAAAGATCAAACAATTCTTCATTCTCTTCAACAGGGAATGAGTGTGATGAAATACATCAATGTATGGTGACGTTATTTAAATCCATAAATCAGTATAATAGTGGCCGCTTTTTATTAATATTTCATATCCACTGTACATTTTGTAATTACTTTTATCTGTTCCCTCTGGTTTACCCATGATTAAAAAGCTAGCTCATCTTTCTCTACTCACCCTCCTCTTTCCACCAACTTCTTCAACCTTTCTCCTGCTTCCCCCTGCCATAACATGCGAACCGCTTATACTTCCTACTTTTCTACATTCCTTACATTGCCTTTAAAAATGTCTAAATTCCTTTAGAGAACTGACGGATGATCTATCCTAACCCTATCGTAAAAGCAGGGCAAGATGTCTAAGGAAATGTGACCTGAGATACTAATGTGGTCTATGCTGTCTTTGAGGAAGAGGTGATCTATGCTTATGATAAAAATACATCTTTTTAGAGAGAAATCTAGAAATCAAGAAACCTTGAACCTAAAAAGCTCAGGATACAAATGTATCCGCTTTGTAAAAGCACATTTCCTTCAAGAATGAGCTTCACAGATCTCATCCCAATGACCCATAAATCTAGCTTCAGAAGGTAGGTAAGTCTTCCATCTCTGTGTCTTCGGTCCAAGTTAGGTTTTTAATAAATGTTCAGCGGGAATGGCACACTGAACGACAGTGGGATGCAAACTATTATTTCCATATGGGTTTTGCTGTTGTTGTTGTTGTTTAAAGGAGAAGGAAAATGAACAGGCTTTCTTTCCCATTAAAATGCCAGAGGAACAAAGGAGTTGCTAAAGAATCCTGGATGCTCCACAGGCTGTGTACGTACAGATGCCCAGAGTCACCTTTCCTTTTGCAGGCTTGCATATTGCTGAGATAGAATTCAGCCCTTCCATTTGTAGCAAGACATTTCTCTGTATGTCATTTGGCAGATGCAGTTGTGGGGCTCTGCCAATTCACCCCGGAGCCCTCCATTTTAATCAGCATCACATAAAGTTTAACACATGCTTTGAAATGTGCACCAGATCCAAAGCTTTGCCTGAGGATGGGGGTGGGGGTGCTCGCTACAAAAACACATACACTCCCAGCCGCTACTCCACAAGCAATTATCTTTCACCTTTGGCTGAACCAGGAGAACTGTCAACACCAGCACACTGCCAACCAAAGGAGAGGTTATAGGGTCAGAGCAGGAAAAAAGGCTGAATGCTTTGGGGTTCGGCTCGGCTATGTGCTAATCCTGCTGGCTGCATGGAAGAAGCATTCTTCAGGGCACAGAAGAACACAGCTATCAGAGAAGTAGTAGTAGTGAGCACACTAGAATTTTACCAAGGCTTTTCAAGTAGTAAACCCCTTAGTAAAAGCCCAATGTTCCAACAGTACAACAAGACAAGCATATATCAAAAACTAAAGAAAGGACTCATATAAGTAAACACATATACATCAGGAAACTGCAATCATGAACTGACTTTTGTAGACAAGAGGATTACAACAAACCTTATACACTGCAAAGAAACACCTGTTTTCCGGGCACCTGAGTGGCTCAGTCATTAAGCATGTGACTTCAGCTCAGGTCATGATTTCATGGTTTGGAAGTTCGAGTCCCACATCGGGTGAGCTTGTGCCCCACTTCAGGTGAGCCCCACTTCTGTCTGTTTGTCTGTCTCTCTCCCTCTCCCTGCCCCTCGCTCACTTGTGCCCTCTCTCTCTAAAAAAATTAAAATTAAAAAAAAAAAAACACTTGTTTTCATCTCCCACCTAAACACAAGTTAAAACTATATGAAAATATTGTTAAGTTTTCCTTTGAATATGTAAACCAAAAGAAAGTTGTCATTGATGATTTAAAAAAATTACTAAAGCCAAGATGGAAGGCCATGATCTCCCCAACTCCCTACAGCTCCCTCATACAAACCTTAAATACCCACACACACACCGCTGATGAGATCTTTCCAAAAATGCCAACTATGAAACATATGAACATTCTACCTCTTCCACAGGTACACTTAATGTCTTAAAACCAGAATAACAAACACATTTTATCTCCTGTGCCATCTATGATCTATTTGTGAAGGCTGGCCTAGGTCACTTGAGAAGGACTCTAAGGCTTAGCTAGTATAGGGATAAGAGCGCCACGCTGAATCACTGACTTCTGTCAGCGTTGACACTAATGGGCATACCAGTGCCACAGAGGTGTGGCACATAACTGTTCCACACGATGGTCTCCAAAGTAGAGGAGGTCTACCCCCAAGGCTATGCATCACAATCCATCAGTACTTATACTTCTTTTCATCTTAAAAAAAAAAAAAAAAAAAAAACAGGAAAATAACTAAGCTTCACTAGCATTTGATTTAAGAAATGACACCGACATCCTCACTCTCTATACGTCAGACGGTCACATATCATATATGGAATTCAGAACACACTGCAGTGAAGAAAGACAATGCAGAGTGGTTGATAGTAATGCTCTCATTTGTTGATTCTCTTTCAGTTTTTTGTGATATGTTGTGGATTACATGTGCTTAATTAAAATTAGATTCTATCATCTAGTTTTTGTTAAACTTGTAGAAAATGGACAAATGGTCTTAACATATTCCTGGAAAGAAACTGTAGTTTTAAAATAATAATAATAATAATAATAATAATAATAACAATAATAATGCTAGTACAGTGGTGCCTAGATGGCTGAGACAGTTAAGTGTCCAACTCTTGATTTCAGCCCAGGTCACAATCCCATGGTTTATGAGTTCGAGCCCAGCATGGGTCTCCATGCTGGCAGTTAAGGAGAGTTTCTCTCTCTCCCTGCCCTTCCTGTATGCGTGCTCTTTCTCTCTCAAAATAAATAAATAAGCTTAAAAAAAAAAATAATGCCATACATGCAAATGACAAGAAAATAGCAGGTTTAATTAATACGTGTCTTCATCCTACTGTGGTAAGACCATTACAGTATTGGTCTCCAGTGAATCATGCCTCCTTGTGGGCATGCCCCTTAGCAATGTGGCCCTGTTGCTTCTCCTATCAAGAGATGGAGACTGTTTCTCCACCTTCTTGAATCTGGACTGGCTCTGTGACTTTCTCTGGCTAAAAGAATGCAACAAACATTGTCAAACTCTGGAGTCTGGGTCCTAAGAGGTCTAGCAGCTTCAGCTCTCTCTCTGTGTAAACCCTAAGACCACCATACTATAAGGAAGCACAGTTCAGCCTACTAGAGGATAAGAGTCCATGCAGAGAACCGAGACAACAGCTGGCACCAACTGCCAGCCACATGAGTGATGCCAGGTGAGGCCAGCAGACAAACTCTCTAGCTATGCCTAGCTTCAAATGCTGACCCATGGAAACATAAGAAATCATGACAGCATTATTTTAAGCCATTAAGTTTTGGGTGGTTTGTTAAACTGCAATAGATAATTGATATGCCTGTTAAAAGCCCTGTGTCAAATACATCGTGTGGTAAATATAAGGATGATCAAAGTATATCTGAAAGAAAAAAAGCCCCCCCAAATTGCAATTATCTAGAAGACTGTTCGAAAATAAGATATAAATGCATTATTAACAATGGACCTTTCCCCAAATATATCTCCTGCTCTAAGATAGTAGCTAGTGAGAGTAGTACATATGTCTATCATTTTAAATAAATAATATAAACATATTGGAAGATTTATACACAAAAATGGCTTTCTAAAGGCAGTCCATAATCCCAAAAGTTTAGAACCACTGAGTTAACGAAAGAAGTACACATATATAATTTATAAATACAAATAGACAGATACAGGTATAAAAGTTCATTTTCGTTTTTATTTTAATTTTTTTAATGTTTATTTATCTTAGAGAGAAAGAGAGAGAGAGAGACAGAGTGCAAGCAGGGGAGGGGTCGAGAGAGAGGAAGACACAGAATCCGAAGCAGGCTCCAGGCTCGGCTCTGAGTTGTCAGCACAGAGCCCGACAAAGGACATGAACCCACCAGCCACGAGATCATGACCTGAGCTGAAGTTGGATGCTTAACCCACTGAGCCACCCAGGCGCCCCAAGTTCAGTTTCTTTTGAAACAAAGGTGCCAAAATTTTTTGACAATCTCTAGTGAGCTGCAGTACACTAGTTCATTTAGTAAAGTTGATATAACAGCCTCATCAGACTACCTAGTCCACCTCTATTTCCAGACATTACAAATTCCAAATATCCCAGGAAGTAAGGATCTCCATAGTTCTAATATTTTGTTTTTACTAATACAATGCCTATACCTTACAGTACCTACACTCCTCCCCATCCCACAATATTTTATTTGTTATACTATTCACTACATTGAGATCACAACACAAGTTCCAAGTTTCCTAGCATGGCAGATTTCTATCTTGGATGCACAGTGACATCATTCAATGACAGAGGAAATGTGGATGAAAAGCACTGGATGGTTTGGTGATGGGAAGAGGATCTATGGTGATATGGCCAATGAAAGGGAGCCTTGAGAATGTCAAGTGCAAAGTGGAAACAGTCACTGAAAACGAAAGCCTGAAAACAAGAGGAGAAGAGGGAGTAACAGAACAAAAGACAGAACAAAAACAAAACAAAGAAAGGAGACTGAGTAGAAATGGAAGAAATGGCCTTAAACAAGAGGCACAGCCTGTTTTCTGAGGCTGGAGCTGAAGCAATAAAGAATGATGGGCACACAGATAGTTCAGGAAAAAGATGCTGAAAGCCAAGGGAGTTTTTGCCTGACAGTCTTCAGTTTCTCTGTGATGTTGGTTAAAAGGCAAGGTCGGGGCGCCTGGGTGGCTCAGTCGGTTAAGCGGCCGACTTCGGCTCAGGTCATGATCTCGCAGTCCGTGAGTTCGAGCCCCGCGTCGGGCTCTGGGCTGACAGCTCAGAGCCTGGAGCCTGTTTCAGATTCTGTGTCTCCCTCTCTCTGACCCTTCCCCGTTCATGCTCTGTCTCTCTCTGTCTCAAAAATAAATAAATGTTAAAAAAAAAAATTAAAAAAAAAAAAAAAAAGGCAAGGTCACCCACAAAGAAAAGAGTTATCGACTCTGTGAAGAAAAAGATGAAGTCTTCACCTTTTTGTGTCATACCAGATATTTAAATGAATACCAATTTTGGGGCACCTGGGTGGCTCAGTCATGTGAGTGTCTGACTCTTAATTTCGGCTCAGGTCATGATCCCAGTGTCATGGGATCGAGTCCCACACTGGACTGAGCATTCAGTGTGGAGTCTACTTAAGATTCTCTCTCTCCCTCTGACCCTCCGGCGCACACAGGCACACTCTCTCTCTCTCAAATAAAAAAAATAAATAATAAAAAATAAATGAATACCAATTTTAAGTTTACTATCTTATGCTATCTTTAGCTATTGCAAGTCAAAACTAGAACATTTTTTCATTGTTATTTTGCCCTTCTCTATTTCTTCTGCACTACCTGCACAAGAGAAATAAGGATGGGGGGGAAAAAAAGAGAGAATACAGAGAGAGAGACAAAAGCACATGAGAAGTCATAGCCAAACCACAATCTGGAAATAAAATCTTATCCATCTTACGCAACAAGATACAATATAGGTCAACTTATTCTCTGACAGCTATCTTATGTAAACTGGGCTACTCAGAAAAGTTTACCAATACCTTGAACCTACTTGTCAATGTGTTAGTGAATATGGCATCCATTTTTAACTAATGATATAAAATTAAATTCTGGGACAGCCAAAACTCTAGTCAACCCTTTACACTATGTAATCTTCACAAATCATAATTAAACTAGAAAAGAAGCATTGTTGAATGTATTACTGAATCTGACACTGATACTGTACCTTAATAATACAGATGGCTCCCACAAGGGATATATAATTGAATACATGTCAGAGAGTGCCTAAATCCCTTGAAATTTTACTTAAAAATTCGTATTCGCATGACAATTTTTCTAAAAACAGCATTCATGACTTTCATTAGTTTCTCAAACAGTTTATGTCCCTAAAATATGTATGAACTATCACTATTGATATCTCTCTTCTCCAATGTTAAAAGACCAACTCTGCTTAAAGACCTCCCAAAAAAGGCAAATAGAACACACGCCCAGTTAGGCCATGGCCTCTTCATCAGGGCAGCAGGAAGACCATATGTTTAGCTGACTAAGATGAGCTAAAGTAATTCTGTTGAGAAGTAGGCTATACTATTTTTTGGCATTTGCTTGTTTTCTTAAATGGTTTGTTTAGACATAAAAGAAAGGTACAAATTAATAACAGACTTCAACCTAAATAAAAAAATAAGATGATAGTACTGAAAAAAAAAAAAAAAGAAGCAGCTCCTTTCCTTATCCTTAAATTGTCTGACACCAGGATAAAATTACCATATTCAAGGACAGTATAGCCCTCAAAAGTAGATTAAGACCACCATGGTTCAAGCTATCCAGTAACGGCACTAAGCATAAAACCTAAGGTAGATATATTTTTATTTATCTTGTGAGATTCAAAGACCATGGAAATATACACACGCGCAGACTGGAAAGACTTTAAGAGAGAAAGGGCTACCCCCAATTGTTGCTTCTGAACAAATTCTTTAAGGAAACTGAAGAACAGAAAAACCTATCTATAAAATTTGAGAATTACAACCTTTTCAAAAGGCTGTTGTGTGATTTCCAGTTTTGTTCTTTGCCTCTTTTTCTTCTCTATAAAGCAATCATGAGTTCTTCAACATATATACAAAAGAGTATTTGCAGGGCGCCTGGATGGCTCAGTAGGTTTAAGCATCAGACTCTTGATTTCGGCTCAGGTCATGATCTCATTCATGGTCATGAGATCGAGCCTTGCATCAGGCTCCACACTAAGTGTGGAGCCTGCCTGGGATTCTCTCTCTCCCTCCCTCTCTCTGCCCCTTCCCCGATCTCTTTCTCTCAAAATAAATAAATAAATATTTCAAACAAATTTTTTTTAAAGACTGTATTTGCTCAATCAGTACTGGAGCACAAATTACAAGCTTAAAATTCACTGGTTACAGGGTTTCATTTTTGAAAGATGAAAAAGTTCTGGAGATGGATGGTGGTGACAATTGCACGACAGTGTGATGTATTTAGTATTTAAACTGTACATTTTAAAATGATGAAAAAGGTAAATTTTATGTTAAGCATATTTTACTACAATAAAAAAATTTCACTGGTATATAGAAGGGAAAAAGACTCACTGGAGGAGAGTCCAGATAAAATGGTATCTAAGCGAAAACACTTCACTTAGGATTTCAAAGAGAAATTGTACCTTGAGATATCAATGCTGAATAGAATACTCATAGGTGTTGTCACGAAATTAATAGCCTAATAATACAGGAAAATATTAAAACTTTTATTATAATATCCATGTAAATTCCCTGTCCTTAACTGCAAAAGTGCCCTGCCAAGGGGAAAGAAAAGTATATGTAGGTATGATATAAGAAGAATTTGCCGAATGCCTGGTACGTACAAGGCAGTGTGCTAGGTTCTTTGGGGACAAAAAGATGAAACCAGATCAGACATACGCCCTCGAAAAATGCCAGTAAATGACTCTCCTCTCAGTTCCACTTCCGGAACTCTGTCATAGGTCCAGATCCCCCCTCCTACAAACACCAGCCTCAGATCCCTTTTATTGCCTAGTATTCTGCAGGTGGGCCCCCTGTGGTTTACAGCCCACTCTCCCCAAGGTGGTGTGCTCAGGACAGAACACGCCTTCGGCACTGGCAGTGCAAGGCTGTAGAAATAAAGGCTCTTAAATTCCCTGCTTCTCTCCCAATCTCATTAACATCTCATTGGTAAACAGTGCAAATCATCTCCCCTGGAAGGCTACTCTGATTCCTAAAACAATATTTTTTCAATTTTTAGAAATTTCTAAATACTTACAAATTTATATAAACATCCATTATCACTGTTCACTTTTAATGGCTAACCACACTCAGAGGCCTCAAATGTTGGCTGACTTCTGAGTTTTAAGCAAACACACACACGTGCAAGGAGGCACCACAACCTGGCAAAGTCTTTTCTTTCCCCCCCCCACCCTGCCAGACAAATGTCCTAATCTGCAGAGAATTTTCTCCTCCACATGCACACACGCAACTAATAATTGAAAGCTGTTCTAAATTTGCTATAGATGCGCAATTAGAAAAGTATGTCAGGAAGGTAAAGTAGCCTGGATTTGTCAACAACTTTTCTTTTTTTTTTTTTTTTTTTTTTTTGCAAGCTTTCAAAACAAAAGGTAGCCAATGGAAAACTTTCAACTCACAGGGTTAAACTCTTGCTCATTGTGTTGTTCACTAGTGTCTCACAAAGAACAAAGAGTCTAGGAGTGAAAAATTCAACTCTAATGATCTGACCACTTCTCATACTTCCTAGTCCACGTGTTACTTTCCCTGGCCATCTTGGTGCTGTTGTTTATCTATTCACCTTCCAATGAAGACAGAAAGAATCCATCCCTATAAAATCAGGTTCAAAGGTCACAGAGCCTCTAATGTTTACAACTGCACATGCCTAGAAAAAGCAATAACTTAGGTGATCATCTGTCACTATTTAATTGAGAAAATTAACTTTTCTCTGTTTTGGTTTGAGGTTTATTACGCTACTGAGATCTGAAACAAAAGGCAATAAGTGAAATGCCACATTTCCGGTCAGTGAGGAGCACAGCAGTAATTAATTATAGTTTCTGATAGTCCTCATTACTTGTTCAATGTGCTTCCTATCTTACACTTTTGATACATTTCATGATCAATGGCCAGAGGTTACAGGTAGAGAAGGTTTAACTACAAAGGGGCAGCCCAGGAGAATCTGGAGGTGATAGAAATGTTCTGTACCCTGTCTGTGATGGAGTTACATGAATCTATGCATGTTTTAAAAATTCATGTACACACAAAAAATTACTGTATATAAATTTTAAAACTTTTTAAACTACTTTAGCATACCTGCTAAAACTTTTTGGAGTTTTAGGGAGATCTAGAAGGATGTAAGATTATATAACTAAGCTAGATTCCTCTTGTTCTAGAACATCCTTAGGTCTATTCATCTGGACCGGCTGTTTGAATATTTCCTTTTCTTCCTTTCTTTTTTTTCCCTCACATATCAGTTCCCTTAGCATTATTTTGATGGAGTTTTTGTGCTCAGTAAAGAAAACATCTGGCAGAGGACAAGAATAAAGCGTTTGCTGAGAACACAACAATCCCAGGAATTCTCAACTGGGTTTCTCCAGGGTCAGGTCAAAGGGCACACCATGGGGATTTAGGAAAGGCTCTAGATCCAAACCTCAGGCTTGGCTCCACTGCACTCTGCACAGTGCTCTGCACAGTATCTAGGGATACTGAAAAGAAAGTATAGCGCACCAGTAAACTGACCTATTCATACCAAGAATATCAACACAGAAGGAGATAAAATATTTTGAGCTCAGTGTACAGGTCAATCTAGTAACTAAGAAATATAATCACCAGATGCATAGTGAAGTTATTTGAGGAGACTGTAGAAAATCTAAGACAACTGCCAACAAAATAAAGATCCATTTAAGCCTCACTAATTTTAGTGGCCTGAATTGCTTATTTAAACAGAGTAGCATTTGGTTTCTCAATGACATTAAAGTGATCATTACAAATATAGTAAAAAACAAAAGCAAATAAAACCCTGCATTTATTAATACTGAAGCCTGAAAATAATAAGGAAAACCTCTTAAGGTTAAAAGAAAATTTCCCCTCCAAAAGTAGTGGCTCATGCTTTCCCAGATCAGTTTGTTTAAAGACACTCATGGAAGCACAATCGTCCAACTCTTGATTTCAGCTCACATCATGATCTCACAGTTCATGGAAACCAGCCCCCCTGCTTTGGGCTCTGCACTGATAGCATGGAGCCTGCTTGGGATTCTCTCTTTCTCTTTCTTTCTTTCTCTCTCTCAAAATAAATAAACATTTTTTAAAAATAAGAATAAAATAAAAAAGTAAAAACACACATAGGAAAAAAGGTGTTGCAATCATTGAATGAGAAGATGGAGAGATGGAGACCCAGTTGGTATCAGGCTATCAATACCCAAGCTACACCCAAGTGAAGACTTCAATTATCTGATAAAATCACATAGCTCTCAAAACACAAACATCCCAAAATGCCATGTTTATTAAGAACGTGCTGGGTGTTGGAAACAGTGCTAAGTACTTTATATACATCATCTTACTTGACCCTTATTAATAAAAGAAGAATCTAAGACTTTTTGCTAAGTCATGTTCCAAGTGATAGATCCAAGATTTAACCCAGCTTTTCCGACTCCAAACCTATGCCTTTAATACTGAAGATACTACAAAAGTCTTTCTACAAGAAAGACTTGATCAGGAATAGATATGAGCTTACTTTCTCTAAAAACTATTATAAAGACGGTTGATTGATATTCTGTAGGCTGTATTATCGGTAAAACTGCATGACGAAGATAAGGGCATCACCTCTCCTGGTCTTCAATAGTGCTAGTCAAATTCATAAAAGTAAATGCCTGTTGTCCTTGAGAGTGTTAGCAATGGAACCCATCTCCTTTCTCCTAAACCTAAATCTACTAAAGGGTCTACATTCTCAGACCATTATCTCAAAGTGTTTTTTTTTTTTTAACGTTTATTTATTTTTGAGACAGAGAGAGACAGAGCATGAATGGGGGAGGGACAGAGAGAGAGGGAGACACAGAATCGGAAGCAGGCTCCAGGCTCCGAGCCATCAGCCTAGAGCCTGACGCGGGGCTCTAACTCACGGACCACGAGATTGTGACCTGAGCTGAAGTCAGATGCTCAACCGACTGAGCCACCCAGGCGCCCCTCAAAGTGTTTTTATAACCACTGTAACCAAACACAATATTTTTTTACATTTTTTTAATGTTTCATTTATTTTTGAGAGAGAGAGAGAGAGAGGGGGAATGGCAGAGAGAGAGAGGGAGACACAGAATCCCAAGCAGGCTCCAGGCTCTGAGCTGTCAGCACAGAGCCTGATGCAGGGCTTGAACCCACAAAGGGTGAGATCATGACCTGAGCTGAAGTCGGCTGCTTAACCAACTGAGCCACCCAGGCGCCCCTCAAATGCAATCTTCTTAAAGTAAGAGTAGCTTTGGTTGGTGTGAATTCCCTTCATTATATTTTATAATGCATAATTCTTCTATTTATATAATGTTACAGTGATTTCTATAGTCACTTACATAAGAAACCTATTTTCTTAGGTATAATGATCCCTGCTAGTCCAATGAAAGTATTAAGGAAAGATTAATGAAATGACAAAATATGTCTATCATGCTCTATGAAATCTATTTTATAGAATTATATTAAACAGATCTAAACATAGGGTGGAGAAAAACTAAATGTGAGAAAGTACTCACCAAGTTTAACATGGAATTAAGATAGAATAAATTACTATCTGCCAGCAGGGTCCAAGAATTTAATCACATTTAAGTAAAAAATGGCCAAGATTTACAACCATTTTTTGAAAAATTTTTTTAACGTTTATTTATTTTTGAGAGAAAGAGACACACAGAGGGCGAGTGGGGGAGGTGCAGAGAGAGAGGGAGACGTAGAATCCGAAGCAGGCTCCAGGCTCTGAGCTGTCAGTGCAGAGCCCAACACAGCCGTTTCACCCACGAGCCGTGAAATCATGACCTGAATCGAAGTCAGATGCTCAACCAACTGAGCCACACAGGTGCCCCAAGATTTACAACCATTTTAAAACATATCTTTGCTGTCCTTGTTTGCTTTGTATACTTTTCACTGTATTGGCATCAGATATTAGAATGTATCTAATCTAATCAGAATTAGTAGTGAAGATATATCAGAATATCAGGAAAATCTGGGATCTGGGAATAACCAGAACTAATTAGTCCTTATCCTTGAATTTAAACACTCTAAAAACATTATACTTGGAATTCTTGGAATTTCTTGGAATACCAAGAAACATTATCTACACAGGTAAATATGTATATGTATGTGTGTGTGTATATATATATATATATATATATATATATATATATATATATATATGGTTTTAAATCTTATATCATGGTTGATTTTTAAAACATAGAAGATTCTCTGTTGGGGTTGTCAGCATGTAGGCCTGCACAGGAAGAACCTAAATAGTCAGGTCCTGCAAGCAGGATTTCTAGAACTAGAGAGGAAAAAGAAAGGGAAGTGAGGAAGGAGAAGGGAGAAAAGAACAGGAAAAAAAGGAGACAGGGCACCTAACCAGGTAAGGTTAAATATTTATTCTACATTTTAAGTATTTATTCTGTATTTCTTTTTTTTTTTTTAAGTTTATTTATTTTGAGAGAGAGAGAGTGCACACAAGAGAGAGAGCAAGGGAGGGGCACAGAGAGAGGGAGAGAGAATCCAAAGCAGGCTCCATCCACGCTGTCAGAGAAGCGCCCAACATGGAGCTCGAACCCAAGAACCATAACACAAACCATGAGATCACAATCTGAGTTGACACTAAGAGACACTTAACCGACTGAGCCACGCAGGCACCCCATTATTCTAGATTTCACTCATGGTGGTTTTATATCTGACTTGAAAAAACACCATTCATACACAAGCAAAGTAAGATAGTAACTTCATAAACAGATATAGCACAAGAATACTAGCTCATTCAGACCTGTAATGTGAGACCACTACCTTTAAACATAAGCTTTAATAGTCCATTCCAATGATGAGAAGAGAAATTCATCTTGCTTCCAGTCATCTCTTAGAAAGGCAAACAGAGGCTGTCCCTGACCAGGTCTAAACTTTATCTGATATTAAGGTGGTTGTTCTCAGGCTCCTCTGTAGTAATGTTGAATAGCAATTAGGCTGTATATTTATATATTGTATTTACATTTTAAATAACCTCTTTCATATTCCCGCATATGTCAGAAGGTAAATTACATTATAAAAACATAACCAGATAGCATCTTACTTGTTAATAATTTCAATTCATTTCTACCCCATAACACAGATCTACAGTACTGATCTCAAGTTCAAGTCAAAAGTTAGTTCAATGAACTGAACTGCACTTCCACATTAGTGTGGTACATTTATTCATGATACTTGGGGGAGTAGGAAATCCCAGGAGTGTTACAATAGAATGAAGTTCAGTTATTGTACAAACCACCCAAGAAAAGCTTCACAGTGTGGGTCATGTTCCTTTATTTTAAATTCAACAGAAAGTTTAGTTTCCCAATGAAGTAATAATGAGGCCACTGGCTCTCTCCCACAAGATTCTGAGGCCAAGCCAACTAATTATATGAAGGCCAGCCTATCAGCACTATTTTCCTTCACTGTTCTTCTAATTCACTCTTCCTCATCTTCTCCTGAGGCTACACAGGCACCACTCACTCATCAGAACACATGCCCAAGGACAAACGAAATGAGTTTGTGGGCCTGCAGTAGTGGCAGGGGTGGGGAGTGTGATATTTTTCAACCAAAAGAAAGTGTTGAAGAACACACATTCTCTTCTCAACAGGGATAAATATTTATCTTAAGAATTCAAGGCAGGGGCACCTGGGTGGCTTAGTCGGTTAAGCGGCCGACTTCGGCTCAGGTCATGATCTCGCAGTCCATGAGTTCGAGCCCCGCGTCGGGCTCTGTGCTGACAGTGCAGAGCCTGGAGCCTGTTTCAGATTCTGTGTCTCCCTCTCTCTGACCCTCCCCCGTTCATGCTCTGTCTCTCTCTGTCTCAAAAATAAACGTTAAAAAAAAAAAAATTTTTTAAAAAAAAAGAATTCAAGGCAAGGGAAAGAGATCATTCTGATTATCACAAATTTTCAAACTTTATCATCACCTTCAAGATTTTTATATTTATAAAAAACATTTGCTTTGTTGCCCATTATATTATTTAATCTGCTCTCTTCTTTAGTAAGGCACACAGAGAACCAAATGGACCTTAATTTAACTTACATCTAACACATAATTACGATCCCATCTTGCCACAGCTAACAAGAAATCTGAAAAACAAAGACTCCTCAATTACCCCACATAAAGCAGAAAAGAAAATCAATAATCATAAAGGTAAGTAATCCCTTAAATAAAGGGAACTCTTTCTCTCTACCCTGAAAGTTGAAACTTTCCCACCTCATATCCAGTCCACCGACAAATCCTGTCTACATGTATTCCAAATCTGATGACTTATATTTCTTTTTTTTGTTCAATATATTTTATCTAAGTTATACACACAAGACAAGGCTATACATAATTAAGTTGTACACAGTCAAATCATTCTACAGGGTTTGTTATGAAAAGCAAGTTTCCTCCTTTCCTCTTTCCCCCTAAATCTGCTCCCCAGACTCAACCACTCTTTTGATGTTTATTTACTTTACCCTCTTTACCTTTATATAGCATGCTTATGTGTGCTACAGCCTGTTTTTTTTCTGATTGTTTAAATTGTGGTAAAATTTACATAACATACAATTTTCCATATTAACCATTTTTATTTTTATTTGATCTCCCACTTGTCACTTTTTTTTTTTAGTTTAGTTTTTTAATTTACATCCAAGTTAGTTAGCATACAGTGACACAATTATTTCAGTAGATTCCGTAGTGCCCCTTACCCATTTGGCCCATCCCCCCTCCCATAATCCCTCCAGCAACCCTCTGTTTGTTCCTCATATTTAAGAGTCTCTTATGTTTTGTCACCTTCCCTGTTTTTATATTATTTTTGTTTCCCTTCCCTTATGTTCATCTGTTTTGTACCTTAAAGTCCTCATATGAGTGAAATCATATGATATTTGTCTTTCTCTGACTAATTTTGCTTAGCATAATACCCTCTAGTTCTATCCACATAGTTGCAAATGGCAAGATTTCGTTCTTTCTGATGGTCGAGTAATACTCCATTGTATATATATACCACATCTTCTTTTATCCATTCGTCCATCGATGGACATTTGGGCTCTTTCCATACTTTGGCTATTGTTGATAGTGCTGCTATAAACATTGGGGTGCATGTGTCCCTTCGAAACAACATACCTGTATCCCTTGGATAAATACCTAGTAGTGCAATTTCTAGGTCGTAGGGTAGTTCTATTTTTAATTTTTTGAGGAACCCCCATACAGTTTTCCAGTTTTCCAAACTGGCCGCACCAGTTTGCATTCCTACCAGTAAGTGCAACAGAGATCCTCTTTCTCTGTATCTTCACCAACATCTGTCATTGCCTGAGTTGTTAATGTTAGCCATTCTGACAGGGGTGAGGTGGTTGTCTCATCGTGGTTTTGATTTGTATTTCCCTGATGATGACTGATGTTGAGCATTTTTCATGTGTTGGTTGGCCGTCTGGATGTCTTCTTTGGAGAAGTGTCTATTCATGTCTTTTGCCCACTTCTTCACTGGATTATTTGTTTTTTGGGTGTTGAGTTTGAGAAGTTCTTTATAGATTTTGGATACTAACCCTTTATCTGATATGTCATTTGCAAATATCTTCTCCCATTCCGTCAGTTGCCTTTTAGTTTTGCTGATTGTTTCCTTCACTGTGTAGAAGCTTTTTATTTTGATGAGGTCCCAATAGTTCATTTTTGCTTTTATTTCCCTTGTCTCTGGAGACGTGTTGAGTAAGAAGTTGCTGTGGCCAAGGTCAAAGAGATTTTTGCCTGCTTTCTCCTCGAGGATTTTGATGGCTTCCTGTCTTTCATCCGTTTTGAGTTTATTTTTGTGTAAGGTGTCAGAAAATGGTCCAGGTTCATTTTGCTGCATATCACTGTCCAGTTTTCCCAGCACTATTTGCTGAAGAGACTGTCTTTATTCCATTGGATATTTCCTGCTTTGTCAAAGATTAGTTGGCCATATGTTTGTGGGTTCATTTCTGGGGTCTCTATTCTGTTCCATTGATCTGAGTGTCTGTTTTGGTGCCAGTACCATATTGTCTTGATGATCACAGCTTTGTAATACAGCTTGCAGTTCATATGTTAACCATTTTTATTTTTATTTTTTTTTTTTTAAACTTTTTTTTAACATTTATTTATTTTTGAGACAGAGAGAGACAGAGCATGAATGGGGGAGGGTCAGAGAGAGGGAGACACAGAATCTGAAACAGGGTCCAGGCTCTGAGCTGTCAGCCCAGAGCCTGACGCGGGGCTCGAACTCACAGACCGCGAGATCATGACCTGAGCTGAAGTCGGCCGCTTAACCGACTGAGCCACCCAGGCGCCCCATGTTAACCATTTTTTAAGTGTAAAGTCCTGTGACATTAGGTACCTTCCTAGTGTACAACCATCACCACCATCCATCTTCAGAACTTCTTCATCTTCCCCAACTGAAACTGTGTAGCCATTCAACACTAATCCACCATCTCCTCTACCTCAGCCCCTGGAAACCATCATTCTATTATTTGTCTTTATAAATTTGACTACTTCAGGAACCTCATAAAAGTGGAATCATACAGGGGCCCCTGAGTGGTTCAGTCCATTAAGCGTCCAACTCTTGATCTCAGCTCAGGTCTTGATCTCAGGGTCATGAGTGCAAGCCCTACATTGGGCTCCACACTGCACGGGAAGCCTACTTTAAAAAAAAAAAAGTGGAACCACACGTTACTTGTCCTTTTGAGCCTGGCTTATTTCACTTAGCATAATGTCTTCAAAGTTCATCCATGTTGTAGCATGTGTCAAAATTCCCTTGTTTTTTAAGACTGAATAATATTCCATTATATGTATGTACCACATTTTGTTTATCCATTCATCTGTCAATGAACCCTTCAGCTGCTTCTACCTTTCGCTATGTGTTAGTTAGTTTTAAGCATTATCTATTGACATTCCATCACGGAAGATGAGGATTTAGGTCTCTTTCACATACATAACACACCAGCACCACATATCTGCCTGCAGTGTCCATTCACCTACTCCTCCAAAACAGGACAAATCTTCTAATTTATATAATTTATAGATATAGATAACTATAGATATAGATAACTATATTTATATAGTTATAAGTGTTAAATGAATCTATTAGATTCATTAGATAAATTATATAAATGCAATCCACAGCCAAGCCATGTCAGATACTATGATCACTTTTCCTTTCTTACACAATTTTGGTTTTCTGGAGTTAAGTTTTCTTGTTTTTAAGTTTGCTTAAGTTCTTTAAGTACTTAGCATTACTTTATTCCCAAATTCTCCCCAACTATCTGAATTTCCTCTCAGTGTGTACAAATACATCCAATATTCTGCCACTTTCACCTTCTCAGAATACCTCTTTTAAACTTTCTAAAACACTCCAGACTGTACTGGTTGTACTTTCTGCCTGCTTCCCCACTGTCAACCAACTCCCTCCCTTTTAATCATCATCTTAGAAACTCCATTTGTCCCTCTCCTCTCTTGGGTTATCTATGCCCCTAACATCCCATATCTTTCCTTTTTGGGGGTGGGAGGGAGGAGTGGTCATAGGAAGCAAATTTTTGAGGACTTTCATTACTGCAAACATCTTTATCCTATCCTTACACTTGCTTGATATTGTAGCTAGATAGGGAAATATGGATAGGTAATCATTTTCCCTTAGAACTTTAAAGATATTGCTCTGTTTCAGTCTACGTTCCAGTATTGCTATAAACCAAAATCATTTTGACACTGAATCTTGTTTTTTATCTCTAGAAACATTTAGGATTTTCTATTTGACCTCTGACCTCTGATATCACACAACATGCCTGGATCTAAGACTATTTTGATCCCTTTTGTTAGGCATTTGATTGATCTTTTATTTATTTTTTTTTTTTAACATTTTTATTTATTTTTGGGACAGAGAGAGACAGAGCATGAACGGGGGAGGGGCAGAGAGAGAAGGAGACACAGAATCGGAAACAGGCTCCAGGCTCCGAGCCATCAGCCCAGAGCCTGACGCGGGGCTCGAACTCACGAACCGCGAGATCGTGACCTGGCTGAAGTCGGACGCTTAACCGACTGCGCCACCCAGGCGCCCCTGATTGATCTTTTAATCTGGAAGTTCATGTCTTAGAATTTTGGGAAATTTTCCCATTATTATTTCCATGAATTCCTTCCCTTCATTTTCTCTGCTTTCTTTTTCTAGAACACCTAGTACTCAAATGCCAGATATCCTAGACTGACCCCCTAATATTCTTAGATCTTTTCTATTTCCCATGTTCCATCTCTTTTTCCCTTTACTCTTCTCTTTGGGGGATTTTTTCCACTTTATTTTCACAACCCTCCTTTCAGTTTTTTTTTGCTATCATATTTTTAATTGCCAAACATTCTTTTTGTTCTCTGAATTTCTCCTTTTGTGTAGCTTTCTTATTTTTACATATAAAATTTTTTCTCTTATCCTTCTAGCTCTATTGATTGTTTTGCCTTTTACGTTTTGCTGTTCTTGCATAATATCTTCTCCAAGTTGCTTCTTTATATGTGCTTGTTCTGACCTCTAACTGTTATGTTAGAGGATTTTCTCAAATGTCTGCTGATCCTTAGTGACCTGCTCATATTTCAAGTTGGGAAACTAAAAGCTAATGTCTATGCATGTGCATGAGTCTAGTCAACTGTGGATTTCAAAATGATCTGACTGGTCCATTTGGTTGAGGACTACCGAGTGGACATACCTTTAGGACAGTTCTTTTGCACTAATCATATTATTCACAGTACTTTCCAGTCTCATACCTGAAGGGTATAAACCTGGCTATTAGAGCCCTAGAGACCAAATCAGAGAAGAGGGCTATAAAATGCAAGTTGAATCTCAATACTCAGTATACAAACTTTCACTATTTTTATACCCCCAGCTTGTGTCTATTGTCCTCTGGTCTTCTGCTAGAGCTGGGATAGGGCAGTCGCCTGGTGGAAAAAGATGGGGAAGGAATCAGGTTGTCTAACTGCTTTTTTTTTTTTTTTAATTTTTTTTTTTTAACGTTTATTTATTTTTGAGACAGAGAGACAGAGCATGAACAGGGGAGGGGCAGAGAGAGAGGGAGACACAGAATCCGAAACAGGCTCCAGGCTCTGAGCCATCAGCACAGAGCCCGACGCGGGGCCCGAACTCACGGGCTGTGAGATCATGACCTGAGCCGAAGTCAAACGCTCAACTGACCGAGCCACCCAGGCGCCCCGTCTAACTGCTTTTGAAATAGACAGTCAACCAATCCCTCTGTCTGAACATCAGTTTACCCCTCTTTTCCCAAAGGAACCTAATGCTAGCAATTTCTTAGACATGGGGGTTCTGCAAAACACTAAAATTGGATTGTCCCAAGCTTTTTCTACTACTGGCTTAGGACTGAATTTTCTTGGATATGCTAGGACAATTATCACACACAACACACCTTCCTACATTCCAGCTTCCAAATTATGTTGCTATCATCTAACCCTCCTATATTCTTTACGTTTGAGAGCTCATGCTGTAAAAACAAAACAAAACAAAAACAAAAAAACCTTGGCTATTGTTTTTACAAGTTTGAAGAGGTAGAAAATATAAGTGTATATGTTGAATTCACCATTTTTAACAAGAAGTCAATTTGATAACCTCTTAGTACCTCCATAGTACTTACAGAAAAGGTCAAAACCCATTCAAAAAGCAATTACAGATATTTTCACGTACTTAAGAATGTAATTGGAGACTAAGAGCATATACCTTAGAACATTGTTTTTAAATATGTCTTTTCCTGAAAAATGTTAAGGTGTAGGTATATTAAATTTAATTAAATAACACAATAGACATTAATTGATTAACTATTTATTAACTATCTACAATCCCTAAGTACTATGCTAGTAAGGTACTGGAGCTATAAAAATAAAACCGTACCTCTGTCCTTATACAGACCACAGACTGGTTGGGAAGACAGATAAATAAAGCAGCAATCACATTAATGGAGTTCCCCACTACTATGAGATGTCACCTTGGAGGGCCCTTGTGGCTCTCCACCTTCACCATTCTCCTAGCTTAGCAACAAGCTAGTTCAGTAAAACTGACTTAGCTCTTCTGAAGAATACTAGGTCTCTTTAGCTGATATAAGTGGCATTGATATGACAATCCCCCTTACCAAGACATTTCTCTGACCAGCAAGGATCCACCTAATATGTATTGACTGTCTTCTGCTTCCTCCCAGCTTCCCTATAACTGATCTACGGCAGGGTCCCTCTCCTGAGGCACATCCTGCTGTTTGTACAGCAAAGCTGAACCCATCAGCCCCCTCCAGAAAATGACAGTAGAATGATGTTCCCACGCACTGTGCTGACTTTTCTGCCTATAAGGTTTACTGAGGGAATACTTACTTTACACCTGCATAGTGTGATGCTCATTGGTGTGTGTTTATGCTTCTTGCATGAGACCACCTTTGTCACTTATGAAATTCTTATATTTGGGTCAATTTCTATACTTGTATTCCATTCTACTTGTTAGTTTATTTTTATGATACTATGTTTTATTATTGCTCAAAAGCCAAGGTTCAGTAAAAGAAATATTCTCAAAAAAAAAATTAATCTTAAAATTAGTGAAATATGTGTGTGTGCACACACACACACACACACACAAAATCTATAGGTATATATATTTGTGAGCAATGATATAAGTATCATAATAACTGCTCCTCCTCTAAATTCTCTAAGCACTGTTTTATTTTAGGATGAGCACACCACAAAACCATAAGCTGTACTGAGAATCCATATGGTAATTTTCTCTTAAGTTTAATAAAAGAAAAATTTCTCCTAATAAGCTGATATGCTTTGCTTGGTCAAAGCAAATAAATATTATGTTTATTATAAATGCACACATATATATATGCCATAGTTTCCCTTTTTCTGTTAACTTTCTGTTAAAACAGAAAGTTCAAAACCAAACTGTGATACTGTCTTCAAATCAGATTTAAAAAATCTTTCCTCTCTCATCCCAACTCAACACCAGTACAAGGATATTGATCTTCTATACTTCATAGTCATCTAATATATACATGATTTTTAACTGAAATCAGGTCCAAAATGTTTCAGAAGTATATATAACAAATAATTTTTTTTAAGACAAGGAGAAAAAAGCTGTCTAAAAACGAGATCTAATTCAAGGCCGAAAACTGCCACTAGAAATTTAATTTTAGGAAGGAAAAAAAAGTATTTCAACACATCAAGTTTAACCTCTAATTATCTTCACCTCCACACTGTTAAGAGTCTATTTGTAGTCACTATTCACCTAGAATAGTTCTCTCCTTTTTTTTAATTTAGCATTTATTATATCCCTGGGACTGAACTAAGATACCTGATTTCCCAAAATTTTTCACATCTTTAAAAGAGAATTAAAAATTCCAACTTTATAGAATTGTGCAGACTGATAGGGATGCTTAGCAACCTACTCATTGTAATATAGCTACCAAATGGCAAATCTAGGAGTCTAACCCAAACTCCAAAGTCTATTCCGTTAACTATCATATTACCTAATAGTAAACTCAATCCCTGCTATCAGACTATCTACCATACTCTGATTGCCATTCTGATCGCTGCTTATTTCAATAATCCCTATAAAACAGCTCTCATATTCCCCTACCCCACCCCCAGGCCATCCACACCATTAAAGACCAAGGAGTAAAAACCAGTACAAATATATAAATACTGAAATCAAAAAGAAAAGAGAATATAAAGTAAATCCAAGAATACCAGACCAACTGAGCACCAGATTCTCTGACTCTAAAAGTCACATGCTGTTGGAGTTTTGCATAGAATCCAGCACAAAAGAGGTTTCAAGGGCACTACTGCTTTTCCTTGGCAGTCATCACAAGGCCTGTGTTAGCTCAGTTCATAGTATGGAGCCAGATCTAAGTCAAAGGATGTTCTACACAATAAATAAAAGAGCACATTTTGCTCTAGTCGAGACTTAACCAAAGAAAGTCAAGGGTTGAAAGAACCATGGAGACAACTAACCTCACCCAAGGAGCAGTTTCTTTAAAACCAGTTACTAAAGGAAGACTGCTTAGGAAGGAGCCTTCAATTTCTTTTATGGGCAACCAGTTCCTCTTCTAAGCAGCAGTTATACAACCCATATAATTTGGCAAAGCCAAGTTAGAATTTTAAAAGTAAATAAATCCCTCCCTTTGTTAAACAGCTTCACATAGAAATCAACCTAGCCAAGAATGTTTATATTACAAATGTTACTTCGCCTCACAAGGCCTAAGGCAAACTAATCAAAATAAGAAATACAGAACTTCCCTCCTGTACAAATCAGTTCCATAACAAGTGAATTACAGAAATCAATTTCAAGAGGAAAACTAGAAAACAACAGACAATTAACAAAAAAGAAGTCTTTAGACATTTTTTATAAAATCACTTCAAGCCAAAATGAAGTTCTAAAATAAGATATGTATAGTATTTTGGAAGCATACAGGAAGAAAATCAACTTAAAAAATAAGACAGGATAAAAGGTAGGGTTTTTCTACATACTTTACAGATGGCTCTATTTCCCATGGCAGAAGCCACAGGTGGGTCCACTAAATGCTATCAATCCAATACCATGTTAAATATATATATATATATATATATATATATATATATATATATATATACATAGGAAATGAATGAATATTGAAGATTTTTTGAAAATAAAAACATGACTACTTAAAATTCAACAAGGTAATAAACAGCAGAATGGACAATTTTTAAATTCCTCCTCAGATTCTACTAAATGGTTGAACTTCTAATTTTCATACTTTCACATTTTCTTACTTTTCTGCAGCTTTTTAGGTACGTGGGAAGACAGATGAAAAACTCAGAGACTTTTAGCTAGACACCATTTTAAACTAGATTATACCACTCTTTCCTAGCTCCAAAGCAAAATAAAAATGTACAGGTTAGTAAAAAAGCAATTCTACTCAAGACCAAAATAATGGAGTATATTAATTTTCGACTCCTGTAATAAATTCCTATAAACTTAGCAGCTTAAAACCACACAGTTATCTCAGTCTCCATGGGTTAGAAGTTCAGCATTTGCTGGGTCTTCAGCTCAGGATCTCACCAGGCTGAAATCATGGCGTCAGTCAGAGCTATGGTCTCATCTGGAACTCAGGGTCCTCTTCTAAACTCATTTATATTATAGGCAGAATTCAGTTCCATGTGGTTGTAGGATTCTGGACCCCATTTCCTTGCCAGCTGTTAGCAATAGCTCTGAGCACCTCAAGCTGCCTACAGTTCCATGCCACCTGGCCCCTCCAAAACACAGCAATTTACTTCTTCAAGACCAACAGTAGCACATCTGCTGCAGCTTTAAATCTCTCTAACTTCTATATCTGATCTCCACTCCCTCTTTTAAAGGAGTTTGCCTGGTTAGATCAGGCCACATAATCAAGGAGGAGGATTTTACAGGACGCATGTACCAAGGGAGCAGGAATCTAGGGGCCATCTTGGAATTCTGCCTACCACATGCAATCAAAGCAAAAAGCTTCCTAATGATAAAGCTTTATCTAGAGACAATATGACACTTTGAATACAGAGGAATGGATAAACCACATATCCTTCAGATCAGCCTCAAAAAGTATTTTTTGCAACGTATCTTTTGATAAAATTGGACAAGTTTGAGATTATAATAACAGATAAAAGTTTGGAGCCTAATCTGGTCATTAAAGTTTTTTTTTTTTTTTTTTTATTTATATATGAAATTTATTGTCAAATTGGTTTCCATACAACACCCAGTGCTCATCCCAAAAGGTGCCCTCCTCAGTACCCATCACCCACCCTCTCCTCCCTCCCACCCCCCATCAACCCTTAGTTTGTTCTCAGTTCTCAACAGTCTCTTATGCTTTGGCTCTCTCCCACTCTAACCTCTTTTTTTTTTTTTTTTTTGTTCCCCTCCCCCATGGGTTTCTCTTAAGTTTCTCAGGATCCACATAAGAGTGAAACCATATGGTATCTGTCTTTCTCTGTATGGCTTATTTCACTTAGCATCACACTCTCCAGTTCCATCCACGTTGCTACAAAAGGCCATATTTCATTTTTTCTCATTGCCACGTAGTACTCCATTGTGTATATAAACCACAATTTCTTTATCCATTCATCAGTTGATGGACATTTAGGCTCTTTCCATAATTTGGCTATTGTTGAGAGTGCTGCTATGAACATTGGGGTACAAGTGCCCCTATGCATCAGTACTCCTGTGTCCCTTGGATAAATTCCTAGCAGTGCTATTGCTGGGTCATAGGGTAGGTCTATTTTTAATTTTCTGAGGAACCTCCACACTGCTTTCCAGAGCGGCTGCATCAATTTGCATTCCCACCAACAGTGCAAGAGGGTTCCCGTTTCTCCACATCCTCTCCAGCATCTATAGTCTCCTGATTTGTTCATTTTGGCCACTCTGACTGGCGTGAGGTGATATCTGAGTGTGGTTTTGATTTGTATTTCCCTGATAAGGAGCGACGCTGAACATCTTTTCATGTGTCTGTTGGCCATCCGGATGTCTTCTTTAGAGAAGTGTCTATTCATGTTTTCTGCCCATTTCTTCACTGGGTTATTTGCTTTTCGGGTGTGGAGTTTGGTGAGCTCTTTATAGATTTTGGATACTAGCCCTTTGTCCGATATGTCATTTGCAAATATCTTTTCCCATTCCGTTGGTTGCCTTTTAGTTTTGTTGGTTGTTTCCTTTGCTGTGCAGAAGCTTTTTATCTTCATAAGGTCCCAGTAATTCACTTTTGCTTTTAATTCCCTTGCCTTTGGGGATGTGTCGAGTAAGAGATTGCTACGGCTGAGGTCAGAGAGGTCTTTTCCTGCTTTCTCCTCTAAGGTTTTGATGGTTTCCTGTCTCACATTCAGGTCCTTTATCCATTTGGAGTTTATTTTTGTGAATGGTGTGAGAAAGTGGTCTAGTTTCAACCTTCTGCATGTTGCTGTCCAGTTCTCCCAGCACCATTTGTTGAAGAGACTGTCTTTTTTCCATTGGATGTTCTTTCCTGCTTTGTCAAAGATGAGTTGGCCGTACGTTTGTGGGTCTAGTTCCGGGGTTTCTATTCTATTCCATTGGTCTATGTGTCTGTTTTGGTGCCAATACCATGCTGTCTTGATGATGACAGCTTTGTAGTAGAGGCTAAAGTCTGGGATTGTGATGCCTCCTGCTTTGGTCTTCTTCTTCAAAATTACTTTGGCTATTCGGGGCCTTTTGTGGTTCCATATGAATTTTAGGATTGCTTGTTCTAGTTTCGAGAAGAATGCTGGTGCAATTTTGATTGGGATTGCATTGAATGTGTAGATAGCTTTGGGTAGTATTGACATTTTGACAATATTTATTCTTCCAATCCATGAGCAGGGAATGTCTTTCCATTTCTTTAAATCTTCTTCAATTACCTTCATAAGCTTTCTATAGTTTTCAGCATACAGATCCTTTACATCTTTGGTTAGATTGATTCCTAGGTATTTTATGCTTCTTGGTGCAATTGTGAATGGGATCAGTTTCTTTATTTGTCTTTCTGTTGCTTCATTGTTAGTGTATAAGAATGCGACTGATTTCTGTACATTGATTTTGTATCCTGCAACTTTGCTGAATTCATGTATCAGTTCTAGCAGACTTTTGGTGGAGTCTATCGGATTTTCCATGTATAATATCATGTCATCTGCAAAGAGCGAAAGCTTGACTTCATCTTTGCCAATTTTGACGCCTTTGATTTCCTTTTGTTGTCTGATTGCTGATGCTAGAACTTCCAGCACTATGTTAAACAACAGCGGTGAGAGTGGGCATCCCTGTCGTGTTCCTGATCTCAGGGAAAAAGCTCTCAGTTTTTCCCCGTTGAGGATGATGTTAGCTGTGGGCTTTTCATAAATGGCTTTTATGATCTTTAAGTATGTTCCTTCTATCCCGACTTTCTCAAGAGTTTTTATTAAGAAAGGGTGCTGGATTTTGTCAAAGGCCTTTTCTGCATCGATTGACAGGATCATATGGTTCTTCTCTTTTTTTTTGTTAATGTGATGTATCACGTTGATTGATTTGCGAATGTTGAACCAGCCCTGCATCCCAGGAATGAATCCCACTTGATCATGGTGAATAATTCTTTTTATATGCCGTTGAATTCGATTTGCTAGTATCTTATTGAGAATTTTTGCATCCATATTCATCAGGGATATTGGCCGGTAGTTCTCTTTTTTTACTGGGTCTCTGTCTGGTTTAGGAATCAAAGTAATACTGGCTTCATAGAATGAGTCTGGAAGTTTTCCTTCCCTTTCTATTTCTTGGAATAGCTTGAGAAGGATAGGTATTATCTCTGCTTTAAACGTCTGGTAGAACTCCCCTGGGAAGCCATCTGGTCCTGGACTCTTATTTGTTGGGAGATTTTTGATAACCGATTCAATTTCTTCGCTGGTGATGGGTCTGTTCAAGCTTTCTATTTCCTCCTGATTGAGTTTTGGAAGAGTGTGGGTGTTCAGGAATTTGTCCATTTCTTCTAGGTTGTCCAATTTGTTGGCATATAATTTTTCATAGTATTCCCTGATAATTGTTTGTATCTCTGAGGGATTGGTTGTAATAATTCCATTTTCATTCATGATTTTATCTATTTGGGTCATCTCCCTTTTCTTTTTGAGAAGCCTGGCTAGAGGTTTGTCAATTTTGTTTATTTTTTCAAAAAACCAACTCTTGGTTTCATTGATCTGCTCTACAGTTTTTTTAGATTCTATATTGTTTATTTCTGCTCTGATCTTTATTATTTCTCTTCTTCTGCTGGGTTTAGGCTGCCTTTGCTGTTCTGCTTCTATTTCCTTTAGGTGTGCTGTTAGATTTTGTATTTGGGATTTTTCTTGTTTCTTGAGATAGGCCTGGATTGCAATGTATTTTCCTCTCAGGACTGCCTTCGCTGCGTCCCAAAGCGTTTGGATTGTTGTATTTTCATTTTCGTTTGTTTCCATATATTTTTTAATTTCTTCTCTAATTGCCTGGTTGACCCACTCATTCGTTAGTAGGGTGTTCTTTAACCTCCATGCTTTTGGAGGTTTTCCAGACTTTTTTCTGTGGTTGATTTCAAGCTTCATAGCGTTGTGGTCTGAAAGTATGCATGGTATGATTTCAATTCTTGTAAACTTATGAAGGGCTGTTTTGTGACCCAGTATATGATCTATCTTGGAGAATGTTCCATGTGCACTCGAGAAGAAAGTATATTCTGTTGCTTTGGGATGCAGAGTTCTAAATATATCTGTCAAGTCCATCTGATCCAATGTCTCATTCAGGGCCCTTGTTTCTTTATTGATCGTGTGTCTAGATGATCTATCCATTTCTGTAAGTGGGGTGTTAAAGTCCCCTGCAATTACCACATTCTTATCAATAAGGTTGCTTGTGTTTATGAGTAATTGTTTTATATATTTGGGCGCTCCGGTATTCGGCGCATAGACATTTATAATTGTTAGCTCTTCCTGATGGATAGACCCTGTCACTATTATATAATGTCCTTCTTCATCTCTTGTTACAGCCTTTAATTTAAAGTCTAGTTTGTCTGATATAAGGATGGCTACTCCAGCTTTCTTTTGGCTTCCAGTAGCATGATAAATAGTTCTCCATCCCCTCACTCTCAATCTAAAGGTGTCCTCAGGTCTAAAATGAGTCTCTTGTAGACAGCAAATAGATGGGTCTTGTTTTTTTATCCATTCTGATACCCTATGTCTTTTGGTTGGCGCATTTAGTCCATTTACATTCAGTGTTATTATAGAAAGATATGGGTTTAGAGTCATTGTGATGTATGTTTTATGCTTGTAGTGATGTCTCTGGTACTTTGTCTCACAGGGTCCCCCTTAGGATCTCTTGTAGGGCTGGTTTAGTGGTGACAAATTCCTTCAGTTTTTGTTTGTTTGGGAAGACCTTTATCTCTCCTTCTATTCTAAATGACAGACTTGCTGGATAAAGGATTCTCGGCTGCATATTTTTTCTGTCTAGCACACTGAAAATCTCGTGCCAATTCTTTCTGGCCTGCCAAGTTTCAAAAGAGAGATCAGTCACAAGTCTTATAGGTCTCCCTTTATATGTGAGGGCACGTTTACCCCTTGCTGCTTTCAGAATTGTCTCTTTATCCTTGTATTTTGCCAGTTTCACTATGATATGTCGTGCAGAAGATCGATTCAAGTTACGTCTGAAGGGAGTTCTCTGTGCCTCTTGGATTTCAATGCCTTTTTCCTTCCCCAGTTCAGGGAAGTTCTCAGCTATTATTTCTTCAAGTACCCCTTCAGCACCTTTCCCTCTCTCTTCCTCCTCTGGGATACCAATGATGCGTATATTATTTCTTTTTAGTGTATCACTTAGTTCTCTAATTTTCCCCTCATATTCCTGGATTTTTTTATCCCTCTTTTTCTCAGCTTCCTCTTTTTCCATAACTTTATCTTCTAGTTCACCTATTCTCTCCTCTGCCTCTTCAATCCGAGCCGTGGTGGTTTCCATTTTGTTATGCATTTCGTTTAAAGCGTTTTTCAGCTCCTCGTGACTGTTCCTTAGTCCCTTGATCTCTGTAGCAAGAGATTCTCTGCTGTCAGCTATACTGTTTTCAAGCCCAGCGATTAATTTTATGACTATTATTCTAAATTCACTTTCTGTTATATTATTTAAATCCTTTTTGATCAGCTCATTAGCTGTTGTTATTTCCTGGAGATTCTTCTGAGGGGAATTCTTCCGCTTGGTCATTTTGGATAGTCCCTGGCGTGGTGAGGACCTGCAGGGCACTTCCCCTGTGCTGTGGTGTATAACTGGAGTTGGTGGGCGGAGCCGCAGTCAGACCTGATGTCTGCTCCCAGCCCACCGCTGGGGCCACAGTCAGACTGGTGCGTGCCTTCTCTTCCCCTCTCCTAGGGGCGGGATTCACTGTGGGGTGGGGTGGTCTGTCTGGGCTACTTGCACACTGCCAGGCTTGTGATGCTGGGGATCTGGCGTCTTAGCTGGGGTGGGTAGGCAAGGTGCACAGGGGCAGGAGGGGCAGGCTTAGCTTGCTTCTCCTTAGGTGATCCACTTCAGGAGGGGCCCTGTGGCAGCAGGAGGGAGTCAGATCCGCTGCCGGAGGTTTGGCTCCGCAGAAGCGCAGAGTTGGGTGTTTGCGCGGAGCGAGCAAGTTCCCTGGCAGGAACTGGTTCTCTTTGGGATTTTGGCTGGGGGATGGGCGGGGGAGATGGCGCTGGCGAGCGCCTTTGTTCCCCACCAAACTGAGCTCTGTCGTCCGGGGGCTCAGCAGCTCTCCTTCCCTTTGTCCTCCAGCCTTCCCGCTTTCTGAGCAGAGCTGTTAACTTATGACCTCCCAGACGCTAAGTCGCGCTTGCTGTCGGAACACAGTCCGTCAGGCCCCTCCGCTTTTTGCAAGCCAGACTCGGGGGCTCTGCTTGGCCGGCGAGCCGCCCCTCCGCCCGGCTCCCTCCCGCCAGTCCGTGGAGCGCGCACCGCCTTGCCGCCCTTCCTACCCTCTTCCGTGGGCCTCTCGTCTGCGCTTGGCTCCGGCGACTCCGTTCTGCTAATCCTCTGATGGTTTTCTGGGTTATTTAGGCAGGTGTAGGTGGAATCTAAGTGATCAGCAGGACGCGCGGTGAGCCCAGCGTCCTCCTACGCCGCCATCTTCCTCCCACTACCTCTGGTCATTAAAGTTTAATCAGGGTGGAGCCTTCAGGTACTTTGCTTTTGCTGGTATATCCCGAAAAGAAACCAATCTACCAGCTGCCTCCATCCTTTCACAGTACCAAGGACAGAGTCCACCCATAGATCAATGCAGCAACTCAGGATATGGTGGGTAGAAGGCAAAGGGAGATGTCGACCAATGAAAAGCACAATCATCTACCTAATTTCTAAAAGAGCTCAAACCAGTAACCAGTATTAAGTAAGACTTTCAAACCTATTTTGTCATATGGTTCCAAAGAAACCTACTTAGAAAAAAAAATTTTTAAAGGAAAAGAACACATTTCTATAGCCAAACCTGTGGTTGCTAAACTGAAAATAATAATGATGACAAAGTCCTAAATAGCATCATTGACAATGATGAAAATGAATTTACTAAAAACTGAATTAGTAAATCAGAAAGCAAACATATGCAAGGCAGGGGGAATGTCAAAGAGATGAAATAGCAAAGAAAAAAGGCAAGAGAATGGAAGATACTTTTTTTTTTTTCAAACCTATATGGTAGCAGATTGTATCAGAGGCTAGCTAGCTATTCACCAAACCTATTTCTTGTTCCGCCTGGTCACACAGATAGACTAGATTTCCAAGCCTCACGTGCAGCGTGCAAGCTATAGCCAATGTAATATTGGCAGCGTGATTTGTATCACTTATAAGCCTGGTCCATAAAAATCCCCCAGGCCTTATTTACTCTTTTTCCTTCTGAAACAATGTTAGAAGGCATGTGTTGAAGTGATAGAGCCACAAGTTAAGAAAAGTCCTGGATCCCTTGATGGTCACCTGAAGAAGAACTATGCTACAAGGAGGATCCACTTCAGACTTCCAGTGAGCAAAAAATGAAACTTCTACGGTGAGATTTTAGAGCTTAGCTATTACAACAAGCAGAATTTTTTAAGGGAAACAGAAACTAGTATTGAAAGAATGGTTTTGCCTTAACAACGACAACAACAACAAAACTAAAATAAATGGCATTGATTTAGAGGTCAGGCAACAGGCAGCAAAAATATCTCTTTAACAAGTTGAAAGCCTGGAGAAGCCTGTAATACTGTGGCAAAACAACCAGTAAAACTGGAACCTAAAAATAAATGAGAAGGCACACCACATGCCTATTAGGCCTGCAGCCTGATAAGTCAACGGAGAGTCAGAGTTATAACATACATCGGCATTTACTTTCTGCTTTTAGCAAGGTATTACATAAAAGAGATGAGCACAAAAAGAGTCTGCTGGTTTGCAAATAAAATTATAGGAAACAGAAGAAGTCCAGACACTTGGGCCTCAGAGTTAGAAAGCTGAACACATATAGAATCCCAACAGAAAAAGAATGGTAAAGGGCTGAGTAATAACATCCAAAGAATACTTCTAGTTGAACAAAGTGACCCAATTCCAAAGCAAAATCAGATTCAGATATGGTTCTCTTACTCATTATTTCATATAGCCTCAAAGTAGGGACGTTAAAGCAAGAAAGGCATAAGGCAAAGCCTATGCTCCCCCAACTCCACTACCTTCCCAATAGGGGCAAAGAGCACCGGGTCTGGTGTCCACAGAGAACCTATACGAAAGAAACAGATCAGAGGCTTACTAAGTTTTGAGGTAACTATAATGCCCACAAATCTGGACTAAATAAACTTTTAACTGTTTAGAGCCTTAAAACAACCCTTTGGGCCCCTACACCTGAAAAAGCAGAAAGCAGGCAGTCAAAGATAAATACACACACACACACACACACACACACACACACTTATACCTATAACTATATAGGGGGTATATGCATAAATATATACACACTTACAGATATTAATGTGGATATATCTAGAAATAGAGAGAGAAGAGAGAATGAGACAGAGAGATAGTCTAAGAAAGGTATATTCCACAGCACTTGCTTCTTTTTGAAAAAGAAAAAAACAGACAAAGAAAAAACAGAGTGCAACTAGGAGCCAGGAAGAACAGGCAAAGGAATTCCTCTCAGAGTGTTAATGTCTTAGCAAAAAAAGATCCACTATTACCAAGCGAGAAAGATTTCCCAGTGATGGCCCAAAAAGATTACATGATTTGCATAAGAAGCAGGGAATACTGTGTGTCTCCCATTATTCCCTTTTCTATATGTAAGTTTTTGTTGTAGTTATTCTATTCTAGCCTCTTCATTGGAGGTGGGAGAGAACACAGGTGTAGATAGCTTGTCATCTGATTTCCTGGTCAGCAGCCCATCTGGATCTGGAGACATATCCAGATCTGATGAAGAGTTGTGAGCATCCCTGAAATATACTAGACTTTGAAATGGATGTACTAACTAGATGGGATACTAGAATACCCTCCTTGGGAAGGGTTAAGTGTATTCTATGGACAAGAGGAAGACTGAAGAGTTATTTGATGACCAAAGGGTAGACTGTGTCAGAAACTAGCTACTATTCACCAAACACATATCTTTCTCCTCTTAATGATAGAGTGAGATTATATTTTCTCAGCCTCCTTTGCAGGTCGGTAAAGCCAAGTAATTAGGTTCTGGCCAATGAAACGTGAGTAGAAGTAATAATATGTTGCATCCATGACTAGCCCTTAAAAATTATCCTACGTGCAAAATTCCCTGGCCCTTCTGTACCAATCTTCAAACCCACATTAAAAATAGCAGAGCCACATGATGAAAAGATGCCCCAAATAACCAACGCGAAGAAAACCATCACAAGTCAGAAACACCATTTTGGGCTTGACATAAATGAAAAATAAACCACACTCTATCCCTCTTTTCCAACATCCACGAATTCAAATAAATATTTATTGAACAACTACTATGTACAAAGTATGTACTTACTTTTTAGGTACTACAGATTTTAAAATGTGTTAAGATATATTTATTCAAAGATCTTAACTAACATAGCATAGGATAGCCATGCATGCAGTAAGAGCTATATTTGATATAAATTTTATAGGAAGTATGAAGGGTCATCAGTTAATTAAAAGTCCTGAATCTACAACAGTTTTCTTCACCATTTCTTTATATGGCACAGATATACCAAATAGCTAATAGTTTACACAGACTGAGTGCCACAGTAGACAAATTTTGCCTCAGTGTAACCTAAATTCTACTACAGGATCTGACCTTTACAAGCTGTCTGAACTTTAGCAAGACACTTCCCTGCCCTGGGCCTTAATTTCTTTAGATAATTAAGAGGTGAGACAAGATAATCTATATTAAATGAAATAATAACATTGTGTCTTTCACCAAAAAGGAATTGAAGTTAATTTCTCAAGCAGAGGGCTAAAAGAAAAGGCAAGTTTAAAAAAGAATGCTTCTGGGGTGCCTGGGTGGCTCAGTCAGTTAAGTGTCTGACTTCAGCTCAGGTCATGATCTCACAGTTCATGAGTTTGAGCCCTGCATCAGGCTCTATGCTGACAGCTCAGAGCCCGGAGCCTGCTTCAGATTCTGTGTCTCCCTCTCTCTCTGCCCCTCTGCTGCTCGCACTCTGTGTGTCTCTGTCTCAAAAATAAATAAACATTAAAAAAATATTTTTTTAAAGAATGCTTCCACAGAGACTTTGTACTATACTCTCCTATATTTTGAAAGTTTAGAAAAAAATCTGTCAAACACAACAGAGACTTGTCTTGCAGAATACCTTCATTCCCGTACTCAAAAAATACACCCAGCAACACAGATATATTTTCAATGATTAATCTTGTTTCTTCACCACTAAAAAAATGACATGATGTATTATTCCCATCAGGCTTATCATCATCAACTAGTTTTAAACTTTCCACATTAGAAAGTGTAGCATTGAAAAATTTAAAAGAAGGGGTAAAGAATTATCAGCGTTGCCTTAGGAAAGGAATTTCCAACAGGCAAACCTCTTTTGCAAAATCAGACATCTGAAAAAATTACCAAGACTTGTTGAGATCAAAAATATAACCTGCTCCCTCTTTCCTCCCAGAATGATAAGAACTATATATGACTTATTCAAGAACATAGTTGTTTGCAGAACCAAACAACACTTTCCATAAACAATCAAATCTTCTGTTTATCGTTGTAAGCTACATCATAAGGTATACTGAGATATTTCAATAAAATCCATGTGATTTAAATTTCAGAAGAGCAAGTAACACTGAAAATCATTACTGCTCTTTTATTCACAATGACAAAAGAAAAGAAAAGAGAAATGACAAAAGAAAAGATGTTTCTTGGTGGCTTTCATGACTTGGAGATGAAGATACTGCAATAAAAAAAAATAAAAAAGAAAGAAAAAACCTGAAAATTCTAATATGTTTGTTAATTTATAAGCTATAAAGAAATCTCTTTCTGTGATCATAATTCACAGCATTTCCCAAAAGGCCTTGTTTCATTGATACCCACTGATATCAGAAATAACAATTACAGAAATATTTATAAACAACACAATACCTTGTTTACATAGTAAGTAATCAACCAAAGATACCTGCAGCACAATTTAGCTCATTACCGAGAAAGAGACCTTTTAAAAATCTTGGGCTTCAAATCATATCCAAAGTGAAGGAAAATATTCAAAAAATAGAAAGACCTCTTCAAAGTCCCAATATAAACCATCACAATCAATCCATATTTACTGAACATCCACAGAGCAAAACAATAAACTAGCAAATAATTCACTGCTCTGTTAAAAAAATAAAACACGTTTTTAATCATGTGTCCCCATAAAGAGGAAGGACTTCCCTAAAATGACGAGAAATAGTTAAGACACTTACGAAGAGAAACCTGTATTTAACTGAACACTAGCAAAGTCATTGGCCAACCTATCATAAACGCAAGACCTACTTGCTTCATGGCAGTCTCTCCGATTTTGTCTGAATGTTTGCGGATACTCTCCAAAAAGTCTTTGAGATCAGACATAGAAACATCCTTAATTTCTTCTCGAAGCTTGGGGATGTTGTCCACCATCACCTTGCAGAATCGATAGTGGCTTACTTGAGGCAGATAGGTATGCTCTAGATGTTCCAGAGTTTTCAGTGCAGGATAATGCCTATAAAAGGAATTGTATCACCTTTAGCTCAACTCAGTCTTCTTTAGGGCCACAGATATATTCCTCAGGTAAAATTTCTGGCCTCAATTAGTTTTGATTGTACATTAAGACAAATACAGTATTAAGTTTCAATAAAAACATCAATGGGAAAGTGTCAAATTATTAAAAATTAATATATGCACTAAAGGACTCAATAAATTTCAATCAAAAAAGATTTTACCCCAAGAAAATAGAAAACTTAGAAAATCTACCAATGAAATTATACAAAAAATAAATGAAAATACAAGATGATCATATCAATGCCAAAACAATCATCCTATAAAATAAAGTACCTAAGTTTAAACTTCCAACTATGGCACAGGGAAGAACTCAGAAAATCTTCTACCCAAAAAAACAGATATCATCAAATCTTTTCAGGGCTCTGGAAATCGACCAAAAAAGAACAAATTGAAAAGTGTTTTTTCATGAAAACTGTTGAACAATGGAACTTTGTGGTGCTCTCTCCTGGGGCTTCCTCCATCAACCCTCCAACTCCACCCACTCCCCATTCCCCCTCCCTCCCATTGGTTATATTGGCTTGTCATAAAAACCAGCAGCTTCCCTGCCTTTATAAGGAGTGGCATTATTAGGAAAAGTAGCAAACTCCAGATGGATGGATGGATAAATGGAAGGAAGGAAAGAAGGAAGGAAGGAAGGAAGGAAGGAAGGAAGGAAGGAAGGAAGGAAGAAAGGAGGGAGAGAGGGAGGGAGGGAGGAAGGAAGGAAGGAAGGATCCAGCTCTCCTGGCCTGAAGTTGGTCTGGGTTGGGATAAAGGGCAGATTGGAGGACTAACCAGAAATTTAACATATGTAAATAAGAGACCCATGAAAGGGCCTGATAGCTCTTAGTATATCCTAGCTGATTGAGGCTGTGCACACATGCAGAAAGACACCCAAAAGAGCCTAAGCACTCCACACAACCCTGGCTGACAAGGAGGCAGCAGGCACACACGTAGAAAGCCTGGCAGAAACTTAAAAGCTCAGGCTGATTTGAAAACTGCCTGAAATTTTGATGTATTCTGTTGCTTACACACAAATCCACTGACAAAGGGTAAAACCCTTATTGGCTTAAGTTTGTTTGAGTGAAAACCTTGGACTAATCCTTAGTTGATGACTATCTTTTAACAATAAAAATGAAATACATTCCAAAATAAAGACAGAGAATTCCTTGATCTGCCTTACAAAAAATACTAACGGAAGCCAGAAAAGAAATGACAACAGAAATTAACTTTAATTCACAGAAATAAATGAAGAGCATAGGAAATAGTAAATATATGTGAAATACAAAAGAGTAAATAATATATTTTTCTTTTCTCATTTTAATTTCATTAAGAGAAAAAATTTAAAAGCAATGATTATAATACTGTATCATTGGGTTTATAAAATATAGAGACATAATATATATATGACAATAATAGCACAAAAAAGGAGGAAAGAAATGGAGCTAAGTTAAAGCAAAACCACTACTATATATTCTACCAAAACTACATCAGCATTGACCTAAAGTCAAAGTAGGCTATGATACATTAAGATACAGATTATAATCCACAGAGCAACCTCTAAGAAAATAACGCAAAAAATGTATCATTAAAAAATCAACAGAGGAATTAAAATAGTATACTATAAAATATTTCATACAAGAAAAAGAGAGAAAAGGGTAAGAACAAAAAGACATGAAAAACTGAAAACAAAAAGTAAAACTCAACCGCATCAATAACTACATTAAATCTAAATGGACTAATAAACACTTCAGTCAAAAGGTACATTGTCAGACAGGAGGCGCCTGGGTGGCTCAGTCAGCTGAGCATCCAACTCGGTTTCGGCTCAGGTCATGATCTTGGGGTTTCATGGATTTGAGCTCTGTGTCGGAGCTCTCCGTGCTGGCAGAGTGATGCTTGCTTGGGATTCCCTCTCTCACCCTCTCTCTCTCTGCCCCTTCCCAGCTCATGCTATCTCTGTCTCTCTTAAATAATAAATAAATAAACTTTAAAAAAAAAAAAGGCAAATTGTCAGACAGGATTTAAAAAGAATGATCCAACTATATGTCCTGTACAAGAAACACAGTTTAGATTCAGAGATAAAAGTAGGTTATTAAAGTAAAAGATGGAATAAAATAGACCATGGGAAAAGTAATCATAAAAGTGAAGTGGCTATATTTATATCAGATACAATAGATTTTAAGAAAAGAAATATTGCTGGTTAGGTAGAAGTAAATATTGCTGGTAATGCAATAGTAAAGAAAGTAATATTTATCTGATAGGTAGGAAAGCTTCCATAAGCATAAGAGAACAAATAAAACTAAAATTAATAAGGTTGACAAAGTAAAATCAAAATAAGTCATACATTAAAAAAATAAGAATAACGAAGAAACAAAAACTTGGTAAAGATTATTGACAACAGAAAAACTTAAGGTTTTTTTTAAAAGCAATGAACAAAAAGCAATGAGCAAAGAAAAGTCACAAACATTGAAAAGGCCAATATATTGGCGGGGGGGGGCGGTGTAGAACTGAACAGATATGTAAAAAAATACAAATCAAAAACATAGTTTTGTCATGCAAACTCCCAAAGATTTCTCAAAAGATATGGGTATTATTATCAGAGGTTTCAATAAATGAGAATTTACTACCTGCTGGTAAACAAATTTGTATTAATGATACAAGTTTTCAGGGAAGAATTTTACCATGACAAGCATTCTAACCAGTTGCATTTCCAAAAAGAAATATTAGGTTTACAAAAATATATAAGCCTCTTGAATTGTAGCCATTTATATTAGCCAATAAAAAGCTAATCTAGGTGTCTAATAACAATGAGTTGGTTAAACACATCATGATATATCAATGTAGTCAAAGACTAAAAGCAAAATGTTTACAGTATTGTTGAGTAAAAGTTATGTCAAAAATAAAACTTACAGGTATAATCATAATGTTTACAAAATTATAAATATGTATACATGTATAATTATGAATATATGTGCATGTATGAGCTATGTATCACTAACTACATGCATACACACATACATAAGTACACAGAAAATGTCTAGAAAGATATACACGAAAACGTTAAGCCGTGATTTTTTTTCCTTTGGATAGCAACATTATGGGTGACAATTTTCCTCATGTTTTTCATTTCCTAATTTCCATACTTACCATGATATATTTAGTATAGGAAGAACTCAGTTCTGATCTTATAAATAAAAGAACTGATAGCTCTGTTTCAGATTTTAAGAATGAATTTCATGGTAGATACTTAAGTTCGTCTCACTCCAATGTACTTAGTACCATAAACACTAAGGACTAGAGACTGGTTTTACTGATTTTTTTTATTGTTTTTCCCTCATATGTTCCAAAAATCAAAATCTTAGTACAAATAAATAGAGGGTAGAAAGATTTATTTCCCCTACATTTAGAAATAAAAGTACAAATAGAGTTAATGTGAAATGGTTGCTTTTATTTATTACAATTTTACAGACTCAAAAACAGTAAAATTCACATGGTTTAGCGTAAACAGAATGGTGTTTATACTACAATTAGGTATGAAGAGCTATGTGCAATAAAATGCAATTCCTCTAGAGAGAAACCTTAGAAAGGATAGAAAGCCAGAAATTAAGCCAAAAAGATAAACACACTTTGGGGTTTAGTTATATTTTGGAACATTGTTTATAGAATGAGAAAAATCTAACAGTGTTGCCTGCGGACACAGGCACATTCACTGATGAGACACATGGCTGCGTGCTGAAAACATCTGGTCTGTCAAATAACTCCACGTTTTTCAAGGCTAATTAGTACAAAACCCAGTGATTCCTGGCAACAAAGAATGTCACCTTATTTCCCCATCGTCCTTTCCCTAGCATATTCATGCTCCAAATATAACAGTCCAATAAGATTATTCAAATTTCTAGTGCATTTCAATATCTGTGACAGGTTAAAGAATGATAGCCAATTAAACACCTGTATAGCAGACACCAAAAGAAAAAATTTCTATTTCCAGCTGCCATGGAAATCTAAAACCAGATTTTGACATTACTTTTGACAACCTCCAAACATTATTAAAAAGGAATCAAAAGTCAAATTCCTAAGTTTCACTTGCATGTGTGCTAGTTTTCCCTGTCTCCCCCTCATTAGGCTCCCTAATAGAAATGTGAGCAGAAAGAAAGTAAATGAAACAGAAGCAGGGAATATAAAAGAAGAAGGAAGGGAAAGACATTTAAATAATCCGGTAAATTGGATAACTAAGGTCAGAATAATTTAGACATAGTTGAATGCTATTGTGAGAAGAAGAATGTTAATTCTAGGCAAATTAAATTTTGGTCCTTTCTTGCCATGGTACAGAACTCTTTCACAATAATGATTTTTAAAATTCTAATAAGTGATCTTTTAAAGCAGATCACAACTATCCATGAGAAATTTTTATAAATTCAGAGTATGATAAGAATATGAAATGAAAGCTCTCACCACAGGAAATATTAGTGCCTTTCCTAATCAAAAAGCACCATTAACAAATATTTAATCCTTTCAACGTATTAACAAGTAGAAAGATGGTCAGATATCTTTCCTTAGGAAGCATAAAACCTAGAAGTATTATCAGTATTTACAGCTTAAAACAAAAACAAAAACAACAACTAGGCTTCCAGCCATGAAGGAGTAACAAGGAACAGTCACGAACTCCCAATCTTAAAAAGCAGAATACTGGCTAACATATAAAATCTGTTTTCAGATAGTGGACATTCAGTGGCGTCTGATAAAAGGGAGACAAAAAAGGTACATTTAATAATTATGCAGATTATCTACCTGAATGTGATTTCTACATCATGGGCACAAAGAAAACCTAAACAGAGCCCAGCAGCTTAGCAGAGTTAGAGTCAGAGACAGAAGTTCAGAAAAGCTGACACAACTTGAGGTTGTACAGCAGAAATCCAAACAAAAAGAGGGAGAGGGAGCAATGCAGAAAAAAAGACTGCAGAATCTGCAGAATCAACACAGGGGTTCCCTTAAGTCTTTGCCGAGTACTAAGTCAGTCATAGAAAAAGTGGGATTCCACACAGACAGGCAAAAAAAAGGGAAGGAAGGAAAGGTAGGCAGGGAAGGGAAAGAGGGGAGGGAGGGAGAGACAGAAAGACACCAGGAAGATGTACGATAAACACTTCAAAGAGCTCAGACAATGCAGAGGAACCTTGGTGAAGAATCCCTAGAAATTCCTGAGTTATTCAGAGTACATGAATACTACTCTGAACTACCCCTGAAACGAAGGCACAGCTCCAAAGATTAAAAAGAGGGGGCAGAGGGCGCATGCCTGGGTGGCTCAGTGGCTTAAGCATCAGACTCTTGGTCTCCTCTCAGGTCATGCTCTCACAGTTCATGGGTTCAAGCCCCACCTCAGGTTCCACATTCCTGGCGCAGAGTCTGCTTGGGATTCTCTCCCTGCCCCTCCCCTGTCCATGTGCACGCTCACGCACTCTTTCTCTTTCTCTCTCAAAAATAAAAAAATAAACTTTAAAAATGGGTTTGAGGAGATCAAATAGATCTGCAAACAACTCAACTGTTTGCCAAAACAAAGAGCAACACTCTCTAAGGGAAAAAAAGGCTCTCGAAACTCCAGACACTCAGCAACATAATATAATGTTCGTCATCCAATCAAAAATTATTAGATATGGTAAGAACCAACAAATTGATCTACAACTAGGAAAAACAAAATCAGTCTGCAGAAAGAGATCCAAAATGCCAGAAGTGACAGAACTAGCAAAGAAGTACA